>NC_074670.1:35430459-36630459 GCF_029448725.1 Salvelinus fontinalis
ACCAGCTAGCGCTACGCTAAAGCTAATCACACAATATGCAGCAGCTAGCCAGCCCCCCCCCCCCCCCCCCCCCCCCAACATGCGGACCACATCCACCGAGTCAACGGCAGAGCCCAGACAGCCAATGAATATTCACCACTCGCTCTCAGATCACGCCGCCACTCAGTGCACGGCGTCGCAGGTGCCTCTTTTTCACAGGTGACAGAAGGACGCCGAGGTGGCGTGTTTTTTTTTTTTTTTTTTTTTTCTCTGCGAGATCGCACCTCATGCTAACTCGCAAATTACGTTGAGGCGGGGTAACAACAGTAAACGACTCCTTTGTCCTCGCGCCGCGTTGGCTGGGGCTGCTGATGCTGTGCTTTGCCTGGAGTTCTCTTGGCAAGTACACAAAAAAGGGAACACTCTAAGGAAAATGCCCATTACTTCAAAAACATGCTCCAGAATTCAGGGTCACTTGCCATTACTTTTGGTTAAGTAAAACAGGTGTATGGTGTCCATTTTAGGACATCATTCATATGTGTGTTTTTTTTTTAAAATGTGCAGTTAACCATTCTCATGTTCATGAGCAATTAATGGCGTGTTTTTCTGGAGTATTCTGTAAAATATATCATACTGTAACATCTCCAAGGCTGCTAGAAATCTTAGCCGGTCCCTGTCTCGGTCTTCTCTGACGTGAGGCAGCTGGCTACTCTAGTGGTGTTTTCCCCCTCTGAAGACGCCAACTCTGGAGAGTGTAAAGAGTCTGTGTACTTCGCTCTGAGTTTTTCAGAGATTTATGAGTAGGTCAAACCAAAGAGAGTAAGAGAGTATACTCGGGGAGAGTTTGGGCTGAGATTTTACAATGTGCTGGTTGGGTCATAATTCAAAGTCCATGCTCACATCTATCACATTTGGAATTACATAGATTATGAGAGAGAACAGATTTATCATATACAGGTAGAATATGTGCAGGCAGACACACGCGCGCACGCACACACACACACACACACACACACACACACACACACACACACACACACACACACACACACACACACACACACACACACACACACACACACACACACACACACACACACACACACACACACACACACACACACACACACACACACACACACACAGGAGCACACACATAGGAGCGCACACGCAAACACAACACATACACACACTGCATACCATATGGTTTTCAGATAGAGGTAGCCTTTTCACCCATTTTGTTACACACACTGTACTACATTATATACTGTGTGTTCGTGGTTTACTCTACGACAACCTATTCCTCCATTGTATAGGAGAGTGTGATGAGGAGGATGATGATGATGTCAGCATAACAGGGAACGAGATTGACATCTTCCATCGGCAAAATAACACATCAATCATCTCTTGTATTCTGTTTATTGGGATTATTCAGCATTTGTTGACAAAAAAACATTTGGACAAATCATGAATTACTATTAGTTCCAAATAAGTTGGTGTAGAGGGTGATGCAGAATTGAACGAGACATACAGTGCGTTCAGATGTGACCCAGTCCACTGCCATCCCTTTTATGAGTCAATCTTGGTTTCAACTTTACTTTTCTATTTTCTATGATTTACTGTTTGGAGTGTGTTGAATGTTTCATGGGCCACGGTGGAGGCCACTCTCCTGCAACTTATTCAGCTCTGAACACACAAACACATCTATTTCTGCTCCTGTTTGTTAAATATTAATCACACATTCCCACTGTCTCATCCACTGTGTGTGTGTGTGTGTGTGTGTGTGTGTGTGTGTGTGTGTGTGTGTGTGTGTGTGAGAGTACACTGTACATGTACTTTTCATAGTGTGTGCACGTGTAAGTAAGTGTGTGTGTGTGTGTGTGTGTGTGTGTGTGTGTGTGTGTGTGAGAGTATACTGTACATGTACTTTTCATAGTGTGTGCACGTGTAAGTAAGTGTGTGTGTGTGTGTTCCTTGGGTGTATTGGTAAGGGTAATGGTGTGGAACTCCCCACTAAGACCCCACTCATCCTTGGACATTTTTCCGACCTTAGGTCCCTCTTATGGTGGTGACCACATTTGAAATTGCATGCAGTCTTCACCAAGCTACTCAACTCACACACGCACACACACATCGGTCAAATAGATTCATCCACCCGCGCGGATAAACCCTTTTACCAAATTCCGCCCGCAAGAAAAGTGCTTGAGTAGGTGCCCTTTCCCTTGAAACTTCTCCCACACAAATGACACGAGAGTGGGAGCGAAATAATCCAAAGGAGAGAAGGGAACCTTTGGGTGATTTGTCGTGCTGTTTTGTGTCTGAATTCTTAAACAACACACACGACAGTTACTGAGAGCATTGTGTTCTAAGGCAACGCCAGTCTTGTATTTAATCTTGACCCTCTTGGATCACTCTACCACCCTTCAAGATGAATATTCAAAGCCTTTAATTCAAAGCCCCCCCCCCCCCCCCGTCCTTTCTAGAAGAGGGATAAACAAATCTAGCATGTGTTTGTTCCCTCCTGGCCTATCGTATACCATTTTTTTTTTAATGATTTCACTTAAACTTAGAAAAGTGCAAGATGGCAAGACGACGCAGTGGAACATGACATAAAAAGAACACAAGTCCTAGCTGAAGGGTTGCGAGGGGTCTGCCCTGTATCTCTGAGTCGCAGTTAATTACAAAAAGCATGAATGTTTCATTAACCCCTTATCAGTAATTAATCACGCGCTTTGATGTAAAGTTCAGCTTACAAAAGCACAGTGTGAAAATTCTCTTGCAGTTATTAGCCGCCAACGCGTACAGACCTTCCTCACTGTTGTTAGTACACGGGACAGCCCCTTCAGGCACGAAACATTTGTTATGACAGCACTCTTTGCGTTCTACTCCCAAATGCCACTGTACTGCACCTTCCAAGTCCCACAAGAGTCTCTTTGCCACGAGGTGGTTTGCATTTCAAACATGAGAGCTATAGCGTATTGTGCACAAGTGTCCTTTGCCATTTCATTCTGACAATTCACTGGGAAGGGTCACGTTGGTTGAGCCTGTGATTTTATGTAACATCGCTGTTAACCTTCTAGCCCAGGTCGCAGGTGCTTTACATTCTAAGGTCTTGCTCCAGCACTGTGTCTATTGCCAGTTTTGTGTACAGTTTCCCGAGCTGAGATGTGATTATGGGTAAAATAAGCCCCTAGCCACCAGTTTGACCAACCGCTCTGTCCTCTCTCTGTCTGTCGGGGGTGAGTTAGGTGTCGGGGGTGAGGGAGAGGTCAGGAAGAGGGTGTTGTGGGCAGGGTTTGAGGGTGACTGTTAGGTCAGTATACTCTGTAGACTGTAGAGTGTGTTCTGTAGGGGGTTGGGGGGTGAGAGGCAGGTCAGGTTGGCTGTGTACACTGTGGAGGGTGTCGGGATGGGGTCATTACATGGATGAGGTCATTACATTCTGACTCAGGACCACCTCCATTGGACAGCCTTATAGTCTACTCTTTGAATATGACAACAGAGTGGCATTGTTAGCATATGGGCATTTCAATGTAAAAGGATCCATGAGCACCAACATCTGAAGACCATATCAAATTGGATGTAAAACTTTTTTAAATATCAAATTGGATGTCAAATGAAGGCTAAGAGTCTACATTGTTGGGAAATGAAAGCATAGATACATTTTCCAACCATTTTCCATCTTAAAAATTAGGTCAAAGTATAGGTTTTTATTTCTGAATGAACAGATTTCATATCTGACACACCATTCTTTCTGCAGACATCTGTAGATCTTAATTCGGAGTCGATATTTAACATTTTTGGAAAATGTGGTCGCATGAAAACCTGAGGGAGGTTTTACCGTAATTCTGTCACCAAAGTTTGCATCTGCACAGTTCTTCCACGAAATTAGTTTTTGTAAGTCCTTGTGCATAAAGTTGTATGGATGGTTAAAATTTGAAATCAATGGTTTTTGTTTGGCATACATTTTAAAGGGGAAAATATGAGTCAAAGTGTAATTCTGTTATCATGGAATTGCCCTTATGTAATGCTAACTACCTTACTTAACCAACCAACCAACCAACCAACCAACCAACCAACCACACACACACACACACACACACACACACACACACACACACACACACACACACACACACACACACACACACACACACACACACACACACACACACACACACACACACACACACACACACACACACACACACACACACACACACACACACACACAACACGTCCCTTGTTAATCAGTAAGCCCTTGATGGATTGACATACATAATTAGCACAGAGGGACACTGAACCCTCAGTCAACCTCCCCTCTTCTCCTCTCCTCTCTTCTTCCTCAATTCCTCCCACCTCTCCCACCCAACCAACCCTGTCCTCCATCCCTCAGAACATTCCGACTGGAGGCCACGATACCGTTGTTGATGTTTTTGTTGTCATTGTTCCTGCCTCTGTTGATTTAAATTAGGAAATCCTTTAACTCGGCAGAAAAAAACACTGTGCATGTTGTTTTATTATTAAAGAAGTAGAAGAGACACCCCAGCAATCTTGTGCTAGTTAATGAGAAGTAGAGTATAGTGCTTCAGGGATTTCAATAACACGGCGCACAGAACCCCCCCCCCCCCCCCGCGCTCTCCATTCTAATCGGAGGACATTTTATATTTCCCTTTTCCTGTTGTCACCATAGGAGCCTTTTCTGAGAGGTTACTGTATATTTATAGGGTGTGAAGGGTTTTAGGTTAAAGAGAGTCAAGGGGTGTGTGTGTGTGTGTGTGTGTGTGTGTGTGTGTGTGTGTGTGTGTGTGTGTGTGTGTGTGTGTGTGTGTGTGTGTGTGTGTGTGTGTGTGTGTGTGTGTGGGGGGTGTGTGTGTGTGTGTGGGTGTGTGTGTGTGTGTGGGTGTGTGTGTGTGTGTGGGGGGGGGGGTGTGTGTGTCTGTGTGTGTGGGTGTGTGTGTGTGTGATCTACAGTGCCTTCAGAACGTATTCTAAACCCCTCCTTCCACATGTTGTTGTTACAGCCTGAAAACACTACATCTTGATTGGAGTGCACCTGTGGCAAATTCAAATGTTTGGACACGAGTAATAAAGAAACAGACCTGTCTATATAAGGTACAACATTTACATTACATTACATTTAAGTCATTTAGCAGACGCTCTTATCCAAAGCGACTTACAAATTGGTGCATTCACCTTATGATATCCAGTGGAACAACCATTTTACAATAGTGCATCTAACTCTTTTAAGGGGGGGGGGGGGTTAGAAGGATTACTTTATCCTATCCTAGGTATTCCTTAAAGTTATGATATCGTTTAGTACCTTGAACGTGGCTGAGGTGCACCCGTGACCAGCTCAGAAGCCGGATTGCACAGCGCAGAAGGTGGATTCGAAATGGTCAGTGATCTGTTTATTAACTTGGCTTTCGAAGACTTTAGAGATAGGCAGGGCAGGATGGATATAGGTCTGTAACAGTTTGGGTCTAGGGTGTCACCCCCTTTGAAGAGGGGGATGACCGTGGCCACTTTCCACTCTTTAGGGATCTCGGACGATACAAAAGAGAGGTTGAACAGGCTGGTAATAGGGGTTGCAACAATGGCGGCGGATAGTTTTAGAAAGAGAGGGTCCAGATTGTCTAGCCCAGCTGATTTGTACGGGTCCAGGTTTTGCAGCTCCTTCAGAACATCTGCTATCTGGATTTGGGTGAAGGAGAAGCTGGGGAGGCTTGGGCGAGTAGCTGCGGGGGAGGCGGAGCTGTTGGCCGGGGTTGGAGTAGCCAGGAGGAAGGCATGGCCAGCCATTGAGAAATGCTTATTGAAATTTTCGATTATCATGGATTTATCAGTTGTGACCGTGTTACCTAGCCTCAGTGCAGTGGGCAGCTGAGAGGAGGTGCTCTTGTTCTCCATTGACTTTACAGTGTCCCAAAAGTTTTTCGAGTTAGAGCTACAGGATGCGAATTTCAGCTTGAAAAAAGCTAGCCTTTGCTTTCCTGACTGACTGCGTGTATTGGTTCCTGACTTCCCTGAACAGTTGCATATCGTGGGGACTATTCGATGCTATTGCAGTCAGGATGTTTCTGTGCTGGTCAAGGGCAGTCAGGTCTGGAGTGAACCAAGGGCTATATCTGTTCTTAGTTCTGCATTTTCTGAACGGGGCATGCTTATCTAAGATGGTGAGGAAATTACTTTTAAAGAATGACCAGGAATCCTCTACTGACTGGATGAGGTCGATATCCTTCTAGGATACCTGGGCCAGGTTGATTAGAAAGGCCTGCTCGCAGAAGTGTTTTAGGAAGCGTTTGACAGTGATGAGGGGTGGTCGTTTGACCGCAGACCCATAGCGGATACAGGCAATGAGGCAGTGATCGCTGAGATCCTGATTGAAAACAGCAGAGGTGTATTTGGAGGACAATTTTCAGATTTCTGGGCGTGGTAGAATAGATTCAGGGCATAATGTGCAGACAGGGGTATGATGGGGTGCGGGTACAGCGGAGGTAAGCCCAGGCACTGAGTGATGATAAGAGAGGTTGTATCTCTGGATAAGCTGGTTAGAATGGGTGAGGTCACCGCATGAGTGGGAGGTGGGACAAAAGAGGTATCAGAGGTATAATGAGTGGAACTAGGGGCTCCATTGTAAACTAAAACAATGATAACTAACCTAAACAACAGTATACAAGGCATATTGACATATGAGAGAGACATACAGCGAGGCATAAAGTAATCACAGGTGTTGATTGGGAGAGCTAGTTAAGACAACAACGGCTAAGACAACAACAGCTAATCAGCTAAAACAACAATAGGTGAAACGGCGATGAATGGGCAGAGAGGGTCGGTTAACTACACACAGAGCCTGAGTTCGCGGCTGGGGCCGACAGATAAAAATAAATAAATAAACCGAATGGAGTACCGTGATTAATGGACGGATATGAGGGTGATATGGAGTATTGGAGGTATACCTTCTTGCAGAGGTGACTGAAGGCGGTGAGGGTGAGTATGTGGTTGTTGGTGTCATCCCAGGAGTGTCTGGCTGTGACTCGGAAGGCCAGAGGGTTGGTCAGAACCACACGCATGAACTTCTTATGGTACACCATGGACAGAGAGTAGTCGGACATGAAGAACAGTTGGCAGTGCATGTCAGAGCAGAAACTAGTCCAAGGAACTGTCCGCAGATCTCAGAGAGAATTGTGATGAGGCATATGTGGAAGGGTATAAAACCATTTCTGGAGTGTTGAAAGTGTTGAAAGTTGAAAGTTGAAAGTTTCCAAGAGCACAGTGGTCTCCACCATTGGGAAATTGAACAAATATGAAACTACCTTGACTCTGCCTAGAGCTGCCCGTCTGATCAAACTAAGCAACCTGGCAAGAAGGACATTGGTCAAGGAGGTGACCAAGAACCCAATGACCGCTCTGACAGAGCTACAAAGTTCTTTGGCTGAGATGGGAGAACCTGTCAGAAGGACAACAGTCTCTACAGCACTTCACCAATCGGGGCTTCATGGGAGAGCGGCCAGACGGAAGCCATTCTTGAGAAAAAGGCACATGACAGCACGCCTGGAGTTTGAAAAAGGCACGTGTAAGACTCTGAGATCATAACATGTTCTGTGGTCTGATGGCCTGAATGCAAATCACTATGTCTGGAGAAAACCAGGCACATCTCATCACCTGTTTAATACCATCCTTACCATGAAGCATGGTGGTGGAGGCATCATGCTATGGGGATGTTTTCTTCTGGGAGACTGGTAAGAATAGAAGAAACAATGAATGGAGCAAAATCCTTGATGAGAACCTGCTTCAGAGTGCAAACAACCTTAGACTGGGGCAAAGATTTACATTTCAACAGGGCAAGGATCCCAAGCATGCAGCCCAAAAACAATGCTGGAATGGCTTCAGAACAAAAATGTGAAAGTCCTTCAGTGGCCCAGCCAATGCCCAGACTTGAATCACATTGAAAATCTGTGGAAAGACTCCCGAGTGGCGCAGCGGTCTAAGGCGCTGCATCTCAGTGCAAGAGGTGTCACTACAGTCCCTGGTTTGTATCCAGGCTGTATCACATCCGGCAGTGATTGTGAGTCCCATAGGGCGGCGCACAGTTGGCCCAGCGTCATCTGGGTTTGGCCGGGGAAGGCCGTCAGTGTAAATAAAAATTTGTTCTTAACTGACTTGCCTAGTTAAATAAAGGTTAAAAAAAAGAAACAAAAAAGATTGCTGTTCATCCTCGCTGCCCATCTAACTTAACAGCACTTGAGAAAATCCCCATATCCAGATGTAAAAAGCTGATAAAGACATACCCAAGACGTCTCAAAGCCGATACAGACATACCCAAGACAACTCAAAGCCGATACAGACATACCCAAGATGACTCAAAGCTGTAATCGCCTCTAAAGGTGCCACCACAAAGTATTGACCCAGGGGTGTGAATACTTATGTCAATTAGATATTTCTGTATTTCATTATCAATATTATTATTATGATTATTATTATTATTTGACCATGCTGGTCATTTATGAACATCTGAACATCTTGGCCATGTTCTGTTATAATCTCCACCCGGCACAGCCAGAAGAGAACTGGCCACCCCTCATAGCCTGGTTCCTCTCTAGGTTTCTTCCTAGGTTTTGGCCTTTCTAGGGAGTTTTTCCTAGCCACCGTGCTTCTACACCTGCATTGCTTGCTGTTTGGGGTTTTAGGCTGGGTTTCTGTACAGCACTTTGAGATATCAGCTGATGTAAGAAGGGCTATATAAATACATTTGATTTGATTTGGTTTGAATACATTTGCAGAAATGTCTAAAAACAAGTTTTCACTTTGTCATTATAAGGTATTGTGTGTAGATGGGTGAGATTTAAAAGAAATGTAATCCATTTTGAATTCAGGCTGTAACACAACCAAATGTGGAACAAGTCAAGAGGTGTGAATACTTTCTGAAGGTACTGCATCACTCTACATGTACCTAAGTAGGTTTGGATGTCTAAAACTATTAATTTAATGCAACTGTATGCAAGTATATTACTACTGTATGATTGTCATCATTTCCCATTATTGAAAGAGGCCCATACATCTCAAACAGATTCTATCATTTGAGCTTTATATCCATGGTGTGCAAGATGTTTTTGTACAGTATGCAGCGTCTGTGGGTCTCATGGTGGGGACACTGTCAGTTTGTGTGTGTGTGTCACGTGTATATGTGTGTGCCGTGTGTGTGTGTGTGTGTGTGTGTGCCGTGTGTGTGTGTGTGTGTGTGTGTGTGTGTGTGTGTGTGTGTGTGTGTGTGTGTGTGTGTGTGTGTGTGTGTGTGTGTGTGTGTGTGTGTGTGTGTGTGTGTGTGTTATTCAGAGCAACATGTCTGTGTGTTCCTCCACCAGGCATATAGCCAAGTGTACCTCCTCCTACACTCATACGGTTTCCCTATATAGACACATGCCATATGGAAAATCACATATATTGCATACGTACACAGCAGAATTAGGCCTATTAGCTATCAATGGGCAAATGAACAGACAACAACAAGCATGGTGTATTTGTTTCTGTTGATATGCTGTAGTTAACCAGACACAACACAGTATCGGAATCTATTGTAATGTAGATCCAAATTGTGGATAATGGATCAAGGACGAATGTCAGCTTCTCTCTCTGTGTCTCTTTCCTCCCTTGTGAACACACACACACACACACACACACACACACACACACACACACACACACACACACACACACACACACACACACACACACACACACACACACACACACACACACTTTCTCTCGCACCAAGCATCATTCTCATTCCACTGGAACGTTATCAGTGGGTCACAGAGCCAAGGGTCAGACACAAGACCTCTCTCTCACCCCTGACCCTGCCATGACCTCCTGACCTCAGATTCATCAAGGCTGTGCTGCTGTTGGGTTCACGGGGTCAGCCGCTGTTCAAAGTCACACAGAAGCACTGGGAATGCACCCTCTGTACTTAACCATTTTTTCTCTGCCTAGATAGTGTGTATTAGCCTGCATCTAATAAGGACTGCATTTTTTAAACCTTTTACAGGTCACCTGATCACATGATCTCTGTACTGGAGTATTTAAAGAGGTACCAGGGAATCTGAGAGTAGCTGCCGTTTATCTTTGAACTGTATGGTGAACAGTAATGATGAACAGTTGTTTTGCCATGCTGCTCTCTTGTTTGGAGGGATTTCTGTTGTTTTGGAGGATCATCTCTCTATCTCTTTCTCATTCATTACACACACACTCAAACACACTCACACACATTTGGTATTTCCCCCGTGTTTCAGGGTGACAAATCAACTGATATCCCCCCTCGACCCTTTGACCGCTCAGACCTTCTGGGTAATGATGATACTGATGGCCTGAGAGCCATGTCGCCCAGCAGCCATCTGGACTTCCTGTCATCGCGCTGTGATTGAGAAGGAGACCGACCACCGGCCATGCATTGATTCCCACAACAAGTCTCCCGTACAGGGCTCCATCTAGTATGGCCATTCAGCATTGTGCACAGTGACCTTTGAACTCTCTCGGGGAGGCTTCGGGAGGTCACTGGGTTCACTGTCATCGTTCCCCCTCTCTCCCTTGGCCTAACCCTTAAGTTCCCCATCACCTTCAGGGCTGATACTGTCTGGGATGTGATGAATCCACTTTAGCCATCTGATAGTCAGAGCGTCGGCGTTACGTAAGGAGAATGATGTAGATCTGCGTCCATGTTGCTTAATACATAGAGTTGTGTCCTCTGTTCTTCTGTGACACTCCGGACCACTCAGTCACACCAGCACAGTTATGGCCATCCATATCATCCTGTGTGCTCCCCGTGTGATTGATAGCTATTGTAGAGTTAAATACCTGCTGCCAGAGAGCAGTGGCTTTGAGCCTCATCCCATCAGGTCCTCATTATCCTCGGGGACACAGAGGGCTCTCAAAAACACACCATCATGACGAATGAAAGCTCAGGGGCGGGAGGGGTGGAGAGTGAGAGTCAGTCACTCCAGACTGAAAACATATTTAGGGCCCCACATTGGGCCTAAACTAGTGTCAGACGTACAGTAGCAGTGGAGGGGGTGAGGCGGGGGGTGTAGCAGAAAATCTGTACTGTCATATGGATGAGTTGAAAGAAAGTCATCACATTTCCATTGAGAATTCCAGCCAGCTGTCTTGATTAACACGTTCAGCACTGAACCAACTCCATGGAGAGGGAGCGGCACATCCAGCCACAGGCACATTTCTGCAGCTTTGACACTTTTTCCAAATCTTTGCTAATTTCACTTGTTTAATGTCATGGTAATGAAGTCGCAGTGTCGGTGTCATCTGGAGCGATCGGGATTTCTTTGGCCTGGATCCATCACAAATGTATGTAAGAGCTACTACTCACCCCCCCCCCCCCCCCCTCATCACTGTCAGTGATCATGACACCCCAAATGTTTGTTATATTTTTATTGAGCAATTATTGTGCATTGCTCGAATTCGTGACGGAGAAGGAAACGTGTTACATTTTTCATCAACTTCCCTTCAGACATGTAGTCCTGTGATCAATAAATCCATAAAGATGATCTAAGGATTTTGCCTGTTCTAAGTCAAGAGATTTCAACGCTGCGCGCGGGAGTCAGTCTGCACCAGAGACGAGCTTAAATCATCAGCGTGTTGAGGGGAAAAAAACGAATTAACAAAGTAAATACCAAATCGCTTGTTAGAGGAATTTTTTCCCCTGTTCTTCTCTGTTCTTTTCTCTTGTTCACTTGCGTTTGAGCCAATCCACCAAGGAACACCTATCTCCATGGGCGTCTAAGGGCTCTGTGGGAATAGCAGGAGTGCTCCTACCATGTGTGAGACAGAGGTCTGTTTCGACACAATCAATCCCACACAACACCGATATGAGGGAGATGCACCATCTGTGGATGTGTTGCTCTTCACATTGCCTAAAAGTTTAAATGTACCCAACAAGCAAACAGACTGAAGTGTGAATGCTGAAGTGGCACCTAAGTATGGACTGTGTCTGTCTGTTCTTCTTCATCTCTCTCTCTCTCTCTCTCTCTCTCTCTCTCTCTCTCTCTCTCTCTCTCTCTCTCTCTCTCTCTCTCTCTCTCTCTCTCTCCATCCCTCTTTCCGTATCCCTCCCTCTCTCATCGTCTCTCTCTTTCTCCATCCCTCTCTCCATATCCCTTTCTCTCTCTCTCCATATCCAAATCCCCCCCAATCTCTCTCTCTCTGGATCTGGCTGTTGCTCAGCAGCCATTAACGTTACAAATCCAGCCTTTGATCTGTATTTGGGTTGGTGCCTGTGTGGGGGGGGGGGGCTTCAGGGTGGTGTGAAGATGGTAAAGAGGTGTGTATGTGGTGTGCGGGCGTGAGTGAGTGCACATGGGTGTAGACGCGTGTGTCTGTCGAGTAGCAGGGTGTGCTGCAGGGCGTTGGGAGCCACTGCAGCAGATGAGAGAGGTGAGCGCGTCCGTCCACTCTCACCGCCGGTATAAAGAGGGAGTCAGTCAGTTTTCAGGGAGAAGCCGGGATGATTATGTCAGTTCATTTGCATTTGTACTGAGTGAATAAGCTGCCTAATGGTTTAAATGTAACTCACTTACTTCTCACTCAAAACTCCCATCTCTGCCCTGTCCGTCGCCCGCCCACCAACCCCCATCCACTTATCTCACCCTCCACAGCCTCTCTCTCTCCTCCACTCGCTCTTCCTCGCTCCATAATATCACCCAATACTTCCCCTCTTCCCTGTCCCAGCAAGCGCTGAGATTATTACATCATTGAATGAATCACTTTCACTTCTCACTTAGCCCTTGTTTGATTCCAAATAGCTGCTTGCGATGACTGTTGTCGTGCGAGTTCAGTTTGTACAAAGCTCATTATTAGATGGCAGGGTGACATAAGGATGAGTCTCCAGACTAAAACAGACTGGTGGCAGTCCCCCCCCCCCCCAGACCGCCCAGCCTGTCTCTTCTCCTGAGTCTCTCCTTTTCCTCCTCCCAGTTTTATCTGTTTTACCTCTCTTCTATTCTTCAATCCTCCCCCTACATCTTTCCTCTCCTTTCCCCCCTTCTCTGTCTCCCTCTTCTCTCCCTTTTCTGTCCTACTCCCTGTTTTCTCCTGAGGGATAATGAAAGGTTTTCCTTTTCCCCCGTGGAGCTGCTGGGAGAATTCACCTGTTTCTGCTTCAGCCTTCCTCCACTGCATTGCGTGGGGATTTATGGAGCCGGCTTCCCATTGAACCAAACCATTTTTCTTCCAGTTTAGTTTACCAGCATTCTTTTCCCCCGCAGATTTCACGAAACTGGAAAAAAAGGCAACATATTAAGGGCTACGGCCTCCTAATTTCTCTTACCGTGGAAGCCAAACAGCCTAAAGCGGTCCCGTTCTACAAAAGGCTGCTGGTGTGTAGATGGATAGACGTGATGGAAATGCAGGATAATTGGAGTACAGTGAGGTTGTCTTGTTTCCGGGTCTTTAACATGAGTATATTTGGATTTCAAAAGTCTCTACGTCAAATCGGGAATGTAGAATCATAATGTAGAATCATAGAAATGTAATTGTATCGGAGATACAACATAAAAAGCATTCTTATTAATTATGTGGATCTACTAGACATGGGATACTGCAGATCTAGCAGGGCACAGATACATGTAGACAGTTGTCCATTACATAGGGCGGTACATGGATATTGAAATCTAGATTGAAAGGGAGAGCACCATTTTCCCTCTCTCTTCCATTCCTTAAGATTCATTTAGAGACTCCCTGATCATACAACCCCAGTATCAGCAAGTGTGTTCAAGCTGTACTGGTATTGATTGACGAGAATCACGCAGTGGGGAAACTGTGATTTGTCTCAAGACGAGTACGATCTCATTGCAAGTTATTATGAATGTCAACGGACGGGTTTGTGCGTGTTTTAATGTCGTCGTTTTATAAAGTACAACTGAAAAGACGACGTGATGCATCGTGTGATGCGACTGCACCGTTTGTTGCAAGTCAACATGATCATTTGTGTTTCTCATGGATCTGTCATTCTTTTGACATTTTAGCTGACGCTCTTCTCCAGAGCGACTAAGTGTATACGTTTTCATTCACCCTAGACCCACTCCAATTCCCATACCGCCCCAACAGATCCACAGACGACGCAATCGCAATCACACTGCACACTGCCCTAACCCATCTGGACAAGAGGAATAACTATGTAAGAATGCTGTTCATCGACTACAGCTCAGCATTTAACCCCATAGTACCCTCCAAACTCGTCATTAACCTGTTTGGGCTGCAGGGGCAGTATTGAGTAGCTGGATAAAAGGTGCCCATTTCAAACGGCCTCGTACTCAATTCTTGCTCGTACAATATGCATATTATTATTACTATTGGATAGAAAACACTCTCTAGTTTCTAAAACCGTTTGAATTATATCTGTGAGTAAAACAGAACTCATTTTGCAGCAAACTTCCTGACAGGAAGTGGAAAATCTGAAATCGATGCTCTGTTCTAGGGCCTGCCTATTAATGTCCTTGATATTTATTAGTATAGATGCACTTCATACGTGTGTAACTTGATCTGGGGTCGAATAAAAGCTCTCGGCATGACGTGTCACCAGTTTCCTGTTTTCTGGAGAGCGCGTGAAGGGACCTGGATTTGCCTTCTGATAAGCTGTCGTTATTGACGACTAATATCTCCGGCTTTGATTTTATCTGATACATGTGACAATATCATCGTAAAGTATGTTTTTTCAATATAGTTTTATTAGATTATTGAAATTTATTCAGGACGTTAGGCGTGTTGTGTTGTGTGCCTGTGTTCAGGAAGGAGAGCTTAGCGCCACTTTGCTAGCTTTCCGTGCTAATTGACTGGAGAAGAGGACATTCTAAATCCAAACAACGATTGTTCCCGACAAAGGACCCCTTGTACAACATTCTGATGAAAGATCATCAAAAGTAGGACCCATTTTATGATGCTATTTCATATATCTGTCGAACATGTGAAATAGTCGTTTGCGCCCAGATTTTGTGTACTCTCTCGCTATACCTAAGCTGGATGTCATAATGAAGTTATTTTTAGAATTCTAACATGGCGATTGCATTAAGAACTAGTGTACCTATCATTTCCTATACAACATGTGTTTTTTAGTAACGTTTATGTATAGTTATTTGGTCAGAATAGTTGAGTGCCATAAAAATATCCGCACATTCTGTGAAAAAGATGCTACGTAGCACAATGTATAACCACTGATTTCAGCTCTAAATATGCACATTTTCGAACAAAACATAAGTGTATGTATAACCTGATGTTATAGGACTGTCATCTGATGAAGCTTATCAAGGTTAGTAAAAAATTATATATCTTTTGCTGGTTTATTCGCTATCGCTAACGTGCCTATTGCTATCGCTAACGTGCCTTGATGAATGAATGCGGTAGTGTGGTAGGCTATTGTAGTAAGCTAATATAATGCTATATTGTGTTTTCGCTGTAAAACACTTAAAAAATCGGAAATATTGGCTGGATTCACAAGATGTTTGTCTTTAATTTGCTATACACCATTGATTTTTCAGAAATGTTTTATGATGAGTATTTAGGTATTTGACGTTGGTGTCTGTAATTACCCTGGCTGCTTCGGTCCTATTTGTGACGGTAGCTGTGATGGTAGCTGCAATGTAAAACTGATTTATACCGCAAATATGCAAATTTTTGGAACAAAACATAGATTTATTGTATAACATGTTATAAGACTGTCATCTGATGAAGTTATTTCTTGGTTAGTTTGGTTGGTTCTTGGTAGTTAGGTTGGCTTTGTGCATGCTACCTGTGCTGTGAAAAATGTCTGTCCTTTTTTGTATTTGGTGGTGAGCTAACATAAATATATGTGGTGTTTTCGCTGTAAAACATTTAAAAAATTGGACATGTTGGCTGGATTCACAAGATGTTTATCTTTCATATGCTGTATTGGACTTGTTAATGTGTGAAAGTAAAATATTTCAAAAAAATATATTTTGAATTTCGCGCCCTGCACTTGAAGTGGCTGTTGTCATATTGTGCCCGGCTTCGGGCTTGCAGCCAGAAGAAGTTAAGCTTGAGACCCTGGGTCTCGACCCCGCCCTGTGCAACTGGGTCCTGGACTTTCTGACGGGCCGCCCCCAGGTGGTGAGGGTAGGAAACAACATCTCCACCCCGCTGATCCTCAACACTGATCCTCAACATCTCCACCCCGCTGATCCTCAGCACCCACAAGGGTGCGTTCTCAGCCCTCTCCTGTACTCCCTGTTCACCCATGACTGCGTGGCCATGCACGCATCCAACTCAATCATCAAGTTTGCAGACGACACTACAGTGGTAGGCTTGATTAGCAACAACGATGAGACGGCCTACAGGGAGGAGGTGAGGGCCCTCGGAGTGTGGTGTCAGAAAAATAACCTCACACTCAACGTCAACAAAACAAAGGAGATGATCGTGGACTTCAGGAAACAGCAGATGAGGCACCCCCCTATCCACATCGACGGGACAGTAGTGGAGAAGGTGGAAAGTTTTAAGTTCCTCGGCGTACACATCACGGACATACTGAAATGGTCCACCCACACAGACAGCGTGGTGAAGAAGGCGCAATAGCCAAAAACACTTACACTTTTACAGATGCACAATCGAGAGCATCTAGTCGGGCTGTCTCACAGCCTGGTACGGCAACTGCTCCACCCACAACCGCAAGGCTCTCCAGAGGGTAGTGAGGTCTGTATAACGCATCACCGGGGGCAAACTACCTGCCTCCAGGACACCTACATCACCCGATGTCACAGGAAGGCCAAAAAGATCATCAAGGACAACAACCACCCGAGCCACTGCCTGTTCACCCCGCTATCATCCAGAAGTCGAGGTCAGTACAGGTGCATCAAAGCTGGGACCGAGAGACTGAAAAACAGCTTCTATCTCAAGGCCATCAGACTGTTAAACAGCCATCACTAACATTGAGTGGCTGCTGCCAACATACAGACTCAAATATCTAGCCACTTTAATAATTAGAAATAGGATGTAATAAATGTATTACTAGTCACTTTAAACAATGCAAACTTTATATAATGTTTACATACCCTACATTACTCATCTCATATGTATATACTGTACTCTATAGCATCTACTGCATCTTGCCTATGCTGTTCGGCCATCGCTCATCCATATATTTATATGTACATATTCTTATTCATTCCTTTACACTTGTGTGTATAAGGTAGTTGTTGTGAAATTGTTAGATTACTTGTTAGATATTACTGCACGGTTGGAACTAGAAGCACAAGCATTTCGCTACACTTACATTAACATCTATATGTGACCAATAACATTTGATTTGATTTGAACTCTTTTCAGTTCCATGCAGAACACTCTGGGGAAATGGTTCTACATGGAACCCAATAGGATTCTACCTGGAGCCAAAAGGGTTCTACCGGGAATCAGAAATGGTTCTTCAAAGGGTTCTCCTCTGGAGACAGCCGAAGAATCCTTTTCGGTTCTAGGTAGCAACTTTTTTTTCTAAGAGTGTAGAACCTAGTGGATGCCAAGTAGTTATGACCAAACTGATGCTCAGAGGTAGAACATGCATTAAAGTGAAAAAACTTTCACTTTCCCCCCTCTCTGACTGCATGTGTGTATTTAGTATTTCCATAAAAAAAAATATATATATATATATATATATATATTAATACTCAGAAACATTCCCTAAAGGCTGTCATTGTAGATTCTACATCCCGCCTCCCTTGCCGCGCGACCTAACAAGGATCCACATCTGCATGTAGGGGGCGGCAGTTATGGAGAGGAGAGGGGTTCTTGTTGGTTTTGTTTTTTGAAAATCTTTTGAAATTTTCCACGGTGGGGTGAGATATGAAAGGCTGGCGAGAGGTTTTCCTGTGTAGCCGCTAGCATCTCACCACCTCTCTCGGCTCCGACTGTGACCCCAGCCCCGGGTGTGTGTGTTTTGATTCCCTTTGTACACGCTCTCACTTCTCTTCTCTCCTTCTTCTCTGAAGTGAACGAAAGCAGCCCCAGAAATATATCGCCCCTGGTTTGTTGTTGCCCATCGACGTCTTTATTCATTCTCTTTTTTTGCCGCCTCTTCTCTTTTCATTTCTTCCTTTATTTAATTTTTTTCCAAGTCTCCCTTTACGATCAATATCGGTTTGGTGTGTTTTGAAGCCTCGCGGGCCAATGAAAACTGAGCTACTGGATTTTGAAGTTGGAATTCTGAAGTTGTTTAGCAGTGAAGATAATGGTCGAAAATAGGATCATTTGGGAAATGTTACGTAAAAGTCTTAACATGTTTCCCCAATTTCAGTTAAATATGAAATAAAACAGCACAGGTTCATTTGAAGTAACTTAGATTTTTGTTGGGTCTGTCTGGTTGTGGGAGTCTGTTCGTTTTCATACATATTCAATGTCTGACGTGACAATCACAGAGAATCTATTTTGATCATCCTAAATGTCTTTCAAGGGAATCATGGAGAATCATAAAGAAATCGAAATTGAAATTAGCCTCTTTTAAGCTCCACGTTGCCCTCTTCCACCACTCCCCCCAAAAAAGAAGATGTCCTCCACTAAGTGTAGGTCATTTCAGAGCATGAAGGCAGTACTACTGTCCAGTTCTACTGGCGACCTATGACCTACATGTCTGGCTAAGACCGCTGGCTTCTGCACCCTCACGCCTGGATGTCAATCATACCGTCAGCTGTTGTTGAAACAGCGTGACTCCTGGCTGGAGTGGGTTGATAAAAAGAACAGTGAGCCTCACTCCACCTCTATTCTCCCCTCCCTCCCTCCCTCCCTCCCTCCCTCCCTCCCTCCCTCCCTCCCTCCCTCCCTCCCTCCCTCCATCCCTCCATCCCTCCATCCTCTCCTCCCAATTACCTGCACCTGCTCCGCTGCTTTTACTATCAGCCGGTCGGGTCCTGCCACGCCTGACGAGCGCCATCATCGTCTGTCTGTCTGTCTGTCTGTCTGTCTGTCTGTCTGTCTGTCAGGGCTGTGTGAACAAGGGGATGTAAAGAGCAGAGCGAACTGAGCTGACTGTCTTATCTTTTATCCCCTCCGTCCTCCGTCCGACTGGTCATAAAGAAGCAAACAGGCCGCATCAGAGAGGGCACATATAAGCGTGTGTGTGTGTGTGTGTGTGTGTGTGTGTGTGTGTGTGTGTGTGTGCGTGTGTGTGTGTGTGTCCGTGTGTGACAAGGCTTTACGCCCCTCTTTCTGTTCATTACAATGCTGTTTACAGCCCTTTGACAAACTGCTATGGTACACCAGTGGGGAAATGGAAAATGAAGTTTACGTTCAAGATCGTTACAGTGTAATACAGCAGTAATACAAGTAATAGATTATCAATTTTGTCTGTTGGCTTCATTATCTTGTTATCATACAGTAGATACCTGCAATTATATAATCAATTGATTTTAGGGGAGTCTAAAAATGACATTTTAGAGTGTGTGACGTTTTGCTAAGACGCGACTGATGAGGGGTAATGCGAGAATGAGAGAGGGAGGGGGAAGAGAGAGAGGGAAAATAGTGAGGGAGAGATATTTAGGCATCATTGCTTTCCCTCCAGGTGTCTTTGGCCTGCATGATTTCATATGCGGGCCATAATAAACTTCCTTAATGAAATAAGTAATTAACATATTATAATTGTGCTGTGGATGATTTTGACAGAGATCATTTTCCATATCTAATGCTATGCTAATTTAATCTGTTCCCCTCCTCTGCCCGACACGACCCTTCTGTGATTAAGTTTCATGGCATCTCACTTTCTGTTTCCTCACCTCTCCATAGCTTCCTCCTCTCAGTCTCACCCCCACTTCTCTCTTTCTCTCCCACTCTCGCTCTCTTTCCCTCCCTCCAACCCTCCTCCCTCCCTCTGGTTGTGATGGATTGACTCTTCCTCTGTAGTTCAGGGCCTTGTTGTCGTCGTTTTGCGAGGAGGAGAGACGTGCACAGATGGCAAGGGACTGGAGGCCAGGGTGGAGGCTCTCCTCTGTCTGTATGTGTGGTCTGTGCTCGTCTGCATGGGAAATTAGTACAAAGAGGAAAAGCAAGGAGGGAGGGAGGGAGGGGGAGGATTCACGGCACTGATTGAAATATAGCTGTGCTGGCCCCGGTCATCATGAAGAAATAGAAGAGCCCCCACTTCTGCCCCAGAGTCTCAGCACAGCAACTATCCCTCAGTGGATTGGGCAGAGGAAAGGGAGAGGGAGGGGGTCGAATGATATCATTCAGCTGTGGCTTGATCGCTCCGATGTGGGACCAGCCCTATCTCTCTCCCTCTTACCCACCCTGCCCCTCTCACAGTGGAGGGAGACAAACACAGGGGTCTCTCTTTCTCCCTCTCCCTCATCCATCTCTCTCCCCCTTCTGCCTCTCATTTTTTCTCCCTCCCGTATCCCCGTTCCTTCTTTCCCTCTTTCCTATCCCCCACCCCCTTCTCTCTCTCTCTCTCTCTCTCTCTCTCTCTCTCTCTCTCTCTCTCTCTCTCTCTCTCTCTCTCTCTCTCTCTCTCTCTCTCTCTCTCTCTCTCTCTCTCTCTCTCTCTCTCTCTCTCTCTCTCTCTCTCTCTCTCTCTCTCCCTCTCTGTCACCCATGAAACGATTCACACAGTGTTCCCGTCATAACCTGCTGCTCCAGCCCCAGCGTTCCTCCCTCCTGGGAATACCGCCAGGGGAATATCCCACCCCACACCCCCTGTGCATCGACCGCGCACCAGGCTGAGACTGGGAGACGGGACGGAAGGCAATGCAAATAGACAGGGCTTCCCCCAGATACTAACACTACTAAAGTACCTCCCTGTTGTTCACAGACAGACAGAGACAGTGTGGGAACAGTCTAGTCTGTCTACTGTTCTTCCTGTGGGTTTCTCTAGATTACTGTAAAAAACAAGCTAGCTTTGCACCGTCACTTCCAAAGAAAATATTAGCACTCTGGTGAAACCACTATGCTTTGTACAGCAACGTTAACTACAGGATATATTGAGCATTTATTCCAATTGCTAAGATTTGAATAAACGAATGCACTTTTCTGTGGATTACATTCTTCAACACATGTTGACTGAAGACTTCTTTTTGATACTACAGTTCAGGCGCGTGTGAGAAAAATGCATGATGCAAAAGTATTTTAGGTGTTGGGTGTTCGAATACATGGAACTACGTAGGAAAGAGAAACACAAAACAGAGCGAAGGAGCGGGTGAATAATAGATAACCAGCATTTTGTAAAACAATTCCCACTATTTTAAGTGGAGCACACAGAACAACTGAGCTGTATAAATATTGTAGGATGGAGAGGCTTCATCATCCCTGGCAGGTGTGTGTGTGAGTGTGTGTGTGTGTGTGTGTGTGTGTGTGTGTGTGTGTGTGTGTGTGTGTGTGTGTGTGTGTGTGTGTGTGTGCGTGTGCGTGTGCGTGTGTGTGTGCGTGTGTGCGTGCGTGCATTTGGATAATTGAATTAAAGACTTTGTGTCCATTTCACCTTAGATAAAAGCCAATGTATCCCCCTTTAACTGTGCTTAGAAATCAATGTCTCTTGACTTCACCGTGTTTAAAAGGGCATTGTTTATTCAGTAGTAAAATACCCGTTCACTTATGCAGTCATAATTGATAACGAAAGAATCATTTCTACTCTAAATGGAGCGTGAAAATATAGATTTTTTTTAAAATAATATCGACCGTATGTATCTGTTTCATCTAAATTGTGCTTGTATTTATCTTTCAGAATCACACGACGGGTGAGATGAAATGCTGCGCTCCTGTGTGTGTAGGAGAGAAAGGTCAGGGTGAGTCAAACAAGAGGATGGGTTATAGGAAACAGCTGAGATGTTGAACGTACAGGACGTCTAGTAACGTACGGTGGAGTGGCAGGACACACGCCACTACATAATGAGATGTCACCCCTCCAAGTCTCGCTGCTCTGGAGTTCAGTGGGTGCTAAAGGGTATAGCTACAGTACACACACACACACACAATCTAGTGACACACTCCCATTACAACTACAGCCAATAGATGCATGTGGAGGCCAGCGAGTCACTGTATGATAGGTACAGTCGTGTTATGCGTCACGTGTCTCTGATTCCAGGTCAAGCAGGTGATTAGCTACACTGTCATGGGCAACCGTTCGAAACATGGAAGTTGTGTGACGTGTCCGTTGCCCATATTAAGACACACGCGTGTCCTTCAGCAGTTGACCCTTACCTCATTACGAATGTCTTGAATTATTCCCGGTGGGATGTTTCAAGAACGTAGACTATACGTGTTGTGAGCGTAGAAATAGCCTGTCTAGTCGAAGGACCATTTTGTTTTTCTATGTATGGTTCACGTGGAGCACATATTATCCCCCTTTTGAAATATCTGTCTGACCCATGGATGACCTTTTGCGAATAGCAAAGTGCACGACTAAAAACAGTTGCGGCGAGGCTGGATCGATCGGCCCCTGGCTACAGCTCTCTCTCCCTTGTTCTCAGACAGACACGGGAGTCATTGGGAGCAGACGGTAATCGAAGGCTGTCACCGCAGTGTCTAGCAGGAGAAGATTATCCAGCATGTCCTAATGCTCGTGCCTTCTTTCCCTTTTTCCCCTCCTATTCTCCTTTCCTTTTTCCTTTTTCTCTCTGGCAGTCGCTCTCTCGCTCCCCTCTTCCCCTTCTCTCTTTCTCTGTTTCTCTCTCTCTCTCTCTCTTTGATTCTCTTTTTCTCTCTGGCAGTCTCTCTCTTTCTTTCTCTCTCTTTTTCTTTCTCTTTATCTCTTTCTTTTTCTCTTCCTCTCTTTATCTCTTTCTTTTTCTCTTCCTCTCTTCATCTCTTTCTTTTTCTCTTCCTCTCTTTATCGCTTTCTTTTTCTCTTCCTCTCTTTATCTCTTTCTTTTTCTCTTCCTCTTTATCTCTTTCTTTTTCTCTTCCTCTCTTTATCTCTTTCTTTTTCTCTTCCTCTTTTATCTCTCTCTCTCTCTCTCTCTCTCTCTCTCTCTCTCTCTCTCTCTCTCTCTCTCCCTCTCTCTCTCTCTCTTTCACCAGGTTGTAAAGATAGGAGAAATCTCAAGGCCCAATCAGCAGAATAAGACAGAGTCCCAAGGCTAATGGAATGCATGCAGATATGTTGTCTTTGTGTCTGAATGTATGAGCAAAGGAAATTAATGTGAGGCTCACCCAGTCAGATTTAATTTCTTGCCCTAGCTTTTGCCCTGCAGAAAAACTAAAACTGACTGTTGCAGACTCAGCTGGCTGAATGGCTGACACACAAATACACAAACACATGAATGCACACACACACACACACACACACACACACACACACACACACACACACACACACACACACACACACACACACACACACACACACACACACACACACACACACACACACACACACACACACACACACACACACACACACACACTCTACCGGTCAAACGTTTGTGAACACCTACTCATTCAAGGGTTTTTCTTTATTTTGACTATTTTCTACATTGTAAAATAATAGTGAAGACATCAAAAATATGAAATAACACATATGGAATCATGTAGTAACCAAAAAAGTGTTAAACAAATCAAAATATATTTTAGATTTGAAATTCTTCAAAGTAGCACCTGTAACGTCCTGACCAGAGTTCTTATGTGTTGTGCTTGTTTTAGTGTTGGTCAGGACGTGAGCTGGGTGGGCATTCTATGTTGTGTGTCTAGTTTGTCTGTTTCTGTGTTCAGCCTAATATGGTTCTCAATCAGAGGCAGCTGTAAATCGTTGTCCCTGATTGAGAATCATATATAGGTGGCTTGTTTTGTGTTGGGGATTTGTGGGTGGTTGTTTTCTGTGTCAGTGTTTGTGCCACACGGGACTGTGATGGTTAGTACGTTTGTTGTTTTGTATTTTGTCTAGTTTTCATGAATATTAAATCATGGAAACTTACCACGTTGCACATTGGTCCTCCGATCCTTGTCGCCTCTCCTCGCCGCACCCTTTGCCTCTTGGCATTCTCTCAACCAGATTCATGAGGTAGTCACCTGGAATGCATTCAAATTATGTAGGTGTGCCATGTTAAAAGTTCATTTGTGGAATTTCTTTCCTTCTTAATGTGTTTGAGCCAATCAGTTGTGTTGTGACAAAGTATGGTTGATATACAGAAGATAGCCCTATTTGGTAATTGACCAAGTCCATCTTATGGCAAGAACAGCTCAAATAAGCAAAGAGAAACGACAGTCCTTCATTACTTTAAGACATGAAGGTCAGTCGCAAAAACCATCAAGCGCTATGATGAAACTGGCTCTGATGAGGACCGCCACAGGAAAGGACGACCCAGAGTTACCTCTGCTGCAGAGAATAAGTTCATTAGAGTTACCAGCCTCAGAAATTGCATCCCAAATAAATGCTTCAGAGTTCAAGTAACAGTCACATCTCAAAATCAACTGTTCGGAGGAGACTGGGTGAATCAGGCCTTCATGGTCGAATTGGTGCAAAGAAGCCACTACTTAAGGACACCAATAAGAAGAAGAGACTTGCTTGGGCCAAGAAACACGAGCAATGGAAATTAGTCCGGTGTGTGTGGTCTAATTTTAGATTTTTGGTTCCAACCGCCATGTCTTTGTTAGACCCAGAGTAGGTGAACGGATTATTTCCGCATGTGTGGTTCCCACTATGAAGCATGGAGGAGGAGGTGTGATGGTGTGGGGGTGCTTTGCTGGTGATACTCTCAGTTATATATTTATAATTCAAGGCACACTTAACCAGCATGGCTACCTGTAACGGTCGTCTGTTGAAGAAGGTGTGGACCAAAGCGCAGCGTGGTAAGTGTTCATGCTTTTTATTGAAACTGAACACTAAGAACAAAATAACAAAGAGAATAACCGAAACAGTCCAGTCAGGTGCAAAACACTAAACAGAAAATAACTACCACACAAAAACCATGTGGGAAAAAGCTACCTAAGTATGGTTCTCAATCAGAGACAACGATAGACAGCTGCCTCTGATTGAGAACCACACCCGGCCAAACACAAAGAAATACAAAACATAGAAAATGAACATAGAATGCCTACCCAAATCACACCCTGACCAAACCAAAATAGAGACATAAAAAGCTCTCTACGGTCAGGGTGTGACACTACCACAGCATTTTGCAGCGATATGCCATGCCATCTGGTTTGCGCTTAGTGGGACTATCATTTGTTTTTCAACAGGACAATGACCGAAAACACACCTCCAGGCTGTGTAAGGGCTATTTGACCAAGGAGAGTGATGGAGTGCTGCATCAGATGACCTGGCCTCCACAATCCCCCCGACCTCAACCCAATTGAGATGGTTTGGGATGAGTCGGACTGCAGAGTGAAGGAACAGCAGCCAACAAGTGCTAAGTATATGTGGGAACTCCTTCAAGACCATTTGAAAATCATTCCAGGTGAAGTTGGTTGAGAGAATGCCAAGTGTGTGCAAAGCTGTCATCAAGGGAAAGGGTGGCTACTTTGAAGAATCTAAAATCAAAAATAAGTTATTCTATATGTTATTCTAAAATGTAGAAAATAGTAAAAATAAAGAAGAACCCTTGAATGAGTAGTGGTGTCCAAACCTTTGACTGGTACTGTACATATGAATACACACACACACACACACACACACACACACACACACACACACACACACACACACACACACACACACACACACACACACACACACACACACACACACACACACACACACACACACACACACACACACACACACACACACACACACACACACACACACACACACACACACACACATACACACACACACACACACACACACGCGCGCACGAACACACGCACGAACACACGCACGAACACGTATGAACCCAGGCACACACACGCGCAAGCACTCACAAACACATCCGCGAGCACCAAACACACACACACACACACGCTTCGAGTGGCCTCTCTCGCTGAGTGACAGGTGTACATGGACGGTACAATGGCTGCCAATATGACTAGAGACCAGGGTAACAATGGCTCGTCTCCGGGGAAACGCTTAGCCTTGCACGCGTCCGTCAGACATGAAAGAGACAATTTCAGGTGGTTGAAAATGGAACTGGGATAAAAAGGAAACATTTGGGGTTCCGTGGCACTCAACATCGCCGGCGGCAACGGCTTTGATGGGAAAACGGATTCTGATTCTCGATTATACACACCACAATCTGAAACAGCCAGAACATGGAAGGGACTCGAATGAAATGGTGAACAGTGAAGATACACTCACCAGGACCATTAAGGCTGCCATTTTCATCTCTCCTCTCAGCACGAGACCAATTTGTCCTACCTGGTGACAACGACTTCTCCCTAAACCAGGCAATGTAGAATATATCTAAAACAATTCAGTGATCAAGGTCTTTCACAGTAAGCAGGTGCTAGGATCAGATTCTTTATGGTACAGCCCAGTACTGACTCTGTAACAGCAGACATACCCTGCCAATATAACTGCAGTGTTTTGTTGTTGGTGTATTTTCACCATCCAGTCTCCATTGTTTGTGAGTGTGTGTGTGTACAGCGCTCCATTGTGTGCGCGTGTGTGCATGTGCGTATGTGTGTGTTATCCTTGGGCCCTGGCCATGTCAATCAGCCCCCTGCAGAGCAACTGCCCTTCACACTTCTGTTTATCTATTGCTGCTGAGGACTGGGACACCAGATAAGAGTACATCACACACACACAGACACAGACACAGACACAGACACACACACACACACACACACACACACACACACACACACACACACACACACACACACACACACACACACACACACACACACACACACACACACACACACACACACACACACACACACCAAACAGAGCTGTAATGCCATTTGATCCTGCAGTTTAATTGACATGCATGTCTCATCTCTCTAAGAGGTCTGATCCTCTCCCCTCTCATGTTCTGATGGAACTCTGCCATCATTTAAGCTTGTGAATGCAGTGATTGTACTGTACCTGTTTCACGTCAATTAGTCACCCATTTGAATTCAAATGTCACATCCGAACACCAACTGAATAGCTCTGCCACAACCTGCGAACTAATCGAGGAAGAGAATGAGGAAGTGAAAGAGGGGAGCAGCGGTGTACCTGTGAACTGCACATGTCCAGGAGGGTCTTGGGGACAATTGAAACGGCTGAATGAAGCGTCGTGATAAGTCTTCATGGACAGCAAGCTAGTCCACCTCGCCTGTGTGTGCGTCCTGTATGATAGGAGTATATTCAGCAGCCTTGCCCCCTGGCACCACACGGCGCTCAGCACAAACACCAATACCTCGCTACTGACAAAGCCATGGACTCACAGATATGCATGCATTATCACACACACGTTTCGGAGAGTGTGCATGTGTGTGTGTGTGTGTGTGTGTGTGTGTGTGTGTGTGTGTGTGTGTGTGTGTGTGTGTGTGTGTGTGTGTGTGTGTGTGTGTGTGTGTGTGTGTGCGCAAAGGCGTGTGAGGTGTTGCAGTATACTACAAAGATGCCAATCTCTTTTGCTTGTCTTTTCCCCTAAGTCCCAATTTCTCAATTGCCTGCAGTCAGAGATGGAGAGGTGGAGGGAGAGAGGTAGAGGGAGAGACGTAGAGGGAGAGAGGTAGAGGGAGAGAGGTAGAGAGAGAGGTAGAGAAAGGAAAATGTTGACGCTATCAGCGTTATAAGGGCCACCAGGTCATTGTCACGTGTCACTCAGAGTAACACTACCTCTGATAAACCCATGTAATCCCCCCCGTCACCACGGCGATAGGTGTGTGGGCCCTGGATGCCAGCATCCTGACGAGGCACGAAATGAAACCCCCTGCACTAGCCCCGATAAACATCTAAAACGGTTTCTGGTCCCCGGGGGCTAATGGAAAGACTGGGAGCTATCAAAATATCAAATGCGCGTGACAGCTTACAAGGACCCAGGTCTGTCAAACACTCGCCTTCAGAGTGTGATTTAACTTCCCGCGCCCAGCCCGCCCTGGCGGCTGAGAAATTGATGTTTTGGGTTCCTCCCCCGTCTTTTGCACGGAAGTAATACTTTAATGGACATATTTATTTAGACAAACAGAGACACCGGGTACAGGTTTTAATTAGGTAAACAGCTCGTTGGGTGGAATTGATGGCGATCCACTAATGAAGGTCGTCGCAGGCTAATAGCTCTGCTTCCCTATGTCTTATGGAGCTGAAATCTCATGAAATAGAGTGAATTCAGCCATCTTTCCTCTCCCCCTTCTGTCATTTGTTTTTCTTTATCACTGCTCTCTCTCTCTCTCTCTCTCTCTCTCTCTCTCTCTCTCTCTCTCTCTCTCTCTCTCTCTCTCTCTCTCTCTCTCTCTCTCTCTCTCTCTCTCTCTCTCTCTCTCTCTCTCTCTCTCTCTCTCTCTCTCTCTCTCTCTCTCTCTCTCTCTCTCTCTCTCTCTCTCTCTCTCTCTCTCTCTCTCTCTCTCTCTCTCTCTCTCTCTCTCAGTAGGTGCTGTCAGTGGCACAGGGCTGAGAGTGGCACAGGGCTGAGAGAGAGAGTTGCTCTCTTTCTCTCTCTGTCATGGACGGTGTGTGTTGGGAGTCCTTGCCGGTGCGTCTGAAGGACAGAAGGACAGAGGAGCGGTCGTGGCACCGTGTCAGGTGTCTTCTCCGGGAGACACGTGGAAGGGGACGTTTGTAACTAGCTGCCCGTCTGTCGTCTAAGGGGGCCATGTCTTCTGGCTGCTGTCAGTGGCACAGGCCTGAGTTATGATTATGATTTATCACTATGATTTATGATACCTACTGCTGTTGTGTTCCTCTCAGACTGAGTGCAGTATAGGGAAGGTATGTATGTGTGTGTGTGTGTGTGTGTGTGTGTGTGTGTGTGTGTGTGTGTATGAGGATACAGGAGTGCTTCAATGTCCATCCAGAAATACTATGAGTCATGGCATAAAGCACACAACAGATGCACAAGATAACGTGTCTGGTTAGACTTACTGTAGCCTAGTACCCAAAGTATTGTACAGTCTTAATGCCAAACAGAGGGACATAGGGGATATTTTGTAAATATCCTCAAATCCTGCGCCAGCCCCTGTCACTGTATGTTGGGATGCATGTCTGGAGGCCCATGGGGAGAGGGGATGTGGGGGAGGGAATTGGTACACATCCACATATTAACCCTCACTCAGGAGACAGAAAATAGAGCGGAACTGAATGTGTGTGTGTTTGTGTGCATGTGTGTGAACGTCCGTTGTGTGTCGGCGGGCAACCGCAGGATGCGTGTGACACATCTGGTGCGGTAGTGCCTAGAAAGAGGTAAGTTGCATGCCCACTTACCACGTGCATGCATATTCTCGCTTACAGCTCGCTGCCGCCTGCTAACCCTTGTAGTGAAGTCTCCCCTTGTCGGTACAAAGCCTCTCCATGACTCCTGTCGGGCCTCTTCGTGGCGGCACACATTACCTGGTTGTCTTGAAACTCCAGGCTCACCGGTAGGGGATCATTGGAGCAGCAGTGGGCCCCAGAGATGCATCTGTACAGGCCCACCTCTGTGTGGACACATCCTGGCAGCCATCAACCACTGCCCCGCTGCCTTGTGGGTTAGTCTGGTACGACAAAGGCTAGGGGAGCACACCCTGAGAGAAAAGCAGCGTGCTGGCGGAGCGCGATAGGCGGACGCCGACAGACTTGGGATCCTGCAGCTGTGGAAGATACTGGTCGTCCTGGGTTTCCCCCCTTGCCACTGGAATAAACCTTCCTGCACGCCAGCGGCACAGGACTGTTATGGTCACCAGCAGTTGGGACTTGAGGTGCAGCTGCTCTCGGCAGACCCCTGTGTGACTGAGGAGCCCTATTAAGGAGCCATACTGCTCACCCCAGCTGGGGAGAGGCCTAGAAATGGCAGCCTAAAAATCGAAAAATGCTGAAGAAAATAATTCCACTGAAACTGGTGACATGGAACTTCAGAATTTTTTGGGACACTGACGATAATAGCGATAGACCCCATCGGAGAACAGCTTCGATTGCTGCAGAACTAAGGCGCTACAACATTGACATTGCTGCCCTGAGTGAGACCAGGTTCCTGGATGAAGGTTCCCTGAAAGAGGAGGGAGAAGGCTACACCTTCTTCTGGAAAGGTTTCTCTCCAGCTGGACAACATCAACACGGTGTGGGACTGGCAATTAAGAACAGCCTTTTACCCAGCCTCACTGAAACACCTGTCAGCATAAGTGAGAGACTCATGTCTCTCCGTATCCCCCTAGCCAAGATGCGCTATGCTACTCTTCCCAGTGCATACGCACCAATGTTACCATCTGAAAATGAGGCAGAGGACTGCTTCTACCAGTCATTAGATGAGGCCCTTCACCGCATCCCCAGGAATGACAAGATGATTCTGCTGGGTGACTTCAACGCAAGGGTATGGAGAACAACAGGATATGGAGTGGAATAATGGGTAGGCGTGGTGTTGGCCAGGTCAATGAGAACGGCATGAAAATGCTAACTCTATGAGCACAATCTCATTGTCACTAACACCTTGTTCCAGCAGAAGAGAAAATGTAAAACGTCAGGGATGCACCCACGCTCCAAACACTGGCACCTGACCGACTACGTCATAGTGAGACGTTCTGACACTAATGACGTCTCTTCTGACACGTGCCATGAGGGGTGCAGAATGCTGGACAGATCACGTATGATACTGGCTAAACTCCATGGGAGAATCCGTCCCCCCTAACGCCTGCAGAGTCCAGCAAGAGGCGTCTGCACTGTATCCGGCTTGAGAAAGCTGCAGTAAGGGACGAGTTCCGTCACTCTCTCTCTGAAAGGTTGAGGGAGACTGAGCCTCTTCTGAGCACAAAGGACGCCATGGACCAGAAGTGGGCATCTACTGTATTAGCTCAGTGCTCTATCAGACAGAGGCCCACTCCATTGGCTACAGAGGTAGGAAACATCAGGACTGGTTCGATGAGAACTCTGACACCATCACAACCTTACTGGACAATATGCACAAAGCGCACAGTGCTACTCTCTGCAAGCCCCACATCTGCTACCCCCCGTCAGCAGTGGTGTGCATCACGCAAGGAAGTGCAAGCAACCTTGTGTGCTCTGAAGAATGAATGGCGGATGAACAAGGCACAGGTAATTCAAATTTATATTGACAAAAATGACATGCACAATTTCTACAACTAAAGCTATCTATGGCCATAGAAGTCGCTTCATCACCCCCCTGAAAATGGCTGATGGTCTGACTCTCTTGAAGGACCAAAACCAGATCCTGATGAGATGGGCTGACCACTTTGAAGCACTACTCAATCAGCGGTCTCCTACAGACCACTCCATCCTGGAAGAACTGCCTGTCCGTCCATCCATTCAAGACCGCAACCATTCGCCAGTCTTCCAAGAGGTGTTATCAGCTATCTGTTCCCTCAAGAACAGCAATGCTCCTGGCGCTGACAGCATCCCGGCAGAGCTACTTAAGAAGGGAGGTTACGTCTGCACCAGAACATCACTGAGGTTGGGGACCGGGAGATTGTCCCCCAACAGTGGTGGGATGCAAACATTGTCACCATCTATAAGAACAAGGGTGACAAGTCCATCTGCGGCAGGAGTATGACCGGCAAGGTCCTGGCCAAGGTGATGCTACACCGGCTGCTGAAGAACATCACAGAGGAACTGTTGCCAGAGTCACAATGCAGCTTCAGAAAGAACGGTAGTACGGTCGACATGATATTCACGGCACAGCAACTCCAGGAGAAGTGCCGTGAAAAACATCAGAACCTTTTCATGGCCGTTGTCGACCTCTCCAAGACCTTCGACACAAATTTGTCAACCTCCTTTGCCAGGTCCATGATGAGATGATGGCCTGGGTGGCCATAGGAGGGCATGAGTCAGCGCCCCTTTGGCGTAAGTATCGTTGTGAGGCAGGGGTGTGTGCTGTCACCTATACTCTTTAACATGGAAACCTATTCAACATCAGGAGGCTCCAAGCAACCACCAATGGGGTTCTTGAGCTGCAGTATGCTAATTACTGTGCTCTTGTGGCCCACACTCCAGAAGACCTTCAGTCCGTCCTTCTAGCGGCTGTGAGGGTCTATAGCAGGATGGGACTGTCTATCAACACCACCAAGACAGAGGTGGTCTGCCAATGAAGATACAGCCCTCCACCCACAATGCCTGTCTTCACCATTGGACACAAATCACTGCAATAGTCCCGTCCTTCAAATACCTGGGCAGCATCCTCTTGACGGACTGCAGCATCGACCTCGAAATTCAAAATATGATCAAGCAAGCATCGGCTGTCTTCGGGGAAACTCAGACGCAGGGTTTTCCAAAACTGGGGTCTCCACCTCCACACCAAATTTGCCGTCTGTCAAGCCATCTGCATCACCACACTTCTTTACGGCTGTGAAGCCTGGGCCGCTTACAGTCGCCACCACAAGCAGCTCGAGCGATTCCACAAAAGATGCCTCCAGCACATCCTGAGAATCACCTGGTGCGACGTGTTTCCCCGTACAGAAATACTTGCTAAGACCAGCTGCAAGAGTATGGAGGCCATGGTCACCCAACACCAACTGGCTTGGGCACGTCATTAGAATGTCTCAGGAGCGCTTGCAGCGGAAGATCCTTTATGGCCAGCTACATCTTGGCCGGCGGTCTGCAGGGAGGGCAGATGAAGCCCTACAAGGACTAGCTGAAAAGGTTGCTGAAGAAGTGCAACATCAAACCCACAGACCTGGAGGATGCTGCTGCTGACCGTTCCACCTGGAGGCTGCTCTGCCAGAGCGGTGTACAGAGGTGGGAAGAGAAGAGCACAAAGAGACAGCAAAAACAGTTCAGGAGACACACAACCATGCCTGCATATGCCAAACATATGCCAAACAGACTGCATATGCCCCACCTGCAGTAAAGTTTGTGGATCTCCGATTGGACTCTACAGTCACCAAAGAATTCACCGTTAACTCAGAAGTGGAAGTCATCATTGGGTACGATGGACTACTGTAACGTTTGTGTGTGTGTGTGTGTGTGTGTGTGTGTGTGTGTGTGTGTGTGCGTGCGTGCGTGCGTGCGTGCGTGCGTGCGTGCGTGCGTAAGTGCCTCTATGTCCATCCAGAAGCACTATGAGTCATGGCATAAAGCCCACAACAGATACACAAGATAACGTGTCTGGTTAGACTTACTGTAGCCTAGTACCCAAAGTATTGTACAGTCTTAATGCCAAACAGAGGGACATAGGGGATATTTTGTAAATATCCTCAAATCCTGCGCCAGCCCCTGTCACTGTATGTTGGGATGCATGTCTGGAGGCCCATGGGGAGAGGGGATGTGGGGGAGGGAACTGGTACACATCCACATATTAACCCTCACTCAGGAGACAGAAAATGGAGCGGAACTGAATGTGTTGTGTCAGTGTGTGTGTCTGTGTCTGCATGTCCGTCAATGCGTGTGTGTGTGTGTGTTTGTTAGCTCTCCACACATCCTCGTCCTGATTCTCGGCGTGTGGCACAAAGCAGCCCATTTCATGTTTCCAATGCAGTGGACATGACTAGAAACAACAAAACCTTCAAATACCTCATCTACCTCCCCTCGCCCCCTTCGCAACCACCCCTAATCTTCCACCACATTGCCAAAATAAAGGGAGAGGGAGGGGGTGTTGTCACACAACAAAACCACAACACAACACCTCTCCCAGTGGCCTGACAGAAAGACAGACAGACAGACAGACAGACAGACAGACAGACAGACAGACAAGACAGACAAGACAGACAAGACAGACAGACAAGACAGACAGACAGACAGACAGACAGACAGACAGACAGACAGACAGACAAGACAGACAGACAGACAGACAGACAGACAGACAGACAGACAGACAGACAGACAGACAGGACAGACAGACAGGACAGACAGACTCTGTAGCCACCCGGACCCAAGCACGAGAGGCCTGCTGCTCTTCACCAGTGCTGAATGAGCCTAATCAGCTCCATTGACATGGTGAGAGGAGAGGACTATTTTAATATATTTCTGGTACAGAGGGATACGGTGTAGAACAGGACAACAAAGGCACATGTCTACAACACAGAGCCGTTGGGATCAGAAGTGAGTGAGTAGTACGGCTTTGGACAGGAACCTCTTACCTCCTGTCTCACACACCTCAGATCGACCGAGAGAAACAGAGAGGGATGGGATATGGAGGGAGATAACGAAAACAGGGAGTGTAACACCCAGAGAGAGAGACCGAGGTGAGGAAAGACAGACATCGGGGAAAGGGGGCATGGAATAGAAAAAAGAGATTGAGAGTGTTCAACAGGGTCTGCTATAAGGATGGAGAAAGAGCAAATTAAAGAAGAGAGGGAGGGGAAAGAGGGAGAGATAAGGAGGGAGGGAGGGAGCTTGGTTAGTGAGCTGGTTAGTGGAGGGTTTATTATTCTCAGTAGCCAATCAAACGTTGGCCCTCCTGAACAGAGAGAGAAGAAGAGCTGGCGAATCATCCTGGGGGCTTTCTCTCTTCCTTTCCCTCTCTCCCTCGCTCCCTCTCTCTTTCCCCCTCTGGCTCCTACCCTCCCTCTTTCCTTCCTGCGGTGTATGAGTGCTATCCATCTGTCAGCTGTCAGTGCCAGTGAGAGATATACAGATCTGTCACTTCTCGTCAGGCCGCGTTTTGGGAGGCCCTTTCGCAGCTGCCGCGCTGCAAATACTTTCCCGAAGGCAGCCAGGACCAGAGTGAAGCTATTAGAACACATGCATGAGGGCGCGCACCAACTCACCCGGGTACGACGAACGCACTCGGGTACGCACGCACGCACAGACACACACAAGCACACACCCACACACTGTGGATAAGGTGACAACATGGAGAGGAAGTGCCAATAAAAGCGTGTGTGTATTTTGGGCCCAGTGCAGATTGAAACTCTGTGTGCGTTTATGTTCTAGCGCCATGGCATCTCATCAAAGTCGGCGCTTTTTTTTGGGGGGGGGGGGGCAGATGGGTATAGAAAGGGGGGGTTCGGTGCGAAGGGGTGCAGCTAAGAGCGAAGCAGAGGGAGGTCTTCAGGAGCAATTAGACGCATTGATTGCAGGCCTTGGATGACACCGCTCACAGACTGGGTAGTGCACAAGTAGACTCCTATGACAGAACAAGAGAAAGGGGAGGTCTACGCGTGTCTGTACGTCTATCTGTATGTCCATTTGTATAATGTTTACTAGATTTGATGGTTTGCCTGCTGGATCTATGCGGTTTTGGCTCATGGTCATGGACGCTGTTTCTGGGCGGAAGGAAACACGACCCGGCCAATTAACGCAACATCGTGTCAGTTTCGTAAACATTTCGTAATGTTTCGTAATCCTGATACGGTGTCGATCCCACACGTGCAGATTGGGAGAAAGAGAAAGAGCTACTGTGTATCTATAAAGAGAGACTTATAAAGAGAGAGACAGAGCAGTGTTGAGATCGAGAGCGAGAGATACGTAGGGAGAGAGAGATGAGTAGGGAGAGAGAGATGAGTAGGGAAAGTGAGAGAGAGAGATACATAGGAGAGAGAAAAGAGACGAGTAGGGAGAGTGAGAGGAATTGCTGAGATCTCTGGAGAGACCGATAAATCCATGTCATCCAGCAGAGGACATTGTGTATGCGACGTGTGAGATGTTAACATTCCCCGCAATCCCAGGCACTCCGCGGGGACAAGAGAGGAGCAAGGCATGCTGGGGGATCTGTTTAGATGATCAAACGTGCCAGGAACTCACTAGGCTGGCCTCGGTATTCTCTAGCACACAGAGAGAGGGGCAGACCACCAGATGTGTTACATTCACTTTACACTATACCTCTGTAGTCATAGGCCTAGATTCATAAAATGGTTATGCACTGCTTATGAATTTGGTGTATATGTGTTTAATGAACGTGTCCTTATTGGTACCCTTCACATAAAGTGTTACCAATAAAGTGTTACTTTATTTTGTGTCTCACTTTCCCAGTCTTACTGCGTCTTTTCTTACGGTATTGTATTAGCACACATACAGTAAACTGAGAAACATACACGCGTGCCTGCACAGACATACACACCCCTCCTCCACCTCTCCAAGCCGTCACTGGCAGCAATTCAGTGAGGCCTGTGACTGCCAGTACTGCGGATCTGCTCCTGGAGCGAGCACTGGGTTGATTACCCTGATGTATGCATACCGAGACACTTGACAATCTCTCAGCATTTACATATGCAGCCTCAGCACTACTTCTGATCTGAGGGGTGTGTGGCTGTGTGCGGGGTGTGGGGTGTGTGTGTGTGTGTGTCTGTCTGTGTGTGTGTGTGTGTGTGTGTGTGTGATCTTTTTCAAGAGAGTGTGTGTGTGTGTGTGTGTGAGTCTGCATAAGGCGAGTGGGAGAAGAAGAGGAGAGGAAATGGCAGCTCTCGCTCGCTAAACGTAAAACAAACAAACTTGAATCCGATGCTGAGCCCTGCTCTTCAAAGCCGAGACGAAAGTAGAGACAGAAGCCTCTCACCTAGGGGGGCGCGTATCGCAGTAAACACACAAACACGAGCGTTTACAGAGATCCTCTTGTTCACTCTTTTGTCAACACATACCACTCACAACCAACAGACTTCTGGGGATGCGGCGATGTTACGGCGCTGTTCAAAAACTCACAACAGCAGCAGTTTGACTGATGTTGTCCTTTTCAAATACAAAATCATCATACCGACAAAACTCCGATTCAAAGCCGCGGCGTCTTTTTTGTTTTCCCGTTCGACAACATGAGGGAGACAATCACGTTCCGGATGAGAAGACGAGACAACGAGACAGCAGGTCTGGGGAGTTGTGTTGTGTGTCGATCCTTTGGCTTCTTCTTCACAGGGAAAGTAGGCCTGGCTGATCATCATTAGAGCTAAAAAGACTCTCCCAACTTGACATGTTTATTTAATGGCTGCTCGCGGCACCGACAGCAAGCTGCTCCTATCTCTCACCGTAACGTGTTGATCTACCGTGTGTTTACATTCCTTTGTGCGTGCGCGCGCGCGCGTGTGTGTGTGTGTGTGTGTGTTCACCAGTGTGTTTTTAAAAATATTGCAATCGGATTAAAGATACTTTTGAAAAACGAGATGATTACTTTTTGGATTACTTTACATTCAGAAAGAATGTTTGCGAAAAAATACATTAGGACACCTTTCTATTTGTTCCACCTGAGTGAGTCTGACCACAATTGAGAGACCATTATGATAACACACCAACTGCCTTTGAAATATCATTTTTGTCTTTGTCTAATGCCTCTTAAGGGGATAGTAATCCAAAAGTAACTGAAAGTAATTCGATTACGTTACTGAGGTTGGGTAATCTAAAAGTGACTGATTACAATTTTAAGCAGGTAACTAGTAACTGTAATGGATTACATTTAGAAAGTAACCCACCCAATCCTGTGTATGTGTGTAGAAGTGTCCGTGGTACGGGTTTTTGTGAGTGTGCACAGTGTACCCATGTGTGTGTACCACCCATGTCGGTTCATATGACTTTATGCATAGCCATGCATGAAAATATGCATGTTTAGATTCCATTGTCGTCCAACCTCAGTAATCTCTTTATTCATACCGGCCACTGAGCGCCAGCATAAATACTTTTAACAGTCAGCATCACACAGCACAACAATACAAGATATGCCAGTCATTCTGGAATGAGCAACGCCACAGAGTTTTTTAGTAACTCAGTGAAGGGAGAGAAGAATTCACACAGAGAGAGAGATGTTGAGAGAGAGAGAGAGAACAGGACCAAGAGTGAGAGAGAATAGAGACAACGAGCAGAAGAGGGAGAGAGAGAGAGAGAGAGAGAGAATGAGCAGAAGAGAGGGAGAGAGAGAACGAGCAGAAGAGAGCGAGAGAGAGAGGGAGAGAACGAGCAGAAGAGTGAGTGAGAGAACGATAGAAAAGAAGAGAACAGAAGAGTGAGAGACTGCAGGGCGGATTCACAGACGCATTTCCTTTTTTGTTTGTTTGCGTGTGTAAACGCAGTTTTAATGAAATATTAATGTCTCTCATCCAGCATGCTTGGTAAAGGATCCACTGTCTTTGATTAATCCATCTGTAGCACCTGAGGTAGGCATTTAGTATGCTCCGCTGTCAGGAGAGAGGTGCCAGCAGAGAGCTCCATGTGTCGAGCTGTCACTAGCCTGACACACCTTTGCTTCTGCTGCAGTCTGGAAACTTGTCTCTCTGTCTCTTTCCCTCCTTCTCCTTCCCTCTCTCTATCTCCCTCCTCTGACACGAATTAAAATGATTCTAAAACCATTCTATTCATTTTATTAGAAATCCAAGTGACATAAATGTTGAAAGTGGTCGAAAAAGAGAGTGAATGAGAGAAAATGTTACGTATCGATACGTATCGATGTTTGTTTTCTTTGACTACGGGAGCACAATTTGCAGGAACATAAGGTTGAAGATGTGGTGCATTTCAATGGAGCCATTTGAATTGGAAACAGATGCCATTGATCATACTATACATGTCTCTGCTCTACTGTAGGCTTTGATTGACAGCTGACATTGAGCTGAGGTCTTGTACCCCATGTAGGCCCACTGACAAATCAGATCCCCTGATCCAGTCCCTATCTCTATATCCATGCTAATCCAACCTGACTACGACCTGGAAACTGATAGCGGGTGCTCGACAAACGTGTCTAGTTTGCGGTTGGGTTTTGAAGGCCTCACGTGGCTCGTGGCGAGAAGCGGCATTGACTTTGACACACATCAGGGTCCGTCTCGGCTCCGTAATGGCAGATCTGGCTCGTAGTGTGAAGGTGTCAATCAAGCGTCTTCTCATTACAAGGTAATGTATCCCACAGTGCTATTTGAGTGGTCAGCTGGACATCCACAATGCATCCTGTCAGAAAGACTTGTTAATTATAGCGTCTTGTTCTATGTTAGGCTTGGGCGTGTCAGAGGGAATAGAAACTCGTGATGTATAACGCTCATTTATAATAAGGAGATGCACATTTCAATCCTGTGACTCCGCCGCGAGGCAAGGAACAGACAACCCACAGGGAAATTGTGTGTGTGTGTGTGTGTGTGTGTGTGTGTGTGTGTATACTGTATATGTATGCGTTTGTGCGCTCTCTCTAATATGTTTGTGTGTTCGCAACAGGGGAACAGACTATTTCCCAAACTCCACCCCCACCTTTCCGACCATACAAAGGGAGCATTAGAAAATAGAAGGAAAAACAGCAGAGACTGTTTGCCTGGGAAGGTATGGATGTCATAAAAGAGCAGGGTTGGGATTTGTTGGTGTCGCTCAATAAATCAGTGGGAGTTTAATTACCGGGCCGGTGTGGAGGAGCCGTGACAGGAACTAGGTCTGTGAGTTAGCGTTCCTCCTGGGCCGGACCCTACCAAAATCCTGACAGGGCAGGGTTTCACTCACACTCACACACACAGGAACGTACCAATATTTAGCCGGGGGGTGGAGGTGGGGGGGATATTTGAGCTCTGCTCACAGGACTGCAGCTCCCTCACAGGCGAGGGCTGTCTGTCTAATCGCCCCCTTTTATGAACTCTGGTTGGGAGAATTTTTGAAGCTAATCTCTGCCACATAGTCCACTGCACACTGACTCTGTTAACCCTGTGCCCCATAATCCTGTAACAAGAGAGAGGAGAGAGGAGGGAGGGGAGGGAAGAGTGGAGAGAGAGAGAGAACAGAGAGAGAGAGAGAGAGAGAGATAGAGAGAAGTTGGAGCAGACAGACAGAGAGAGAGAGAACGGGGTAGACGGGAGAGAGAAAAAGAGCGTGACAGAGTGAGAGAACAGAGAAAAGGGGGAGCAGATAGAGAGATGCAGTGAGAGTGAAATGGAGACTAAGAGACATTTGAAGACACAGAGCGAGCAGGGAAGTACATGTAATAGTAGGTGAGTGGCTGGGCTCCACTTTGGAGTAACACGTTTCATTTTCAGGGCTCTACAGCCATAGTTCAGGCTCAAACACGGCCTTGTGTTTTACATTTTTGTCTCAGAGGGGGCTGGTGGGAGGAGTTATAGGAGGATGGGCTCATTGTAACTGCTGGAATGGAATTAACGTACGAAGTCAAATGTGTGGTTTCAATATGTTGGATGTGTTTGATACCGTTCCATGTGTTCCATTCCAGCCATTTTAGTGAGCCCGTCCTCCTGTAGCTCCTCCCACCAGCCTCCTCCGGTGTGTTTATCATGGCCCTCTCCAGGCAGGTTGCTGACTGACTGAGAGGCACTTCACTGATAGACAGGCAGCGCTATGTGCTGTTTTACGTTCTCCGTTTAGGCCCCAAAATGGATGAAGAGTGTCAGAGTCCCAGCCATCAGTTCACATGGGAAATCAGGTGATCTATTTCAAACAGAAGAAAGCAGGTCACTCACGCACATGCACACAAATGTACACACAATCGCACACACTACCATACTGCACATACCACGCACATTTATGCATGAACGCATGCATGCACTCACATGTACAAGAACACATCTACGTGCACACTTGTACAGTTGAAGTCGGAAGTTTACATACACTTAGGTTGGAGTCATTAAAACTTGTTTTTTAAACACTCCACAAATTTCTTGTAAACAAACTATAGTTTTGGCAAGTCAGTTAGGACATATCCTTTGTGCATGACACAAGTAATTTTTCCAACAAGTGTTTACAGACAGATTATTTCACTTATAATTCACTGTATCACAATTCCAGTGGTTCAGAAGTTTACATATACTAAGTTGACTGTGCCTTTAAATAGCTTGGAAAATTCCAGAAAATTATGTCATGGCTTTCGAAGCTTCTGTTAGACTAATTGACATAATCTGAGTCAATTGGAGGTGTACCTGTGGACGTATTTCAAGGCATACCCTCAAACTCAGTGCCTCTTTGCTTGACATCATGGGAAAATCAAAAGAAATCAGCTAAGACCTCAGAAAAAAAAATTGTAGACCACATGTGTAACGGTCGTTTTCCTCCTCGTCTGAGGAGGAGCATGGATCGGACCAAAACACAGCGTAGGTTGAATACATAATGATTTATTAAAGAAAGACGAACACGAAAAAACACTTGATAAACTACAAAACAATAAACGACGTTAACAGACCTGAACTTGAAAACATATAACAAGAACACACGAACAGGAAGGAAACCACGAACGAACGAAATAGTCCCATGTGGCACAAACACTGACACAGGAACAATCACCCACAAACAAACAGTGAGAACAGCCTACCTTAATATGGTTCTCAATCAGAGGAAACGTAAAACACCTACCCCTGATTGAGAACCATATCAGGCTAATTAACAATGAACCCAACATAGAAACACATAACATAGAATGCCCACCCAGCTCACGTCCTGACCAACTAAACACATACTAAACAAAGGAAAATAAGGTCAGGAACCTGACAACAAGTCTGGTTCATCCTTGGGAGCAATTTCCAAACGCCTGAAGGTACCACGTTCATCTGAACAAACAATAGCATGCAAGTATAAACACCATGGGACCACGCAGCCGTCATACCGCTCAGGAAGGAGACGCGTTCTGTCTCCTGGAGATGAACGTACTTTGGTGCGAAAAGTGCAAATCAATCCGAGAACAACAGCAAAGGACCTTGTGAAGATGCTGGAGGAAACAGGTACAAAAGTACCTATATCCACAGTAAAACGAGTCCTATATCAACATAACCTGAAAGGCTGCTCAGCAAGGAAGAAGCCACTGCTCCAATACCACCATAAAAAAAACAGACTCCAGTTTGCAACTGCACATGGGGACATAGATCGTACTTTTTGGAGAAATGTCCTCTGGTCTGATGAAACAAAAATAAAACTGTTTGGCCATAATGACCATCTTTATGTTTGGAGGAAAAGGGGGATGCTTGCAAGGCAAAGAACACCATCCCAACCGTGAAGCACGGGGTTGGCAGCATCATGTTGTGGGGGTGCTTTGCTGCAGGAGGGACTGGTGCACTTCACAAAATAGATGGCATCATGAGGGAGGAAAATGATGTGGATATGTTGAAGCAACATCTCAAGACATCAGTTAGGAAGTTAAAGCTTGGTCGCAAATGGGTCTTCCAATTGGACAATGACCCCGAGCATACTTCCAAAGTTGTGGCAAAATGGCTTAAGGACAACAAAGTCAATGTATTGGAGTGGCCATCACAAAGCCCTGACCTCAATTCTATAGAAAGTTTGTGTGCAGAACTGAAAAAGCGTGTGCAAGCAAGGAGGCCTACAAATCTGACACGGTTACACCAGCTCTGTCAGGAGGAATGGGTCAAAATTCACCCAACATTTTGTAGGAAGCTTGTGGAAGGCTACCTGAAACGTTTGACCCAAGTCAAACAATTTAAAGGCAATGCTACCAAATACTAATTGAGTGTATGTAAACATCTGACCCACTGGGAATGTGATGAAAGAAATAAAAGCTGAAATAAATCATTCTCTCTACTATTATTCTGACATTTCACATTCTTAAAATAAAGTGGTGATCCTAACTGACCTAAGACAGGGCATTTTTACTAGGATTAAATGTCAGGAATTGTGGAAAACTGAGTTTAAATGTATTTGGCTAAGGTGTATGTAAACTTCCAACTTCAACTATATGTGCACGCACATACTAACACACATTTACATACTAGCCTGATGTTCCCACCAAGAGACCGTAACAATAGATGTGTTTATATTCATACACATTTGTAGCCCTACTATTGTCCTACGAAATTGAAATAAATAGATACCAATTCCTCTTGTACCTTTCATTTTTACATTCTGTTACAACTGTTCAAAACTTTCCCGAAGAGAGTAATTCATTCCTGGCACTCCACTTTGCGAGCTTGTAAGGCCACCGAAATAACGAGCGAAAAACAAAATTCAAAATCCCTTGCAGAAAAAGAAAGACATATGCCAATCTGTTCCTGCATCCTGCTAGACATGTGCACTATCTCATTGGCTGAGAGACATTTGCATTTTTTTTTACCCCCATCCCTTGTGCTGCTGCTGCCCGAGGCACAACACAACACAGTCAAAGGAGAGACCACCCCCTCTCGTCTCATCTCCTCTGTGTGTGTGTGTGTGCTTGTGGTGTTTGTGTGTGTGTGTGTGTGTGTGTGTGTGTGTGTGTGTGTGTGTGTGTGTGTGTGTGTGTGTGTGTGTGTGTGTGTGTGTGTGTGTGTGTGTGCGTGTGTGTGTGTGTGTGTGTGTATGCGTGTGTGTGTGTGTGTGTGTGTGTGTGTGTGTGTGTGTGTGTGTGTGTGTGTGTGTTAGAGCGCCCCCTAGCCCTCAACCCTCACTGCTCCACACGTGCCCTACATAGCAGTCCCAAGGAGGGTATAATAAACAGCAAGCAGGTCCTCTCACTAAAGACTACACTGTTCCCCGAAGAGCTCTCATTACGAACGGTGCCGCGTACACAACCAGCCACAGCTCTTCTTTCCACTGCTATCGCTTTTTCACCAGCGAGCAGTTGTTATGCAAACAACCCCAGAATGACAGCATGTTGATGCATATTAGTAAAAGATGAAGAGAAAGGGGGAACGAGAGGGAGAGCGGAGGGGAAACCGAGAGGGAGAGAAGATAGAGAAAGGGACAGAAGAGTGTAAGAATGAGCCAGATGGTAGATTTGGCGAGTCCGCTGTCATTCAGTTTATGTAAAGCCTGTCTGGAGAGAGTACAGACCCCGAAGCATCTCTCACATATTGAATAGTCACTTCACGCTTAAGAAGCAAAGTGAGAGGCTCTGAGGCTCTGATCAATACTGGAAACCTATTGTTTTCATTTTGGAATGTTACCTTCCTACACTCATATTGATTTCTGATTTTATTTCCATGAAAATATTGTGGTGGGGAAGAGTGGAAAACGTGTGTGCAGACACAGAAAAAAGGACACACTGACGACCAAGGATATTATAGTTTTGTGTTTTGTGTTTTTGTATTTGTTTTTATTTCTATTCGTTTAAGTTTCAGACCTGATTTGCTAGTTTTTGTTTAGTTTTACTTGTATAAAAAGATGTATGTTTGTTTTGGTATTATTCAGTTCCAGTTGTAGTTTTAGTGTCAGGGACAGAAAGCATGCATTGGAGGCTAGGAACAATTCATGTTGTATAGTTTTTTTGGGGGGGGGGTGGGGGGGTGATTTGTTGCTTCTTGCAACTGGGCGGCACCACAGAAAAATTAAAAGAACTGGTGTCTCTAAAATGTCCTACAGTTGTTTCAAGGTAATCTACTCACTTTCGCAAACGCTGATTCATGAATCGTCTATATCCGGGTTGCATCCGGGTTTATACGGACCAACATCATGCACTAGCACTCTGTGAGCCGCGCGAGCAGTGACATTCATTACGTCACTACGTCACAAAACATGGCACACATTGGAAAAACATTTTAAAAAATTATATCTTCGGCTGTGGGTGATGGGAAAAAATCGTCTTCAGCAAAACTATTTTAATAATTCAGTGGATTTTTGTGGACAAAATGTATGACTAAAGTGTATTACAGTATTAGCAATTTTCAAGTCTGACATCTCCATGTGACCGTGTATAAAAATGGTCTTTCTGGGCCGGCGTCAGTTATACTGCACTACCGAAGCAAAACTATAGGAGCAGTCAAAACCGTGCTTCTAGACTGGAGCCCTGGCCCATTGGTCATGTGTCAGGTCATAGGTTAAGTTAGGTTTAAATTATAAACTCAATCTTAATGTGACTTGGATTGAAATGGAAAAGCTTCGATACAAAATATATGGTGGAAGGAAACTCTTTCTCGCCCATGTTTACACCAATCCAATGCTTTTTAACTTTATTAGTACATGTAAGAGGAATGAAGTTAGATGCTAGATGTTTTTTCCCTGTTAGTTAGTGATAGATATTTGAAGTGATGCACAAGCTAGGCCTATTTTAAACAGTGCCATCTCCTGGCTGCATTTACTCTCCAGATTCAGTAAACCCCCCAAAAGCTTGGAAACCCAATGTTTACGTTTTCATTTTAGTTCTGTTAGTTTTGGAATCAAAGATAATAGTTTCAGTATAGTTTTTGTTTTTCAATCGGGTTTGTTAATTATTTTATTTCAGTTTACTAAATCGTTTTTTCATGATTAGTTTCAGTTTTAGTGTACTTAACATTGACGACACACACGCACGCTTACGCGCTTACACGCGTCATGCACACGCACACGTACACACGCACGCCCACACACAGTGCCCCCAAACTGACCTATTTGTGAGCGTGTGTGACCTGCGATTGCCGATCAGTGCAAATTTGTAAGGCGATGAAGCGTGCAGGAGATGCCTGTCAAAGAGGAGGTTAGGAGATTACACACCCCACAGTAGAAAAGGGGGGGGGGGGGGTAGTGGGAATGGGAGGGGGAGTGAGAGACTGTTCATTTCTGATTGTTTATTTCACTTTTGTTGATTTCATTCATTCTACTAACATGTTTCCCATACCGATAAAGCCCTTTGAAGTGAATTGAATTGAGAGAGCAGGAGAGAGAGAGAGAGGGAGAGGGAGAGAGAGAGAGAGAGAGAGAAGGAGAGAAGGAGAGAGAGAGAGAGAGATGGAGGGAGGGAGAGACAGAAGGATAGAAGGAGAGAGAGAGAGAGAGAGTGAGAGGGAGAGAGAGAGAGAGGAGAGAGAGAGCGATGGAGGGAGGGAGGGAGAGAGAGAGAGAGATGGAGGGAGGGAGAGAGAGAGAGCGCGGGGGAAAGAGAGAGAGAGAGAGAAGGAGAAAGAGAGAGAGAGAGAAAAAGAAATGTAGGGAGGAAAGGAGAGCGGGACATTGGTAGAACGCTGCCATAGAAGGTGAACCTCACCAGAGAGTGTGATTTAACGTTGTCTGCTTACTAAACTCAGAGATGTAAAAGGGGACCTCTAGTCAACAATGCATGTTTTTAGTCCTCCTTCACTCTCACTTCACTCTCACTTCACTCTCACTTCTCTCTCACTTCTCTCTCACTTCACACAGGCTGCTGGAGATGCCTTAAATGTGCAGCCGTTCACTTGCTCTTGATAAGTCTTTGATATTTCATGCTTCGCTAATTGTAGTCGCTGCAGTACATCTATCTTTTTCTCAATTTCCTGATAATTAGCCTCTAACTCTTTCATCTGTCTTTTCAAGTGCACTAAATCTCGTTCTTTAATGAAAGTTACAATGCGCCCAACAAGGTCGAAGGGTGGTGGGAAAAAAACATGCTGCAGCTATCGCCGTGGGCATCCGTGTCCTTGGGTTTTTTTCGAACGTGAAAATATTCAACCACAAGAACACAGGAGCCGTTTAATTTGAACACGCTTCAGAACGACTCCTGGTGAATAGATGGGGGAAATGCGAGGCGAGTTAGCGATGAAGCTTGAACCTGCGGCTATGTACTAAAAAGATCAAAACCTCACGTGTCTTCCAGCTAGTGTACTGCAACTGTAGCAACCCCAGCAGACTGCAGTCATATCAGATGCGGGTCAGATTTAAACATTACTGAGAACGATGACCATTGAGTACTACGACAGCATCATCTACATGTGGCGACGGCTTATTCTTTACCTCATTGAGATATTTTGCACATACCGTAGGTTTTCTGAAGGTAGAACAAGCCCTAGTAAAAGATAATCGGGTAACACTTCCAAGGAGTTAACTCCTATGCTGTCCATGCATAGATAATACGCTATCATATCTAGTAGGGTACTCTTTGTTAGCGATAATTGTTGTTGAGAAGACTTTACAACACTACGGGATGTTACTATACAATGGTGTCGTGTTATAGATGTCCGTTTTGTCCCCCACTCTACTTCCTCTGAGGGAGAAAGGAGGGGGGGGGGGGGGGGAGAAAAAACCCACAAAAAAAACAACATGGAAAAAACCCACAAAGACAGTGAGAGGAGAAAAGGGAGAAAAGCGCTGAGAAAAGGGCGTCACGTCTTAATGACCTCATTGCTCTTGCAGTGATGTGAGTTATTTCACACTAGGACATTTTCAAGTGAATGGGAGGGGGGTAGTGGAACTGCTAACTGGGGTTCAAAGCGGTGAGATTGGGGGGGGGGGGGGCTTGGTTAACGGGGTCATTTAGATTGGATGGGAGATCGATACGGAGAGGTGGAGAGGAGCTGGGATGTGTGATTGTTCTGCAGATTACGTTGTGTGAGAGAGAGAGAGAGAGATAAACAGACAGACAGACAGTGGATGGTGGACCATAGTGGCACATACCCCAGAGTTCAAGCAAATTCCAAGTAAGTATTTAAGATTTTTAAACTCTGCCACATTTCGGCATCATAGCCTTCGCCGTGGATTACAATGTATTTCATGTTCGTATTCCCGTGAAAGTGGAAGCAAAGCAAAGTACACTACATGACCAACAGTATGTGGACACCTGCTCGTCGAACATTTCATTCCAAAATAATGGGCATTAATATGGAGTTGATCCTCCTTTGCTGCTATAACAGCCTCCACTCTTCTGGGAAGGCTTTGCATTAGATGTTGGAACATTGCTGTGGGGACTTGCTTCCATTCAGCCACAAGAGCATTAGTACCCAGAGGAGGACGGAAAATAGCTGTCCTCCGGCTCCACCATGGTCCTACCCTAGAGAGTGCTGTTGAGGCTACTGTAGACCTTTATGGCATTGCAAGACAGTGTGCTTTTGATATGTGTATATATGTAGTATAGTTGAAACTAAAAAGGATAACTTTTTGAATGTTTCACTATTTTTATGAAATTAGTAGGATGGTTCTCTCTTCGTCCTCTGAGGAGCCTCCACTTGTGTGTGTGTGTGTGTGTGTGTGTGTGTGTGTGTGTGTGTGTGTGTGTGTGTGTGTGTGTGTGTGTGTGTGTGTGTGTGTGTGTGTGTGTGTGTGTGTGTATTTGGTGCTGTTTCTGAGGCCTTGTCTGTAGTAAGTCCAGGATGAGATTATCACTTCCCTTTCAGCTTTCTATTAGACACACCAGGCCTGCCAGTCAAGCTGCTCACGTAACGTGACTAAAATCATGTCATGGCAAAAATGTACACTTAGAAAATAGCGTTGCTTAACCATTTTGAATCAAGTTATAGAACATGTAGTTAGTATCCTAGTTAAACTGAGGAAGCCAATGGCAGTCGCTAGAATCTCAACTGAAGCAGGTACAAAACAAAGTAACTGCCAGTAGGAACAGCGCTATTATTCTCAGTATCAATCTTCTGAACAGACTGTACAGTACAATATATTGTACTTCCCATTAGCTGTTTTTGTCCCTCTGCCCCTCATCTCTCTCTGGTGGAGTGGCTGGGGCAGTAAATTAAGAAGGGGGAGTGAGCAGAGGGATTTGATTCTCACCCTTGCTCTCCCGCTCTCTCTCTGTGTGTGTGTGTGGGGGGTGCGTGCGTGTGCATGCCCAGCCTTGGCCGATATGCCGCCCTAGTAGGGCCCCCCCAAAAATGCTGCCCTCCTCCTGCCCCTGTGTCTTTGTTATTGTGCGTGTGCGTGTGTGTATATATGCATGTTTGTGTGTGTGCACGCCTGTTTGCAAATGTCTGTGCGTGTGCGCTCGTACATGGTTGTGTGTGTGTGACATACTGTATTTAGTTTTCGTTGTCCTTATGGCTGTGCTGGGATGTGGGAGGCGTATCAGATAGCGAGCCTTTTGGGCTGCGGCCAGCGCCGCTTGTTCATCACGTCTCCGGGGCATCTGGGAAGGCAGGCTGGGGAGGACAGGTGTTACTCCTCTGAGCAAATCAAACGCCAATCAGCTGCTCAGATCTAAAGCCAATCAGAGTCCTCAGTGATCCAAAATTGCTTATTGCTACTCATAAGCCAATCACAGAGTCTGTAGTTGTCTGCATTTCTTTCAGTCATCCATTTTTTTGTGAACCGTGGTATTTTGTTGTCACATATTTTGTTTTTACACTGAACAAAAATATGAACCCAACATGCAACAAAGTTACAGTTCATGTAAGAAAATCAGTCAATTAAAAAAACAATATTAGGCCCTAATCTATGGATTTCACATGACTGGGAATATAGATACAGTGGCTTGCGAAAGTATTCCCCACCCTTGGCATTTGGCATTTCCTATTTTGTTGCCTTACAACCTGGAATGTAATTTTTTTTTTGGGGGGGGTTGTATCATGTGTAGGGTGCCGTCTTTCGGATGGGACGTTAAACGGGTGTCCTGACTCTCTGAGGTCATTAAAGATCCCATGGCACTTATCGTAAGAGTAGGGGGTTAACCCCGGTGTCCTGGCTAAATTCCCAATCTGGCCCTCAAACCATCATGGTCACCTAATAATCCCCAGTTTACAATTGGCTCATTCATCCCCCTCCTCTCCCCTGTAACTATTCCCCAGGTCGTTGCTGCAAATGAGAACGTGTTCTCAGTCAACTTACCTGGTAAAATAATGGTAAAATAAAAAATAAAAAAAAATCATTTGATTTACACAACATGCCTACCACTTTGAAGATGCAAAATATTTTTTGTGTGTGAAACAAACAAAAAATAAGACAAAAAAACGGAAAACTTGAGCGTGCATAACTATTCACCCCCCCAAAGTCAATACTTTGTAGAGCCACCTTTTGCAGAAATTACAGCTGCAAGTCTCTTGGAGTATGTCTCTATAAGCTTGGCACATCTAGCCACTGAGGTTTTTTCCCATTCTTCAAGGCAAAACTGCTCTAGCTCCTTCAAGTTGGATGGGTTCCGCTGGTGTACAGCAATCTTTAAGTCATACCACAGATTGTAAATTGGATTGAGGTCTGGGCTTTGACTAGGCCATTCCAAGACATTTAAATGTGTCCCCTTAATCCACTCGAGTGTTGCTTTAGCAGTATGCTTTAAGGTCATTGTCCTGCTGGAAGGTGAACCTCCGTCCCAGTCTCAAATCTCTGGAAGACTGAAACAGGTTCCCTCAAGAATTTCCCTGTATTTAGCGCCATCCATCATTCCTTCAATTCTGACAAGTTTCCCCAGTCCCTGCCGATGAAAAACATCCCACAGCATGTTGCTGCCACCACCATGCTTCACTGTGGATGGTGTTCTCGGGTGATGGGAGGTGTTGGGTTTGTGCCAGACATAGCATTTTCCTTGATGGACAAAAAGCTCAATTTAGTCCAGAGTACCATCTTCCATATGTTTGGGGAGTCTCCCACATGCCTCTTGGCGAACACCAAACGTGTTTGGCTTTTTTCTGGCAACTCTTCCGTATAGCCCAGCTCTGTGGAGTGCACGGCTGTGGAGTGTACGGCCTTTGGACAGATACTCCAATCACCACTGTGGAGCTTTGCAGCTCCTTCAGGGTTATCTTTGGTCTCTTTGTTGCCTTTGATTAATGCCCTCCTTGCCTGGTCCATGAGTTTTGGTGGGCGGCCCTCTCTTGGCAGATTAGTTGTGGTGTCATATTCTTTCCATTTTTTAATAATAGATTTTATGGTGCTCTGTGGGATGTTCAAAGTTTTGGATATTTTTTTAGAACCCAACCCTGATCTGTACTTCTCCATAACTTTGTCCCTGACTTGTTTGGAGAGCTCCTTGGTCTTCATGGTGCCGCTTGCTTGGTGGTGCCCCTTGCTTAGTGGTGTTGCAGACCCTGGGGCCTTTCAGAACAGGTGTATATATACTCAGATCATGTGACAGATCATGTGACAGTTAGATTGCACACAGGTGGACTTTAATTAACTAATTATGTGACTACTGAAGGTAATTGGTTGCACCAGGTCTAATTTAGGGACTTCATAGCAAAGGGGGTGAACAACTTTTCAGATTTTTTATTGTTTGAATTTTTTGAAACAAGTAATTTTCTTTATTTCACTTCACCAATTTGGACTATTTTGTGTATGTCCATTACATGAAATCCAAATAAAAATCAATTTAAATCACAGGTTGTAATGCAACAAAATAGGAAAAAATGGCAAAGGGGATGAATACTTATGCATGGCACTGTATGCATGGATCAGAAAACCAGTCAGTATCTGGTGTGACCACCATTTGCCTCATGCAGTGCGACATCTCCTTCGTATAGAGTTGATCAGGCTGTTGATTGTGGTCTGTGGAATGTTGTTTCACTCCTCTTCAATGGCTGTGCGGAGTTGCTGGATATTGGCGGGAACTGGAACACGCTGTCGTACATGTTGATCCAGAGCATCCCAAGCGTGCTCAATGAGTGACATGTCTGATGAGTATCCAGGCCATGGAAGAGCTGGGACATTTTCAGCTTTCAGGAATTGTGTACAGATCCTTGCGACATGGGAGATCTGGGACATTTTCTGCTTTCAGGAATTGTGTACAGATCCTTGCGACATGGGGTCTGTGCATTATCATGGTGAAACATGAAGTGATGGCGGTGGATGAATGGCACAACAATGGGCCTCAGGATCTCTTCACGGTATCTCTGTGCATTCAAATTGCCATCGATAAGAGTTAATTGTGTTCGTTGTCCGTAACTTATGCCTGCCCATACCATAACTCCTTCACCACCATGGGGCCCTCTGTTCACAACGTTGACATCAGCAAACCGCTCGCCCACTCGATGCCATACATGCTGTCTGCCATCTGCCCGGTACAGTTGAAACCGGGATTCAGCCGTGAAGAGCACAATTCTCCAGCATGCCAGTGGCCATCGAAGGTGAGCATATGCCCTCTGAAGTCGGTTACGACAACAAACTACAGTCAGGCCAAGACCCTGGTGAGGACGATGAGCACACAGATGAGCTTCCCTGAGACGGTTTCTGACAGAAAACCCACAGTTTCATCAGCTGTCTGTTTGGGTGGTCTCAGACAATCCCCCAAGTGAAGAAACCGGATGTGGAGGTCCTGGGCTGGCGTGGTTACACGGTTATGTTGTGTGGCATATTTTAGAGTGGCCTTTTATTGTCCCCAGCACAAGGTGCAGCTATGTAATGATCATGCTATTTAATCAGTTTCTTGATATGCCAAACCTGTCAGGTGGATGGATTATCTTGGCAAAGGAAAAAGGCTCACTAACAGGGATGTAAATAAATTTGTGCATAAAACTTGAGAGAAATAAGCTTTTTGTGCTTCTTTTATTTCAGCTCTTGAAACATGAGACCTACACTTTACATGTTACGTTTATATTTTTGTTCAGTGTACATACCTTGTCTTAGGCATACAGTTGATGTCAAAAGCTCTGCTGCCATAATGTTTACATACCATTCCATTGGCGTCAGATTTTCTCTGTCAGCCTTAGGATTCGTACCGGCGACGACACTTGAGGCCTCCTTGACGAAAACCATAAAAATGACCACACTGCTAAGATTGGGCCTAACTGGCAATAGCAGACGATAGTCATGATGGATTTGACAACCGGGAATTTATTGTGACTTCCTTGTCTCTCAGTGGCAGTCTTCCCACAGGTGAACAGTACCGTGAAAGCTACGATTAATGAAATGTCAGGATGTATTCTCCCAGTGACATATTTATAGTATTTTAAAACCTCTTTGACCATTTAGAAACAAGACATGGAGCACAACAGAGATATGTGAGGGCAGCCTTCTACAACTACATGGCTCATGTGACAATGTGTGCTTCTTTGCTTTTCACAATACACAATTACTTGCTTTTATTGATTAGACATTGAAGTAATATGTCCTTACTGGTGACATATAACCTGTATGCCAGTTAAGGTGACATGTAACCACAACAGGTTAAATATCACTAATTTGACATATTCGAATGAGACCGTGTTGTTTTTCAATTAAGGCTGTGTTAGAGACCAGCCCTTAGCTAAATATTAGACGACACATTGTATAACAGTAGTTTATTTTCACCGTAGTTTATTTACAATATAATTTCAGCGGACATGGAAATTAACGGGACATGAATGTCTTACTCTAAGATCAATGGAATGCCACTAATCAGAGGTTGTAGAGGAGTGAATTAGCCACCAACTTTGTCCCTCAGTGCCCCCCAGCAGGCAAGGCAAAACTAATCACAGTCACCGACCATTACCCTGCCCACCTGGAAGCAAACAATCATTTATATATACAGTATACTAGATGGCTAATAAGGGGCGCTGTGTTGATACCACTGTGCCACCATCTTGGCACTCCCCCACGTTGTAAAAAATATTTTGGAAGCTATAGAAATGCATTTATTAATGTCTACATTCATTTTTGCCACTTGTATTCTATTACAGACAACTTAACGCATACTTTAAATTATATTATGTGAGCTAAAAAAAAATAAAAAAAACATGTAAATATGTATGAATGTTTTCCTTAAAGTATATATTTTTTGATGACTAATGTTACTTTCCCCACTACATACATGCAATTAAATAGATGTCATTTTGTCATTGAAATACTGTAGAATTCCATTCATTCCAATGGAGGACCGGCGGCTTCAAAGCCTCTCAATGGCCAATGCATACTGTAGCATCAGCAATCCAGGATTTATACACATCATTGGAAGCAACTCATTCAGTCAGAGAATTAAATGTTGCAATTTTGTGCCAAAATGAGACAGGGTTGTATTTACATAGTAAGTCGCAAAAGTAACAAAATTATCCTTTGGATCATCTTTATATCATCTTTATATCAATATCATACTGTTCTTCATCTTGAAGTATGTCGTGAAATGTGAAGGGTGTTGATTAGGATCGGTGTGTGTTGAAAGTCTGCAGGCATCTCAAAGACGTGAACAGAACAGGGCAGAAATATTGAAACTGGCCACCAGTTATACGTCTAAACGACGAAATTGTGTTATCCATTTCCTCTGTAATTGCAACCTAACTTGCATGTCCATCTTCTTAATAGCATTAACTTCCTTATGGTCTGAGAGTCTGCGTCTCTACCTACCATGGGTCACATGTCTACTTGAACTGTAAAACAAGAAATACTGCCCTTGCTTTGGTCTTTTTCCGTATTAAACAGTCGAAGTTTGGCTAATTCATTTTATCTCTCAAGGGGAGAAAATATCTGCCTCCTCAAAGTTTCAGAGTATGTAATTTGGTGTAAAACAGTACCACTTTAGGCGTTCTCCATGAGTTAAATTAAATCGAACCCTGCAGGGTTGTGCTGTAAGGGTATTAAGTAATGTTTATTGATGTTTATTCTCAGAGGGAGCTGCGGAAAAAAAATGCTTTTCAACTTTGATACATTTTCCCTTGGTCCATGTGAAAGATGAAACTGTTGTGAAGTCGCTGCCTTTCTTAGGTTGGAGGGAGTGCCTCTGGTTAACTCCAATGTAACGCCAATGTGAAAAATGGACGTCGGGCAATGGAGACGTGGTAATTAACGATGGTGGAAGTGGACAACATTGATTGATCATTCACGCATTCGAATCGGTCTGCACTCTCCCTCTACTTGGATATCATATCTGATCATTGACATTTTTTTTTAAAGGGATTTAAACCAGGGTTGAAATTGAAGGCAGTTAATTCAGGAGGAACTGATATTCCAATTCAGTAATAAAAAATAAAAAGACATATTCTCAATTAATTTTCAATAAGAATTAGAAGCTGTTTATTTCAAACGCTTTTCCATCGTTGAATTCAAAGCGCTTCGCAAATTGACTGCCTTCAATTCGTGTCGAAGACAATCCTGATTTTAACATTGCAAATAAAGGATTGTATTGTAATTGAACCAAGAATCTTTTGTTGTTTTACAACGGATGCTTGAATTATAAACCCCAAAATATATCCGAAGTCTCGCCTCACCAGCTTTCAGTGTCATTCAGTGTCATTCAGCACCACTATCTACATTTCTAGCTTTTCTTTGCTCCCAGTTTCGGTAAAAAAAATAGCTATATGTCTGAACTAAACTGCAATACTGCTCCTATTTGAATCACCTTCTCTTCGTGTTTCTCTTTGTTTCCGCTCTAGTGGTTGGTAGACTGACACAGCTCCCTAGTTCCAGGGGATGTGTAGTTATAATCCTGACTTGCCCCTCTGCCAACCTGTCACCACGTCTCACCTGTCTGTCGCTAACTCTCACAACTCCCCACACATCAGCCAGAGGTGCACATGCACACACACGCACACATGTATGCACGCACACACACTGCATCTTTTACTTAATTAAAAGAGCAAAACATCAACCAAAATAACTCCTTGTTGCTACGACAACTACAGGACAATTCTCTTCCATTTTCCTACTCTTCCATCTCTGTACCTTCTTCTCCATTCCTTCCCCTCTTCGTTTCATTTCTCTCTTTCTCGTCCTCTGTCTGTCTGTGTAGAGGGAATGGACTGGTTGAGAACTATGGCCTCCCTGGTAATAGGAAACGCAGCGGCTCTCCCTTGGGCTTGTTATCAGAGGCTAGTCAACCAGTCAACCATGCTGCACCGCCATGAACATAAGGGCTCACTGTGTCTCGTTCACAACTCTCTCTCTCTGTGTCGTGACAGAATGGGATTCAGGAACTAAATGGTTTGTGTCGAATACCTTTTACCTGGTTATTGTATTGTATGTCCAGTGTACCCGTCAATGTCAGTTCATTCTGAATTGTAGCAAATGATTAAGTTAAATGCTGTTCAGTACAACTGATATCAATCTATTCATTCTATTTCTATGATTATTGCATTTTCAGTGTTGAGAAATGCAGCGCTAGACTGGGTTGCACAGGGGCCCATGGTTCAGTGAAACGCATCCTAACCTCCAATAGACTAAACTAAACCTTATGATATAGAAACCCATTGGAAAGGGCTTATGCTAATAGACAGCTGTGGTTGTGTGCGGTAAATCTCCTAATGACCTGGAGTTACATTAATTAGAGCGCCTCGTCAACATCTGTGCAGGTAGTCATGGTGACGGTGCTGCTGTTGCCTGTCGTTGACACCTGACAGCTCAGTGCACCTGTGCCGGATGTCTAAGCACAGCATCGTCTTCACACCTGACACACATACATACACACAGCCTGGAGACAGACAGACGTGTGTGTCAGAAAACACACAGACACAAATGCACGCACGCACACACACACACACACACACACACATACACACGGCCTGGAGACAGACAGACGTGTCAAAAAACACACAGAATTGCACGCACACACACATATACATAGCCTGGAGACAGAGAGACGTGTGTGTATGTCAGACTACACCAACAGCACAAGAAAACACACCGACACATTCTCTAATACGACATACACAGCCCCATTCAACAATACACTTCATCATGCACCACTTAGGGAGAGTTTTCTGGTATATTTCATACCGTTTCATAGAGTTCAGTGTGAAAAAAAGTGCTGATTGAGCCATACTATTGCTACCAGGAGAGAGTTGCATCATTTGCCACACCGCCATTAGACCTAGTCAGTCATCTCAGCTTTGACTGAACTGTGGGATCCATGTTGCCTCTCTCACACACACACACACACACTTCTCCTGTCACACACCCTGGGCGCTCATCAGTGCATTGCATTCTGGGAGAAAGGCCTACTGTAGAGTACACTTCCTCCTCTTCATTGTCTGTTGGCTTGAGCAGCATCAGGCTTCTCTGCTCTGTACTGTTGCTAGTCTATTCTTTCTCTCTCTCTCCCTGCCTTAAAAGAATGACAGCCCTATGAAAGGCTGAGCTGTCACGATCCCTCAATAGCAGCCGGCTAATTGCTGACCCTAACAGGACCAATTAGCATTTACAAGCTCTGCGCAGAGGCCCATGGGAGTCCTCCACGCAGACATGTGGACCAGACATGGCTGCAGCTCGCTCTCTGTCTCCTTCTCGCATACAAGCAGCACAAAGACTGTTCATGGCTGCTTTATTTCTTTCTGTCTTCTGCCTCTTCTTACTTTATTACACTATCCACTTTTCCCTTTCTGTCTGAGGCATGAGTGTCTTTGCTCTGGACCCCAGAGCCCTCCTCTGAGACTCCTTGTGAAGTGTACGGAGGGAGGGAGTCCGTGTTGGGGATGCACGCTGGTAAACCTCAGAGAGAGGGAGAGAGAGAGAGAGGGAGAGAGAATGAGAGAGAGAGAGAGAGAGAGAGAGAAAGAGAGAGAGAAAGAGAGAGAGAGAGAGAGAGAGAGAGAGAGAGAGAGAGAGAGAGAGAGAGAGGATCCAATGATATGCTGGAGCCTGGTATCAACGACAGCAACAAGCGTGAAATCAGCCCGCTTTAAAGTGTCTCCTCAAAGAGCAACGAGGCTAATGCCAGCAACTTAGACTGATATTTTGATAAAGCCCCACATTTAGCTAGGCAAATATATCGGGCTGTCTTTTCTCTTTTGAGTGTGAAACGTGATAACGACACATATCTGCGGCTGATAAGGAAACGCGGGGAGGAGCTGGAGTGGTTGTACCATCACCACACAATAGAGGTCTGTCAAGACATTGGGTAGGTCTTGATTTTTTACACGCCATAATTCAAACAGAAAAATCCAAGGTGGAAGATGATTAACGTCCGTTCTTCCTTCTCTTCCTTCATTTATTTGGTTATCTTCATTATTTTGGAGACTTTAAAAGAGGCCGGGGCTGGGGAGGAAGGAGAGGAGGTGGAGGCAGGTCTGTGTGGTGGGGATACTAATTACTGTGTCCACTAATAGCGCCTCAAGTAAACCAGGCCAGTACATCTTGCCTGATGAGAACATGCATCAAGCAGCTTAATTGAGAGTCAAATGAGGCAGGCGTGCTACAGGACCTATTAATCAACATTGATGAATGAAAGTGTAATTAGGAACGTGGAAATCCCCCAAAAATTACAGAAAAAGGAAAAAAAAACAATTGGTTAACCTAAAGTTCAAGTTGCTGTGGTTAACTAAGACGTTGAATAGCAGTGATATAGCGTATCTCAGAATTTGAATATTTCTTTTAAGCTGACTTTTTCAAATAGGAAACAATAATGATAACATACACTGGCCTTGTACACAACTGTATGTACATGCTGTGATTGCGTAGGTTCTTCCTGAATCACAGCACGTGCATCCCGGGCAAAGTACACACTGCACCTGCTCTGTCTCTGAGATAATGACTTTATTCAAATCACCTCCGTCTTTAATCATTGACAATTCTTCTCTGTTTTCTTCTTACATGCTGACCAGACCGGACACGTCGCGTGCGCGAGCGTTGCAAAATAAATGTACACGTACATGTTGTTCAATCATTGCATTGAAAGATGAACTGACGTCCACACTCCAGTCAGTTGTGGTAATGCAGCTTTTAAAGTTGGTGGCAACCGCCATATTATGTACAAAGAAGAAGAAGAAGACGCCTCAAGGAGGAGAGATGACTAGAAAATACATTTTTACCCTTTTATCTGTGGATTCATTGTCAGAGTAGAGGACCTTGTGCATTTCAGGAAAAAATAACAATCCAATGTTTATATCCCAGGAAAAATGACCTAGCAACTGCACGCTAGCTAGCTAAATTGGCATAAATGTTAAATGCTTTTCGCTTGTCCCCCAAATTAATATAATTGGTTCAGAGTTCGTTTTGATATTTCAACTTGCATGTCCTGACCGCATCTGGTGTGGGGGGACAAAATCACGCTCGTGTGCGGTCTGGTCAGCATGTTAGGCTGGGCACACTGTCATCATTGTTTTGAAGGTTTACTCACTGTAAATGGGTTGTACCAGGCTTTGGAATAGAACCTGGATTGTAATTCTCGTTGATAAAACCTCCAGTGTACCATACAAAGTCTTCCTGATAGTGCTATATACTACAGTACATGCACCGCGGGAGGCCTCGGATGTACCTGGCAACAGCCTCACATTTTCAGCACGACGTGAGAGAGGATTCAGTAGAACACCATATCCAAGTCTGAATGTAGTTTCATTGCTCCTCTTACTTATCTTTCATTGCAGCGTGTACCTTCCCTGGTATTGACATTCAGAACAGGTACAACACAGGCCCATGAGCTATGTTAATAAATAAGTCAACACAACACAACACCCTTGAAATGCCATAATCCCTTTTGTTTTGATGGAGGTTGCTTTCTCTCTATGTATGCAAGAGGGAAAGCCTCTCTCTTCCTACACACACACACACACACACACGCACACGCACACCTCTCACTTTCCCCTTTCATAAGCTCTTATCTATTTATAGACTTTGATATGTATACCTATGAAATCTTACCTCAGGCGAGACAATCAGGGCTGTTCTTCTTCAATCCGGTGAAATCAAAAGACAGTGGAGAGACCAAAAAAAAAAACTGAGGAGCAAAACCGAAAGACAAAAGAGACCCAATGTGAGGAGAAAGAGACGTGGTTTTCTTACACGGCTGATAATTAGAGGGAAAGACAAGGCAGATTAGGTCTGCATTCTAACCAAATGGTTCCTGAAGACAGGAGTGACAGTGGAAGAGATTTGTTTTATTTTTGAACCAAACGCTCACATTGCTTCCCATCGCCTTGCATTAGGGGGAATCCAGCAGAGTTAGCTGCTGGTGGATGGAGAAGGGGCTGCTGGTGATGTGTCATGGGACGGTGCACCCGGATTCTAAGACGCCTCGTAATGAAGTGGACGTTGGGGGAATAATCCGTGGCAGATTGGCTCTGATTTGGTGCGGTGCATCTCTAACACACTGTAGCAGCGCAGGGCATGGGAGGTCAGCTCCATTTTCTCCCACTTCCCCTGACATCATCTAAAATGGCCCGGATGAAATTAGCCTAACCCCCGGAATGACATATCTCTCTGAGTAAGCCGTGTGGACGTGGCGAGCGGCTGAACGTGAAATCCAAATCAACACATTGTTTTTGCCATGTCAGAAGCAGCCACGGAATGACCATCACTCTCTTGCTTGGGGATATTTTTTGTCAAAACGGAAGCTCTGCAAACTGTTTGAAATAATCCAATCCAGCGCATCTTGACTCGTTAGGGTCATTATGTAGGCTTGACCTTATTCTGCTCCCATGGATTCCTCCACTGTAGAGGAGAGGGGAGGAGGAGGGCGAGGCTTGTCTGGTGAAACACGTGGAACTACTTCCTCCGTCGATAAGTTGTGTAAAGCGCGAGAGGGTCGTGCGAGGGCTCAGGGACGGGTGGCTAAAGTAGCACGACACCCGTTGACTTCAGCGCCCTTTACCCCCACGGCGCTAAGCAAGGCGAGGCCCATACAGACACTTTGAGGGACGCAAGAAAGGACTAACAATATTGTGTGGCCTCAGAATAGTGTGCTGTGGTTGTATGCGATGGAAAATAAAACAGTGGAGCGGGAACATCTTTATGTTGCCACAAATAATCTGTCCATGATACAGTATGTTTACACCTCTAAAGTTATCCAATTATATGTTGAAAAAATCCATTCACTTGGATGATGTGAAAATCATTCATGTCGTTCTTACATACCTTTGCATTCTGAAAACAAAATCGATACTGAACAGCGAAGAATTTCTCAGGCATAAGGGTGCATAAGGGTGAATAAGGGTGCATAAGGGTGTAAATGTTTCTTTTGATTGACTCTATCCATATTGAGATATAATTCAGGATCTCTCTTTGGAATCTGTTCCAACCTGAATCAGTAACCTTCTCTCACCTCCCCTACATCACTCACTTGAGCTCCCATATCCACACAGGTCCAATGAAGTAGCAATCCTCTTTGCTGTCGTCTTCTGTTTCAAAAACAATAAATACACTTTTTTAATGGCTGACTTTATGTTGCTTTTGCACCAGTGCTGTCGGTTGGGCAGTAACACTTAAGATGTAATCACCCGCCACGCCAGCCAGGAGATGGGACAGGTGGACAGGTGCGATAAGGAGGTTTTGTGAGACGCCGTCCGACCTGGATTTGTGTGGATGTCCAGTGCAGGACGCTTAATAGCTGATGGCAATACCTGATTGGATGACCATTTTAAACCTCTCCTCCATTTTACCTTGACCTTTATTTCCTTTTCCTCTCTCTTTCGTCATGTGTCTTTACCTTCTCCTCTCATTGGATTATTAGTGCCTTTGTTTCTTCCCCTTGATCACCTGAATCTCACCCAGAGACGCATGGCATAGTGTGAAATGTGTATAAAAATACTGCGGCTTAGGAAAAGGTGATGGAGGTGAATTGGTTGAGTTGGATTTCTACTATAACTTCTCTCTCTCTACATCTACCTGAAGCTGACCAGAATGTTTATTTGAGGTTGTTTTAGGGTTGACCACAGCCTTTTCTCATCCACCTGTGTGCAACGAGATAGCACCATTGCGATAGAGACTGGTCACGGCAGTATGGGGTTGTATTTTTTATCATGCCAGACGTTCAATAATGTCATGCTGAAGACTACTAGGTCTCTACTCTATGTGGGTAGTTTAAGGGCTGTCCAGCCTGGTATCAGCTTATATGCGTCACATTTTGAGGTTTTAGCAATCGATGGCATCACCATTGTTCATGCCTAAGTCAATACATTGCATTCAATGTACAAAATCTGTCTGTGTTTTTAATATTGTGGACATCACCAATGCATTTATCAACAGTGGTGTCACATATATAAGGTTTTATAAAGATATTAAGATAGGTAACTGGTAGGGAAACCTACGATAGTAATGTAAAAGTAAACTTAACTGATTACTTTTTTCTATATGCTTCCAAACTCACTCATTGTTTAACCTTGTGTGAAATGATCGATGCTATCTTGCCCACACTCCAATAGGAGACTCACTTCTATTACACAATACAGTTGGTCGATTGGAGCGAGTTTTGATGGATGTGGGTGGACTTTGTCACATGTGGGTGTGTTATTTTCTGTTGTGTGAAACACAAGAAGGGGAGTTGATGAGAAACCGGTGTGATTTTGTCAGAAGTCCAAAACGTTTCATTTGCACAACTTTGAAGTGTGAGATCCTAGCTGTTGAGAGACAGAAATAGACTGATCCGATAACAAGGTACTAATATCCAATAAAAGGGTCTGGTAACACTTTATAAAAACATCTTAATGACTAAGCAATAACATAATAACTGTTATGCATTTCAACTATTATCTATAACAACTTTAATATATAAGAATTCATTAAATACTATTATTAACTGGGTGGTTCGAGCCCTGAGTGCTGATTGGTTGACAGCTGTGGTATATCAGACCGTATACCACAGGTATGACAAAACATTTATTTTTACTGCTCTAATTATGTTGGTAACCAGTTTATAATAGCAATAAGGCACCTCATGGGTTTGTGGTATATGGCCAATATACCCCGGCTAAGGGCTGAATCCAGGCACTCCGCGTTGCGTTGTGCCTAAGAACAGCTCTTAGCCGTGGTATAGTGGCCATATACCACCCCCCCATGCCTTGTTGCTTAAATAAACTAGTAATAAATAAGTATGTAATTGTTTGTAAACATTTATAAGTATTTGTAATGTTTATTCATGAAAGTTATTATAAAGTGTTACCAAGGGTATTATTATATTATTATTATTATTATTTCCTAATGTGTGTCCTTACATGTCCTCGCATTGGTAAATAAATAAATGACTGAAAAGCTTTCATTGAACAGAATTCTGTCCATTTGATTGAATTAATTCATATTTTGCCATTATCTCCATCGCTATTTTACCTTATTATAGAACATAACATGATCTCATTATAATCAGAACGTATGCAACCACTGTATTTACACCTCAGATAATAAGATCATTTCTCCATAGATTGAGAGATAAAAAAAAGTAAGCTAATTAAGGAATATGGTTGTTTTGCTTGGTTCCACATCTGTGTAACAGTCTCAGGGAGGGAGGGAAGGCTTGTTGTCTGGAGCTGTTGCTGCTGCTGTGTGTTGCTCCCTCAGGTAGAGGTTGGTGGTCTGTGCTTTAGGGCCGCGGGCCCTCCGTGACTCACTGTGGGGAGTCAGACACAGCCTCCCAAACTGGGGAACCCACAGGGAGGACACACACGCACAGACACACAGACACACAGACACACAGACACACAGACACACAGACACACAGACACACAGACACACACACACACACACACACACACACACACACACACACACACACACACACACACACACACACACACACACACATACACACATACACACACACACACACACACACACACTTTACCTGCACTTATTCCCCAACAGAGAGGTCAGGTCTCTTCCCTGCTCCTGGAGAAACTCCGTTCTCCCTGGTGGAGGAGGAACACCTGCACTTGATTTACTACAGAGAGCCAATGTTCTTAAAGAGGCCCCAGGGGAACCCCGCAAAACATGTGGAGAAACTGTTTGTTTACTGTCTTTATGTGTATACATAATATGAATGCTGAGCCGTGTGTGTGTTTCAGTGCGTGTGTGTGTGTGTGTGTGTGTGTGTGTGTGTGTGTGTGTGTGTGTGTGTGTGTGTGTGTGTGTGTGTGTGTGTGTGTGTGTGTGTGTGTGTGTGTGTGTGTGTTTGAGTGCGTGCGTGTGAATGTCAATGAAAGACAATTAATTGAATAATGTTTAGTTAGGAGGAATGCTGTGGGTACAGTATGTTTCATGAGATACTAGTTAACATTGCCATGGTCTAGAATGTATTCTATATCATCTGTACCTGTTCTGTTAGTCTAAATCCTCCCTTATCTTTTATGTCAGGCTGAATTACTATGCTACGGTAAATCAGAGAAAAGAGCAAATAATGCTCAGGACAAGCTAGTTCTAAGCTAGTTCTCCTCTCCAGTTATGGCACCTGTTTAATGATGGATGTACCTGAAGGTATGGGCCCCACTTGACAATCCACTGTCAGCACTGGCAATCTGAAATGAGTGAAGGATAGTTCAGATATGTTGTCAGCTCCACATGCCCACACTCCCGCCCCTACACACACACACTCACACTCACACTCACACTCACACACACTCACAGAGACTCCCACTTCCATATACATGTTGTTTCAGAGACTCCCACATTCCACAGGGATGCTGGCCCATGTTGACTCCAATGCTTCCCACAGTTGTGTCAAGTTGGCTGGATGTCCTTTGGATGGTGGACCATTCTGGATACACACGTTGTTGAGCAGTTCTTGACACAAACTGGTGCGCCACTACCATACCCCGTTCAAAGGCACTTAAATATTCTGTTTTGCCCATTCACCCTCTGAATGGCACACACAATCCATGTCGCATCTGTCCAAAGGCTTAAAAATCCTTCTTTAACCTGTCTCCTCCCCTTCCGCTACACTGACTGAAGTGGATTTAACAGGTGACATCAATAAGGGATCGTAGCTTTCTTGATGTGTTCATTAATGTCTTGTATACACATATTCTCACAACAACACACACAGGCACCAACAAACACGTGCACATTCCCCCAAACACACACGCTCCACTTTTACACACTGCAGGTGTAAAGATACAGTGCGCCAATCGCTAATTACCACCGCAGTGCCAGCATCCTCTGCTCTGGCTCCAAATTACACGGCTCAACCACAACAGGGGCGACGTGCCCGGCAGTCATTTGTCAGACTAATTATTTGTCTTGGGCTTGTAATTGCAGTGCGAACAGGTACTCAGGTAATTGTCTGGTGAGCTGCAATGTTAAGTGATGCTTTCGCTCCGTTTTGCAGGCGAGATGAAAGGAGAAGAGAGTGAGCGCTGAAGTGCGTGGTTCAATTCGGCCTCACAATCGGCTGTGTTGTAGATTCTAAATGTAGCGCAGTGGGACTGAAACGTTTGGGGGTACGGTGATGAGAGAAGTGCGACCTGATGTTGATATTATCGCCGGTAAAGGCGCTTCATAACGGAGTCTGGGCTTTCCCGAGATGCTGCGAGTAAGCAAGTCTCGGGAGTATAAGAGACTTTAAGTTCATTAATCACAAGACACAGTCAAATGAGCGGAAAATATATTAGATGTAAAGGGAACTAGTTAGTGTCAGGGAAGATTTATGTCTCTGGGAAATGTTTATTGTGCTTTAAAGGAGCACTTTTGACTTCCCGCAGGATTTTGCTGCTGTATACAAATATAAACACACAGGCCACTGTCATTTGCAATGACGTCTTGCTCACTACCACTGTCACCTATCATCATAATTATGGATGCGGCCTCTCTTCTTGTTATTTTTAAACGTGTATCCCATGATTCCTCACTGGGGTTACGCAAGGCCGACTGGACATGATGTCAGGTTGAATATTATAATGAGCAAAAAATAACTCATCGAGAAATAGAAACAGAATTGTGTGTATTTGCCCTGAATCCAATAGCTAGACCCCTGCAGTCTCAAAGAGTTGTCTGATCTCCACGATGGTCACTGTGGATTTCTACACGTCTCTTCCTGAAGATCACATCAGTCTCACCGCGGGATCGTCTCCGGCCATCTTGGTAATGTTGTGCTGTGCAGAATAGCGAGCCCCTGGCTATTTTCGTTCTTCATGGTGGAGAACACGCAAGCTTTTGAAAAGGATCCATAACTACCCAAGACAGCCAGGGCCAGAGCAGGCTGGCCTTACAGAGAGAGGCCAGTTAGACATGAAAAGGTAAAGGCAGAATATAATCCTTTCACCTCCCTGTATTCCTACCGTGGCCCCTCTTTTTGATGTGCTTGAGCAAAAGAATGTCAGGCATTCCACTAAATCATCAAATACACGACAGGCATTTCTCTCTTTCTCTCTATCTCTCTCTCTCTCCCTCTCTCTCTCTCTCTCTCTCTCTTTGTCTCTCTCTGTCTCTCTCTGTCTCTCTTTTTTCTCCTGCCTTACATGAGTGAGGTCCGTCATTCCAGACACCTTTTCACTCAACCCACCACAGTGCATGCCATGTAATGTACGTTCACTTCGTGAGCGAGCGTGCATGCCGTGGGGACGAGAATGTTGGAGTAGGCGTGTTTTTCTTTCTCTCCCGTCTCCTCGCGGAGACACACCGTGCCATCTGCTTTGCATTGGTTCAGCAAAGATTTATTGTGCTGTGTGGCACACTGATCCAAAACACACATCACGCCTTCTCCTCCTCATCAGAGACCAGGGCTAAGTGAGGGATGTGGGATTGGAAAAAGAACGCTTGGCTCTATTCTCCTGCTTTTGTCAAACTCTCACTTGACAGAGGAGAGGAAAGCTAGCTGGCACACAGAGGTGAGGAATGCCAATTCTGTACCCTCCACTGCCTCCACAGAAAAATACTGATTTAGAGTCACAATTATAAACGTGCCATGGACGTCGTGTGTACCGAGAGGCAAACGGAAAAGTACAGGGCTTTGGGAAAATGGAAGAAGGAAATCAGAGGTACAAACTGCGTCGCTGTAGTTCTTCTAAAGACAAGGTCGTTCATTTTTAATGTGACGCGGTGGGCGTTACATGTGCACATTAAAACATCAAACATGTTACTGGATGTAGGGATTTCTTGCTTCCACTGAAAAGAGGTCAAAGAAGCTCTCAGGAACAGCGTTTTTCATGTCAGTCTGGGGAACATGAGCATGTAGCCTAGCCTGTTCACTCTTCCGTCCTGTCCAGCCACACTCTGCTTTCTGGTGACTCCCGGTGCCCCCCTTTGTCACACACATGCCAGGTAAAAGAGAGGTGTCCCTTGGGGGCAGAAGAGAGGGGCCCCTTATGGCCTTTCTACTGGTGGAGGCCACCCCAGGGGGTTGGTAAGGCCCCTCTGATACGACAGTGGGGTGAGAGGGCCTCTGGGATATGGCAGTAGGGTCAGTGTGTTGAGCCTCTCCTGAAACACTCGTCTCCATGTTTCTCCACTGTTAGGGAGGGGTGGTGGAGGTCTCCATCTGCCAACAGGAATTAGTACCGTGTTCGTCATTTGAGCACTAAACAAACACACACACACACAGAAGTGTGCAAACACACAGAGAAGCACATAAACACACACACACACACACACACACACACACACACACACACACACACACACACACACACACACACACACACACACACACACACACACACACACACACACACACACACACACACACACACACACACACACACACACACACACACAGGCATGCACACTCTGCAAATCAGGATGTATTCTAGAACTCCTGTGCCAGTGTAGAGTGGGGGCCCTCCAACCCTGGGGTGAGGCCCCTGCCAATTGAGCTGCCATGTCTGGACAAGGAGAGAGCCCCCAAGCCCAGCCAGGGCCGCCCTTACACTTACGTACTCAGCGTGGCAGGTCAAGGAGGCTTCACCCGCGCTTCCATTTCCTCTCTGCCAAGCATAGCCTCCTGTCGCCACATAGCCCCTGCCTGCCTCTCAACAACCCACCCCTCTACCCCACACCGTCTGCCAACCCTAGCCTTCTCACCATACAGGAAGTACACTTCAGTGGTGGATTGTATCATAGAGATCCTATTATACACCATAGAGATCTCTATGTAATTCTATAGATTGTTCATACTCTCCTTTACCCCATTCCCCTGCCTTTTACATGGTATTGTGTTGACTTTTCTAGTCTTGTGTCATAATCTGCAAGGATAGCTCATGCGAAGACATCTTCCTATTCCCATTCAACCTCTAGCTGTGGGAAAGCGGTGCAGTTTGGTCAGATTGAGATGGCTTCCGACACTTCTCTCTCAGTGTGGCTTGACAAACTCACAAGGATCTGTATAAGCTTCTCAATCTGCCGTCTGCTTGCAGCTACTGTCTGCCTGCTGCCACAGACGTACCTACAGGACATCTTACTCCTCATCCATCTCACCTGTACCCTTCCTCCCATACCCACATCTAATTAAAACATTTGAATGGCACCAAAGAGTGGAGGTTCAATGGGAGGAAAATGCTGAGTTTTATTGTCTTGTTGTTGTCCCTTCCTCTTGTTTTTCAATGGTCTCTCTCTCTCTAAGTTGTTCAAAAATACGTACTGTTGTTCTTGTTTGTTTTCTATTATCCTTGCAATGGATTGTCCACTCCCTCTGTTTAAGTCCATATCATCACCTTTTTCTTTGATCTATTAAAAGGAACAGTTCAGCGAAATTACATATGTGTTTCGGGGGTTGGAACCGAAAACCGGAAAATAACAAAACATTTAGAGGAACAGAATCAGAACCGGGAACGAAAGTGATCTATACTGTTCCAGAACAGTAAAGAAAGCATGTGAACTGGCATTAATGTTCTTTTACATTCCAGGCATATTTTTCCAGTCCCACAGAAAACTCAACTAAGCGAATAGGCAAAGGCCTCACTCTGTCACTCAGAGTTCCAGTGTCTGCCTGCCAGCCAGCTGAAGATCGCTACCAATGTGTGCGTGTAAGCTACCTGCCCCTCCCCCTCCGAAGCATAGTCTACTGTTCCTAATGACATTACAAGCGTGATTCAGAAATTAAGGAGAGAGATTTTTAATGGATTAACTTTGTCAATGAGGATGCTATAGTTATGAATGTATTAACTACAAAAAGGTAAGATGTGTTTTTATTTGAATTCTGGTGCCGCTATGCACATACAAGTTTGTTAGCTAGCTAGCTCCGGTCCAACGTTAAGCCAACTCTCTGAAGTTCAAAGACATTCAACATTCAGACATGCCGCTCTTCCTAAGTATAATTCTGTGGGTCTAATTCAGACGATGCATGTCATAACAACAAGATGTCCAGCTCTTCAAACCAAGCCTCCTCCTCCACCTTCTCTCGCTCTCTCCCCACTCGTAAAATTTCAGTCGTTATCTTGCGCCCTACACTTGCCTGTCCAATGTGTGTAAATAGCTTGCACGCTCCATAGCAAGTTGCTCTATTGCATGGATTGGTGAAGTAAATTAATGTCGGGCAAAATGTAACAAAAATACAGATTTCCGAGGTTTAAAAAGGAACAGAAAGGAACGATATAAATCGTTACTTTTGGGGGTTTGAAGCGGCTCAGAACTTTATTTTGCTGGTCGGAAGAGTGGAACGGAACGCAAAGAATTATGGAACAAATCTATAGAAAAAGGATTTTGTTTCCAACTACTGATTTGTTTCCTTTACCTTGAAAGGAGACTATGGACAAGGAGTGACTGCTTTCAAGGTTTCAGGATACAAATATCTATGCATGTCATTTAGCTGAACTATCCCTTTAATAGGCTTGCTATAGGTTGACACCATTGAGAAAAAAATAGCAATCAACATAGTATGACGTGACTAAACCATACAAATTATACAGTCTTGAAATACAGTTACTTAATAATGACATAGATTCATATTTATTGAATTGTTTAGTTGACTTGTAACAATAAAGCACAAACAATTTACATGGGGGTGGGGATGTCTATATACGTACAGCGCTGTGTCCCTCAAAGTGTATCAAATTCCAATCTCAGATTGCCTTCTAGGATAATGTGGAAATATTAGAAACGCCTTGATCTAAAATGGAGCATGGAAATGGAGAGAGAGAGAGAGAGAGAGCCCTGAGGACAGCCAGCCGACAGATCCCTTCGTCAGGCAAACATACCTTTGGGAGGGACCGCAGTCTGCCTCTCCTCTCTCGACTATGGAAATGGCCCATTCCCCACATTAGTCATACTGCCTTAGTGTATGCTAAATTCTGCCTCGCCCATCAAACGGCCTGCCTTTTTCCCCAAGACCCTTCGGATGTGCTGGGGATAAAAACCCAAGAGACCCCCAACCCCCTCGGGCCCTAAAGTGTATAGGCACACCAGTGCTTGACTGGTTGGACACCGCAGGTAAATGGTGAGATTTTCAAATTCATTTTATGCTGATATGGTGGTTGACAGCTCTGGCTTGAAACTGGGAAATGCCAATAAAGACACGGATTTGTTTGAATATTGTTACAACGAGAGGAAGCAACTAAATACCAAAATATGAATCGTTCTAAGATTACTTGAAAAGGAACATGATTTCTGGCTTTCACATACAGTAGGAGGTCGTTTGATTTATTGTACCCATGTAAAAGAGCCAAGGATTTCAATCAAGCCAAATTGTCTTTACTTTTCACCCATCAACGCTTATGTATGGATCTTTGTACGGATCATCTTTTACTTTTAGATCTCTGTATTGTTGTGAATTGTTAGATATTTATGCACTAATGGAGCTAGGAACACAAGCATTTCGCTACACCCGCAATAACATCTGCTAAATATGTGTATGTGACCAATACCATTTGATTTGAAGGACCCTCCTGTCACGTACAGTACATACAGTACATTGCCCATGTCACACCATCCGCCATCAGTCCCCAGATCTGAGCCGGTATTTCCATTGTTGAGTGTTCAGCTCCTGACTATGTTCGCTAATTTATTCCACGATTAATTGGTCTCTTGCTGTACGCCTGATTAAAACCTGTAAATCGGTTACATGGGAAATAAAATGAGAAAAGGGGCTGGGGATACTGCTGCTAGTGGAATGACTCAATTAGATGTTCCGTGTCCAGTGAGGTTACACTGCTTGCATGTTGCATAGATTTTAGTAGAGAACAGTTTAGTAGAGAACAGTTAAGTAGAGAACAGTTAAGTAGAGTATCAGTCATAAAGGATTTGTAAGTATTTCTGTTACATATTTAACCCCATACCTATGCATACAGCTGGTGCACGATATCTAAGGAAGTCTCAAGGTTTTGCTCTCCTGAGATAGAGTATCTTATGATAAGCTGTAGACCACACTATCTACCTGGAGAGTTTTCATCTGTATTTTTCAAAGATGTCTACATACCACCACAGACCGATGCTGGCACTAAACCCGCACTCAGAGAGCTGTCCAGAGGCGGCGCTCCTCGTGGCCGGGGACTTTAATGCAGGGAAACTTAAATCAGTTTTACCTCATTTCTATCAGCTTGTGAAATGTGGAACCAGAGGGAAAACAACTCTAGACCACCTTTACTCCACACACAGAGACGCGTACAAAGCTCTCCCTCGCCCTCCATTTGGCAAATCTGATCATAATTCTATCCTTGTGATTACTGCTTACAAGCCAAAAGGAAAGCAGGAAGCACCTCTGACTCGGTATATAAAAAAGTGGTCAGATGAAGCAGATGCTAAGCTGCAGGACTGTTTTACTTGCACAGATTTGAATATGTTCTGGGATTCATCCGATGGCATTGAGCAGTACATCAGTCATTGGCTACATCAATAAGTGCATCAATGACGTCTTCCCCACAGTGACTGTACGTACATACCCCAACCAGAAGTCATGGATTACAGGCAACATTCGCACTGAGCTAAATGGTAGAGCTCCTGCTTTCAAGGAGTGGGACTCTAACCCGGAAGCTTATAAGAAATCCCGCAATGCCCTCCGACGAACCATCAAACAGGCAAAGCATCTATACAGGACTAAGATCGAATCGTACTACACCGGTTCCGACGCACGTAGGTGTGTCAGGGCTTGCAAACTATTACAGACTACAAAGGGAAGCACAGCCGAGAGCTGCCCAGTGACACAAGCATACCAGATGAGCTAAATAACTTCTATGCTCGCTTCGAGGCAAGTAACACTGAAACATATATGAGAGCATCAGCTGTTTCGTGCTACTGTGTGATCACACTCTCAGCAGCCGATGTGAGTAAGACCTTTAAACAGGTCAAAATTCACAAGGCCGAAGGGCCAGACGGATTACCAGGACATGTACTCCGAGCATGCGCTGACCAACTGGCAAGTGTCTTCACTGACATTTTCAACCTCTCCCTGTCTGAGTCTGTAATACCAACATGTTTCAAGTAGACCACCATTGTCCCTGTGCACAAGAATACTAAGGTAACTTGCCTAAATGACTACCGACCTGTAGCACTCACGTCTTTAGCCATGAAATGCTTTGAAAGGCTGGTCATGGCTCACATCAACACCATTATCCCAGAAACCCTAGACCCACTCCAATTTGCATACCACCCCAACAGATCTACAGATAATGCAATCTCTATTGCACCTTTCACACCTGGACAAAGGAACACCTATGTGAGAATGCTATGCATTGACTACAGCTCAGCGTTCAACACCATTGTGCCCTCAAAGTTCATCATTACACTAAGGACCCTGGGATTAAACACATCCCTCTGCAACTGAATCCTAGACCTCCTGATGGGCCACCCCCAGGTGGTAAGGGTAGGTAACAACACATCCGCCACGCTGATCCTCAACACGGGGACCCCTCATGGGTGCATGCTCAGTTCCTGCTGTACTTCCTCTTCACTCAAGACTGCACGGCCAGGCACGACTCGAACACCATCATTACGTTTACTGATTACACAACAGTGGTAGGCCTGATCACCGACAACAATGAGACAGTCTATAGGGAGGAGGTCAGAGACCTGATCGTGTGGTGCAAGGACAACAACCTCTCCCTCAAAGTGATCAAGACAAAGGATATGATTGTGGACTACAGGAAAAAGAGAGCCCGAGCACGCCCCCATTCTCATCGACGGGGCTGTAGTGGAGCAGGTTGAAAGCTTCAAGTTCCTTGGCATCCATATCACCAACAAACTAACATGGTCCAAGCACACCAAGACAGTCGTGAAGAGGGCACGACAAAACCTATTCCCTCTCAGGAGACGGAAAAAATTTGGCATGGGTCCTCAGATCCTCAAAAGGTTTAACAGCTGCACCATCGAGAGCATCCTGGCGGGTTGCATCACTGCCTGGTATGGCAACTGCTCGGCCTCTGACCACGTGGCACTACAGAGGGTAATGCGTACGGCCCAGCACATCACCGGGCCTAGCTTCCTGCCATTACCTCGACACCGGTGGCCCCGCACATTGACTCTGTACCGGTACCCTCTGTATATAGCCCTGCTATTGTTATTTACTGCTGCTCTTTAATTATTTGTTATTCTTATATCTTACTTTTTTGTAGGTATTTTATTAAAACGGCATTGTTGGTTAAGGGCTTGTAAGTAAACATTTCACTGTAAGGTCTAATACCTGTTGTATTCGGCGCATGTGACAAATACAAATACAGCCCGCTTGGAGTTTGCCAACAGGCACCTAAAGACTCTCAGACCATGAGAAACAAGATTCTCTGGTCTGATGAAACCAAGATTGAACTCCTTGGCCTGAATGCCAAGCATCACGTCGGGAGGAAACCTGGCACCATCTCTACGATGAAGCATGGTGGTGGTAGCATCCTGTTGTGGGGATGTTCTTCAGTGGCAGGGACTGGGAGACTAGTCAGGATCGAGGGAAAGATGAATGGAGCAAAGTACAGAGAGATCCTTGATGAAAACCTGCTCCAGAGTGCTCAGGACCTCAGACTGGGGTAAAGGTTTACCTATCAACAGGACAACGACCCTAAACACACAGGCAAGACAACGCAGGAGTGGCTTCGGGACAAGTCTCTGAATGTCCTTGAGTGGTTCAGCCAGAGTCCAGACTTGAACCCGATCGAACATCTCTGGAGTGACCTGAAAATAGCTGTGCAGCTACGCTCCCCATCCAACCTGACAGAGCTTGAGAGGATCTGCAGAGAAGAATAGAAGAAACTCCCCAAATACAATAGTGCCAAGAAGACTCGAGGCTGTAATCGCTTCAATAAGGTACTGAGTAAAGAGTCTGAATACTTATGTAAATGCTATATTTCAGAAAAACACATTGTTTCTAAAAACCTGTTTTTGTTTTGTCAATATGGGGTATTGTGTGTAGATTGATGAGGGGAAAAAACAATTGAATCCATTTTAGAATAAGTCAAGAGGTCTGAATACAGTACGAATGACCTGTATAGTGAACCAAAAGTGGTAATTGGACCAGGTGGAAAGCAGTAACCTTGTAGATGTGGGACAGATTTGGGCCATAATATTTTTACTGAGTAGCTATGGAGATTTCTATGGTCTTATCACCCAACCTGATGAGGGTGTCAAGTGGAAAAAAGAGTTACGACCAGAACGTAGTAGGTGGGGAACATGCTAGCCGGATGATAAAGATATTTCACCCTTTTCAAGTAGACCCACAGATGAGCGCCCCAGACATTTTCACTATACATGAATTGGATAAGATTGCCTGTTCTCCGCAGGCAGTAGTTATTTGACGTACATTATATCTCGAAAGTGCATTTTTACACCAATTCTCCCATATTTTTGTAATTGTCAGTGTACCGGTCGTATTGGACAGAATCAACCAGATAAATGCTATTCTCACCATGCTCTTTAAAACTGGACTCCTGGCTCCAAAACCTCCAACCAAGTTAATGTCATTAAATAAATAATGAATGATATGTATCATCTATCACTCCATCCAACACAGGATTACCGATGTATTATGCATTACCTGGTGTAATTGATTCATCACGAGAAAACTGAAGTCTTGTTAGCCTCATTTTCCAGACCCGTTTTTTGCTTCCGCTGAATACGGAGACAAACTTTTTATCTGCTTTGTGTTGAGAACTGTGAAAAGGTGTACCTGACACGAGTAGAGGGTGTAGCGTTTTGTCACGTACAATGTGTTTGTGTGAGAACATCTCCCCCACCCTCGTTCGTTCCCACACTTACGCTCGGGAATAAGTAAATATCAATAAAAGAACATCACGGGTTCATCTTCAAGCAAAGGAAACAGGCACATTTTATCCAGAGCAGCATATGTTTCACACACAGGGTTGATTTGCTGTATGTCACAAGTGATATTAGCATTCGTATTAGCGGTGCTCTTCTCCCCATGTATGATATCCTTCATTGCGGTTCGAAGCACACAAAACACTTCTCAGCATGCTTCTCTCACTAGTCATAAATTACAGGAGGAATCCCTTCTCCCCGAAACATCATCAAAGGATGGAGTCATTGTGTGGTGTGCTGTTTTGACACCGTAATGATACGTTTTACAATCACCCCTTCTCCTTTTCATTCTGAGGAGTGGACCTGTGGACCTGGTGGATGGGTGGGCGTATAACATGCTCCGGTTGCGTGTTTGAATCTCATCCAAGACAAGTTTAGCAATTTTAGCTAATTAGCAACTACTTACTACTTTAAAACTACTTTGCACCTACTTAGCATGTTAGCTAACCCTTCCCTTAACCCTAACCTTAACCCCTAACCCCTAGCCGAGCTAATATTAGCCACCTAGCTAACATTAACGTTAGCCACCTAGCTAACATTAGCTACAACAAATTGGAATTTGTAACATATTATATATTTAGCAAATTTGTAATATATTGCACGAATTGCAATTCGTAACATATCATAGGAATTGTAATTCGTAACATATCATACGAAATGGATCATAAATTAATATATACCATATGAAACGTAGCATATCATACAAATTGGAGTAGCCCGAGTTTACATCTACTGTGTTTTATGTCTGGTTGAGCGGGTGGAGAAAAAAAGGAAAAGGTAACTGGGAGCTTGAGTGTTTAATGATGCAGAGAAGGGGGAAAGTGTTTGTTCTTAATTGCGAATGGGGGCTGCTGCACAAGCAAGAGGGGTACATCATTACTTCCTGAAAAAGTGCCACAATCACAACTCCTGCTAATAAATACACAGCGAATACAAATAAAGTGAAGGTCTGTGGGAGGTGTGATCTAGTCCAGGTATATACAGTATATCCTCACCACAGCAACCCATCTCTCTCTCATTACCGAGGAAGCCATGCTGAGCTGCTTAGGGGAAAGCATGATGAGCCTTGGGAGAAATATCTACTGGGAGAGAGAGAGAGGGAGAGATTTTTATACAAATCTACTGACTTGTCTTCAAAGGAGAAAAAATAATTGAAATAGGTGGTGGGAGATTGAGTGCCTCCATGTTTGAGTTTTCCATTAAGTGAAGAAGAGTGTTGAAAAACGGTGTGGTCCTAGACTGAAACCAAACTGACACACACACACACAGATTGACAGAGGAAATGGCGAGAAAGTGAAATATGAAAGGATGGAAAATTGCATTGAAAACAATGAAATTGTCAGAGAATAATGTGATAACTGAAACTGTGGGAGAGCGAGAAACAGAAAGGGGCAAAGAGAGAGGAGGAGGAATAGAGAGAGAGAGAGAGAGAGAGGGAGGAAGAAGAGAGAAAAAGAGAGTTCAAAGTGTGCACAGACTGAGTCCTGTCCTCGTGGTGTCCTTCCTGGAGCCCCGAGTCACGCATCGCTCATCTTGTCACATTGAACTCCAGATGCTCCTACGCTGGAGAACGCACTGACGGTGGCCATTTTTCTTCGTTCTCGCTAACAATTTGGTAATGAAATATTGATTTTTAGTTAGATTCATATTGATGCTATTAGGTTTGCATTGATAAATCGCGTTTGCCTGCTTCTCTGTGTGGCAGAGAGAGCCGCGGCAGGGCCGGAGAGATTACAATCAAACCACTGACGTGTTCATTTGATGGATATTTCCCGGCCCTTTCTCTATGTTTCACTGCGTTTCATAACATTGTTATTTTTTATTACAAAGCACCTTGTGAGGATTTTATGTCCATGTCCGTTCTTCCTCCAATAGTCTTTCAGACTCCTGCCCATGGACCATGAGCATAGATATATTTTCTCCATACAGTAGGCCGATACACATCACATAATAGCAAGGCCATTTTCGGACTTGTTGAGGCAATTAGAGGATGTATGATAGAACAGGACATGTCTCAGGTGTTGTTACCAAATAGCTAGATTCTGCGGGAAATTGGGGGAAAATCATATATTTTTTTGCAACATGTATAGTCTAAAAATATTGTTCTCATAGCTGAATGACAAAACCTCCTAACAGGCATTTTCAGAGAGAGGGAGTCAGTCTAAACTCTCTAAATGCTACAGCTATAATCTTGTAGATTAGGGAGGTTTTAAATGAGTCTCCTGCTGCTGTTGATGCTGCTGCTGCTGCTGCTACACCTTACAACTGCAATGTGTGTCTGCACACAGTCATCCTCATAAAAGGAAATGATGGCGTTCCCTGTAATGATGTCGAGTTCAAGGACTGCTATTTGTTCCAGAAAATAGCCATCTTTTCATGTTAACACGAGTCTGTTTTTTCACACTGCAATTTCATTTGAGAAACAGACAAAGAAGGGTTAAATGTGCTAAACATGAAAAGGAAATGTTGATAACATTCTCCCTTGAAGATCGCATCATTTCGATAAAGCTCTGTCCTTATTCTTCCGCTTTTTTTTTATCTTCATGGCGATTACGCAAAACAGAGCGTAATCATAATTATCACAGACGCACGGACCATCCTTTTTGTTTCACTTCGATTCAGAAACTCTTCTACCACAACCATCAACTCAACCACTCCCTTTAAACACCCTGCACTCATCTCTAGAACATCTCAACCATGAAAAAGGATTCAACCATTGACAATCCAATTTACAGCATGTTTACCGCGCATGTCATAAAGGAGTTCCTAGTTTACATTTCTCTGCTAATTTACTGCACAGCATGGAGCGAATCCCCAACATGCTCGTTCTCTAAATATTTTGGTCCAAATGTGATTTTGTTTGATAGAATGACAAAAGCTGGTATCACGAGGAGGCCGTTGAGTCCCAGACGTCTGGGGTGCACTGACATTTACTCCAAACATAATTAACCCAGAAAGTTATGGCTGCTATGTTTTCCATAGTTTCGCTTTGAATCCCATAGTGCCCCCTTCTGTCATAGATTATAGGGCCATTCTGGCTCCTTTGAAAAGGCACCGCCCATGACGTTACCATACATACAGATCCAAATGGAGCGAAAACGGAACATAAAAGTGGGAGAATCTCAATTCCATTTCCCAGACTCCTCACATCCTCTCTCCTCGCTTCCTTCTCAAAACCTATTGGATATAAAAGTTAGAGGTCCCTCCCCTCTGACCTTCTCCTCCACTGAGTTTTGAGAAGGAGGCGAGGAGAGTGGATGCAAGGAGTCAAGGAAATGAAATTGAGATTCTCCCAGGGAGGTCTTGCTTACTACGTCAAATACAGTGCATCTGAAAGTATTCAGACCCTTCGACATATTTCACATTTTGTTACGTTACAGCCTTATTCTGAAATTGATTAAATTGTTATTTTCCCTCATCAATCTACACAATATACCCCATAATGACAAAGCAAAAACAGGTTAAGAAATGTTTGCAAATGTTAAAAGAAATACAGAAATATTACATTTATATAAGTATTCAGACCTTTTACTCAGTACCTTGTTGAAGAACATTTGGCAGTGATTACAGCCTCGAGTCTTCTTGGGTATGATGCTACAAGCTTGGCACACCTGTATTTGGGGAGTTTCTCCCGTTCGTCTCTGCAGATTCTCTCAAGCTCTGTCAGGTTGGATGGGGAGCGTTACTACACAGCTTTTTTCACATCTCTCCAGAGATTTTCGATCGCTTCAAGTCCGGGCTCTGGCTGGGCCACTCAAGGACATTCAGAGACTTGTTCCGAAGCCATTCCTGCATTGTCTTGGCTGTGTGCTTAGGATCGTTGTCCTGTTGGAAGGTGAACCTTCGACCCAGTCTGAGTTCCTGAGTTCTCAGAAGCAGGTTTCATCAAGGATCTCTCTGTGCTCCATTAATCTTTTCCTCGATCCTGACTAGTCTCCCTGTCCCTGCCGCTGAACAACATCCCCACAGCATGATGCCTCCACCACCATGCTTCACCATAGGGATGGTGCCAGGATTCCTCCAGACGTGATGCTTGGCAGTCAGGCCAAAGAGTTCAATCTTGTTTTCATCAGACCAGAGAATCTTGTCTCTCATGGTCTGAGAGTCATTTAGGAGCTTTTCGGGCTAACTCCAAGCGGGCTGTCATGTGCCTTTTACTGAGGAGTGGCTTTCGTCTGGCCACTCTACCATAAAGGCCTGCATGGTGGAGTGCTGCAGAGATGGTTGTCCTTCTAAAAGGTTCTCCCATCTCCACAGAGGAACTCTGGAGCTCTGTCAGAATGACCATCGGGTCCTTGGTCACCTCCCTGACCAAGGCCCTTCTCCCCCGATTGCCCAGATCTGTGCCTTGACACAATCCTGTCTCGGTGCTCTACGGACAATTCCTTTGACCTCATAGCTTGGTTTTTGCTCTGCACTGTCTACTGTGGGACCTTATATAGACAGGTGTGTGCTTTTCCAAATCATGTCCAGGTGGACTCCAGTCACGTTGTAGAAACATATCAAGGGTGATCAATGGAAGCAGGATGCACCTGAGCTCAATTTCGAGTCTCATAGCAAATGGTCTGAATACTTATGTAAATAAGGTATTTCTGTTTTATTGTTCAATTAGCAAACATTTCTAAAAAAAACAGTTGTCACTTTGTCATTACGGGGTATCGTGTGTAGATTGTTGAGGATTTAATTTAATTTAAACTATTTTAGAATATGGCTGTAACGTAACAACATTTAGGAAAAGGGGAAAGGGTGTGAATCCTTTCCAAATGCCCAGACTCCTCTCCTCCCAGACTCCTCTCCTCCCAGACTCCACTGTATGTGCACATGTCATTGCTCTCTCTCTCTTGCTCTGCTGTGTGTGCATCTTACTAGCAGTCACAAATGGCAAGGGGCTGAACCCTAGTCAAAATCAAATCATATCAATATTATTTGTCACATGCGCTGAATACAAAAGGTGTAGACCTTACCGTGAAATGCTGACTTACAAGCCCTTAACCAACAATGCAGTTCAAGAAATAGAGTTAAGAAAAGATTTACTAAATAACTAAAGTTAAAAAAATAATAATAACACAATAAAATTACATAACAATAACGAGGCTATAGACAAGGTCAGTGTGCATGGGGTACAGGTAAGTTGAGGTAATTTGTGCATGTAGGGAAGGGTAAAGTGACTATGAACAGAGGGGGGGGGGGGGGAGGGGATCAATGTAAATAGTCCGGGTGGCCATATGATTAATTGTTCAGCAGTCTTATACCATGGGGTTGAAGTTGTTAAGGAGCCTTTTGGACCTAGACTTGGCGCTCTGGTACCGCGTGCCGTGCTGTAGCAGTAGCAGAGAGAACAGTCTATGACTTGGGTGACTGGAGTCTTCGACAATTTTTTGGACCTTCTTATGACACTGCCTAGTATATAGGTCCTGGATGGCAGGAAGCTTGGCCACAGGAGACTGAAAAGATTTGGCATGTGTCCCCAGATCCTCAAACAGTTCTACAGCTGCACCATCAAGAGCATCCTGACCGGTTGCATAACCGCCTGGTATGGCAACTGCTTGGCGTCCGACCTTAAGGTCCTACAGAGGGTAATGTGTACGGCCCAATATATCACTGAGGGGGAAAAGGTGTTGTCGTGAAACTCTCGACCCGCTGTTCGGTCCTGCTTTTCCTGTAGTCCATGATCATCTCCTTTGTCTTGCTCACATTGAGGGAGAGTTTGTTGTCCTGGCACCACACGGCCAGGTCTCTTACCTCCTACCTATAGGCTGTCTCATCATTGTTGGTGATCAGGCCAACCACTGTTGTGTCATCAGCAAACTTAATGTTGGTGTTGGAGTCGTGCTTGGCCACGCAGTCGTGGGTGAACAGGGAGTACAAGAGGGGACTAATCACGCACCCCTGAGGGGCCCCAGTGTTGACGATCAGCGTGGCAGATGTGTTGTTGCCTACTCTTACCACCTGGGGCTGGCCCATCAGGAAGTCCAGGATCCAGTTGCAGATGGAGGTGTTTAGTCCCAGGGTCATTAGCTTAGTGATGAGCTTTGTGGGTGCTATAGTGTTGCATGCTGAGCTGTAGTCAATGAACAGCATTCTCACATAGGTGTTCCTTTTGTCCAGGTGGGAAAGGGCAGTGTGGAGTGTGATTGAGAGGTTACCTTTGCATTCTTAGGCACAGGGACTGTGGTGGTTTGATTGAAACATGTAGATATTACAGACTTGGTCACGAAGAGGTTAAAAATGTCAGTGAAGACACTTGCCAGTTGGTCAGAGCTCATGCTCACATGCTCCCTTGTAATCCGTCTGGCCCTGCGGCCTTTTGAATGTTGACCTGTTTAATGGTCTTACTCACATCGGCTGCAGAGAGCGTGATCACACAGTCTTCCAGAACAGCTGGTGCTCTTGTGCATGTTTCAGTGTTATTTGCTTCGAAGCGAGTATAGAATTAGTTTAGCTCATCTAGTAGGCTCGTGTCACTGGGCAGCTCTCGACTGTGCTTCCCCTTGTAAACCGGAATAGTTTGCAAGCCCTGCCACAATGTCAAGGTGTGTATAAAGTCGAAGTCAGGTACAGGAGAGCAGAGTATGATAAATAAAGCACACTTTATTATAGTTCCAAACCGTGAGCACAACAAAACAAACACGCTCAAAAAAACGGAACAATAAAGTACAGCGCTAAAGAACATCGCTTGACATGAAAACAATTACACACAAAACATGATGGGAAACAGAGGGTTAAATACAATTAGATTGATTGAGGAAATGGAAACCAGGTGTGTATGAAAACAAGAAAACAAGACAAATGTATATATGAAAAATGGAGCGGCGATGGCTAGAAAGCCGGTGATGTCGATCGCCGAACACCGCCCGAACAAGGAGAGGAGCCGACTTCGGTGGAAGTCGTGACAACAACAGACGAGCGTCAGAGCCGGTGTAGTACAATTCGATCTTAGTCCTGTATTGACTCTTTACCTGTTTGATGGTTCGTCGGAGGGCATAGCTGTTATGCTGGTGAATGAGGACCCAAAAGCGACTTAACAAAAACAGAGTCTTTATTCCAGTCTTAAACAAAACGGTACTCCAGGATATATCTTAGATGACACCTGCTCACACGCAGCATCTGATGAAGGCAAAACCACGACAGGGCGGAACCAGGACACAGAACAGCAAACATCAAACAAAGATCCGACAAGGACAGAAGCGGAAAACAGAGGGAGAAATAGGAACTCTAATCAGAGGGCAAAATAGGGGACAGGTGTGAAAGATTAAATGAGGTAGTTAGGAGAATGAGGAACCGCTGGGAGCAGGAACGGAACGATAGAGAGAGAGCGAGAGAGGAAGAGAGGGAGGGGAAGAGAGAGGGATAGAAAGAGGGAAAGAACCTACTAAGACCAGCAGAGGGAGACAAATGGAAGGGAAGCACAGGGACAAGACATGATAATCAAATGACAAAACATGACAGTACCCCCCCACTCACCGAGCGCCTCCTGGCGCACTCGAGGAGGAACCCTGGCGGCAACGGAGGAAATCATCAATCAACGAACGGTCCAGAACGTCCCGAGATGGAACCCAACTCCTCTCCTCAGGACCGTAACCCTCCCAATCCACTAAGTACTGGTGACCACGTCCCCGAGAACGCATGTCCATGATCTTCCGTACCTTGTAAATAGGTGCGCCCTCGACAAGGACGGGAGGGGGGGAGGGAAGACGAACGGGAGCGCGAAGAAAAGGCTTGACACAAGAGACATGGAAGACAGGGTGGACGCGACGAAGATGTCGCGGAAGAAGCAGTCGCACAGCGACAGGATTGACGACCTGAGAGACACGGAACGGACCAATGAACCGCGGAGTCAACTTGCGAGAAGCTGTCGTAAGGGGAAGGTTACGAGTGGAAAGCCACACTCTCTGACCGCGACAATACCTAGGACTCTTAATCCTACGTTTATTGGCGGCTCTCACAGTCTGCGCCCTGTAACGGCAAAGTGCAGACCTGACCCTCCTCCAAGTGCGCTCACAACGTTGGACAAAAGCCTGAGCGGAGGGAACGCTGGACTCGGCGAGCTGGGACGAGAACAGAGGAGGCTGGTAACCAAGACTACTCTGAAACGGAGATAGCCCGGTAGCAGACGAAGGAAGCGAGTTGTGAGCGTACTCAGCCCAGGGGAGCTGTTCTGCCCAAGACGCAGGGTTTCGAAACGAAAGGCTGCGTAAAATGCGACCAATCGACTGATTGGCCCTTTCTGCTTGACCGTTAGACTGGGGATGAAACCCGGAAGAGAGACTGACGGAAGCACCGATCAAACGACAGAACTCCCTCCAAAACTGTGACGTGAATTGCGGACCTCTGTCTGAAACGGCGTCTAACGGGAGGCCATGAATTCTGAACACATTCTCAATGATGATTTGTGCCGTCTCCTTAGCGGAAGGAAGCTTAGCGAGGGGAATGAAATGTGCCGCCTTAGAGAACCTATCGATAACCGTAAGAATCACAGTCTTCCCCGCAGACGAAGGCAGACCGGTAATAAAGTCTAAGGCGATGTGAGACCATGGTCGAGAAGGAATGGGAAGCGGTCTGAGACGACCGGCAGGAGGAGAGTTACCTGACTTAGTCTGCGCGCAGTCCGAACAAGCAGCCACGAAACGGCGCGTGTCCCGCTCCTGAGTAGGCCACCAAAACCGCTGGCGAATAGAAGCAAGCGTACCCCGAACACCGGGGTGGCCAGCTAACTTGGCAGAATGAGCCCACTGAAGAACAGCCAGACGAGTAGAGACAGGAACAAACAGAAGGTTACTAGGACAAGCGCGCGGCGACGCAGTGTGAGTGAGCGCTTGCTTTACCTGTCTCTCAATTCCCCAGACAGTCAACCCGACAACACGCCCTTCAGGGAGAATCCCCTCGGGGTCGGTAGAAACCACAGAATAACTAAAGAGACGGGATAAGGCATCAGGCTTGGTGTTCTTATTTCCCGGGCGATAGGAAATCACGAACTCGAAACGAGCAAAAAATAACGCCCAACGAGCTTGACGTGCATTAAGTCGTTTGGCAGAACGGATGTACTCAAGGTTCTTATGGTCAGTCCAAACGACAAAAGGAACGGTCGCCCCCTCCAACCACTGTCGCCATTCGCCTATGGCTAAGCGGATAGCGAGCAGTTCGCGGTTACCCACATCATAGTTGCGTTCCGATGGCGACAGGCGATGAGAAAAGTAAGCGCAAGGATGAACCTTATCGTCAGACTGGAAGCGCTGGGACAGAATGGCTCCCACGCCCACCTCTGAAGCGTCAACCTCGACAATAAATTGTTTAGTGACGTCAGGAGTAACAAGGATAGGAGCGGATGTAAAACGCTTCTTGAGGAGATCAAAAGCTCCCTGGGCGGAACCGGACCACTTAAAGCAAGTCTTGACAGAAGTCAGAGCTGTGAGAGGGGCAGCCACTTGACCGAAATTACGAATGAAACGCCGATAGAAATTAGCGAAACCGAGAAAACGCTGCAACTCGACACGTGACTTAGGAACGGGCCAATCGCTGACAGCCTGGACCTTAGCGGGATCCATCTGAATGCCTTCAGCGGAAATAACAGAACCAAGAAAAGTGACAGAGGAGACATGAAAGGCGCACTTCTCAGCCTTCACGTAGAGACAATTCTCTAAAAGGCGCTGGAGTACACGTCGAACGTGCTGAACATGAATCTCGAGTGACGGTGAAAAAATCAGGATATCGTCAAGGTAAACGAAAACAAAGATGTTCAGCATGTCTCTCAGTACATCATTAACTAATGCCTGAAAGACAGCTGGAGCATTAGAGAGACCGAACGGCAGAACCCGGTATTCAAAATGCCCTAACGGAGTGTTAAACGCCGTTTTCCACTCGTCCCCCTCTCTGATGCGTACGAGATGGTAAGCGTTACGAAGGTCCAACTTAGTAAAGAACCTGGCTCCCTGCAGCATCTCGAAGGCTGACGACATAAGGGGAAGCGGATAACGATTCTTAACCGTTATGTCATTCAGCCCTCGATAATCCACGCAGGGGCGCAGAGTACCGTCCTTCTTCTTAACAAAGAAAAACCCCGCTCCGGCGGGAGAGGAAGAAGGCACCACGGTACCGGCGTCGAGAGAAACAGACAGATAATCCTCGAGAGCCTTACGTTCGGGAGCCGACAGAGAGTATAGTCTACCCCGAGGGGGAGTGGTCCCCGGAAGGAGATCAATACAACAATCATACGACCGGTGAGGAGGAAGAGAGTTGGCTCTGGACCGACTGAAGACCGTGCGTAGATCATGATATTCCTCCGGCACTCCTGTCAAATCCCCAGGTTCCTCCTGAGTAGAGGGGACACAAGAAACAGGAGGGATAGCAGACATTAAACACTTCACATGACAAGAAACGTTCCAGGATAGGATTGAATTACTAGACCAATTAATAGAAGGATTATGACATACTAGCCAGGGATGACCCAAAACAACAGGTGTAAAAGGTGAACGAAAAATCAAAAAGGAAATGGTCTCACTGTGGTTACCAGATACTGTGAGGGTTAAAGGTAGTGTCTCACATCTGATACTGGGGAGAGAACTACCATCTAAGGCGAACATGGGCGTGGGCCTCCCTAACTGTCTGAGAGGAATGTCATGTTTCCGAGCCCATGCTTCGTCCATAAAACAACCCTCAGCCCCAGAGTCTATCAAGGCACTGCAGGAAGCAGCCGAACCGGTCCAGCGTAGATGGACCGACAAGGTAGTACAGGATCTTGATGGAGAGACCTGAGTAGTAGCGCTCACCAGTAGCCCTCCGCTTACTGATGAGCTCTGGCTTTTACTGGACATGACATGACAAAATGTCCAGCAGAACCGCAATAGAGACAAAGGCGGTTGGTGATTCTCCGTTCCCTCTCCTTAGTCGAGATGCGAATACCTCCCAGCTGCATGGGCTCAGTCTCTGAGCTGATGGGAGAAGATGGTTGAGATGCGGAGAGGGGAAACACCGTTAACGCGAGCTCTCTTCCACGAGCTCGGTGACGAAGATCTACCCGTCGTTCTATGCGGATGGCGAGTGCAATCAAAGAGTCCACGCTGGAAGGAACCTCCCGGGAGAGAATCTCATCCTTAACCTCAGCGTGAAGTCCCTCCAGAAAACGAGCGAGCAACGCCGGCTCATTCCAGTCACTGGATGCAGCAAGAATGCGAAACTCTATAGAGTAATCCGTTATGGATCGATCACCTTGACATAGGGAAGCCAGGACCCTGGAAGCCTCCTTCCCAAAAACTGAACGATCAAAAACCCGTATCATCTCCTCTTTAAAGCTCTGATAATCGTTAGTACACTCAGCCCTTGCCTCCCAGATAGCTGTGCCCCACTCCCGAGCCCGACCAGTAAGGAGTGATATGACGTAGGCGATCCGAGCTCTCTCTCGTGAGTATGTGTTGGGCTGGAGAGAAAACACAATATCACACTGGGTGAGAAAGGAGCGGCACTCAGTGGGTTGCCCAGAGTAACATGGTGGGTTATTAACCCTAGGTTCCGAAGACTCGGAAGACCAGGAAGTAACAGGTGGCACGAGACGAAGACTCTGAAACTGTCCTGAGAGGTTGGAAACCTGAGCGGCCAGGGTCTCAACGGCATGACGAGCAGCAGACAATTCCTGCTCGTGTCTGCCGAGCATTGCTCCCTGGATCTTGATGGCAGTGTTGCGAGAATCCGTAGTCGCTGGGTCCATTGTGGTCGGATCTTTCTGTTATGCTGGTGAATGAGGACCCAAAGCGACTTAACAAAAACAGAGTCTTTATTCCAGTCTTAAACAAAACGGTACTCCAGGATATATCTTAGATGACACCTGCTCACACGCAGCATCTGATGAAGGCAAAACCACGACAGGGCGGAACCAGGACACAGAACAGCAAACATCAAACAAAGATCCGACAAGGACAGAAGCGGAAAACAGAGGGAGAAATAGGAACTCTAATCAGAGGGCAAAATAGGGGACAGGTGTGAAAGATTAAATGAGGTAGTTAGGAGAATGAGGAACAGCTGGGAGCAGGAACGGAACGATAGAGAGAGAGCGAGAGAGGAAGAGAGGGAGGGGAAGAGAGAGGGATAGAAAGAGGGAAAGAACCTACTAAGACCAGCAGAGGGAGACAAATGGAAGGGAAGCACAGGGACAAGACATGATAATCAAATGACAAAACATGACAATAGCGGGATTTCTTATAAGCTTCCGTGTTAGAGTCCCACTCCTTGAAAGCGACAGCTCTAGCCTTTAGCTCAGTGTGGATGTTGCCTGTAATCCATGGCTTCTGGTTGGGGTATGTACGTACAGTCACTGTGGGGACGACGTCCTCGATGCACTTATTGAAGAAGCCAATGACTAATGTGGTGTACTCCTCAATGCCATCGGAGGATATTCCAGTCTGTGCTAGCAAAACAGTCCTGTAGCTTAGCATCTGCTTCATCTGACCACAATTATATTGATCTAGTCACTGTTGCTTCCTGCTTTAATTTTAGCTTGTAAGCAGGAATCAGGAGGATATAATTATGGTCAGATTTGCCAAATGGAGGGAGAGCTTTGTATGCGTCTGTGTGTGTGGAGTAAAGGTTGTCCAGAGTTTTTTTCCCACTGGTTGCACATTTAACATGCTGATAGAAATTTGGTAAAACAGATTTAAGTTTCCCTGCATTAAAGTCCCCGGCTACTAGGAGCACCGCCTCTAGGGGTGGGAATTTTCTTGTTTGCTTATGGCGGAATACAGCTCATTCAATGCTGTCTTAGTGCCAGCCCCTGACTGTGGTAGTATGTGAACAGCTACAAAAAATACAGATGAAAACTGTCTAGGTAGGTAGTGTGGTCTACAGTTTATCATATGATACTCTACCTCTGGCGAGCAATGGCTTGAGACTTCCTTAGATATCGTGCACCAGCTGTTGTTAACAAAAATACATAGTCCTCTGCCTCTTGTCTTACCAGACGCCGCTGTTCTATCCTCCCGGTGCAGCGTATAACCAGCCAGCTGTATGTTGATGGTGTCGTCGTTCAGCCTAGTCTCCGTGAAACATAAAATATTACAGTTTTGAATGTCCCGTTTGTAGTTTAATATTCTGCGTAGGTCATCTATTTTATTGTCCAAAGATTGTATGTTTGCTAGCAGAATGGAAGGAAGTGGGGGTTTATTCGATGGCCTACAAATTCTCAGAAGGCAGCCCGCCCTCCGGACCCTTTTTCTCAGCCTCCTCTTCATGCAAAAATCACAGTGATCTAGGCCTGTTCCCGAGAAAGCAGTATATTGTTAGTGTCTGTCTCGTCAGACTCGTTAAAGGAAAAAAAGGATTCTGCCAGTCGGTGGTGAGTAATCGCAGTCCTGATGTCCAGAAGTTATTTTCGGTCATCATAGACGGTAGCAGCAACATTATGTACAAAATAAGTTTAAAAAAAATAAGCTACAAACAAGCAAACACAAAACACAATCAGTTGGCAGCACGTAAAACGTCTGCCTTCTTCTCCGGTGTCATCTTACCATGTTTTCAGACTTTGGAACCAGTCCTGCTGGACTCCTATGGGTTTCTAACTTATAGGATTGTGTCCTATAGGATCCTAAAGGATTCCAATACAAGAATCCTATAAGAAAACCCCTATCAGATTTTGGAACCAGTTCTATTGGACTCCTACAGGATTCTAACCTATAGGATCCTGTAGGATTCCATACAAGGATCCCCCCCCAAAAAAGGAAAAAAGATTTGTGAACCACTCCTATAGATCAAAATCCTATGATACAATCATATAGGATAGGTTCCAAGAGTTTCTAATATGATTGCTCTTTTTTTGACTAGGGACAACTCAAAAACCACATGGAAACTGGAAATATTGTTACATCACTCATTAGAGGACAACCAGCTACATTTTGGAGTGATGCATTTTGATTTGGAGGTCACCAAAATGGAAAAGAAACGCATTGGACTCCTATGGGATTCCGTTACAAGAATCCAATAGAAAAGCAATATCAGATTTTGGAACCAGTCCTATTGGAGTCCTGTAGGGGAGCTAATTGACTGGAATTCGAGTTGCTGGAGGACTGGCCCACGTGAGGAAAATGTAAGGAAAATGGCACTTCACAGCTTCCAGTAAACATTCACTTTCAAACTCGGGATTTTGTGGCTAATTGAGGTACCACAATCATTCTTCTCATAGATTATACATGTATGAACTAAACATTGACACATCCATCCCAAAGCGGGAGGTTTTAAAAATACTTACTAGTTGCCAAAGACATTCCGGTGTAGGTCTTTAATAGAGGCTGAAAAAACGATGACTCAATCCACAGTATGTGATGACCCATGTAGGCTACAGTGACACATGTGTACATTCGTTTTATGTTTTGTTTATTCTATATTCAAGTTATTGTCTACACTCTTTACTTACTCCAGTTGGTGTAAAGCACCGGCCTGAGTCATATCTCATACCAGTCCAAACGTCCATCAAGTCCAAGGGATGTGTGTCTGTACTCCCCATTGATTGGTTAAGACCATCCCCTCTACTCCCCTCCTATCTGGAGAAATATCCACCAGCTCAAGAGGATTTACTATTGATCTCCTTTTCCTCTGGCTTCATACATTCATCCACACATACACACTGGGGCTTTGCAGTCAAGGTGTGCAGCCCAGATATACTGTCAAATGAAACTGGACAGACACGGAGTAGTTTTCCGAGACACACTTCATAAAAGGTGACCAAAGGTTCAATCTTGGGTGAAAAATAATATATGCCACATTCTACAATCTTGGAACTACCGACACATGGTTAAAAAAAAGAAATACCTAGCTCACTTGATCGGTTATATGTGGAATGGTCTTGTAAGGTGACACATATTTTTGTCCTACAATATGCCCTGACATGTCTCTCTGTTGTGTGTCATCCTGAGGTCATTGTCAGGGAACAAGGCCCTCTCAGGAGTTCTGATTGGCATGGTCTACATTGATCAGCAGCCAATGACATAGTGGCATGGCAGCTGTTTGGCAGGGGAGGGCGGGGCATTGTTAGCATTCTTAGCCAGGCAGTGGAATCAATATCTGTCCCCCAGGCAGTGCCATGTTCCCCTAACCACGGAGAGAGGGCAACTCCAGCATAGCTCACACATAGGGAACCACAGCAGCGAAATGAGACCCGGGGAAGCGAGGAGGAGCACAGAGAGCGAGAGAGAGAGAGAGAGAGAGAGAAAGAGGGAGTGGCGAGGCAGAGGGGTGTGAGAAGAAGACCGAGCAGTCAAACATTTCAGGCACGCCATTCCAGAGTAATGAAGCATAACAAGAGAATACACCTGTACAACATTTGATAAAGATGGGCTGACACACCAGTCCAAATAGGTTCTTCTGCATGCCAGCACATGTCTATCCATCACCGCTCTGGGCTACAGACAGGAAGAAAGAGAGGGAGGGAGGGTACACACAGACAGAGAAAGAGAGATGAAATTGAGTGACAGACAGAAAGCGAATGTGAGGGAGAGTAAGGGCGGGAGAGAGAGAGAGAGAGAGAGAGAGAGAGAGAGAGAGAGAGAGAGAGAGAGAGAGAGAGAGAGAGAGAGAGAGAGAGAGAGAGAGAGAGAGAGAGGAGAGAGAGAGAGAGTGAACGACTGGTGTATATCCATGGCAGCTGGTGAATCCTATCAAGGCTGAGTGGTTTGTGAACGAGGCCCTGGCGGCCCAGGTGTCCTTGTACCTCACCCGTTTGTTTTCATTCCTTCCCTCTCTTCCTCCCTCCCTCCTTCCTTCCTTCCTTCCTTCCCTTTTTCTCCCGGGGCGAAAGACAATAATGAAAAGAATGAGTAAATGTTACACATTTGACCTCCTTATCATCCCCTCCTTTCTGTCTCTTTTCATCTGTCACTCCATCATGCCACGACAGAGAAGGACAGATAGAAAGGTGGCGAGAGAGAGAACGAGAGGAGAAGACAACGACACAAAAAAAAAAGCATATGGTTGGTCTGCAAATGGTCTGTAAGGCTTATGTATACCCAGAGCTTGGTGAAAGGCCTGCTAGCTAGGACCAGGTATGCTGCTTCTCAGTAGTCTTTTGCGTGATTAATGAAATCTTAACGCCAGGCCGGACACAAATATTCATCACCTCGCTGCCCCTATTGTACTGCGTCTGGAGTAGCGGGAGCGTGACAGAGAGAAGAGAGGAAAGAGAGAAGAGGAAAGAGGAGAGGGACAAAACACAACGCGAGGCAATGGGATTACCACCAGGCCCGTTGAAACACACTGCCTTTTTGTTCTCAAACAAAATGGAGGTGATGTGATTTATGGACAGCCAGCGTCTGTTTAGTGCGGAGAGACACAGATTCATGTCGGCTATTATCAGCTGTATGTGTTATAAGGGTTGAAATGGGTAGTGGGGCCATTTAGAGCAAGACCCTAATGGAAAAGTACAGGGTGTCAATTACTTTGTGTACTGTTATTGTATAGGATGTCAGGGTGTGTGTCTCAGATATTGTGTTGTACTGTACTGTATATCACAAATAGACATGACAAGAGCAACAAAAGGATGTTTTTGAGATAGTGTTTGAAAGCGATTGTGTGTGTGTGTGTGTGTGTGTGTGTGTGTGTGTGTGTGTGTGTGTGTGTGTGTGTGTGTGTGTGTGTGTGTGTGTGTGTGTGTGTGTGTGTGTGTGTGTGTGTGTGTGTGTGTGTGTGTCTCTTTGTGTGTGTTAAGTATATCATGTGCATTTGTGTATGTGTGACAACACCCTAGAGTGCTCGCTGTTTATGAATGGCTGAGAGAGCGATTGTAGGATCATCCAAGAGAGCGAGAGACAGAGAGAGAGAGAAAGAGAGAGAGACAGAGACATGCTAGTAGGTGGACACCAGGCCCACCCACTGGGCACAGATGTTAATTCAACGTAATTCCGTTGAATTGACGTGGAAACAACGTTGATTCAACCAGTATGCACCCAGTGGGCAGACACTAGGGAGGAACTGTGTTTGATCTACCATGAACACGTGATGGAGGATGTACAGTGCCCTTTTCCAAAAAATGTTGTGTTACAGCCTGAATTTAAAATGGATTAAATTGAGATTTTGTTTCACTGGCCAACACACAATACCCCATAATGCCAAAGTGGAATTTTATTTTGACAAATTAATACAACTTAAACGCTTAAGTCAATAAGTTTTCAACCCCTTTGTTATGACAAGCCTAAATTAAGTTCAGGAGTGACAATTTGCTAAACAAGTCTCATAATAAGTTGCATGGACTCTATCACTGCAAAGATGTACAGGTGTCCTTCCTAACTCAGTTGCCAGAGAGGAAGGAAACTGCTCAGGGATTTCACCATGAGGCCAATGGTGACTTTAAAACAGTTACTGTGCAGAGTTTAATGGCTGTGATAAGAGAAAACTGAGGCTGGATGAACAACGTTGTAGTTACTCCACAATATTAACTTAAATGACAGAGTGAAAAGAATAATGTACAGAATAAAAATATTCCAAAACATGCATCCTGTTTGCAGTAAGGCTCTATATGGAGGATGTACTGCAAAAAATGTGGCAAAACAATTAACTTTTTGTCCTGAATACAAAGTGTTATGTTCGGGGCAAATCCAATCCAATACATTACTGAGTACTACTCTCCATATTTTCAACCATAGTGGTGGCTGCATCATGTTATGGGTATGGTTGTATCTGGAGTCAAAAAGAAACGCACACCTGTTTAGACGAGGTGCTAGCTAGCGGAGTACACACTTAAAAAAAGAAAAGGAGAGCCACACACACAAGGATCTCAGATGGAATAATTTAATAACCAACGTTTCGACAGACAAGCGGTCTTCATCAGGGTATAATGACAAGCACTGTGGGTCACTAGTTTATATAGTTTCAAAGGACACACAGGTGTCTGTAATCATGGCTGGGTGTGGCTTGATATCATCGGTTCATTTACAGATTAAGGACTGGGGAGTTTTTCAGGATAAACAATTTATGGAGTCGGGCTATAATTGGAATGGAACAAAACCGTTAAGGAGAAAACCTGGTTCCGTCTTTTTTCCAACAGACACTGGGAGATGAATTCACCTTTCAGCAGGACAATAATCTAAAATACAAGGCCAAATCTACACTGGAGTTGCTTACCAAAAAATATATTTAATCAATTTTGAGTCCACAACAAAATGTGTAATAAGTCAAGGGGTATGAATGCTTTCTGAAGTCACTGTATGATGGGTGAGATTTAAGGTGTGCTCACTTATTAGCATCACATTATCTACATAAATAGCAAGTTGCTTGTTTAATTGTATAAGGTGTGTCTGCTTTCTATGGCTGTGTTTGTGTGTGTGAGTGTGTGTATGTTTACGACGCACATGTGTGTGTGTGTCTGTGCATGTGAGTGTGTTTGTGCATGTGTGTGTCCACTGTAGCATTGACTTTTGCATGCTCCCAGTGATAGATAGTGGTTAGGGAGCACAGTGGCAGGTCTCACACTGTCAATGGCATGGCTGTGGATGGGGAGGAGGGCTGAAAGGTTTCCCACACATCACTGATCCCTGTCAACATACACACTAACACACATGGCATCACCCAGGAATGTCTGAAATGTGTGATACCCCGTGTGTGTGTGTGTGTGTGTGTGTGTGTGTGTGTGTGTGTGTGTGTGTGTGTGTGTGTGTGTGTGTGTGTGTGTGTGTGTGTGTGTGTGTGTGTGTGTGTGTGTGCGTGTGTGTGTGTGTGTGTGCACACATTCATGTTTGTGTGTATGCGTGCATTGTGTGCATGTCGGTGTGTGTGTGTGTGTGTGTTTGTGTGCACGTATGTGTTTGTGCGTATGCATGTAAACTCAGATTCGTTCCACCTCTGTTTGAGGTGGAAGAAGCCTGGTTGAAGAAGCGAGGGTATGCTTTCCACAGGCACACAGATCATTCTTTTGTATGTCCTAGCATCTTGTCTCATTTGTTTCTCAGCCATATTTAACAACCCTGAATCAAAAGCTTTAGAAAACAATTATACCAGCCCAGTTTTGTTTTGTTAGGATCTTTTCCTCCAGGCAGCAACCGAGAAAAAAGGCCTTCATTGTTCTATTGTTCACATTGTGTCATTCTTTGCCTCCGAACAGCGATTGTTTGCTGCATAGTTAGGAACACAATGGTGTTCACATAAATAGCAGCCACTTAGCTCACACACTAAATTAGTACAGCCGAGGAGTCAGGCTTTCCAAATTCGCTTATTCACATTTTCCTCTCCTTATTCCCTCATAAAAACCGAGGTTGTTGCTGAGGTGGACAGAAACTGTGACAGCTCAAGTGAAAGCAGTATCGTTTTCAGCGTGTTATGATCATGTCTCAAATGATAATATCATTATACTAATCAGAATAATTACGATCATTATGATTGGTGTCACTATCACCATCCCCATCGCTTTCATTATCCTCTCCTTCGTCGTTACATATGTCGTTATCGTAATCTTCCTCCTCCTGCTCCTCCACATCATCGCATCACCCACATCATCATCATTATCATCCTCTGAGGAAGAGTATTGGTAGGGTAAGTTTGGGTAAGTTGATGTTTAGACATGTTAACAAATGATCAGGTTTATAGTTAGGGATTAAGGAGCTGTGCGTTGTTGCCACTTCAATGATGGTTAGAATTATTTTGGTAAATGTACCACAGTACCAGCCAATGCAACATCCCGTAAACCATCTCTCTCTGTGGCCCATGCTACTTTGATAATAACATGGGTAGCATGTTGCTCTGCTGTAGCTTTAAATCAGAACGGTGGCCATGAGGTGCTCCTGTAGGTGACGTGTGACTGGAAAGTATTGTGTCATCTGCGCACCCACACAAAATATTGGAGTACAGGAGAAGTCGATTTTTCCAGGCACCGTTAAAAAATAGTTTTGCTTCGGTGCCTTTGCACTTCCCGTTAGTAAAACGTGTCTCTAAACCCTCCTACTGCTGTGACCAAGAATGAAGTACTCTCCAGAGCCAGACAAAATCAATTTCTCACTTTGGAAAATTTCCTCCAACCATATTTTTCTGTTTGGGTATTTGCTTTTAACGCTGGCATAGAATTATTGGTTCAGGAAGGCTGTAACACGGAACTGCATAAACTCAACCTCTGACAAACACTCCGAATTCTATTTAACTTTCATTCGTTTCTCTGTGTCAGCTGTGACTTTTGGAGGCATTGTCACGAAGAGGTACCGCTATGAATTCCTACATTGCTCAGAATGGCAGCCGGAGATATATTTGAAGATTTCTGCTCACAGATCCATCTCTGTCTGTGGAAAAACAATATTTGTCAGTGAGATCAGTCTATCTGAATGACCTGTTAGAGGACAATACAGAACCAGAAGCATAGCAGGCACAACCGCCCCACAGGGAAATCTGAGGCAGTGACACTACATCCAACACCTCCATCCCACTTGCAGCCTGTATCCCCCTAACCGCAACAACACATCAGCTAATTCACCTGATGGGAACATGGAGGGACAGTAAGGGTCTCAAGTGTTCCCTATTTCTGCCTATACTAAATATATACAGAATATATATTTCGTAAACATATGCTTTAGCAGATACCTTTATCCAAAGGCACGTACAGTACAGTGAAATATACATTTGCACTTACAGTAAATGCTAACTGTTTTGTGTACGCATGTGATCCCTGCAGGAATCAAACACACAGCCTTCACGTCGCTGGCCCCACGTGCTAACCATCTGAGCCACAATGAACCACAGCATGATACCAGTATATGAGCCTGTGACTCATTTTCTCTGCTTTTGTATTTCTATAGTGTTGGCTCCATGAATGGCATACGATTAGTAACTGAGCCAAACCACGTAATTTGCTCACGCTCCGAGTGTGACATGAATATACGGAACGATCAGAATTGTCTCTCTAATCTGTAAACTATAGATTGAAAATACACTGTAATGCATTTGCAGGGGAGGAGCCCATTGTGCTCACAGAACTTCTTTTTTGAATAACATAAAAATCCCCTTGTGAGCAATCAGGCTCCCCAGTATTTGCCAGAGATGGGTTTCACACGGTTGTGAACCCCCCCCCCCCCCTCTCTCCCACCTCTCTCCACCCCTCTCTCCCTCCCTTCTCTCTCTCTTTCTCGACAGGGTTGATTTCCATGAGAATCACTGTGGTGATTAATCACTAGCGTTCCTCCATTCACAGATGTCATTCAGCGCCTTTTAAAGCCATCACCCCTCATGATGTTTATGGGAGGAGGAAGACATGGTGCTCCACGGTCCCCCCACCCCCAACCCTTTCCGCCCCACCCTCGGGGACCACCACACAGTCAAGAACTGAGCTGTCCCGGACCATCCACAATCCATCCACCCTTCCCTCGCTGCCAGCTGCCTCTTGTCCCCACCGCACTACAGAATCTCTCAGAAAACTTTCCCCCACTTCTCAAGACGCTGACCGGAGCCCTCCACTCTATTTTTGGGATAAGGCCACTGCAGCTTTTGACGTAACAAAAAAAATCTGTTTATTTTTTAAATGACCTCACAGATACATTTTTTTAAAAAGGGTAAGCGAGACATGTCTTTTAAAAAGTGCACATTGACATTTGCCTTTAAGTTAGCCATTTAAATGCGATGGTGTCAGCTGAGTTATCACTACTGAACGCAAGAAAACAAAAAGAAATGGAAGAGGCGGGGGAAAGGTGAAGTGTCCAATATTCTGCAGGTCTATGCTGATAACAGTACAAGCGTCAACTGTGTGAGTGAGGATGGTGGGTATCTGGGTGGAGGGGATAGCATTAGCAGCTTTAGCTTAAAGGCCCTGGGGAAGTCAACCACGTGTTAATAAACACTTATGGAGGAGCTTGGGGGTGAGGGTCGCGAGGGGGCTTGTGTGAGGGGCGAGAAAGGGTGCGGGGGGGGGGGGGGGATCAGGCTCATGCTAGTCAACCCGCTGTTTCCTCCTGGGCAGGAGAAAGGAGTTAATGACACCCTAGAGCTTCACGTCCTTCCGCTCCTCCCTCTCCTTTATGGGCCTGTGAGCGACACCACACAGCCCTGCTGAGGTGTGGAGGCGACGGAAACAGCACTCCCATCCTACCAGCCTGCGAGTGGGAGACTCAAACAAAAAAAAGGGAGAGGAGTGGGGGGAGCCGGGCCACAGATAGCTGTGATTATTATGACTAAATATAATATAAACCGCCAGCGAGGGGGCGAGAGAACGATCCACCCTCCCGCCCCCGCAGGGCCCCTATTGAAACCTCAACGCTAGGGCGCTGGATGAGGACAGGTTTAAAGACAGTGCCTTTTCAATGCCAGTGAGAGGAGGGTTGAGGGTGGGGAGTTAATGAAGGGCTTGGTGAAGAGAGTGTTCAGCGGGGCCAGGATGAGGGGAGGTGAGGCTGCCACGCTGTCCATCTCATCCCAGGGAAGAGGTGGGGATTCCAGGGAAGATTCCCGGGGACGAGGACGGGGGCGGTGGAGGCGACAGTGCAAGTCAAGGTCAAAGAGGGACTAAGGGTGAGCGGCGACGGTCCAATGCTCATGCGCCACAGCTCTCCACAGGTCTGGACAGAGGCCAATAACTCTGGGACAGTCCAACTATGACTCCCAGGCCAATAAATCCCTCGTCTCCCAATCCCAAATTCCTTAATGGCTACACAAAGAGAACAAGAGAGGAGAGAGGGGGAGGCAGTGTAGCAGTGTGATGCTTCAGCGTATGCGGATGCCGAGCTGGTAGGGGATTATACTGGTATTTCCATTGTAGTGTGAAATTATAACGCTTTACCTGCTTTAATTTTCCAAATACAAATTAAATCCTCAGTAAGTTGACTGTAAATCGATAGTTTCATTTAGGGGCCAGCATGATTTAACAAAAATGAAAACTAGCTGGTCTGGTCAATGGAAGCGGGTCATAAATCACAGAGCTTTGGGAGGCAAAAAGCCGATTTGACTTGTATATGGAGTGGCCCCTGGCCAGGGGGAGAGCAGGGTGGAAATGAACTCCTGGTTTATTAGAGCTCATATTGACCAGAATCTGTTCTACCTCGTCCACTCTGTATCACATACAAACACACACACACACACACACACACACACACACACACACACACACACACACACACACACACACACACACACACACACACACACACACACACACACACACACACACACACACACACACACACACACACACACACACACACACACACACACACAGAGAGAGAGAGAGAGATTGCATCACAACATCACACACACACACACACAGATTGCATCACAACATCACACACCAACATCTTATTGAAAACCAAGAGGTTTTCCAATGGAAAACATTTATTACAAAAAAGTTATTCACCCCAAATTATTTTTATTTTTTAAACAATTCAATTTGGGCAAATATCTGATTAAAAAACAATGCCAACTTTCAAAGAACGGAAGGGAAAACTCGACTAGATTCTGGAAACAACAGAAAAAAACAACAAACGCCGTGTAAAAAAAGCTGTCTGGTCTCTCTGGTAGGGTTTGTATTTGTACATCAGATCGACACACCTACATCAAACGTGTAATGTCATGGATCTTCAGAGACGCAGACGAAAGGGATAGAGATGCAAGCCCCAACATTGTCATCAAACAATCAAACAAACATTCCTCCGCTTCTCCAAATGCCTTGGAGCTGAGCAGCTGAGCCGCAACCAGACAGCAAGCCAGATTACAACAAACGTCCCCCCTAATGTAACACTAAGCAGTTAGCACTACATGCTAACACCATGTCACACAAACTGTGACAATACTCTGTCTAAGTTGAAGTATGGGTTTGAGTTCAGGGCCCGTATTCACAGAGCATCTCAAAGTAGTGCTGATCTAGGATCAGGTTCCCCCTATCCATATAATCCTAATCAATATGATCTAAAAGGCTAAACTGATCCTATATCAGCAATACTCTGAGAATCTTTGTGAATATATATGGGCTCGGGAGCGGAAGAACAATTATTGGAGTAAAGGGCTTATGCCCAAAACACAGGTTAATATGACTGTTGTCATATCTCTGAGACCTAAACACAGACTATATCACATGCCAACCCGATCACTTCCTTCCCCTTAGACCGGGATTCCATCCTGTTGCTCCTTTTCGGCTATTCACCGTTTAAAGGCAATGCAACCGTGCTACAATGCGGTTCCACCGCAGTCTGGATTGAAACCTGGCCTCAGTCATGTAAGTCATGTACAAGTCACAGACTATCAGCATGATGGAATATACTGTAGGTCTACTCATCTCAAAGCAGAGCATTATGGAAGGTGGCTGTGGATGTTATCGCTGATTGTTAATGAATGGTGGTGCATGCCACAGTAAATCCATTACGAAGCTGTTATGTCCTACTTAAATTCTTCTCCAAAGTGTTTCTCGTATATCTTTGCATTGGTTCATTACGGCCTTGGACAGGTAAAGCTTTCTGAGTTCTGCTCAGGTTGACCCCCACCTGCTGTCTTTGTGTTTCCACTTAAAAATAATGGACATCCCCTGTCCTACACCCATCAATCAGCCACTTAAAATTCTCCAGGAAATAGTTTAGGGGTCACGAATTACAGTTATAAGGGTTTTCTGACTCTGAATAGATTAGCGAAGCATTAACAATGTTTCATTAACCTTGCGTTAAGTGACATCCTCCCGTGATTAATGGACATTATTAACAAAAGGGAGATTGTGATTCCTAAAATGAACCTTTTTGTAAAATGTATGCTGCAATGTTAATAGATTTGTTTATTAATCATTCGTAAAAGCTAGGACCTGTTTCTTCAACAGATAGATAGAAGTCAGAAGAACTCCCCCCTCTTGGCGCTTTGACAGACGGGAAGACAGACAAGCAGGCAGACAGACTTTGCCCTGAGAGAGAGAGAGAGAGAGAGAGAGAGAGAGAGAGAGAGAGAGAGAGAGAGAGAGAGAGAGAGAGAGAGAGAGAGAGAGAGAGAGAGAGAGCGAGAGAGAGAGAGAGAGAGAGAGAGAGAGAGAGAGAGAGAGAGAGAGAGAGAGAGAGAGAGAGAGAGAGAGAGAGAGAGACAGGGAGAGACAGAGAGAGACAGGGAGAGACAGAGAGAGACAGGGAGAGACAGAGAGAGACAGAGAGAGACAGAGAGAGACAGAGAGAGAGAGAGCATCTGGGAGAGGATGTGTATGCTGAGGGAAGACTGAAACCTGTCACATTGATTTTCAGCAGTCTCATGTTTGTGTGCGTGTGTGCGTGCTTTCGTGCATGTAGGTGTACTGGGGACAGAATAGCTGTAGTCAGGCTGTGGGAAACGATCAGTGTACCCACCTCAAACCCATTGCTTAGATACACGGTGGCAGCATTCAAAAACACAAAATAAGAGTCTTCCTTTACAAAGGTTTCTAAAGGATAGTACTGTATAATTATAGCCAACATCAGTTGATTATATAAAAAAAGGTTCATTCAAATTATGAAATTAGATTGAATTATAGGAATATAATAAAAATGAGATGTTTTTGCATTGGTTCTATTGCTAAATGATGTGTTAAGAAGACAGCACCACTGTTGTAAATCTTTACAGAGGACGTACCGACACAGCAAAAGGAGCGCACATTCCACAGATTATATTTCTGTCAATGATAATGTAATAATTCCCAGAGAGAGAAAGAGAGAGAGAGAGAGAGATCGTAGGGTCACTCTTCTCTTCTCAAGTTCACACTGGAGATTCTCTGTCCATCACCTTCAGTCCGCCAGGCCCTTCAGAGGCTGGCTGTTCTGCGTGCAAGAAGCAGGCATGGGGTGAGGATACAGGCCAGGAGGTGTTGGTATCCAGGTCTCCTGTCCCCCTGTCTCCGATATCTGCAGGGCCACGTGGGACCTCACCTTGCTGAGTGCTGTCTGAAAGGCTGACAAACCAGGTTGCCATCCCATTTGGTGTGTGTGTGTGCGCATGTGTGTGTTTTTCAGTGTGTTTGTGTATGTGTGTGTCATACTCTCTACTCCTCTGGGCCAACGTATTGCACTCGCTCTCCATCTGAGCTTCAGAAATAAAGAAAGAAACATACAATGAAATAAAAATGAGCGTCTGCCCATCAAACTTGACAGGATAAGCACCTCAATCAGCCTCAATCTGTAAAAGTCCCCACCCCTTACACACACACGAACGCACGCACGCACAAACACACTCACGCACAAACACACACACACACACATGCAGACTATCACAGCAGTAATGTCAATGTTCCAGGTGAATGGAATAAAGCGGAGTCAGGCGCAGGACACAGGTGTGAGTAAAGCCACGATATTTACTCAATATCAACAATAATCCAACAAGGATAAACATATACAATCCAGAACACGTACACGGAAGCACTTGACAAAAATAATCACGCACAAAACAAAAGGGGAAGCCAGAGGGTTAAATAAGGAATATGATTATGGAATGGAAACCAGGTGTGTACAATGAAGACAAAACAAAACGAAAATGAAACATGGATCGGTGGTGACTAGAAAACCGGTGACGTCGACCGCCGAACGCCGCCCGAACAAGGAGTGGGACCAACTTCGGCTCAAGTCGTGACAAGTAAGGACTCGACAGCATTCACACACACACTCACGCATACAAATAAATATGTACACACACACTTACAGTACCAGTCAAAAGTGTGGACACAGCTACTCATTCAAGGGTTTTTCTTAATTTTCTTTATTTTTACTATGTTTCTACATTGTAGAATAATAGTGAAGACATCACAACTATGAAATAACACATATGGAATCATGTAGTAACCAAAAAAGTGTAAAACAAATTGAAATATATGATATATTTGAGATTCTTCAAAGTAGCCACCATTTGCCTTGATGACAGCTTTGCACACCCATTCTTTCAACCAGCTTCATGAGATAGTCACCTGGAATGCATTTCAATTAACACGTGTGCCTTAATGCTTTTGAGCCAATCAGTTGTGTTGTGAGAAGGTCGGGGTGGTATACAGAAGATAGCACTATTTGGTGAAATACCAACTTTAAGCAAGAACCGCTTACATAAGCAAAGAGAAACAACAGTCCATCATTACTTTAAGACATGAAGGTTAGTCAATGCAGAACATTTCAAGAACTTTGAAAGTTTGTTCAAGTGCAGTCGCAAAACCCATCAAGCGCAATGATGAAACTGGCTCTCATGAGGACCACCATAGGAAAGGAAGTCCCAGAGTTGCCACCGCTGCAGAGGTTAAGTTCATTAGAGTTAACTGAACCTCAGATTACAGCCCAAATACTTGCTTCACAGAGTTCACGTAAGAGACACATCTTGACATCAACTGTTCAGAGGAGACTGCGTGAATCAGGCCTTCATGGTCGAATTGCTACAAATAAACCATTACTGAAGGACACCAATAAGAAGAAGAGACTTGCTTGGGCCAAGAAACACGAGCAATGGACATTAGACCGGTGGAAATCTGTCCTTCGGTCCGATGAGTCCAAATTTGAGATTTTTGGTTCCAACCGCCGTGTCTTTGTGAGATGCAGAGTAGGTAAACGGATGATCTCCGCATGTGTGGTCCCCACCGGGAAGCATGGAGGAGGAGGTGTGATGGTGTGGGGGTGCTTTGCTGGTGACACTGTCGGTGATTTCTGTAGAATTCAAGGCACACTTAACCAGCATGGCTACCACATTCTGTAGCGATACGCCATCCCATCTGGTTTGCACTTAGTGGGACTATCATTTGTTATTCAACAGGACAATGAACCAAAACACACCTCCACACTGTGTAAGGGCTATTTGACCAAGAAGGAGAGTGATGGAGTACTGCATCAGATGACCTGGCCTCCACAATCACCCGACCTCAACCCAGTTGAGATGGTTTGGGATGAGTTGGACTGCAGAGTGAAGGAAAAGCAGCCAACAAGTGCTCAGCATATGTGGGAACTCCTTCAAGACTGTTGGAAAATGCATTCCAGGTGAAGCTGGTTGAGAGAATGCTAAGAGTTTGTGTCACGACTCCGACCGAGGCAGGCTCTCCTTCCCGTTTGGGTGGCGCTCAGCGGTCGTCGTCACGAGCCTATTAGCTGCCACTGATCCTTTTCTCCCCCTCCTTATGTGTTTATTGGTTACACCTGTTTTGTGTTTATTCTTAATTAGTTGGGCTTTATCAGTCAGCCGGCCCGCCCGTTTCTTTGTGCGGGATTGTTAGTTTGTAAGCTTGGTGTTTGTTCGGACGATACGTGTTTGTGTATTTTCGAGTTTGTTACTGGACTGTTTTCGTTCCCCGTGTCTGGGGCAGTTTACGTTGAGCACCCAGTGTCAAGTGGGGTGGCCGAAGTTCTCCGTGTTTCATTAAAGGAATGTTGTTATTGAATCCTCTGTTTTCCTGCGCCTGACTTCGCACTCCGACACCCAGTCCTTACAGTGTGTAAAGCTGTCATCAAGGAAAAGGGTGGCTACTTTGATTTGTTTAACATTTTTGGGTTACTACATGATTCCATATGTGTTATTTCACAGTTTTGATGTCTTCGCTTTTATTTTACAGTGTAAAAAATAGTAAATACGAACACGAATACGCACATACGAACACTGGTACGCACACGCACACGCACACGCACACGCACACACACACACACACACACACACACACACACACACACACACACACACACACACACACACACACACACACACACACACACACACTATCCATGTAGCTAGTGGAGGGTTCTCAGCTCCCTGTCTCTCTGTCTCTGTACTGCTTGTGGGTACACACTGGGTTCTCTGAGCAGATGACTGACACTGTCAGAATGCCTGGCAGTCAAACAGGCCTGGCCCTGACGCTTTCTGGCAAACGCGATGTGACACAGCGAGCAGTATCTGGTTTCTCCTGCACAGAGTATATTTCATATGGCTCATAGGGGCTTAGAACGGCCAAGGGAGGGTGTGTGTGTGTCTCTGTGTGTGTTTATACGTGTGCATTTGTGTTTGTGTATGTGTGCATGCATGCGTGTATGTGTGTGATTGTGTGTGTACGCTTGTGTGTTTCAGTGCATGTGCGTGTGTGGAGGGGGGAGGTAATGGATCAGATGTCAGAAGAGAATCTGGGAAATGCTGAGGGAAGACTGAAACCTGTCACATTGATTTTCAGCAGTCTCATGTTTGTGGGTGTGCGTGCGTGCGTGCGTGCTTGCTTGCGTGCGTGTGTGTGTGTCAGTCTGGAAAGGAGAGCTGTGTATTTAAGTAGAGTAAATTAAGGCAGGGACCTGAGCTATGGAGGTGTACTGGGGACAGAATAGCTGTAGTCAGGCTGTGGGAAACGATCAGTGTACCCACCTCAAACCCATTGCTTAGATACACGGTGGCAGCGTTCAAAAACACAAAATAAGAGAGGCTTCATTTACGAAGGTTTATAAAGGATAGTACTGTATAATTATAGCCAACATCGGTTAATTCTAAAAATGAAGGTTCATTCAAATTATGAAATTAGATTGAATTATAGGAATATAATAAAAATGAGATGTTTTTGCATTGGTTCTATTGCTAACTGATGTGTTAAGAAGATAGCACCACTGTTGTAAATCTTTACAGAGGACGTACCGACACAGCAAAAGGAGCCCACATTCCACAGATTATATTTCTGCCAGTGACAATGTAATGATTCCCAAATCCCAAGTCCGTATGCAATTAACCCAACTTAATGGGGACATTCCAATCATCCCTATCTGCAAATACAATTGGCTGTCTAAAAAGGAAAAATAAACACCTGCAATTAACAGAAGCCGTGCGTAGACAACAAAATAAATTGGACAACGGAAGAAAAAGCCATTTAAACTTCCTCTATGAAACCTAACCATCGGTGTGTTCAAAAAGGTGAAACGTTCAGAACGTTGCAGATAGAAATGGAACGAATAGAACTGACATGATCCCCTCCCCCTAATCAACATGGCAGACAATCGGTTTTGTTCTACACAGCACATGTCCATCCGAAAGTTCTGTCAGAATGTTGCAGATAGAAATGGAATGAATAGAGCTGACATGATTCCCTTATTCTACATGGCAGACTATCGGGTTGGTTCTACATAACACATTTCTATCTGAATATGCTGTAGTGTTGCACCATTCTGAACAGACACCAGTAATCTCCCAGTAGAGGAAAGGTTTTTTCCAGTCCCTCTGTTGTAACTATAGAGCGGTAACAGCAACAGTAGCACATGGCTCAGTCCTACCAGTAGTATACTGTAGGTTACAGGCTACTCGCTTACCATAGTGTGCCATCTTTTGGTCATCTGAGGAACTGCACCTTGTTGAGCTCCTCTCTCTCATACCTGGAAAATGAATGGAACTAAAATGACTGAACACCAGTGAAATGGGTGTCATCATCTTGGGATATGTGTTGGACTAATGGGCATGGTAAGTTGAAAGAAATAGAAGCATCTTCTGCAACTTGTAGCTTGAATGGCAGTGCTGTGCCAACAGTGCAGCCTGATCACCAGAAACAGACTTCGATTTCAGACGTTTGAAAAGATATATTCTCTTGGGCTCTCACAAAAAAAAAAGAAAAACCATCACCCAGGACTGGGGGCGAACTCGTGACGTTCAGCGCCAGAGCGTGCTGCTTAGAACACTGCGCCACCACATTTTACAGTGCTCTAGCAAGCCGTCAGAATACTTGATGATACTTGATGATACTTGATGGTAATAGCGTATCGTTTTTTATTATTTTTGTTTTAATTAAGCCTTCCCCAAACTATAACCTTAACCACTCGGAATTAATGCCTAAACGGTAAACCTTTGAGTTGTTTAGGTTTCAACCCTGTAACCACGTGGAATTAGTAAACGTTCTTTCATAATACGTTGAGTTTCAAAGGGAAATGATGAGATCTTGTTGGCTGATGATGATGATGAAGGTGGCATATTTTGAAATACAGTACCACAATGTATTTTGGAGTAGTTTGTAATGTTTCTCTTTTCTGTTTTCTCACAGAATGGATATTTAACAGATGGGCCTTCAATAAACCTTACAGTCATTGACACAGTCCCGGGGAAAAAACATGTGAATATGACATAAACAGTTTTGTTGCCGACAAAGTATACTTTTCAGTGCAGAGATAGATCTATGTATACAGTGTGTGTATGTGTGTCTGTCTGCACGATTGTGTGTGTGTGTGTGTGTGTGTGTGAGCATAAGCGTGTGTGTGTGTGAGAGAGAGAGAGAGAGAGAGAGAGAGAGAGAGAGAGAGAGAGAGAGAGAGAGAGAGAGAGAGAGAGAGAGAGAGAGAGAGAGAGAGAGAGAGAGAGAGAGAGAGAGAGAGAGTAAAGAGAGAGTTTCACCTTCGTCGGGTCACTCCTCCCTTCCTCTTCCTTGGCTCATTAAAAACAGGCCCATTAGCAACACTCCTTCAGTGCCTAGCTTTAGATATGCGTGTGTATGTCGTCTCCACATCTCTGCCGTTTTGGAGGCCTCTCGGCAGCCTAGGAATACATTAAAAACCAAAGAGCCCCTTCTCACTGACTGACTCCTGCTGGGAGTACTTAGCATTTCTGGGGTGAAACTTTCCAGCAAGGTTGTCAAATGCTATACAAATTACAATAGACCTAAATTGCTCTTGTTTATTTATATATTTATTTACCTCTGTGGTTTGTTTATCTTAGCCCTGACAAAGCCTACTCCCCTGGCGCAAAGCAGCACACTGTGGGCAATGTCATAGGAACGGGGCAGAGAGAGAGAGAGTGGGGGGGGGGGGGATACATCTGTTTAGTTTCAAACGTCTATAGAACCACAACTCACAATAGACCTGCCTTATAGTTGATGATATGCCATTCAATATGTATTTTAGCCTTTGATAAGACTCTGTAAATAATGATTTCATATTGTCTCTATTGCCAGGCAATCATTGGTGGGGAGTGTATTTGATCTTTCACTAATCACTGACCCAGGGACAGTTCTATTCCTAGTCCCTACACAGCAGGCGACATGAATGTAGACTGGATTTCAGGTTATGAAGACATCTTGTAACCAGATTATGACCAATTGGTCTCTGTTAAGCGGGTAAAGACAACTCATAGGAAAGACGTTGCATTTTGTCAAATCACCGGTGAAGCCAGTAAAAAAGCCATATTACAACTTCTGTTGCTCTATAACCCATTCGTTCATATGCCACCGTGATATACAGTGCCTTGCATAAGTATTCATCCCACTTGGCTTTTTCCTATTTTGTTACATTACAACCTGTAATGTAAATAGATTTTGATTTTGATTTCATGTAATGGACATACACAAAATAGTCCAAATTGGTGAAGTGAAATGAAAAAAAGAACTTGTTTCAAAAAATAAAAATAAAATGGAAAAGTGGTGCGTGCATATGTATTCCCCCCTGTGCTATGAAGTCCCTGAATAAGATCTGGTGCAAATCAATTACCTTCAGAAGTCACATAATTAGTTCAATAAAGTCCACCTGTGTGCAATCTAAGTGTCACATTATTTACATTTACATTTAAGTCATTTAGCAGACATCTCTCATATGATCTCAGTATATATACACCTGTTCTGAAAGACCCCAGAGTCTGCAACACCACTAAGCAAGGGGCACCACCAAGCAAGCAGAACCATGAAGAAGGAGCTCTCAGGGCAGTGGAGGGCAGTGGAGAAGTACAGATCAGGGTTGGGTTATAAAAAAAATATCAGAAACTTTGAACAGCCATTAAATCCATTATTAAAAAATGGAAAGAATATGGCACCACAACAAACCTGCCAAGAGGGCCTCCCACCAAAACTCACGGACCAGGCAAGGAGGACATTAATCAGAGAGGCAACAAAGAGACCAAAGATAACCTTGAAGGAGCTGCAAACCTCCACAGCTTGGAGTATCTGTCCATAGGACCACTTTAAACCGTGTACTCCACAGAGATGGGTTTTACGTCGGAGTGACCAGAAAAAAAGCAATTTCTTAAAGAAAAAAATAAGCAAACATGTTTCGTGTTCGCCAAAAGGCATGTGGGAGACTCTCCAAACATATGGAAGAAGGTACTCTGGTCAGATGAGACTAAAATTTAGCTTTTTGGCCATCAAGGAAAATGCTATGTCTGGCACAAACCCAACACCTTTCATCACCATTCCCACAATGAAGCATGGTGGTGGCAGCCTCATGCTGTGGGGATGTCTTTCATCGACAGGGACTGGGAAACTGGTCAGAATTGAAGAAATGATGGATGGCGCTAAATACAGAGAAATTCTTGAGGGAAACCTGTTTTAGTCTTCCAGAGATTTGAGACTGGTACAGAGGTTCACCTTCCAGCAGGACAATGACCATAAAGCATACTGCTAAAGCAACACCTGAGTGGATTAAGGGGAAACATTTAAATGTCTTGGAATGGCCTAGTCAAAGCCCAGACCTCAATCCAATTGAGAATATGTTGTATGACTTAAAGATTGCTGTATACCAGCGGAACCCATCCAACTTGAAGGAGCTGGAGCAGTTTGCCTTGAAGAATGGGAAAAAATCCCAGTGGCTAGATGTGCCAAGCTTATAGAGACATACTCCAAGAGACTTGCAGCTGTAATTTCTGCAAAAGGTTGCCCTACAAAGTATTGTCTTTGGGGGGGGGGGGGGGGGGGTGAATAGTTATGCACACTCAAGTTTTCTGTTTTTTTGTCTTATTTCTTGTTTGTTTCACAATAAAACATATTTTGCATCTTCAAAGTGGTAGGCATGTTGTGTAAATCAAATGATACAAACCTCCCAAAAATACATTTCAATTCCAGGTTGTAAGGCAACAAAATAGAAAAAATGCCAAGGGTGCTGAATACTTCCGCAAGCCACTGTACAATAAGGCCGTGACAACAAAAAGACAACAGTCACACAGTGGTGGGATAAATTCAACCGCACATACATTTGTTTCATCACAAAACCAGAGAGCAAAGTCCACAAAGCAAATATTATAAGTAACAAACAGTTATATGACCGGCATCATGGTCAAGGAGTTTACTAAACAACGACAGTTTACTAAACAACTACTGATTTAGCGGTTACCATGTAGTAACCGCAAGTCAGCACAAAGACATCAGGAGTAATCCTCCGAAATTCCAGCACCGTTTCAGTTTAAACATTTAAACGTCATCAAATCAACAATGCTCCACAGTATATGCTTAGTTTAGTACACTGAATTCAAAAATACCAAAAACAATTTAGTCCAATCAATGTTGTGAAGTAGCATGTGGCTGTCCATGGTACTGATTTCTCTCTCTCTGTATGTGGGTGGGTGTGTGTGATGTCTTTGTCTATCTGTGTGTGTGTGTTTGCGCGTACATGCCAGCATGTGTGTGCATGCTTGTGAAAGTAAAACAATTGTTTTGACTACATCTAGGCTACATCTAGGTTACATACTGATCTTCAATCGTCTCAGGCCAGTGGCACAACATATGAACTTATGGCTAGATCAGAATCGCCGTCATAATCATTGGCCTGTACAGAGAACTAAGTCAAAACCACAAATCCAAACGCACATCTCCATCCATGGCTTAGGCAAGGGCTGATTTAGCAAGCTAGATACTACAGGACATCAACACAAGCAGACCAGAAACAGAGAAGTTTATCTGACAGTGTTGAAGTTTTGCTTAGGATGTGATGATAGTGTACAACTTGGCCATAACGTCATAAAAGACACCAAATTGATGCTTTGCAACCAGTTTTGCCTACTTGGTATTGGTAATACACTGAACAAAAACATGAACGCAACGTGCAACAATTTCAAAGATTTGACTGAGTTACAGTTCATATGAGGAAATCAGTCAACTGAAATGAATTGACTAGGCTCCAATCTATGGATCTCACAAAAAGGTAAGGGCGTGGATCAGAAAACCAGTCGGTATCTGGTGTGACCACCGTTTGCCTCATGCTGCGCAACACATCTACTTCACAGTCGATCGCGCTGTTGATTGTGGCCTGTGGAATGTTGTCCCGTTCCTCAGAAGTTTCTGGATATTGTCGAACTGGAGCGCGCTGTCGTACACGTCGATCCAGGGCATCCCAAACTTGTTCAATGGCTGAAATGTCTGGTGAGTATGCAAGCCATGGATGAACTGGGACATTTTCAGCCTCCATGAATTGTGTACAGATCCTTGCAACCCGGGGCCGCGCATTATCATGCTGAAACATGAGGTCATGGCGGATGAATGGCACAACAATGGGTATCTCACAGTATCTCTGCATTGAAATCGCCATCGATAAAATGCAATTGTGTTCAGTGTCCGTAGCTCGTGCTTGCCCATTCCATAACCCCACTGCCACAATGGGGCACTCTGTTCACAACGTTGACATCAGCAAACTGCTCACCCACACGACACCATACGCGTGCTCTGTGGTTGTGAGGCCGGTTGGACGTATTGCCAAATTCTCTAAAACGTTGTTGGAGGTGGCTTATGGTAGAGAAATTAACATTCAATTCTCTGGCAACAGCTCTGATGGATATTCCTGCAGTCAGCATGCTAATTGCACACTCCCTCAACTTGAGACATCTGTGGCGTTGTGTTGTTTGAAAAAACTGCACATTTTAGAGTGGCCTTTTATTGTCCCCAGCACAAGGTGCACCTGTGTAAGGATCCGGCTGTTTAATCAGCTTCTTGATATTCCACACCTGTCAGGTGGATGGATTATCTTGGCAAAGGAGAAATATCCACTAACAGAGATGTAAACAAATGTGTGAACACCATTTGAGAGAAATAAGCGTTTTGTGCTTATGGAATATTTCTGGGATGTTTTATTTTAGCTCAAGAAACATGGGATGATCACTTTACATTTTGCGTTGGTATTTTTGTTCAGTGTAGTTAGTTTTGAGAGGAGACAGTTGGTTCCAGAAAGTCAAGAAGAAACAGGGGGTTGTCCAATCCGGATCTCCTCTGTTTCTCCCATGGTTTCCTCCATTAGATCTCTCCTGTTGATGTAACGAAGGATGCTGGGTAGCGTCAGTGATTGTCTCATTGGGACGTGCAGACAGAGAGTGGTTGGGGGTGAAATCGTGAGCCGCTCCCCTGCTCCCCGCCACCATGCAGTCATCCATTAAAGCTGAACCTGGACTCAAATACTTAACCCGTCACAGGTGCCAATAACGAGGGGCCCATGGAAAATTACAGGGGAATTTAAGTCTGCTGGCTAATGGCATTGGCACGGACAGTTTGCCAATATGCATTTAGCACTGTAGCGGTTCGGCCGGCCTGGGGTGCCTAAGGAGAGTGACACGTCTCTCTTGAGCCTGTCCAGGCGGGAGATTGGGCTGTCCGTCAGCGCCAGTGCCCCTGCCATTACCCATGAGCCCCCCCCCTTTTACCCCTCCACCTCTCCTCTCCTCCCTCCCCCAGGGGAGAGTGACCAGTTAGAGCGATTAGACGGAACAAGAGGAGATGAGCTCAGCTGCTATCCTCGCTGTCTCCTTCTCTGACAGTCAGTCACCGAGCAATGCTGATGTGTTCATCTGCACGTGTGGTTTACACACAAAGAACACATGGGACTGCCGAGCCACAGGAGGGGACTGGCCGTTCAGTGCTCAATGTCCATGTTTTTCTTCTTTCTGTGCAGTCCTAAGAATGGGTAGGAACACATGGTAGCATTTCTCCTCTTATATTATATCCACGCTGTCCTTTCTGTGATTTGGCGTTGAGAGGAAGACTATAGGCATGCCACAGGGTTGGAGTTTGAAGATGAAGGGTATCGGACAGCATTTGTTTAAAGAGGGTGAGCGGGAGCTAAAATTAGAGATGTGCACAGAAGAGACAAGAGAAAGCGACCCCCCCATCCTCCCCTCTTAATCTCTGGTGATGCTGATGTCAATTGGTAAAGAGTGTGTGACCTATAGAATAGATTCTAAACTTAAAGGGGTTTACTACAATCCACAATCTCTCGCTTTAAGTCTTTCTCTTCTCTTTTTTTGTTGTTACTCCGCAAAAGAAGCAGGGTGGCTGTTAGGGAGAGAGAGAGAGAAAAAGTAAAAGCGACTGAAGGATTTCTGCCAAAAGTGTTCCATTAAATTTAAGCTGTAAGAAGAAGCAGCCACAAGCATTAGCTGGTTAAGTATCAGCAGAATAGGGGGACATGAATGTGGAGGACATATGAAATGTCATTAATGTTAATTCTAGTCACTTTTTGGCTATTAAGCACAAATTAGTGAAGGAGATGTTAAATGCCACGGTCTGTCCAGGGAATCATACAGAGGGTGGTGGTGGGGGGTGGGGGCACAGAATAGGTTCTCATTTGCATACTTAAGATCCAACTTAATTCTTTGCAAGGAGTGATGTAAAACGAACCAGAGCGGTAAACCGTTGATGTTGACACGTAGTGTTAAAAACACATACGTTTTTTTGGGCAGCTGATTGCTCATTGTTCGCTGGCTCAAGGTTATTTTCTTGAGCGTGTCACCACAAGAATATCATTCCCTTAAATAATTCCACTCAGGCTTCTCTTCCTTTTTGGCTTTAAGGTTCCAGGGGTATTTAAGACCAATCACGTCAATGTAAAAAATAATTAATCCCACCGAAGAGAAATGACATGCCTGGAATGTATGTATTTCCTGATTCTGTCTCAGAATTTAGTACCCTGCAGTGTTTTACGGCAGGGCCGTATATAGTTGTTGCTTATATATGGCTTTGGTTAGGGGTAAAACTATTAAACAGACTGATATATCTTTAAGAAATAATTAATTATCGTCTCTATTCGCAATTCCATATTTGTGTTCCTGATGAATGAACCCTTAAACATTCATCCATGAAAACTAAAACAACAAACATGACATGTTATTTTAAATGAGTGACAGATGACCTCCACTCAAAGCGAAGTCCACACAGTCCTCCTATGCATTGTGCACAGAGGGCTCTGCATCTCTCTCTCACTATGTCTTTCCCTTTCTTCTTGTGGTTCATATACAGCCCCTTTCTATTCATTACTGTCAGCGTTGGTGGAGTGCAGGAGGCGCAGTGAGGCACAGGAGGCAGAGGTCACCATGTGAAGGTCCTCCTCAGGCAGGAGGAGTGCCTGTGGAAGCTGTCACTCCGACACCCTCTCCTTCTCGACCTCCCCCCAACCCGCCTTCACTCTCCTATTACCACAGGCTCCAGGTCATAACCTTTTCTGTGGCATTTGGCGATTCCGGAACCCTTTGATTAGTGCAATATTTACATATTTACTCGGTGGAGAGGGCATTCTCGTGTCGCCGACACTTGAAGTGTTGTAAATGTGTTTGGCCTTTTGCCTGGATTTGCCGAGCAGAGCTCTACTGTTCTGTGTACGCGAGTGTGTGTGTTTTTTAAAAGTTGATTTAGACTCCCTCCCCCACTCACACACCCCCACACGGTACAAGTGCCATTTGGTCAGGGTTGGTTTTTGATGTGGCCCTTGTCCTCCCGAAGATGGTAGTTTAGTGACTATTGGAGCAGAATGCTGCACTCTGGTGGCAGGCTCAGATCATGCCCCCTGACACAGACACAACAGAGGGCCGTACAGAGACAAGAGACACATAGGAGAGCTAGTCTGGAGAGACGATAGATACAGACATGTTTACGCAGTAGAACAACAGCAAAGAGCACTGAAGATATGTCCTGTGGCTGTGAGTGTGAGCTGTGAGGCACACTGTACATACAGTAATACTACCACTAAAGTCTGAGCTGTGTATTGTAAAGGGACGCGTGATATTCTGTGTCTCTCTGTGGGGTGAAAACAGATGTATGATCACAAACATTTATAAAATATAGGACTTATGAGTTTTATCCACAGGTGGTTTTATTTGGCCCCTCAAGTTTTTAGTTATTTTTCATGGTTGGACATAAAATACCTTACATTTTTAACACATAATATAGACACGTGATCGTAAACAATGTAAGCAAGGTTTGAAATTATTATGTTTTGTCAAATATTATATGTTTGGGCTTCTTGAGGTCAATTTTCAGTCTACAAATGATTTGTAATGATGTTTCGGCCCCCCGACTATCCACTCAAGAGAAAATCTCCCAGCGGCTGAGTCTAGTTGATGATCCCTGAAGTTCTCTAAACTGCAAATACTGCATTTCACAAGTTTATTCAAGTTCAAAAGGATACATCTATTCAGAAGGCACATATCATATCAGTCATCCAAATGGAGTCTGCTGCCTGAAGTTTGATCCTCTTTCCTCTCTCTCTCTCCCGTCAGTAAGACAGAAAGCAGAGATGTCAGGGAACAGGTTTCTCAGTGAGTGCTGCCTGCATGGCCGTCATGTTGGGGCGGCCGCTCTCAGTGACTGATGAGGGGGAGAGTGACAGGCAGCTGCTGTCTCTCTGTCTTTCCACCGGCCTGCAGGCCTCGCTGGCATTAACGTCATGTGCCATGTTCTCCGGGAAAACCTGTCAATCACCACTCAGCCAGTCAGTCCTTCAGTCAGTCAGGTCTCAAAGCACACAGTCACAGGCTAGTACATGAAAAGGACTGGTAAAGTGAGCAGCAGTACTGTCAAGTCCTAGTGTGTCTATGCAATAGGTGGGTGGGAGACTGGGAGTCCATTTTTGAACATTGCCTCAAGTGGACTTTGGCCCTAACTAGGCAGAACATCAGAAACAGAAACTAGCTCAAGCTATTTTTCCACAATAAAGGCCCATTGCAGCCATTTTTTTAATCAAATCATTTATGGGTATTAAGTACCTCTACTGTATTTGTTTTTGATTAAAATTGACAAAAATGGCTTTTTAGCAAAAAACCTTTCTGGGAGTAGCTGTTACTAGCTACTGCCAGAAACTGAAACACCAATTTACCACCTGGTGATGTCCCCAGGCAAGCTGAAACTTCCGCCAAAGCAAACCTGCTGATTAGAAAGTCCTGAGTAGATTGTATTTTCAAACAGCAACTATCAAGAAATAACACTGATCAACATTTTTCACACTTTTAGTTAGTTTTATCAGCTGTTATACAATATGATACAAAACACAGGGAAAAATAATTTTGACTGGACTGGGCCTTTAATCATAGGTGTCAGTAAGCATCTAATTTCAAGTGTCACAAATGTTTCATAAAAAATGATGGTCAACCCCTAAAAATTCATTTTTGTCCCTCCTGGTCTACCATACTTGCATCTGAAAATGGTTTATGCCTAATGAAAATGGCATGTTACTACAAGTTGAAAGTCAGATCTCTGAATTATAGGAATAGTAGAATAGTGTAGAACAAGGTCGTGTTCATTAAGACACTAAACAACAAAAACGTTTTAGAACCTTGTGCAACAGTAAACACAAACAAGTGTTTGTTATTGGACAAGTTCAGGTAGTCCTTCCCTATTTTCTTCCATTTGGTGCCTAATGAACATGACCCAGTACTTCTCTGGACCTGTAGGGGCAGAGTGGGATAAATTGAGCTAAATGAGTAAGTTGAGCAGCCCTTGTTTCTAGGAAACCATACAAAAAATGTATGATTTGACCAACAATTTTGGTTAGAGGTAATCATTTCATGGAATTGGTAAAGGAAGTAACCACATGGAAAAAGTGGTAAGCAAGTTAGGTCCAAAAAAAACAATTTTCAACAAGTCAAATGAATTTATTGTGTTAGAGGTTTCATGATGCTTGTATCTAAACCAAAGTAGATCAATTGTAATATTGTTTAATACATCCGTTGGAGTCTCTAAAAGCTTCAAAATGAAGTGAAATCTAGCATGAAAGTGCATCCTTGTAGCTGTGTGGGCTAATATAGTCAAAATGTTTTTAGTCAGTTAAGAACAAATTCTTATTTACAATGACGGCCTAGGAACAGTGGGTAAACTGCCTTGTTCAGGGGCAGAATGGCAGATTCTTACCTTGTCAGCTCTGGGATTCAATATATCAACCTTTCGGTTACTGGCCCAATGCTCTAACCACTAGGCTACCTGCCACCCCAAAATGTTTGCCTTGGGGTAATTTGAGCCAATGGCAAGTGTTTTTCCCCAGGTGTAATGCACGGCAATGTCGCTGGAACGATGTTCAAAGTGTTTTAAAAAAAATGTCTGTTAGGTGTTAAGCCTGTGTTAAAATATGCTTTAAATGATTAAAAGACAAAAAAAGTGATGTTGAATTGAATTTGGGAAATCAACATAGACATGGTTTTAAAAAGGTAGTGGGAAAATGTAATTCAGTCTAAAAATGTGTAGGTACCTTAACGTAAGTAAATTGTGCCAAGAGACCACTTTATTGGACAAGCTATATTTTCAAAACTGTAATGGTAACATGCATTCAGATTATTTCCAGAGATGCACAACATCCTGAAATATATGTAGACATCTTTGTTAGAAAGAATACTATATTTCTCTTGACGGAGTGATACTGAATGTAAAAAAAAAAAATGGCACAACTTACCCCACTCTCCCCTACTGCATCAGGAGTCCTGATGCAGTAGGGGAGAGTGGGGTAAGTTGTGCCATTCAGGATCACTCCGTCAAGGGAAATATAGTCCTGATTCAGAAGCCTAGAGTATTTAATCTGCAGATCCCAATAGGATGCTGCTCATTCTATCACATGCAAGCAAGGGAGACTGATGAAACCCCGGTTGAATGGTGTCATGTTCGTGTATTTAATGTGGACATGATGACTTTTACATTTTCTGCAACGATGTACAAAACTTTAACAGAACTGAGGAGGTCTCAGACGAGGTAGAGCTTTCACATCAGGGACAGTGAAAACGAAGTATAAAAAAACAAAGTCTGAAAAGAATCAAATAAAACAATTCCTGTCTGCTTCTGCTCTGATCATTGTAACTAATAAATACCGATGTCAACCAAATACATTCCAAATGATGTCCTCTACGGAACAATGACAATGTAGTTAATTACAAATTAAAAGCCAACACACACACACACAACTTGGAGGCATTGTTAAAACCCCAACCAAATAGAAATAATGACTTCCACCACATTCTTTGGGAGGGTAACCATGGCTATCTACTGAAGAAGTTCTACTTTTTAGCAAAGAGAGAGAGACTAAAAACACACTCTATCATTTTCCATTCGAAAACTGAACTGAGCAGTGTAATACAAACCAAATGCCTAAAACAAAAACACATAGCAAATGATATTAAATAAATCATGGATATCTTTAATAATAGAACAATAATGATTAAAAACCAGAGGTGACATTGAACTGGACCACCTTTACCAATCAAAGACTGAATGAAATGAAGACAGTTAAACGGGTTAAAGCAGTAACATAGTCTAAGTGCACTGGAAATGCCATTTGGTATCTAACGCTGTGACAAATACTCACTCTCTCACTCCCGTGTGGTCTGCTCATATCTGCTAAGTCACACTTACGAGTACAAATGTGTATTCTAGGAGTTAATCTTAAAGGGTAATTCTGTACAACAGTATTTAAGGGCACTAATTATTAAGGACACTACTTGATAGGCTATAATATCCGTTACAATTATTTGACTATCCTCATCTTTAATATACACGTACAGTATGTGTCGGTATACATAAGCACACTGTTGTATGCATATTCAACCAACCATATAAAGAAACTGACACAGAAATTGTTTCATCTTGTGTTCATGTAAAAACTACTACCGAGGTCTCAAAGTAGACAGTATTATGTCCCATGACAACAATTCCATATCTTTGAATCCCCCCCAATTTTTTTGGTTTTAATTCTAAACAGCTGATAATTATTCACTTCTATTTGTCTCACACGTTGACATTTGCACTGTCTTGTACAGTGCATGTGGCCTTGCGTGTATACGTTTGCTCAAAAAGACTGTCTGACCAATAGTCTGCTTGTCTGAACGAACATGTTGACATCCATGCAACAAAACAAGAATGACTAACTTATTAGAGCTTCACCTCACCTGGGGTGTGTTCATTAGGCGCCCAACGGAAGAAAGTGGACTGAAACAGGAAGGGCACTTCTGGATTTGTCCAATCAGAAATGCTCATTTTTGTTTTCCGTTGCAAAAATGTTTTTTTGGTGTCTGCCCTAACGAACAGGTAATCCAATAGTCATAGGCATGGCTATGAATCCAGGAGGCGTTTTATGAGGGTGAATGCAACTTTGAGAAAAACATCACACATGTGGTTACAGTGAAGCCTCTGCTTATATGGTATATACAGTATACAAGCATGGCTTTGGTCCTCACTTCATACCTGGCCGTACAAAAACCAAAACAAGCTTTTTTTTGCAAAGGAGGTAGTATGCAAAGCGTCTAAAGGGAGTCTAATACGCAGAGGTAATCAAGGGGCAAACACACACACACGCACACACACACACACTCACAAGCCGCACACACACAAGCCGCACACACACACACACACCAACCCTGCGACGGCTCCGCAGCCATCGGAAACAAAACACTGTCTCCAACAATGCTCCCTGAAAGCTCTAGACGCCTGACCTCTCAACCTTCCCCCCCAAAAAAGCCACTGTTGTGAGGACTAGCTTTTAGGAGTGTACTCTTATTCAAGTAGAAAAGAGAGTAAGGGCAACTTGAACCAAACAGTCCGACCACTTTATTCCTGCTAAGAGGTTTCAGTAAGTGGGTCTAATTTGAGGTTGGAGGTGTGGGTGTGGGAGGAGGACTACGCTCGGATCAGAGGGATCAGAAAACGGCCTCTTCTTCTTCTCCCAATAATTGAACGACCGTTAAAACAGCACGCTCGTTCATACCCCCCATTAAAAGCGCACTCTTTTTAATGAACAGTAAAGCAGGCACCTCCTCTCACACTGTCATTAGCCCTCTCTCACTCTCTCTCTCTTTAATGACCGGCCAAACAGCCTCGGAGTCAGATCGTGTAGTGGTCACTCCACTACAGCCACTCATACTGGACTCGTCATAGTGGTGCTCGAGAGGATAGAACACACACACACACACACACACACACACACACACACACACGCACACACGCACACACGCACACACGCACACACGCACACACGCACACACACACACACACCGTCTTGAGCTTGAGCTTGTCAAGTCAGCTGCAATCGGAGGGTTAGCTAAGTGAGTTCAGTTCAGTCAGTGTAAACATCACCAACTTGGCTGCTCCATTCTGCCGTGTGTTATTAAGGGATCAGTGTCCTGAGGAATGCACAAAACCATTTCATCACAATCTAAATCAAATGGGGGGGAAATAGGACAATGGAAAGCTATAGGGGCGTCGCTATGCCACCATGCCATCCTTGCCCATTTCCAGAGGAAAAAAACAGCATTTGGTTGCACAGTGTCCGATTTCTCTTCTCTTTCCAAGAAATCCTTTTAGTTCTTATTTTTGAACACATTTCAAATAGTCCTGGTAATATTTCATCTAAAATGGCAATAGGGGTGAGCTCATTCTGATGTCACTCTGTCAGGTGGTGTCTCTGACACAGCTGGGAATATGGATGGAGTCTCTATCTCTATCTTAGGCCCTGGGGATGTCACGCTGGTGGGTCCGTTATTAGGTCGGGGTGGGTTGGTGGTGGTGGGTGAGAACCAGTCCCCCTGCTCCTCCTCCTGCTCAGGGCCCAGTCCCGGTGGTCTGTAATCAGGGTACTGGGCGTTGTCGAAATGCACGTGGTGGACACTCTGGACATGGGTCTTTAGGTTCCCTTTCTGAGAGGCTCGGTACGGGCAGAGGCGGCACCGGAACGGTCTCTCCCCTTTGGGACACACACACAACAACACACACAGAGGTCACACATAGAGTTCAAAGGTCACACAGAGGGCGGACATGGCGTAACCTTTCAGAGAGTACAGGACACAGAGTTCAAAGGTCACACAGAGGGCAGACATGGCGTAACCTTTCAGAGAGTACAGGCGGCGGCAGAAATCTCCCATGGAACGCTTTCATTTGCGAGGGATCTAATACGAGGGGCGATACATAAAATGACGTAAACCATGCTGGGACTGACTGTAGTTAAACGGTCCAATGAATAAGACATGAATACATACACACAGTTATAACACAAAACAGGCACCAAAAAAACGGATTTAACCCCAAATCATGAAACCTCATGGCAACAGACTTCTAAACCATTAAAATATACCGCACCTGATTCCAAAAACAACAAATTCACTTTCCTCATTTCTAACCTACATGAACCTGCGCTCGTCTCCTGTGAGAGACGCCTGACGCGTGTGGAAAAGGGCCACGCAAGTCCTACTTCATTTCTCTCTCTCTTTCCCTCAATCAGCCGGCCCCACCCACTCGCTTTGCTAATTAGAATGACCTACAACTGGCTCTGACGCCATCACATAAATAAGCAACAGCACACCTGAACTAAACAAATGACAGTGCCATTTAATTGCGCCTAATTATCGCTATGATAAATGGAAGAATATAAATGGGGGGAAAACAAATGACTCCTTCTGCCCTCAACCTCTCTTCCCTCTCTGTTACCTGAAGAAGAAACAGAAAAATATGTGTGTTATCATACATCATTATATTGCGGTGGGGGAAATAAAACCACAAAAATACACAATTAATCACGCGGAATCTAAAAGCAGAGCCAGACGATCAGGCGGGCAGGTTGAGACGTGAGCGGAAAGCGAGCACCTCTAGGACACCGTCGTCCTGTTAGGAAGAGAGGCGGGGAGGGAGGCTGGATGGGAGTGGTGCACTAAATTACACTAAAGGTTATCGTCACTGTAAAGCACCGCCAACACTACATCTAATTGGACCCCGACGCTGTTTCTGCTCCCATCATTCATAGCGTTGCGATAAATTTGCGGATGGGTGATTCATTAAGATGGAGGTGCGGCTTGCAGACCTGGCTCTTTCCGAATGTCAAAGCAGAGGAGATTTACCTCACCTAACCCTCTCTCTATCTCCCCCTCTTTCTCAGAAAACTTTCATCTGATGCAGAGAGAAAAGAGACATGTTGTGTGTTCTCAGGGCCAATCCTTCACACAGGGACAGACTACCGGAACTGTATTGTTGCTGCCTATGGTTCTAGTCACTTGGTGACATAGTGACAACAAGAAATATGGGTAGTCTGAAAGGGGATGATTCCAGACGGACACATAACTCATAGTGAAAAAAACAGAATGAATAGTAAAACAAAAAGGACATGAGCACCAGCAAACATGCACTGACAAACACATGCACACAAAACTAACGGGCATAAGCAATGGGAAGCAGCAACCCAACGTGAATCGACGGGAACAACATACTTGTTTGGGAGCTTCCGAGGGGTTGGTCTGAGCGTCAGCACCTCGGAGTCCGTTATAATCAAACACGACTGTGGGGAAGAAGGAGGGAGGGGTGGGGGTGGGGGGGTGGGGGGGGTACTTGTTTAAAAAAAAAAGCTCATAGTCGCCATTCGCCAGCATCACCACAGCAACGACCAGTTAGTTATAGAGAGACAACACAACAACAGCAGAGCGGAGCTAGATGATGATGATGATGATGATGATGATGAGACCTGGTGGAGTGAAGCCAGTGATTTAATATGACACAGACATGCTAATGGGAGGCCTCGGGGTGACTGGCCTTTCGCGTGAGGATGACGTCCATGCTGAATAAAACCATCGGTGACAACATTAATTACAGCTCACTCTCTCTCTCTCTGTGTGTGTGTGTTTGTGCAGTGTGTGTGTGTAGGGGGTAAAGTGTGTGTGTGTGTGTGTGTGTGTGTGTGTGTGTGTGTGTGTGTGTGTGTGTGTGTGTGTGTGTGTGTGTGTGTGTGTGTGTGTGTGTGTGTGTGTGTGTGTGTGTGTGTGTGTGTGTGCATGCCTGCACACGCTCATGTGTGTTTACAGTGGATGCTGGGGGGGAAGAGGACTCCCTCTGCATCACTTACCGTTTGGCTCCTGTCACTTAGCATCACTGGCTGTGCCACAAATCATTCACACTCTCCATAAAGAAGTTACTTATCTCACTGTCTACCCATATTACAGCTGACCCCCACTGATGGACATGACCAGAGAGGAGAGGAGAAAGAGGACAAAGAAGAGGAGGAGCAGAGGAGAGGAAAAGATAAGAAAGGAGGCACAATAACTGGTTTGGCTGCTGGACAAGGATGAGTGATAATGGAGACATATGTGGGCATGATGGACAAATCCTATGGTTCACTAGCATGCACAATTCCTTCTCTCTAACTGACAGGTGATTAATAATGTATAATATTTGTCACAGGTCAGCAAATCATATTCGTTTACAACCTACAGACAGCTATTCTGGTCGAGGGCAAAGAATGAACCCACAGGCCGAGGAGCGCAAATGAACAAATAATCTAGTTGAATGGTACTGATGTTCAGTATTGGATATGTGATTGTATGTGTATGTGTGTGTGTGTGTGTGTGTGTGTGTGTGTACACGTGTGTGTGTACAGGCATATGTGTTTGTGCGCACATACATGTGCACTTGTGCGTGTGTATTCACACACCTGCGTATGTGCGTGTGTGTGTGTGTGTGTGTGTGTGTGTGTGTGTGTGTGTGTGTGTGTGTGTGTGTGTGTGTGTGTGTGTGTGTGTGTGTGTGTGTGTGTGTGTGTGTGTGTCTGTGTTAATCCCCATTTACCTGTGTGGGATCTCATGTGTGTGCGGAGGTGACTGGGCTGACTGAAGCTCTTCCCGCACTCTTGGCAGCCGTATTCCCCTTGTCGAACCGGAGACCTCAGCATCCCTACAACACAGAGAGAGCGGAACATGGGCTAAAACGTCCTCTTAAAACACACACCCTCTGTGACGACACAGAGAGAGGGATACGGGAAGAGAGAAAGAGAGGTAACAGGGAACGGGTGATAAAGGAAGAGTAAGGGGAATGGGGAATTGAGAGAAAAAAATGAAAATCCACACAAAAAACCTGATGACCAAAATGAAGATGTAGAGATGGATGGGAGGATGGAAAGAAAAAAAGGAGAGATAGAAGGGAAGGAATAAATGAAGGGCCGCACCTGCTGCCTCGACCTCTGAATGCTCAGCTATGAAAAGCCAACTGGCATTTACTCCTGAGGTGCTGACCTGTTGCACACTCTATAACCACAGTGATTATTATTTGACCCGGCTGGTCATCTATGACCGTTTGAACATCTTGAAGAACGATCTCGCCTTAATGGCCATGTACTCTTATAATATCCACCGGCACAGGTCAAGACAGAGATGGCATGACCTTCCAGAGAGGACAGGTGGTGGCAGAACTCTCCCCTTGAGCGATTTCATTTGGGAGGGATTTAATACGACGAACAATACATAAAATGACGTAAACTATGTACTCTCATAATCTCCACCAGCACAGCCAGAAGAGGACTGGCACCCCCTCGGAGCCTGGTTCCTCTCTAGGTTTCTTCCTAGGTTCCTGCCTTTCAACTGAGTTTTTCTTAGCAACCATGCTTCTACATCTACATTGCTTGCTCTTCGGGGCTTTAGGCTGGGTTTCTGTATAAGCACTTTGTGACATCTGCTGATGTAAAAAGGACTTTATAATCACGTGTAATTGATTGATTGGAAGTATATGAATGGAACACAGGGCCATAAAGGAGTAGACGCCGACAGACGTGGTCAGACTAGTCTCTCGTCTCTGGCTGGAGAGAGCTAGCCTCAACTCTAGTAGAGAAGAGTAGAGTATAGAGAGGGAAGCATCATTAGTATGTCTAATGTGTCATTATGGGAGGCTAGCTCCAGGGGTTGGACTGCAGCTGTCACACAGCATCATCTCAGGCTCTGACAGGCAGACACACACAGCTACACGGCCGCCGCATAAATTACAGCCAATTAAAACGCCCCGGCTGTGATGTGCCCGCTCCGCTGCCCAGCCCGCGTGTCACATGTCAGGTGTGTGTGTGTGTGTGTGTGTTTGAGAGAGAGAGAGAGAGAGAGAGAGAGAGAGAGAGAGAGAGAGAGAGAGAGAGAGAGAGAGAGAGAGAGAGAGAGAGAGAGAGAGAGAGAGAGAGAGAGAGAGAGAGAGAGAGAGAGAGAGAGAGAGAGAGAGAGAGAGAGAGAGAGAGAGAGAGAGAGAGAGAGAGAGAGTTCTGTTTATTTGTACATGTGGGTACATGTGCAGAAGGGGAATATAAAAGATCACCGGCGTGTCATCCGGTGATGCAGGATGCAGGGAGGCAGCAGGAAGACGAGAGAGACCAACTTGGTCCATCCATCGTCACATATCCCCTGTCCTCCCCACCACCGCCACTACCAACCCCTCCAATGACCTCTTCCCCTGCCAGCCAAAAAGCCCTTGGGGTGTGTGCAGTGAGTGAGGGGGTGAGTTCCCAGCCCTGCCTTGGCATGTACCTGGGCTCGTGGTACCCGCTGGTGGTATGGGTGACAGGGGAGGGGAGGTGACTGAGAGTGTCTCTGGCAGATCTAACCCTGCCTGGCCCCTGGAAACATCCAGCCAGACCCACAAGCCTCTCTCTCTCTCCCTCTGAGGCACCAATGAAAGACAAGTGAGCTGGACTAAACACACTAATGCATACACACACACACACACACCCCACCCCTCTGCCACACACACACACACAAACAACACACATCCTGGCTTTCTCAAAAAAAGGTCACTTTATAGCATCTGACTCAAAGGGCTAAGGCGGAGCGTGACGGTATCTGCCTGGACGGGTGACAGCGATGTCATACGTCTGCCTCCCAGGCTGTTTTCTCTCTCTGGAACATGGGGAGGAATAGAAGCCTGCCAGCTGGGTGTCTTAAGCAGAGGCCCACTTGACCTTAGGAAAGCAGCAGCAGAATACGGGGAGAATTCAGGATGTTTTGGTAATCACCATTTCTAAAGCAGCTGCTGCTGGGTTAATTATTATGTCTCTTACCCCCCCGTCTGTGGGAGAATCATCAGCCGTAGCCTTGAACCAAACAGTTGGCGACAGGTCACCGGGAGAGCGGAGATATGCCTTGCAGAACAGAGACCCACGAAGGTCCTGCCACATCTTTCACTGTTATAACATCACCAGTGGAGGCTGGTGGGAGGCGTTATAGGAGGACGGGATCATTGTAACGGCTGGAATGGAATCAATGGAACGGACTCAAACGTGTGATTCCCATATGTTTGATGTGTTTCATATCATTCCATGTATTCCATTGCCGCCATTACAATTAGCCCGTCCTCCTATAACGCCTCCCACCAGCCGCCATTGCTCCCTACATATAAAACACACACTGCCCCAGATACAGCCTTTTTACAATATACAGTAGCTTGTGTGCTCCTACACACACACACATGTATTCTGACATGGTCAGCACACACACAGCTACTTTAATGCATCTCCCTTTCATTATTCATGCTCCTGTCAGACTGGCCAGTCGGCCTGTCTATCAATCATCTTCTGCTAGATGGTGTGTGTGTAGGCGTGCGAGTGTGTTTGTGTGCGTGCGTGCGTGCGCGGTGTGTGTGCACGCCTGCATACATCTGTGCGTGTACACAACTGAGCCCGTGTGTTTGTGTTGACCACCTCAGGGGCCAGTCCTGCTGGCAGATCCAGTCCAGTGAAGCTCCCCGCCACATGTGACATGAGCTGTCAATCAGCGAGCCAAAAAAGGTCTGCTCAAACATCTCCTGACATTTGGCCTTTCCTCTAAACACATGATCCTAAGGCATGTTTATCATCATCATCCCTACTACCCTTCTCAATGTCTCCCCTTCTCATCACAGCACTGAAAAACATGTCTGAGGATCTGAGTATTAGAGCAGGCCTAAATGTGGAAAAAAATGTCATTTTTTCTCTCACTGTTTGTGAGAAGGTGGAGTTTTGTGCCAGAGGGTGACTTTACCGTCATTAAAGATCTCTTGTGAGAGTGGCAAACAATGAGTGGACGTTCCCTCTGTTTTCTTGATGTTATTTTGTGTCCACGTCATGTGCCAAGTTCGCTAAACATATTTTCCTATCTATTTAAGGACCTAAGGTTGTTTCATAGCTCTGCCCTGGCTCTTACCTGTGGGGTTCAGGAGGGGGTTGGCGGCACCCCAGCGGTGGTAGAGCGTCGCCAGGTCATTGGAGTTACAGTTCTTCAGGAAGCTCAAGATGTCCATGGGCAGCTCTGGTGTCTCCACCCCCCGTGCCTCCTCCTGTTTCACCTCCGCATGCTGGGCTGAGGAGGGGTAGGAGGAAGAGGTGGAGGATACCTGGACAGCGCTCCCAAGTGTCTGGGAGTGGGAGGCTCCATAGCCCTGGCCTGCCGTGGTGGTGTTGTGGGCTGGGCGCTCTGCCCTGGGTCTGCCCTGGGACTGGGGGTGAGACTGGGAGCTGCTGGACTTGGGCTGGGGCTGAGGCGAGCTCCTGGCTCTGCTGTACTCTGCCAGGCCATGTTTGCTGGACAGCATGAATCCAAGGCCTTCTTGAGGCAACATGTACCTATCCACCAGCCTGGTGGTTCCTCCAACACTGGGGCTAGGGGCTGAGGGTCGCTGGGGAGCCCCGGCCGCAGTGCTCTTCTCCAGGGAGCCGGTCAAGGAGCCTCCCCGTGGGTAGATCTCCACCCTGGGCCTGGAGTTGGAGCGAGAGCGCTGGCCCTGATCCGGCACAGCCTCGCCTCTCTGTCTGCTGCCTGCCCTGGGAGGCCGCACACTCTGGGAGCCTGAGGCAGAGGAGGAGGATCCTTGTGTGGAGGAGGAAGAGGTGCTGGGTTGACTGGCTGCCCTGTCCCTGACGTCTTTCTTCTGGCCCCCATTCAACGATGGGGGGCGTGTGCGGGGGGTGCGCACCACAGGGGGCAACGGGGGACACTCCCTCCCATCCAGAGCGGGAGGAGGGCCCGTGCGTCTCCTGGAGGACGAACCCTCTCGGGGGCCCTTGAAGCCATTCTTCAGGAGGGCCCATTTGGGGGCCAGGGCACTGCTGTTGATGCGATGGGCGACAGTCTGGTGCATCCACAGCACCTCCAGGTAGTGGGTGGAGTGGGAGCAGTAGGAGCACTTATGACTGGGCAGGCCCTTCTGCTGAAGGGCTGAGGAGGCCGGGCCCCTGTGACCCTCGGCTCTCACACACAGGTCCAGAGGAGCAATATGGTGAGGGTCAGTGGGTGAACTGCTCCCGTCGGTGCATTTGTCTCTCGACGGCCGGGCAGAGAGGTAAGGGTGGGGGACAGAGGATTGAGCAAGCCCGTCGAGGAGGGCCCTCTTCAGCTTGGGGAAGCTACTGGGGGTGCCTCTCTCAGAGCTGGAGCTGGGGTTGGGAATGGGTCGGCCGTCACAGGTGTGCTGGAGACGTAGATGGGACAGGAAGGCAGAGGACTCCGTGCTGACAAAGTCACACAGGCTGCAGACGTAAGGCTTCTCATCTGTGGAAGGCAAAACAGAACAGAGATGGTTTGGTCACTTCTCTGAAACATTCGGCCAGTGGTGGGAAAAGTACTCAATTGTCACACTTGAGTGAAAGTAATTAATACACCATGACTCAAGTAAAAGTGAAAGTAACCCAGTAAAATACTACTTGAGTAAAAGTCTAAAAGTATCTGGTTTTAAAGTATCTGGTGGAAAAAGTACAACATTTTCATATTTGAGTAAAAAGTAATAGCATCGAATTCTTTATATTATATTAAGCAAACCAGACGGCATAAATATATTTTATTTGTATTTTTTTATGGACAGACAGGGGCACACTCCAACACTCAGACATTATTACAAACAGTAGCAAATAGAGCCATGACTACATGGAACTCTCTTTCACATCAGGTAGCTCAAGCTAGCGTTCAAATCTGATTTCTTTTAAACAGACAAAACAATACCTCATGGCATGAAGAGACACACACTAGTACATTATACATGTGGGATTGTGGAGCAGTGTATATTTGTATAGCTCACAATGTCTTGTGCGATGTATTGTTTTATTAATGATGTAGACAATGATTTTGGTTGCGATCTGTTGCTTTATTCCTTTTTGGGCTCCAGGAAGTAGAGGCTGCCTTGGCAGCAGCCAATGGGGATCCTAATAAAATACTAAATACAAATCCAGTATTTGTGATTAGTGAGTCCGCCAGATCAGAGGTAGTAGGGATGACAACACGTTATATTGATAGGTGTGTGAATTGGACCATATCGCTCTCCTGCCTGAGCATTCAAAAATGTAACGAGCACTTTTGGATGTCAGGGAAAATGTATGGTATGAGTAGAGAGTACATATTTCCTTTAGGGATGTAGTGGAGTAAATTGTAAAAGTTGTCAAAAAATAAGTAGGAAAGTAAAGTACAGATACCCAAAAAACTAATAAAGAGAAGCCAGTTCAGAAACAGAGCCCGAGTCCCTGCCTGACGTATCAGCTGGGATTGCACCAATTAGATGCCTGCAAAAATCACGCCTGCCTTATATGGGGGTCTATTTAAGCTGACCGGTTCTGCTCACATATCCTGCTACCACTTGCTGCTACTGCTAGTAATGCTTTTGCTTCTTTTGCCTCCACCTGTTAGGTTCTGTTTTCCTGCTGGGGGATATTTATAGCTTACCGCGCTCACTGCTTGTTGGTTATTTTATATATTAACGCTTTGCTTGGGCAGTGAGTTACCCTGAAGGAGCAGAGCCTATATCGACAAGACTGGCATTATCCATTCTTTAATAAATGGTTAAACATATTTCTACTTGGTGTTTCCTTTCCGAACTTTCTGTATTTCTACTTAGTTAATTTACACCACTGCATTCTACAAACATTATATGAACATTCTGTTTTACTAACGTCTATGAAACATTCTACAAAACATTGATCTGCCTAGAGGTATGCTTGAAGTAGTAGCTGACAAGTTTAATTGAGTCATGTTCCATGAAAAAGGGGGTGTTGCGCTTCCTCATGACCACTTGGTGACAGTGTTGGCCTAAATACTAAACCATAAGAATATACGGAGAGAATCTGAATTGATACCTCATGTCCCCTCTCCTCGCCTCCTTCGTAAAAAACCAATAGGAGCATAAGGTCAGTGGGAATTCTGATTTTCTTATACAATGGGTTTTGAGAAGGAGGCCAGGAGAGCGGACAAGAGTCAAGGAAATGCAATTGAGACTCTCCCATAGGCTAAAATGTATGGCATTCGCATCTGATTCAGTGCATCTGTACATGTCACAAAAGAGTGTCATTCCAGATTATTCCGACATACGAGAGTAAACAGTGTCTTTTATCGGGAAATTAACAACATGTAGAAATTCACTCTGATGCGAGAAGTATTCCTCGGCCTAATGATGACTATGATCATGGTTTCTGATATCACGATAAGAATAACTGAAGGGAAAATAGTCTTCCTGCCTTTGATACCCTGATTAATGTATTTAAATTGTCTGCATTACTACGCTGAACAAAAATACAAACGCAACATGTCAAGTGTTTTATGAACTGAAATAGAAGATCACCAAAATGTTCCATATTCACAAAATGTTTAACTCTTAAATGTTGTGCACAAATTTGTTTAGATCCCTGTCAGTGAGCATTTCTCCTTTGCCAAGATAATCCATCCACCTGACAGGTGTGGCATAACAAGAAGCTGATTAAACAGCATGATCATTACACAGGTGCACCTTGTGCTGGAGGCAAAATCCCAATCTAAAATGTGTCGTTTTCTCACACAACACATTGCCACAGATGTCTCACGTTTTAAGGGCGCATGCAATTGGCATGTTGACTGCAGGAATGTTCACCAGAGCTGTTGGCAGAAAATTTAATGTTAATTTCTCTACCAAAAGCTGCCTCCAAGCTGCCTCCTCTTCATTTTAAAGAATTTGGCAATACATCCAACAAGCATCACAAGCCCAGCCTACTTGTAACCACACCAGCCCAGGACCTCCGCATCTGGCTTCTTCACCTGCGGAATCGTCTGGGATTAGCCACCCGGACAGCTGATGAAACTGAAGGTTTGCGCAACCGAAGAATTTCTGCACAAACTACCAGAAACCATCTCAGGGAAGCTCATCTGCATGCTCGTCATCCTTACCAGGGTCTTGACCTGACTGCAGTTCGTCGTCGTGACCGACTTCAGTGGGCAAATGCTCACCTTCGATGGCTCTGGCACGCTGGAGAGGTCGCGTTGCACGACCACAAATGGTGGTCACGCCAGATACCGACTGGTTTTCTGATCCACGCCCCTCCTTTTTTTAAGGTATTTGTGATCAGTCATGTAAAATACATAGATTAGGGCCTAATGAATTGATTTCAATTGACTGACGTCCTTTTCTGAACTGTAACTCAGTCAAATCTTTGTTGCGTTTATATTATTGTTCAGTGTATATTTCTACTGGTTGTAGAGTGCAGTTGTCAATGTTCGCCACATGGTGGCATATATACTGAATCCACCCTGCACACGCACATTAACAGAACCCCACGCAATCTATCACACATAAACATGAATACAAAAACACCCACACTACTCCAGAGCATTGATCACCCACCTCTCACTCTCTCTCCCTCATACCGGAAGAAACACAAAACACACACAAATGTCCAGTAACACTTCTTGAGGCCCCTTAAGGCGGCAATCAGCAGTTGAAACAATAACGAAGCACGCTCCTCGCCCCTGGAGATGGGACTGGCGATATGTAACCACTCTCAAATTCATAGACAGAGCAATGGATATTTACTTTGTTTACAAAAATCAGGGTCAAACAAGCGTATATGTTGGGTTCTGCTAGGGCACCGGAGTTGAACTAAGCATCCTGAGGCATTTCTAAGTTATATTCTTCAAGAATCCAATGGGTACATATCCTTCATTTATCATTACAAAAATGGATGTAGCAACTCCAGATTGCCCCTTTAATTAAGGAGGATATGTGTCCACACACTCAGTGCCTTGTGACGTACAAGACCTCCCTTGCCCACTGAAACAAATGGACACACACACACACACACACACACACACACACACACACACACACACACACACACACACACACACACACACTTAGAACATGCCACTGCCATCTGCTTTTCATTTTGGCTTCCCTATTATCCACATACTGCAGTGGCTAACACCCAGCCAGGGTTGAGCTGGAGGCTAATCTCTGAGTGTGTGTGTGTGTGTGTGTGTGTGTGTGTGTGTGTGTGTGTGTGTGTGTGTGTGTGTGCGCGCGCGTGCGTGAGTGTGTTTTACATTTGACATTTTAGTAATTTAGCTCTATCCAGAGCTACTTATAGTTAATGCATTCATCTTAAGATAGCTAGGTGAGACAACCACATCTCTCAGTCATACATAGTTAGCTACTGTATTGAGTAAAAACGTACTATCAGAAAAGTCTGTGCTAGTAGATGGTGCATGTGTGCATGTCTGTGTTTAAGAAGGGGAAAGCCCTGGTTCCCATAGAGCTGTCAGTGCCATAACCTGCCTCGCTGCCAAGGGGAAACCACGGGGGGAAATAACATCCATCTGACATAAACAAACACTGGGTGGGATGTCCGCCATTAACTGCACACCTCCCTCGCTCCCTCCCTCCTTCACTTGCTCCCTCCCGCCCTCCCTGCCTCCCTCGCTCCCTCCCACTCAGCACTCTGTGGGAGTCAAGGCAATCGAGACTGGAACTGTAGCGACGCTCTTCTCCTCCACGTGCAGTGCAGACATGCAGGTACTCCTGGAACCCAGAACCAGATCTGGCTTGCGCTCACCATTTCCACTGCCGACAGTAACCATACAAACATTCTAAACCTACATTACTCAGCCATTTAGAAAGACTATCCACACTTCATAAGTAACGGCCTGAAAATGATCATGTTCTCCTGTACAAATAGTAAATAGGTTTTTAAAAAAGGACTTTAAATACTGTCTCTGTCTGGGGATGATAAGAGTGATGGACAGGGTGGCAACCTGCCAACTCCTCAGCAGTGTATCACCTCACCTCCATGGACCTGATCACCTGTGTATAACTGAGTGTGCACATGCATTTATTTGTATTTTACCCTTATTTGACCAGGTATGTTGACTCACAATACATTCTCATTTACAGCAACGACCTGGGGAATAGTTACAGAGGAGAGGAATGGGATGAATGAGCCAATATTGGAAACTGGGGAAGATTAGGTGGCCATGATGGTATGAGGGCCAGATTGGGAATTTAGCCAGGACACCGGGGTTAACACCCCTACTCTTATAATAAGTGCCATGGAATCTTTAGTGACCCACAGAGAGTCAGGGCACCAGTTTAATGTCCCATCTGAAAGACGGCACCCTACACAGGGCAATGTCCCCAATCACTGCCCTGGGGAATTGGGATCTTTTTTTTTTTACCAAAGGAAAGAGTGCCTCCTACTGGCCCTCCAACACCACTTCCAGCAGCATCTGGTCTCCCACCCAGGACCAACCCTGTTTAGCTTCAGAGGCAAGCCAGCAGTGGGACGCAGGGAGGTATGCAGCTGGTGCATGCTAGGTGTGTGTGTGTCCTCTGAGAGTATGTGTGTCCATTAGGAGTGTCTCTATAAATAACAAATCCCTGAGACGTGGAGTGCAGGATAGGGATCAGGGTGACTGGATGGCGTCAGCGGGGATTAGGTAACCAGCCAGTGGAACATAGAGGGTATAGGTAGGGCAGAGGACGTCCTACCAGGCCCTGTTACCGGACTGTCTGACAGGGGATCTGAGATTGCTCTTTCCACCTTCTCCTCCCTCCTTAATCCTCCACCCCCTCTGCCTCCCTCCTCCCTCTCTGCAGACGACTTTGTCAACCACTTTGAAGAGAAGACTTCGCTCAGCCTATTGAGTCCAGTGGTCCCACAGAACAACCCTACACCTTGACCGCTTCCTCCCCTCTCTCTCCAGATGAAATCCTGAGGCTAGTGAGCCCCGGGTACCCAACAACCTGCCCGCTCGACCCCATCCCCTCCTCCCTTCTCTAGGCCATCTCTGGAGGCCTTCTCCCATTCCTCACTACCCTCATCAACTCATCCCTGAAATCAACACTCAACTCCTCTGACGTCAAACACTACAGACCAGTATCCCTTCTTTCCTTTCTTTCCAAAATGCTTGAGCGTGCTGTCTCTAACCAACTCTCTCACTATCTATCTCAGAACGATCTCTGACCGCTCTTCTCTGTGTCACAGAAGCTGACTCTCTCTCTCCTCTGTTCTCATACTCCTAGGACTATCCGCTGCCTTCGACACCGTGAACCATCAGATCCTCCTCTCCATCCTCTCAGGGCTAGGTGTCTCAGGCTCTACAATCTCTTGGATTGCATCTTACCTGGCAAGCCACTCCTACCAGGTGACGTGCAGAGGATCTGTATCTGCACCACATACTCTCACTACTGGTGTCCCCCAGGGATCGGTTCTAGGCCCTCTTCTCTCAATACACCAAGTCACTCGGCTCCGAAATAACCTCACATGATTTTTCATATCATTGCTATGCGGATGACACAACTACTTTTCTCATTCCCCCTTCTGATGCCCAGGTGGCAAAACGCATCTCTGCGTGCCTGGCAGATATCTTAACTTAGAATTTGGCTCACCACCTCAAGTTCAACATCGACAAGACGTAGCTTCTCTTCCTCCCGGGGAAGGCCTTCCCGCTCCAAGACCTCTCCATCACAGTTGACAACTCCACGGTGTCCCACTACGAGAGTGCAAAGAACCTTGACGAGACCCTGGACAACACCCTGTCGTTCTCTGCAAGACGTCAAATTAGTGACTCGCTCCTGCAGGTTCATACTCTACAAAATCCGTAGAGTACGTCCCTAACCCACACAGGAAGCGGCGCAGGTCCTAATCCAGGCACTTGTCATCTCCTGTCTGGACTACGCTGTTGGCTGGGACCCCGCTTGTGCCATCAAACCCCTGCAACGTGTCCATAATGCTGCAGCCCGCCTGGTGTTCAACCTTCCCAAGTTTTCCCATGTCACTCCGCTCCTCTTCACACTCCACTGAAGCTTAGTTCCACGACAAGACCATGGTACTTGCCTACAGTGCAGCAAGAGGAACTGCCCCTCCCTACCTTCAGGCTGCACTCAAACCCTACACCCGCAACCCGAGCACTCCATTCTGCTACCTCTGGTCTCTTGACCCGCCCACTCGGACAGCAGAGTCCCTGCCCATCTTCCGAAAACAAGTGAAACTCTACCTCTTCAAAGAGTATTTTAAGTAATCCCACGACATCACCCCCCCCCGCACCCCCCCCCCCCCCCCCAGAAAAGGTTTTGTGAACTAACACTCACACTTGACTTTTGTCACCGCCTTACTAGCTCTGACTTTACTAATAGCTACTTTATTGAGGGAAAATGTACTTGCTATGACTGTGATATGTGTTTGTCCCACCTAGCTATCTTACGATGAATGCACTAACTGTAAGTCGCGTCTGATAAATTACTAAAATGTAAATGTAAAATGTGGCCATCACTGCCACAGCCGGTGTCCTGTTCATTTGGCGTCAAATGGGGAAAAAAACTGAAAAACAGGGAGGGACTACCTGTCCTTGTCCAATAACAAATTCTTATTTGTATTTTCTGTTGTAGAACATTTAAAAATGTATTTCATTGTGTAACCTAATGAACATGACCCTGAGTTATGTTTTAAACCGACTGCCATGAGGGAGGAAAAAAACAATGCTCACTCCTCACTCAGAATCCATTGCTGTGATCTTAAAATCTCCTCAATCTCTCATTAGCCTGGTCTCAGATCTGTTTGTGCGGACTCCTATGGTCATTGTGATGACAAACATGTTGAGTTGTCTATACTGCACTAACAGTTCTGGAACCAGGCTACTCACTCATGGCTCTGACTGCACGAGTTAATATTCTTAATGTTCTCATACATAGGCTACTGCACATAACATCCTAAGGGATATCATAATTAAGATCCATTCTCTGCATACTAACTGAATAAATACATGTTTCTGTCTGAGGATTTAGTACACGAATGACAAAACAGGAAGTTCACAACAGACATGAAAAAGCGTTTTATTTTTTTCTTGTGTGTGACACTATGTCGACTGAAAAAGCAACAAGTGCTCCTTTCTTTCTTTAGTCTACTGAATGTCTATGGTTGGGTGTTCTCATGCTATTTCTCTATTTCTCTCTGCTCAATTTTCAAACATTCTCATGTTGAAAGCTGAGGGGGAGAAAAAAATACAGATTTTTTCACTGTAAATATTATTTTTTTAAAGGAGAGCAAAAACATATTCACACAGATAAAAGGGGGGGTTTCCTGAGACAGGAAAAGCTGAAATAGCACACTGCTCGAGCCCGAAGAAAAGCTACTTCTATTTCTGCCATTCTAAACCGCCAGGGAAGAGAGTGAAAGACTAAGCTCGGATTCTTAAACTGTATGAAAACATGATACGCAGAGACATATTTTCAACAAGTTAGTGCTAACACTGACACCCACTCAAATACCTGTCTGTACCCTTCTGAAGAACAAAACATACATACCAAGCAATCTTGACTCTTAAATCAACCCAGATGTATATGTTTATCATGATTTCCCCCCGGTGTTTATAGCCCAATACTTTTTTCACAGTGTTTATTGCTCAAAGGAGTGAAGAAATGATAGGCATTCCAAAAATTCCAACTCCATTGTATTGCCACTTTCAAAGCATAAGCTTTCATCAAACCACCCATTGACTTTTCATCTCGGACTGCTTTTGTCAACAGTCTTGTTCTTTTCAACAGTGGCTTGAACACAAATGAGAATATAATGACCTGACATGATACAGTCTATCATGTTGTTTTTGTAAAGCACACTCAAAAACAGATCCTGAGCAGTTCCGACTATCGCCACAGGGTGGCTCATGTCCCCACTCCATATGGGGCTGAGTTGATGAGATGGAATCACAACGATAGGGATCTCACCAACAGATGTTTGCTAGTGAGAGTGTCAAGATCAGGGGCATTGAAAGAGCTTGAAAAGGAATGAGCTCCTACAGCATGCTTAACATATTCCTTACATTGAAGCTTATCTCTTGGGGCTGTTGTCATTCTAAATCTGCATACAACATCTGCGCGATGAGGACAGAGCTAAATAACTTGCTGTTGTCAGAGAAAGGGTTTTGTTTACATTCTATTTCCTCTCAAATATTGCCCAATTTCCCCCCTCACTAGTCCAACTAAGGTCACCCGACAGAAGGCTTATATTAGGGTCAGGAACTAACAGTCGAGGTTTGTTCACTAACCTGCCAGTTGGACTGCATCGGCGGTGCTCATCTCAGGGGCGTCCTCTCCCAGGGTGGAGGCTGGTGGTGAGTTCCCGTACCCTGGGGTGCTGGGCCTGCTGGGAGAGCCTGATTCGGGGTCACTGGTGGATCCCCAGCGGTCCACTCCTTGCCCTGCCCTGTTGTCCCCTCCGGACCCGGAACCCCTGCCCCCGTCTCGCCTCTGGTGGACCCGCTGGTGCACAATCATCTGGTGGCGGCTGCGGAACACCTTTCCGCACTCAAAGCACTCGGTGGACTTGGTCTGGCTCTGCTGGAAGGACGAGGGACGTCGGCCCTGGCGGGAGGAGGGACGGTACTCCGAGTCGCTCACGCTCTCGGGGGTGTGCTCCCCTGGGGAGGTGTAGTGGCTACTACCTCCTCCCCCGCTGGTGCTGCTGCGTCTCCCTGAGCGTCTCTCTCTCTGCTGGCCCTCCAGGATGTAGCGGCTGCTCTCCTTCTCGTACACCACGGTCCCTCCAGCCAGGACCTCATCCCCTTCTCCACCTGCCGTAGCCTTTATACTGTATGCCTCCACAGGCTCCAGAACCCTGCCCCGAGTAGCCAGCTGCCAGGCCTGGTAGCTACAAACTGGGTCCAGCTCGGGGATTTTCTGGCCCAAGCGCCTCTTCTCTTCCTGGGGCTTTTCTTCGGCAGCTGGGCGGAGGCTGAGGTAGTCCAGGAGGCGCCTTTTGGCACTGGGAGAGTCCCCGTCATCACTAGGTCGTCTCTGGCCCTGTGTCGGCTGCTTAGCCTGGTTGTGGACCTTCTCGTGGGTCCTCAGGCTCTCTCTGTCATGGAACAGGTTGCCACACTTGGAGCAAACCTGGTAAAGGTTTGTGGAGGTCACATTGGTCTCTGGGTCTTGGGCCACGTCGTTGATGGTGGCCGCGGCCTCTTGGGAGTCTGCCTTGGGTTTCCCCCGGCCGGAGGCCTTGGAGCCAGTGTGGGTCTTCATGTGGCTCTTGAGGAACCAGGCTTCCCTGAAACGGCGGCCGCACACCCGACAACAGTGCTCAAGGAGGCCTGCGTGTTTCTTCATGTGGGACTTAAGGAACCAGGCCTGTGTGAACACCTGGCCACACGTCTCACAGGGGAAGGCCCCATCAGTGACCTGAGTCCCTGTTTCTCCCTCCGTTGCCACTGCCTCCTGACTCACTGGGTTAGTCTCGTCCTCCATGTCGGCTGTGATGTGGACCTTCTCGATGTGACTGAGGAGTTGGTCCTCGCGCTGGGTCTGGTACCCACACAGACGGCAGCAATATGGCCGCTGCTCAGAGCTCGACTTCTCCCTTTTGACGCTCCTCACCGCCGTCTTCCCTATGCCCTCTTCTGTGTTAGCGTCTCCGTTGACGACCCTGTTACAGGCCGAGCTGCTCTTCGTCGGACTGGTTCCACCGTCCAGGCCCTCGGACACACCCACTTCACCTGACCCCTCCTCTTCCTCCTCTGGCCCATCCTCCGCCTCCTCGGGGTGGTGGCTAGTGAGTGTGCGCAGCTTGTGGCTGCGGATGTGGACCTTGAGGTTGCCTTTCTGGGAGGCACGGTGGTCGCAGTAGGGACACTTGTAGGGGCGTGCGCCTGTGTGGCGCCGCATGTGCTGCGACAGAGAGCTCTGGAAGGGGAAGCTCCGGCCACACACGTTGCAGTCGTAGGCTGAGGCCTTGTCTTCTTCCCCCTCTTCTCCATCTCCTCCATGGCTGGCCTTGCCACCCTCCTCCCCCAACGCCAGCCCTCCCGCCTGGGTCTCCATGGCCTCCACTCCTCCTCCTCCGCTCTCTCTGGGGTTCATGGTGCTATGCCTCCCACTCCAACTCCCTGCCTGCGCTAGCTCGCTAACAGTGGATCTACACTGCTATCTGCGGTAGCTCATCTAGCTCTAGCGTTCTCCGTCTGTATCAGCCAATCCCAATGCTATCTGTCCGTGCTCATCCACTGCCAACTGTAAGGGTGCATCCAGTGCTATTTAGGCCGTGTTCATCTCACACTTTTTTCTTAATGAATCCAATGCCATCTATCGGTCTTCAGCCATGCACTGACAGTCAGTGAATCCAACACAGTCGATGTCTCTGCACCTGCTATAGGGGCCTTTGTGAAATGGCTTACACAGCGCTATCTGGAATCGTACATCTCCGGGTACCTTACACTGTGTCAGACTGAATCCGTCATGGTATATGGCAACACATTAACAAGCTCTATCTGCGGCTGTGTATAGTCAGACACTGTTACTCCATGTCCCCTCTCCTGTTCAGTTCACTGGCTGGCTTTTCTTTGGCTTTATTTTTCAGCACATCAGCAGCTTCCAGGTTGCATCACTCTCTGTGAGCTCTCTGCACAGCCTGTGCAGGTCCTCACCCTGAGAGAGAGAAAGAGATCAAATGAAATCGAGTAACTCACTAATTCTGATAAATGTCTCTAAATGTCTTTTATATCTTATTGAATTGTTCAACATGCATATTTTGGCAATAAAGAAATGGAAAGAGAGAGAGAGAGAGAGAGAGAGAGAGAGAGAGAGAGAAAGACAGAGACAGAACAAAGAGACAGCGTTAGCATAGCCAAAGCACGCCACTTCACCTACAGTGATCCGTTACACATTTGCATATTCATATCTCCAGGTATGTGTCAGAGCATGCAGCATGTGTGTACGTTTCTATGTAAGTAAGCACCTCGGCGTGTGTATCGGGTGATATCATATGTAAGTCTGTTGAAATGTCAGACAGAGAGGGCCACTGTGTGTGATTGTGCGCGGCGCTGCCACTGACGCCACTCCAGCTGAGTCGACACTTTGAACACAATCGCACCGCAGAGCAACGTTCATTCACATCAGCAAGATCAGCACCAGCAGCCTGAGCCTAGCCACCATATTCCCCACGCCCGCTTCAACTGACACTATCACATGGCAGGGATCTTAAGCACACAACAGGAAGTGGCTCTTTTTACTCTTCCAGAGTAAAAAGAGAGAGAGAGAGAGAGAGAGAGAGAGAGAGAGAGAGAGAGAGAGAGAGAGAGAGAGAGAAAGAGAAAGAGAAAGAGAAAGAGAGAGAGAGAGAGAAAGAGAAAGAGAAAGAGAGAGAGAAAGAGAGAGAGAGAGAGAGAGAGAGAGAGAAAGAGAGAGAAAGAGAGAGAAAGAGAGAGAGAGAGAGAGAAAGAGAGAAAGAGAGAGAGAGAGAGAGAGAGAGAGAGAGAGAATTTATGAGTTGCTTTACACTCTTTCTCATGTCTCAATCTCACTGTTGCAAGTTCCACAATTCTGAATGTGGACTCAACAAAAGCCCAATTGAAGTGCAGGACACATACCAACAAAGGACAAAGACACCAATTAATGTGAACTTTTTACCTCGAAAAGCCCCTTGCTGTATTCAGATTAATTTCAATTTGAAAAGACTAAAATGAATAATACATATATAGAAAGGGAGAATAATAGAGGATTGAGTTGGAGTTATGAGGTAGGATGATTGACAGCACGATTACCGGTTATTACATCATCCACCGCTCATAGCTCGCCAGGCTGAGTGACTGACTATCGTTAGAAGTGGTTATATAATCGATCAAAATCCTAAGAGGACGAGGTGGGAAATGAGGGGCTATCAAAACACACACACGCGCGCAGATACACACACACACACTGCCATCGCTGAGTAAACGGTGTTGCTTTTACACGGGGAGAGTATAGCCCTATATGTAAGTTAAACCGTGCCTATGTGAGTTATCACAAAGCAGTTATCGTCTGCTGTACATGGACATCATATGGATTGAGCAACATGTCAACAGCAACTCAGGCATAAACGCAATAGGTATGGTGAACGCTGTGCCTACATTTGTGCGAGCATGACACTGCCTAATGCCTATGACAGAAGCCCATTGTATTGTATCAGAGAGAGTGAATATCTCAGACGTTAAGATTTCCCCGGTCCACACGTTACAATCTAAGCCGCTTAAAGTTAAAACCAGGTGTAACACTTTGGTTGTCGTCTCTATTCCACATCCTCCCCCAGAAAAACTAAGAGCCAACAGGTGCTGTTCTCAAAGGTGCTGAAGACAATATGTTCCATTGAGAATTACTGAACGATTCAAGGTCTGAATAACAGCCACAACCTAAATGCTAAACAGTCACTGTTAAATAAGTGAGACAGTACAGGTGCATCAAAGTACTCTACCCTTCACCTTAAGAGACTGCTGCCCGATGTACATAAAGTCACTGAACACTGGTCACTTTAATAACGTTTATATACTGTTTTTACTAACTTTATGTGTATATACTGTATTCTAGTCATGCCTTATCCTATATAACTAGTGCTGTACACAACTGTTCTATTCATATACTATCCACACTGTCTATACACACCATTTATATACACTTGAGTGTACAATACATTAGGAACCCCTTCCTAATATTGTGTTGCACCCCTTTTGCCCTCAGAACAGCCTCAATTCGTTGGGGGCATGGACTCTACAAGGTTTCGAAAGCCTTCCTCAGGGTTGCTGGCCCATGTTCACTCCAATGCTTCCCACAGTTGTGTCAAGTTGGCTGGATGTCCTTTGGGTGGTGGACCATTTAAATACACGCGGGAAAATGTTGAGTGTGAAAAACACAGCAGCGTTGCAGTTCTTGACACACTCAAACCGGTGCGCCTGGCTACTAGCATACCCTGTTCAAAGGCACTTAAATATGTTGTCTTGTCTCAAGGCTTAACAATCCTTATTTAATCTTCATCTACACTGATTGAAGTGGATTTAAAAGGTGACATCAATAAGGGGTCGTAGCTTTCACCTGAATTCACCTGGTCAGCCTATGTCATGGAAAGAGCAGGTGTTCCTAATGTTTTGTATACCGGTCTCTGACATTGCTCGTTCTGATATTGCTTAACTTCTTGCTATTCTTTTTCTACTTGTTGGATTATGTGCGGATTGTTATTGTATTGCTAGATATTAGTGCACTGCTGGAGCTAGAAACATAAGACTTTCGCTGCACCTGCGATAACATCTACAAATCCGTGTTCGCGACCAATACACCTTGCTTTGATTTGATCAAAGTAAAGTCTAAGAATGATTTTCCTGGCAGAGCATTGAGCCTCAAGGAACAGATATTAGTAATCACAAAAAAACTAAAAAAGAGACTAAACTTCACTGAATCACACTAAAACAAGCCTTAAGCAAATTACATATGGGCATTTCCATGTAAAAGGACCCATGAGCACCAACATGTGAAGTTCATAGGAGCATGTCAAATTGGGTGTCAAATGAAAGCGAAGAGTCTATAGTTGGGGAAAACTAAGGCATAAATACATTTTTCAACCATTTTCCGTTAAAAAAAATGTGGGCATAAGTAAAGGCTTTGGAATTTATGATAAACCGGTGGAAAAGGGGTCTGTCAGAAAAAGTCCTAAAAGGTGTCAAAAATACATCAAACACAATAATGTTGACGTACAGACCCTGACAACTAATATCAACACTTATATTTAGTTTTTGGAGAAATTGTTAACCTTCTGTAGGTTTAAGCAATATGGCCTTGTAGTTCCGTAACCAAAAACTCACATATCTTTAAGACATTTTCAAATGTCTCTCCCTCATCAGGAAGGAGGATATCGAAAGCTCACAGAAGTAACAAGTAAAGGTAGACCCATCAATTAGCTATAGTTATTTTACTGATATCAATTTGGTTTATGAATTATTAAGTGATTCAAACTCATAATTCCATAACCAAATTGGTAACGAGATTACCCCAAAATCAGTAACGGAATTACTGCAACTGAATTGGCTGCAATGGGAAATCGTAGTAGTCACAAACCACAGTTGGGTCATCTGCTACTGTCCTCCCTTCCACTTGCACACTTACGTTCAGTTGATAACGGTTTCCTTTGTCTTTCTTTTGTGGTCAAACCAAGAGTGTTACAGTCTGAGTCTAGACAACCCCTCCCTCTATCTCTCTCCCTTGCGCTCCCTCTCCAGGTCACCTCTCCCAGCTCTTACTGACACCTACCCATAAGCACCCTCTCTTTCCATTTACTGTAACCAGCATTTTCCCCCACTAAGCACTGGACGTCGATGAACGTTGAAAAGTGTGGACTGACATTTGGTCAGTCCACACTGGCGTTGATGTTAACGTCCACAGACAGACTGGACTGGGACAAATCTGAACTTATCATAGACGTATGATTCACAAGTTTGGATAGTACAGCACAGTAGAGAATTTTTTTTTTCTGTACTGAACTATACTCTACTTTACTGTAATGTACTGAACTCTACTGTGCTCTACTGCACTGTACTCTACCCTGCATTACTCGGCCTTACTCTATTCTACTCCGCCCTGTCCTGCTGTGCTGTTTTGTACTGCACTGTACTCTGCTGTGCTGTACTGTGATGTCCAAACTTGTGAAACATGAGGAGAATGAGATTCAGATCCATAATTATGCATTTCTGTATAGTACAGATCATGTAATTCCGATACCGTAATTCCGTTACCGGGTGTAAATCCACTTCAATTAGTGTAGTTCAATAACCAAGAGATTTTTTTCAAATTCAAGGTACCATGTCATAGCTGACACCCCATTCTTCTGCAGACATCTTTGAATAATAATTCGGAGCATTTTTGTAACAGAGGTTTTGGAAAACGTGGGTCGCATAAAAAGCTGAGGGAGATTTTACCATAACTCTGTTACCAAAGTTTGCATCTGCACAGTTCTTCCAATTCATTTGTTTTTGTAAACTTTTCTGTAGAAATTGTTAAAACTATTCCTTGTGCATAGAGTTGTACTTTGAAATCAATGGTTTTTGTTTGGCATCCATTTTAAAGTCAAAGCGTAAATACCTTGGAATCGCCCATAAGGAATTCACATTGCTGGAAAGGACTGACAAGCAAACACCTTGATCTGAACAGATCTTCATTCTCCCCCTTGTTCTTCCTTAATATCCCTCCCATCTGTCTCTTACCCCATTCAGTCTGAAAGTGGTTACATTTCTCCAGCCCCATTCCTCAGCTGTTTACCAAATCAGTGTCGGAGAGTTCACTTCGTTATTGTTCGAACTGCAGATTGCCCCATAAATAAATACTTCCTGGTTTATCTCTTCCTGTTTAAGCGTAAAAAAGAGGATAATGATCTTATTGGTTATTAAATGGGGTTTGCTGATTGGGTAAGTATTCAGCGAGCATTAAGCCTGTCATCCACCAGACGATCACATGTCCAAATTAAACTGTAATGAGATTAGCCTAGCTGAAGGAGAAACAATGTGTTCCCCTCTCAACACAAAGTAAGGAAAAAAAGGACAAATTGACTAATAGTGTATGTGTGTCTCTGTGGATGTGTTAAACTATTCTTGTGGGGACCAGAAGTCCCCACAAGAATAGTAAACAAACTCAAATCTGACCAGCTGAGGTAATTATGTTCATCCCCACAAGGTCAAATGCTATTTCTAGGGGGTTTACGGTTAAGGTTAGAATTAGTGTTAGGGTTGGAATTAGGTTTAGGGCCAGGGTTAGGAGCTAGGGTTAGTTTTAGGGTTAGGAGGTAGGGTTAGGATTAAGGTTAAGGTTAAGGTTAAGTAAGAGTACGGGTTAGGGTTAGGTTTAGGGGTTAGGGAAAATAAGATATTGAATGGGACTAAATTGTGTGTCTCCACAAGGTTAGCTGTACAATACTTTGTGTGTGTGTGCGTGTGCGCGTGCGTGTGCGCGTGCGTCCAGAGGGACAACATAACCATTCATTATTAGGACTTCTGTGATGAGCGCTACACTAATGCAAAAACTACACCCACCTAGGGCTTCTTCTCAAAGTCTTGATTTCAACATGTCCACACACCCATTCTCCCCACTGATCTAAAAAGCTCCTCATATACTATGATAAGCCCAACCTTGAAATGACTGCCTTGGCTGTCATGTAGCCCACCCCATCTTGCTAGCGTCGTTGATCCCAACCCTGATGCGGACGCATGGTTTGAGAAGGGCTAAGTCTAATATACTGTAGCTCTATAAATGTATTGTACCATGAGTTTAAAACCCAAATAACCCCTATCAGCTGAGATAAGGGGGGTGTTAGTGGAGAGGAAGACAAACCCCCCCCCCCCCCCCCCCACAACATGTTGAACTCGGGCAGCTGAAGGTCTAGCTGCTGTGTGAAACGAGGAAATCCGCTCTTATTTTTCCCAGCGGTCCAGAGCACTTCCAAGAAGGGGGCCTATTTCCATCTCAGATCTCAGGGAGGTTCTTGGGACATCTGGAGTTGGTCTTGCAGCACATTCATCGGTGTGTCAGGCAGGGAGAGAGACGAGGAAGGAGAGCGGAGAGCCATAGCTTTACTCTCATCGCTGTGATGGATGACACTGTCAGCCAGAGGGAGGGCTCTCAATCACAACAAACAGCGCAAAGAGAGGCGGAGACGCAGCACACATCTCCAAACACAGAGGGGGGGGGGGGGGGGGGGGGTGGAGTGATTTGGCCTTTAAAAACACACTCTCTCTCTCCTTCTCACTCACTTTGCGCTTTATTAAAGCAAATGGCTCAGGGCCATTTCAGTGTGGGGCATCGTCAGCCCTGCTGTCTGTTGTAGCCTCATTGGTTACAGAGAGCACAGCATTGTATGCTCTCGTTGGCTGGCCCTCAATACATATCCGTCGCCAAACTCACTGGCTCCAGGTCATCTATAAGTCTTTAGTAGGTAAAGCCCCGCCTTAGGTAAAGCCCCGCCTTATCTCAGCTCACTTGTCACCATAGCAACAACCCACCCGTAGCACGCGCTCCAGCAGGTATATTCCACTGGTCATCCCCAAAGCCAACACTTCCTTTGGCCGCCTTTCCTTCCAGTTCTCTGCTGCCAATGACTGGAACAAATTGCAAAAATCTCTGAAGCTGGAGTCGAATATATCTCCCTCTCTAACTTTAAGCATCAGCTGTCTGAGCAGCTTACCTGTACCTGTAAACAGCCAATCTGTAAATAGCACACCCGACTTCCTCATCCCCATTTTATTACTTACCCTCTTGCACTTTCACTTTCACCTCAGTATCTCTACTTGCACATCATCATCTGCACATCTATCACTCCAGTATTAATGCTAAATTGTAATTATTTTCGCCTCTAGGGCCTATTTATTGCCTACCTTTTTTATGTGTAACTCTGTGTTGTTGTTTTTGTCACACTGCTTCGCTTTATCTTGGCCAGGTCGTAGTTGTAAATGAGAACTGGTTCTCAACTGGCCTACCTGGTTAAATAAAGGTGAAATACATTTTTTATTTTTTATTAAGAGGAACCTATACGGATAGAAAATTAAAAGTGGACTGCTTATTCCCACACACATGCTTGAACAAATGCACAAATACGCACATACACACGCCTGCACACGCACACAGAAACACGCACACAGAAATGAAATTGCCAAACAGAGGGGTGCTTTACAAAAGTTATCCACCCAGATTTCAATGAGGTCCACGCACACTGTGAGCTTCTAACACTGCTCCATACAGAGAGAGACTGGTTCATACTGAGAGCTGCAGTCAGTCACATGTGTGCTTTGGGCATTAGACAGAGAGAACTCTTTAAAATCACACACATACACACACACAGACACAGTATAGAGACAAAGTGGACATTCAGTGCTCAGAGCGGGACAGCAGTGGTGTGGACAGAGCCCCCGTCACCTCGCCTCTCCCTCCATCAACCCCAAGCCAGTGGATTCTCAGACCAATCAATAATCCATTATGAACAAACTGTGCTTTGCCTCCCCACTCCCGGCAGGCAGACAAAGAGCCTTGCTGTAAGCCGTGGGATGGGGAGAACCAGAGAACGAGAAGAAGAGAGGGATAAACAACGACAGGACAGGGCAATAGACGACCCATGGCATGCCCAGTTTGGAAAAGCATAGGCTACTACTTCTGCATACAACTGTTTACACAAAGTGGAGTTATGTTATCTAATGACTTTTGTACGTATGTAATGCATGTTAATGTACATGTACGTATGACCAATTGGTGTCGCCTGTAGCATACAAATACAAATCAAATCATTTTGATTCTCTGTAGCTTACTTTGTTGTTTAACTCTTCTTGTCATGCTCCCTGTTCATATAGCTGAATGTATTTGCTTCAATGACAATAATGAGGCTTTGCGTTCTAGTGTAGTCCCAGTCCTGCTGTGTGTGTGTGTGTGTGTGTGTGTGTGTGTGTGTGTGTGTGTGTGTGTGTGTGTGTGTGTGTGTGTGTGTGTGTGTGTGTGTGTGTGTGTGTGTGTGTGTGTATGCATGCATTTGTGCATGAGCATTGTGGTGTGTGCGTGGGACAGGCCCATGTAGTGTTTGGGTGGAGGGCAGCAGAATCCCATAGCCCAGCACCCTGTGGACTGCCTGGGCTAATGTCTGGGTCTGGGACTGTCAAAGCAGGTCAAGCTCACAGACAGGGAGATCAGCGGGGGGCTCACGGCGTCCATTATCTCCCCCCCCCCCCCCCCCCCCCCATTCTCCGTCCCCTATACCCATACCAATCATACCTCCCACTCAACCCCAGCCACAGCCCCAGCAGAAACCCACCATTAATGTGTCAGCATAGACAAAACACAATGGAGGGATCCTCTCTCTCCCTCTCTCTCTGTCTCTGGTTGTCTCCAGACCTTTGAGAAGTGGGATGGGAGGAGGGTGGTGGGTGGAAGAGGAGGGTGGGGGTCTCTCTACGTGAGAAGGGTCTTACAAATGAAAAGCACCGGATCCCTGCTTGGGTGTATAGAGCAGGGCTGTAGGAGGGAACAGGGGCCAGAGCAGGTGTTTGGGTCAACAATGTCATGTTCGATTTCGGAGAGTGGGCCGTGCTGCTGGATTTACTGCATGGTCAAGGAAAGGAGGGAGGGGTGTTCAACAACAAAAAACTGTTGTTCTGCAGCACCCGGCCCCCCACCACTAGAATCTGAAGTCAAATGTCTACTGTTTGCTGTTTGCTGATGATCTGGTGTTTCTGTCCCCAACCAAGGAGGGCCTACAGCAGCACCTAGATCTTCGGCACAGATTCTGTCAGACCTGGGCCCTGACAGTAACTCTCAGTAAGACAAAAATAATGGTGTTGCAGTTCCCAGAAAAGGTCCAGTTCCCAGGACCACGAATACAAATTCCATCTAGACACCGTTGCCCTAGGGCACACAAAAAAAAAAACACATACCTCAAACCTAAACATCAGTGCCACAGGTAACTTCCACAAAGCTGTGAACGATCTGACAGACAAGGCAAGAAGGGCCTTCTATGCCATCAAAAGGAATAGAAAATTCGACATACCAGTTAGGATTTGGCTAAAAATACTTGAATCCGTTATAGAACCCATTGCCCTTTGTGGTTGTGAGGTCTGGGGTCCGCTCACCAACCAAGAATCCACAAAATGGGACAAACACCAAATTGAGACTCTGCATGCAGAACTCTGCAAAAAATGTCCTGTGTACAACGTAAAACACCAAATAAGGCATGCAGAGCAGAATTAGGCCGATACCCGCTAATTATCAAAATCCAGAAAAGAGATGTTCAATTCTACAATCACCTAAAAGGAAGCAATTCCCAAACCTTCCATAACAAATCCATCACCTACAGAGAAATAAACCTGGAGAAGACCCCCCTAAGCAAGCTGGTCCTGGGGCTCTGTTCACAAACACAAACAGACAACACAGAGCCCCAGGACAGCAACACAATTAGACCCAACCAAATCATGAGAATAATATATATAATTACTGACACATTGGAAATAATTTACAAAAAAACTGAGCAAACTAGAATGCTATTTGGCCCTAAACAGAGAGTACACAGTGGCAGAATACCTGACCACTATGACTGACCCAAAATGAAGGAAATCTTTGACTATGCACAGATTCAAGCATAGCCTTGCTATTGAGAAAGGTCGCCAAAGACAGACATGGCTCTCAAGAGAAGACAGGCTATGTGCACACTGCCCACACAATGAGGTGGAAACTGAGCTGCACTTCCTAACCTCCTGCCAAATGTATGACCATATTAGAGACACATATTTCCCTCAGATTACACAGATCCACAAAGAAATTGAAAACAAATCCAATTTTGATAAACTCCCATATCTATTGGGTGAAATACCACAGTGTGCAATCACAGCAGCAAGACGTGTGACCTGTTGCCACAAGAAAAGGGCAACAAGTGAAGAATAAACACCATTGTAAATACAACCTACATTAATGTTTCTTTATTTTCCCTTTTGTACTTTAACTTCTTGCACATCATTGCAACACTGTACATAGACATAATATGACATTTGAAATGTCTTTATTCTTTTGGAACTTTTGTGAGTAATGTTTGCAGTCACTTTTGTTTATTATCTATTTCACTTGCTTTGGCAATGCAAACATATGTTTCCCATGCCAATAAAGCCCCTTAAATTGAAATGTTCTGGACACTTTGGAATCTGTTTTGAGTTGTTCTCACATTGTCTACTTGGATAATTTATTTGAAAAATATCCTTAATTCTTTATTCTATGTGCCTTACTGGCAGCATCTTACTCATTTCTAGTAAGAAACCATACCAATTACCAAACAAACCAACTTAAAACAACAGTACACTCTTAGAAATAAAGGTGCAACCTAGAACCTAAAGGAGAACCCTTTGAAGAACCCTTTTTGGTTCCAAGTAGAACCCTTTTGGGTTTGATGTAGAACCCTCTCCACAGAAGTTTCTACATGGAACCCCAAAGGGTTCTACCTGGAACCAAAAAGGGTTTTACCTGGAACATAAACGGGTTCTCCTATGGGGACAGCTGAGTAACCCTTTTTTTCCTAAGAGTGTAGTGTACTGTATACTTGTTGCCTATATGTTGCGCTGTCTAATCCAAATGTGAGAAACATCTGAAAAAAAGGGAAACACACTGAGGCTGTCCCCCGACTGGCCCTCACATCTGCAGGGTTAACCCCAGAGGCCTGTGTGTGTGTGTGTGTGCTCCACTCTCCCCTCCCCCCGCCACTCCCGTCTGCTTTTCTCACACCACTCGTTAACCCTTTAGCTGCTCCCACAGGAACGCCCTGTTTGTATCAATCTGAATGACCTCTTCTACTCATGATAGCATTCCACACAAAGATGCAGAGTTGGCCACTTAACTTAACCAGAGACAAACTACTACTGAGCTAAACCACCCGGAGAGATTGAGAGATACAGCAGTGGCTTCACATTGAAAGTAGTGATGAGGGATGGCACAATTAACATATAACCGCGTAACTGACGGTTATGGACGAAAATAAAATGGAAACTTTCTTTTTTTTACTATTCAAATTTCCAGTGTTAGAGGTTCCAAGTCTGTTGTAATAATTATATTGTAATGTATGCTGCTGCATTGCAGGGGGCATTGCCTAGGCAACTGAATACTAGTTGTAACAACAACACCTTGCTTGTTGTTACAAGGATCATCACGTTAAGAGTCCGCATAAACGACCGAAATCACATGAACACCTGGCCGTCCCTTCTTCAGTCAGCTGTTAGAGAACAAACAACATATGCACACATACATACATACATACATACATACATACATACATACATACATACATACATACATACATACATACATACATACATATATATATATATACACACACACACACACACACACTACCGTTCAAAAGTTTGGGGTCACTTAGAAATGTCCTTGTTTTAGAAAAAAAAAATCACATTTTAATGTCCATTAAAAAAACATCAAATTGATCAGAAATACAGTGTAGACATTGTTAATAGCTCTAACCAGAATATAAATAGGAGTGGGAGGCCCCGGTGCACAATTGAGCAAGAGGACAAGTGCATTAGAGTGTCTAGTTTGAGAAAGTCACAAGTCCTCAAGACCTCAACTGGCAGCTTCAATAAATAGTACCCGCAAAACACCAGTCTCAACGTCAACAGTGAAGAGGCGACTCCGGGATGCTGGCCTTCTAGGCAGAGTTCCTCTATCCAGTGTCTGTGTTCTTTTGCCCATCCTAATCTTTTATTTTTATTAGCCGGTCTGAGATATGGCTTTTTCTTTGCAACTCTAACTAGAAGGCCAGCATCCCAGAGTTTCCTCTTTACTGCTGAGTGGGGGTCTCCCACTCCTCTTTCTATTCTGGTTAGAGCCAGTTGGCGCTGTTCTGTGAAGGGAGTAGTACACAGCGTTGTACAAGATTTTCAGTTTCTTGGCAATTTCTGGCATGCGTTAGCCTTCATTTCTCTGGAAACAAGAATAAACTGACGAGTTTCAGAAGAAAGGACTTTGTTTCTGGCCATTTTGAGCCTGTAATCGAACCCACAAATGCTGATGCTCCAGATACTCATCTAGTCTAAAGAAGGCCAGTTTTATTGCTTCTTTAATCAGTACAACAGTTTTCAGCTGTGCTAACATAATTGCAAAAAGGTTTTCTCATGATCAATTACCCTTTTAAAATGATAAACTTGGTTTAGCTAACACAATGTGCCATTGGAACACAGGAGTTGCTGATAATGGGCCACTGTACGCCTATGTAGATATTCCATAAAAAATCTGCAGTTTCCAGCTACAATAGTCATTTACAAGATTAACAATGTCTACACTGTATTGCTGATCAATTTGATGTTATTTTAATGGACAAAAAAATACCTTTTCTCTCAAAAACAAGGACATTTCTAAGTGACCACAAACTATTGAACGGTAGTGTAAATAAAGTTGAAGTCAGAAGTTTACATACACTTGTGAAGATGCTGGAGAAGACAGGTACAAAAGTATCTATGTCCACAGTAAAACGAGTCCTATATCGACATAACCTGAAAGGCCGAAAAGAAGCCACTGCTCCAAAACCGGCATAAAAAAGCCAGACTACGGTTTGCAACTGCACATGGGGACAAAGATCGTACTTTTAGGAGAAATGTCCTCAGGGCTGATGAAACAAAAATATAACTGTTTGGCCATAATGACCATTGTTATGTTTGGAGGAAAATGGGGGAGGCTTGCAAGCCGAAGAACACCACTTCACAAAATAGATGGCATCATGAGGGGAAATTATGTGGATATATTGAAGCAACATCTCAAGACATCAGTCAGAAAGCTAAAGCTTGGTCGCAAATGGGTCTTCCAAATGGACAATGACCCCAAGCATACTTCCAAAGTTGTGGCAAAATGGCTTAAGGACAACAAAGTCAAGGTATTGGAGTGGCCATCACAAAGCCCTGACCTCAATCCTATAGAACATTTGTGGGAAGAAATGAAAAATCATTTGCAAGCAAGGAGGCCTACAAACCTGGCTCACTTACACCAGCTCTGTCAGGAGGAATGGCCCAAAATTCACCCAACTTATTGTGGGAAGCTTGTGGAAGGCTACCTGAAATGTAAAATGTAAAATATTCTCTCTGCAATTATTCTGACATTTCACATTCTTAAAATAAAATGGTGATCCTAACTGACCTAAAACAGGGAATGTTTACTAGGATTAAATGTTTAAATGTATTTGGCTCAGGTGTATGTAAACTTCCGACTTCAACTGTATATATATATACTGTATATATAATTAATTTTTTTTGTGAGAGCATCTCGGGGTTAATGAGTGGTGTGAGAAAAACAGACAGGGCTGGTGGGGGGGATGGAGGGAGAGGAAAGCACACACAGACACACAAACAAGGCCCACTGGCGTTAACCCTGCAGATGTGAGGGCCAGTTAAGGGTGTCTTTCATAAGCGGGCAGCCTTAGTGTGCTTCCCTTTTTTTCCAGATCCTTCTCACATTTGGATTCGACAGACCAACATACAGACAACAAGTATACACTACTGTTGTTTTAAGTTGATTTCTTTGGTACTTGGTTTGGCCACATCAGTTTACATCCTTTGAATGAAACTTCTACATTACCATGGAAATTATTGCATCAACTAACAGCTGACTGAAGAAAAGACTGCGGGGCAATTTAGTTAGTTTCTGCGGTAACATGGACTCTTAGCAATGTGATAAAACGTAGTTGTTCCTTGCTGAAACAAGCAAGGCGCCGGAGCAAACAAGTCTTCGGTTGCCTAGGCAACGACATCCACTATGCAGAAGCAGCACACATAGAATTTGAATAAATATAACAGACTTGGAACTCATAACTGTGGACATTTTAATGGTAAAACCATGGGTACACTCACAATAGCTGTCTGGTATCGTGATGCAATAATTTCCATGGTAATCTAGAATGGTAAACCCATGGGTACACTTGCAATAGCTGCCGGGTATTGTGGTGCAATAATTTAGAATGTTCATTCAAATGATGTAAGGTGCGTTCTCTCTCTCACTCTCTCTCACTACAGTAACAGTGTTTTAAAATTCAGAGAGTTGTCAGATCTCGGAGCGTTAAGAGCGCACACTGGACGCTCTGGCCGAGGAGTAGGGTTGATCAGAGTGTTCTAACCCCACAATGGCAGTCAAGCATCCAAGCTAACTAGCTAACGTTGGCTAGCTTGCTAGCAGACACAAATGAGAGAACACCTCACTCAGATGAGAGTGCTCTGAAATCGGAGTAGATAGCCAGAGCAAATTTACGAGCGCGCCCATAAAACTGATGTGGCTCACGCAATGGAATGTATTTTTTGTAATGTCAGTTGAGTTGAGTCAACAAATCACAGCAAATATTGATGGGTACACTTCCTGCTTTTATTTCCTGCTTTGCCCCTATGGATACTCTCACAAGAATGCCGCCAATCCACCCATTACGCCATCATGGACTTGAATGGCAGCACATGCAGTCAGGAGTGGAGGAGAACACTTTTTATTATTTTTTTGCTAATTGCATGGTTAGTACGGAGACTGCAGACATTTTTTTTCGTTTTTGCTATTGTTAGCTAGCGCTAGTCGACGGCACTTGCGCCAAACTCTGGTCCATCCTATAGCTTGTTCTCCATCTTGCTTATAAATAGTGAGCCAACATGTTTTCAGCACTTCTATTTCCCCGACTGATCAAAACTAGTTCTCATTCTATCTCGTCTCTCTGCAGCAGATATGGTGAACAATATGTTCGGAACATCGAATCGCAAGAAAATCACAATATCGAGTCGCAATCGTGAGAATAGCAATACATATCATATCAGCACCTATGTATCGTGATAATGTCATTAAAGAAGACCGTGGGCATTTCCCAGCCCTAAATGAGAGACCGCTAAAGAGCTAGCGTGAATGTAGGATTTGTCTTACGAATAAAACACGAAATCCGATTTAAGCTCCCAAGACAAGACATCTGGTTTAACAGATCAATTAAAACAACAATAGTAGATGTTGGAACTATAAACACACTTGGACAGTGATAAGATGCATTTGTTTGTTTTGGTCATTTCATGTTGAGTTCTTTGCCAAACCAGTTCTAACAGGTTTCTTATGGACGTGTTGTGACTGAGGCGAGGGAGAGAGTAGTAGGCTGCGATGAGACCCATGTGGAACCTGCATCCCAGGGTCTGTCCCAGGGTCTTCTCTCGCTACGCCCACCTGTGTAGGCAACCCAGAATAACCCCTGGAACAGCAACGTAAATGAGCCTCTCTGGAATGCAATTAGGCCACTGAACTCCCCGTGCATTCCCCCTCTGCAGCGCAGGCCCACGAGAGACACTTCCAGCCAGCCCCACAGCAACACACACACGTGGCCAGAAACAAAATCAGGAACAAAAATGATGGATGGAAAGAAGGACATTATCAATGTATAGCTGTGCTAGGGTTTCTCCTCTGTCTTTTCTTGTTTGTCTATTCCATTCTAATCCTTTTTAATCTTGCCGTCTAACTTGATGTGAAACCTAATGATAACATAGCATGTGTACATTATAGAAAACAAAGTGCATAGGAGGATGAGATGAAGAGATATGACAAACAGGGATGGAGAGAATGGAGGACTTGATACAGAGAAAATCTGTATCTCTCTCTCCCTCTCTCTCTCTCTCAAGCATATGTGTTTTCACAGAGAACTCCTCAGCTCAATGGAGACTGTGCATGCTCAAACACTAACTTGGCTCAACCTGTTCAAAACAAATACAATAACACAACGAGGTGCAACCTAAATAAAAGAACTAGTGGGTGAAATCCAATTTCTTCGCCACAAACACTTTGTTATTGTGTCACGGAGTCCACTTCACTATTGGACTGGGAACAGAAAGAAACAGCTGCTCGAGGACTCGGAGCCAAAAACAATAAGTCAGAACCAGCACACAGGAAAACCACTACTTTAGGTGTTTGATATTTCACAGTTTCACACAGAACTTTACAAGGAGTTCACAAGCAGACCTGGGTTCAAATAGTACTTGAAATCTTTCGAATACCATGAGAGTTTGCTCTAGCCAGCCAGGAGTGCCAGAATGGCAAGGTTTGGTGTTTTGGAACTATTATATTGGTTTATTGAGCCAGGCAAGATCAATCAAGCTCAGATAAAGTATTTGACATGATTTAAAATAGCATTTGAACCCAGGTATGTTTACAAGGAAGCTACATGTAAAATAGTTCCTTCAAACTGCCTCTGAGACTTTACAATGAGCATAATGATGTGATTGATAGCAGAACCATGGACATCTGGGTCATGTCTTTACAGGGCTGACTGATTCCCGCTGGTGAACATCAGCCTTGCTTGCTATCTCACCAAGTGGAAAGTATAAACTAAGAATGAAAGCAGTAGTGAAAGCTACCTCTGAAAAGAGCATGGTGGAGGGAGAGGGGAGGAAGGTTGAGAGAGAGAGAGATAGAGAGAGATAGAGATAAAGAGTATGAGAAAGCAAGATAGAGAGAAAACAAAAGAGATTGTGTGAATGATTGAGAAAGACATACAGAGAGGGAGAGGGTAAACCGCAGGCTCAAACCACACCAAGGAAATGCTACGTGCTCTCCAATCTCCAAACACTCCTAGCCAAGAAAGCTCCTATGGGGGAGAATCTGATAGGATTAGTATTTCAGAGGCTTCCTCTTTCTGTCATTTTATGGCTTATGGATGCCACATGCATGTTGAAGACAGGAGTCTCTTTCTGCATCCCAAAGGCAACACAGTATAACGCCACAGTCACTGTGTGTTAGCATAGCATCATGACTCGACATAGTTTCATACTGCATCTACCCAAATGTTTCCTGATGTTGCATGGGATTTGTTAATACAGATACATTCAAATGGTCTGATTTAGAGTCCCCTTCCATTTGAAATGCTAAAAGGTCAAAGTTCAGATACATGAGGTTAAAAACAAGTAGTGGTAAGGACGTAGTGATGTCTGTCACAGGTGGTTTCAATGGACGTGTTTTATCCAGAAGGACCAGCACAATACGTTGGTCTGCCTCAAGTTCCTCGAGGTCTCCACTCTGCTTTGTTCTCTGAGAGAGAGAGGAACCTGGGCTGGTCTGTTTATTAGTAGTTACTTTTGACCAGGATTGACTTGAGTCGGGAGCCAAAACCTGCCAGCGTCAGAGTACACTACAGCCATAATGTCTCCTACAATGACTACCAGTGCCTCTGAAATACCGTCGCCCAATCCAAAATCGACCCCTAGACCCTACTATGTCCTATGCCCTATGCACTTGTATTTTTTTTATTCTCTTTTATTTTGTAAAATGTGTGAAATTGTAAAATGTTGGGCTCCCTTGTGAAAAAGACCTTGGCCTCAATTGGACTCCCTGTAGAATTAAAGGTACAATTAACTGTGACGATCGGAGAGAATTTGACTGACGTGAGTGATATGGTTCTATCTTGCCCTTTTGATAAGCTAGGTGAAACGTTCACTACATTGCTTAGACATACGTCAGTATTTCCCAAATTTGGGTTTCTTAAGAGAAGCACGTTTTGTTTTTTTGCTCTAGCACTATTCAACTAATCCAAGCTTGATGATTAGTTAATTCAAGGAATCAGCTGTGTAGTGCTAGGGTAAAAAAACGAAATGTGTACCCCTTGGGGACCCAAGGACCGAGTTTGGGAAACGCTGACGTAGGGGCAAGGGGTCGATTTGAGATAAGGCACATGGCTGTAAATCTATGGACGGTGTTTGAATGTAAACCAAATGTAAGTGTTATAATACACTGAATGTATTTAAAAAACAGAATGGAAGTACTCTGAAACGCAGAAATATTCATGTTTTTAAGAGAGTCTTGTGAAAACCATTGTTGGTGTTTCAGTGCATGTAAAAGGCAGCATCAAAACACAAAAAGCTGATGTTGGCAAACTGTGCCTCTCATACAATCAAATGGTTTTGAAATGCCAATGGTTTGTAGCGTACATATTGATTCTTTAATTAACATGTTAAAGAAGAATTTAATACTTTTCCTAGGGTAGGCAATGGCACTAATTACAGGCTACAGTTGCCAAGCCCATTGTGAGATGATAAATGATGTTACAATCAAAATATTTCGGGCTATGTAAGTTATAGCAGCAGGGGCAAAATGAGGTAAGAGAACAAATACATCTGCAAAGAAAAGAAAGCATTTGAAAGCTTCAAAATCATGTCTTGAAAAACACATTTTGTGCTCTTGAATTATTACCCTGGACAAACGTATTAATTTGTACTTTCACAAAACTATATTTTCTTTTACCCTTTGTTTGAGCATAATACTGTATATTTGACATTTGGGAATGACCAATGAGGCGTTTATCAACACACCCTATAAGAGCAAGGCATACACAACAAGAGGAGGGACTCCCATTTACAGTATTTGGAAACTCCAGAAGAAGGGATCTTTCTTTGCACTAGACAGGGTTCGACACACCGTAACAGTGTTTAGGAGCTTAAGAGAGAGGAAACGGCTCCGGAAAATGAGGGATCAAATTCTGCATGAGAAAGGACTCGAAACGCCATAACAGTGTACTCAACATTATCCGGGTTAGCACGCCCAATCTCTTGCAAGGTGTTGCCCAACTCTTGACTAAGTGGTGTTACAACACACTATGTCATGTTACAGGACACCTCGGGATGAATGTTTCAGTACACCTTCAATCTGTATCTTAACCCCTTACACCCATGTGTTTTAAAACTCGAGGAAAGTTACGGTTTCGTCTCCTTAACGATGGTGGCAGCTTACTAGTTGCTACTAGTTATAGTGTTACAAAACACTCAATTTTAACAGTGTACCAGTCACCTATGCTAGTGCTAGTGTTAGTGTCCTGGTGGGGTATATTAACCTGGGGTGAGATAATGAGATTCCGGCACCGGTTTTAGATAGTACAGCAGTGAGGTAAACGATGAGTAAGGTAAAGTAGCATAGACAATGATGTCATCAAAGGGTTGCGCGGACGAATATGCACAGCTAAGCTGAACACACGCAGCTGCACATAACCATACTGTAAACAGTAGGGATTACAGCATGTCTACAGGTCTCTGGAGAACTCAGAGACAGTCAGCGACGGAGCTCGATGATTCCAACGGGATTCACCTGCCAGGCGGGTCGCCCGGTTGCCGTGACGACAGAGACCTGGGCTGCGCGCGTCTCTCTCTGTCTGCCCAAGCGATGCTAAACCCTCAGCCCTGTTACACAACAAATAAGCAAAGGATTACTACTCATTTCGTTTTTTTTCTTCACATCAGGCCGAGCTACTGCCCTTCCTTACACAACACACTTTGTCTGTGTGTATATGTGTGTGTGAGAGAGTGTGCTTTTGCAGCATTTAGGCTAGATGTCTAGCATGGTTTCTCGTATATACTGTAGCTGTGTGAGGATGCATTACTGATGGAAACAACCTGTACAGGTGTACGCTCTTAATTTGATCCCCCGGTTGTTGCAGGAAATGCAAACATGTAGTGCAGGGGTATTCAACTCTTACCCTATGAGGTCTGGAGAATTCTGGTTTTCTGTTGTATCTGATCATTAATTGCATCCACCTGGTGTCCCAGGTCTAAATCAATCCCTGATTACAATGGAATAATGAAAAAACACAATGGCACTGGCTTCGAGGTCCATATTTGCGTTTGAGGGGTGTAGGTTTAAAAAGGTTTAAAAAGGTTTCTAAAGTTTGCAATTTCCACAACCGGCCATGACCCATAGGGGCGGTGCACAATTTGCCCTGCGTCATCAGGGTTAGGGGAGGGTTTTGCCGGGGTAGCTTTACTTGGCAACTCCTTGTCGCTAGAGCACGGTATGGAGGACGTATGACTCGACCTTCGCCTCTCACGAGCCCGTTCGGGAGTTGCAACTATGAGACAAGATTGTAATTGGATCGCAATTGAATATCATGAGAATGGGGAGAGAAAAAGGGAGTAAAATAGAAAACAATATATACAAAAGAAAATATATATAATGTCAGACTAGATTTTCCCTAACATTTTTTTAAATTAACCCCTACAAAAATAGCAATTTCTTATAATCCACACAATAATTTACATTGCCTGTTGCTGCAGGATTATTTTTCTGCTGTGAGAAACTGGTCAAATTAAGATACAACATCTGTATATCTGTGTGTTTGTCTTATGTACACATATGTGTCTATAAGCACAGAGAAGAGCATCATGACTGTAGAGAGCAGCATATAATAGCAGACATAGGTATGGGTGTGTATTCTGTGTAAATCAGCAGCATGGACCAGCACAGTGGAACACAAACACACACAGCAGCTCAGTGCTACAGCGCCCTGCACAGAGCAATACACTAGCCTACATAGAACTCATGTCAGTGATGTCTGCACTGCACAGAATGAGGTGATTTAGACCAGAATAGACGAGCACCGAGGAGAGGAGCGAATAACATATTGGCACAGCTGAAGACAGTTGAAGACTGTAAAGATCAACAGAGATAAAGGACCACTGTAACATAGCAGCACAATGGAACAGGCTGCAGACAACACAAGTGTTCACTTCACAATTGTCCGCTAGCATTATCTGGGCCAATGACACCTGCCTGCAGCCCCCTGTAAACTGACTCCCTTTCTGCCTTAATAGCATGGGTCGTGTTCATTAGGCACCAAACAGGAGAAAACAGACTGAACCAGGGAGGGACTACCTCGACTTGTCCAATAAGGAACAGACATTTTTGTTTTCTGTTACTAAATGTTTTTAAACATTTTATGAATCATGCTCAAATGAACACAGCCCTCCTGTATATTCCATTGGTTACGGCGGCGAACAGAACTTTCCACCCATGGTCATGGGGCACGAATTGGGGGATTTTGTGGTAGTCGGCCAGGTATAATCTAATGAGATTAGTTTGCTCTTTAAATAGAATTCTGTGGCCAGAGATGAGATTATCACGGCCAGGAGCCTCAAGATCAAAAGAGCCTCTGTCTCGTTTACTTTGTTATGGGAATACCATGAAAACAATCATTCCGAGCAAGATAGTGGTATTCGAGAGAGTCTCTGTGCGTGTGTCACCTCTAATCAATAATATTCTGACAATGAGCTCTGAATCTCCGAGGTCTATTAGATTACCATTCATATGTGGGCTCAGCAAAAACAAGTGTAGATTTTTTCATGGCAAGGTTTTCCTATGGTGACACAGGTCAAACTTGAAGCAATGCTAGAGACCAAACAACTGAATTTCCACAATTCTCATGGAAATATTTTGCGTACCTGTCTATTTACCACCACAAACCAATGCTGGCACTAAGACCGCACTCAACGAGCGGTATAGGGCCATAAGCAAACAAGAAAATAGTCACCCAGAGGCGGTGCTCCTAGTGGCCGGTGACTTTAACGCAGGAAAACTGAAATCTGTTTTACCTCATTTTCACCAGCACGTGACCTGTGCAACTAGAGGCGAAAAAACTCTCGATCACCTTTACTGTACACACAAAGACACACACAAGCTCTCCCTCGCCCTCCCTTTTGGCAAATATGATCATAACTCTATCCTCCTGATTCCTGCTTACGAGCAAAAACTTGTAAGGAAGTACCAGTGACCCGCTCAATACGGAAGTGGTCTGATGAAGCGGATGCTAAACTACAGGACTGTTTCGCTAGCACAGACGGGAACATGTTCCGGGATTCATCCGATAGCATTAAGGAGTTTACCGCATCAGTCACCAGCTTCATTAATAACTGCATCGACGACGTTGTCCCCACAGTGACCGTAGATATAGAACATATCCCAACCAGAAGCCATGGATTACAGGCAACATCCGCACTGAGCTAAAGGCTAGAGGTGCCGCTTTCAATGAGGGCGACACTAATCCGGACACTTAGAAGAAATCCCGCTACGCCCTCCAACAAACCATCAAAAAGGCAAAGTGTCAATACAGGACCAAGATCGAGTCATACTACACCGACTCCAACACTCGTCGGATGTGACAGGGCTTGCAAACTATTCTTATCATTAAGATCGCAGAAGACACAACGGTGGTAGGCCTGATCACCAACTACGAGGAGACACTCTACAGGGCGGACGTCAGATACCCGGCAGTGTGGTGCCAGGACAACAACCTCTCTTTCAACGTCAGTAAGACAAAGGAGCTGATCGTGGACTACAGGAATCGGAGGGCCGAGCACACCCCCCATCCACATCGATGGGGCTTTTGTGGAACAGGTCGAGAGCTTCAATTTCTTCGGTGTCCACATTACTAAGGAACTATCATGGTCCACACACATCAACACATTCTACAGCTGCACCATTGAGAGCATCTTGACTGGCTGCATCGCCGCTTGGTATGGCAACTGTTTGGCATCTGGCCGCAAGGGGCTGCAGAGGGTAGTGCTTATGGCCCAGTACATCAGATGAAGGCCCTAAAAATGGTCAAATAATCCAGCCACCCAAGTAATAGACTGTTCTCTCTGCTACCGCACGGCAAGTGGTACCGATGCACCAAGTCTGGAATCAACAGAACCATGAAGAGCATCTACCCCCAAGCTATAAAACTGCTAAATAGTTTCTTAAATAGTTAACCAATAAACTACCCAGAATATGTGCAGTGACCCTTTTTGCACTAATCTCGTTTGACTCATCACATACACTGCTGCTACTGTTTATTATACTGTATTTGCCAATGCCTAGTCACTTTATCACTACCTATATGTACATATCTACGTCAATTACCTCGTACTCCCGCACATCGACTCGGTACTGGTAACCCGTGTATATAGCCAAGTTATCGTTACGCATTGTGTATTATTTATTCCTTGTGTTATTATACTTCTATTTATACCTGGTTTATAAAATATATATTTTTAAACATTATATTATTTGATTGTTTTTATTGTTTTTTTGCATTGTTGGGAATGGTCATAAGTAAGCATTTCACTGTCAGTCTACACCCGCTGTTTACAAAGCATGTGACAAATATAATGTTATTTGAAATGAGTTGAGTTACAGTGAATCGCGGAAACAAAACAAGATCACGACAAAGAGTTTGTTGTGATTCCTAAAGCGTTATAACCCAGTAGAGCTAAGAGAAGCTAGGTTAGATACCTCCAGGGCCCTGTTTGACTACTTTACAAAATATACCCTTTCTACCATCCTTGAAGTTATCAGTGTTCTGACATCAATTGTGACAGCCAGAGTTCCAGTCACCTATTGGCATGCCAGATAAGTGATTGCTTCAATGAAGGGAGGAAGGAAGCACGCTTTTTAAAGAAAAATAGTAGTCGTATGTAGAAGATACACATGGTATACAACGTCCAACGAAATGCTTACTGGCAGGTTCCTGCCCGACCCTGGAAAATGTAAAGTGTTTATTTATATGGAAATGCATGTAAATTGAAAGAGTTGTAAGAGGGCATGGTAGTCAGTTCATCATGATGCAATCTGACTTCCTTTCTCTCAGTAGTAGGGTAAACAGAGAAGTCTAGTGAATGAGTGTGTTCAACAGCAGCTTCAGATAATCTGAGTCTGGGCCTGGCTACTGGGGGGCCCCTCCCTCACACACACACATACATATACAGGACACACACACACACACACACACACACACACACACACACACACACACACACACACACACACACACACACACATCTGGATATAATGTGGGAACAGGACACCGAGGTCAGCGGGGTAGGGGAGGGTACGGGGGAGTGCAAGGAGATCTAGGTCTTTAAAAAACACCAATGGACCAATGAGGAGGGGCGAGTGGGGAGGTCGGGGGTCATTGCTAAGAGCTCTCTGACTTTGGTTTCCCCTCTCTGAACCGCTACTGCACCACCAAGCCACAGAGCGAGAGGTACAGAGGCAGCAGCTGGGAAACGTGCGACCCCAGTGGAAAACACTGGCCGCTGGCAGCAGTAGCCCATGGAAGACAGAAGGTAGCAGACAGAATCTGGACTAGAGGAAGGTGGAAAACATAGAGGGTCGGGTTCCCAGGTAGCAACAGGGGCGGCAGGTAGCCTAGTGGTTAGAGCGCTGGGCCAGTAACTGTAAGGTGTGCTGGATCGAATCCCCGAGCTGACAAGGAAAAAATCTGTTGTTCTGCCCCTGAACAAGGCAGTTAACCCACTGTTCCCCAGTAGGCCATCATTGTAAATAAGAATTTGTTCTTAACTGACTTAACCTAGTTAAAAAAAATAATAATTAAAAAGCCTAGTTTGGGACAATAGTGGAGCCTTTCAGCAAAGGGGGATGGGGGGGTGGAAGAGAGAAATGCCACTCAGGAAGCAGTGATGTTTCATTGCCTTGGCTTATGTAGTGGAGAGAGGCCAGCATAGTCAGTGGATAATGTGGTAGCTACCTCTGTCCAGCTTTACATTCAGCTCCACACGTGGCTATGGGGCAAGTTCATTAGCCCCTGGCAGTCATCATCCTCACCCCCATCCTCAGTGACCTCAAAACCAGCCCGCCGCTGTCTCCCTTTTCCACCGCTCGCTCTCTCTCTCTGAATTTCAATTTAAGGGGCTTTATTGGCATGGGAAACATATGTTAAAATGTCCTATTACGTCTATATACAGTGTTGTAACGATGTAGAAAAAGTTAAAGTACAAAAAAAGTACAACATAAATAAGCATAAATATGGATTCTCTCTCTCCCTCTCTCACTCCCACTCCCTCTTCCCTTTCGCTGTCTCCATCTCTCCCTCATTCTGAGAATGCAGACACAGCTACTGACAGAAACAGAGAAATCAAATAACCATCCTAGACTATCTCTCCCTCCGTCTGGCTTTCCACATGAGTAGCTCAGTGAGAGAGATGCTAACTAAGAGAGAACACAACCACAATAAACATTTCAGCTTTTTGGGGGGGAAAAAATACTATAATGTGCATGAAAGCACTTTATTACAGAACAAGTAAAAGCAGAACTACTGTTCTGTACTACTGGGACACACATGTACGTGCGTAGGCACACACTCACACACAGAAACACACTTCTAGTGAAGTAGTGTGTTTAACAACAGCTGGGCCTGGCTACTGGGGGGCCCCTCCCTCACACACCCACACACGCACACACACACGCAAGCACGAATGCACACACACACACATGCATTTACACACACACAACCCAATACACACCCATACAAATAGGAACAGAAATATCCCCCTCCATCATGCAAGGTTAGGTTGACATCAGTGGCTAACGATCAGTTCCTCTGTGGTGAATGATTAGCTGTAGCCCAGAGACATTTCCAGCTTGTTTCCCTAAGTCATTCAGACATCTCACATCACCAGGCTTCAAAGAGCACAATAACGAGGCCTACATCCATCCTGTTCCACTCTCAAAGCCCACATCTACTCAGTGTCTTTATCTAGAAACTAGATCATCCTCACAGAATTCAAGTTAAGTGGAAGGCAGAAAAATAACTTCTGTTCTATGTTGTTTTCGAGTTATTCTACAAAGTTTCTCCCTGCAGGCAGTCACTGAGTCCGAGGTGCTAAAGGAGCTCCTTAAACTTGACCTCCAAAAAACATCTGGGCCATGGTTTAGACCCTTTCTTCTTTAAGGTTGCTGCACCCTATCATCGCCAAGACTATCTCCAATTGTTTTAACCGGTCTCTCCTTTCTGGGGAGGTTCCCATTGCTTTCAAGGCAGCCACGGTGCGTCCTTTATTTAAAGAGGGAGATCAAGCTGATCCTAACTGTTATAGGCCTATTTCTATTTTGCCCTGATTATCAAAAGCGTTGGAAAAACTTATCAATAATCAACTGACTGGCTTTCTTGATGTCTATAGTATTCTCTTGGGTATGCAATCTGGTTTCCACTCAGGTTATGGATATGTCACTGCAACCTCCACGGTCCTCAATGATGTCAACATTGCCCTTGATTCTAAGAAATGTTGTGCTGCTATTTTTATTGACTTGGCCAAAGCTTTTGATATGGTAGACAATTCCATTCTTGTGGGCCGGCTAAGGAGTATTGGTGTCTCTGAGGGGTCTTTGGCCTGGTTTGCTAATTACCTCTCTCAAAGAGTGCAGTGTATTAAGTCATAAAATCTGCTCTCAGCCATTGTCTGTCACCAAGGGAGTACCCCAAGGCTCGATCCTATCCTCTTCTCAATGTACATCAACAACATAGATCAGGCAGTAGGAAGCTCTCTCATCCATTTATATGCAGATGATACAGTCTTATACTCAGCTGGCCCCTCCCCGGATTTTGTGTTAAATGCTCTACAACAAAGCTTTTTTTGTGTCCAACAAGCTTTCTCTACCCTTAACCTTGTTCTGAACACCTCCAAAGCAAAGGTCATGTGGTTTGGTAAGAAGAATGCCCCTCTTACCACAGGTGTTATTACAGGTAGTCACCTCATACAAGTACTTGGGAGTATGGCTAGACGGTGCCCTGTCCTTCTCTCAGCACATATCAAAGCTGAAGGGTAAAGTTACATCTAGACTCTTTATGTAGTGTTGTGTTGTCTCTCTTGTTGTGATGTGTCTTTTGTCCTATATTTATATTGTATTTTTTTTATTTTTTTTAATCCCAGGCCCCCGTTCCCGCAGGAGGCCTTTTGCTTTTTGGTAGGCCGTCATTGTAAATAAGAATTTGTTCTTAATTAACTGACTTGCCTGGTTAAATAAAGGTTAAATAAAATAAATGAAATACATTTGTCATCCACAAATATTAGGGATGATCAAGCAGATCCTTTGTTTTGGGTAAACAATATATGTTTTGGCTCACGGGTGTGGAAATATATGCCCCTTTCTTTCCAATTAGGTATTTTCTTGACAATATTTCAGTCTATTTTATGGGACCCCTTTTGGCTCAAGAGCAACCCAGAGGCAAAAGTTCCGTTTGGCCACTTTAAATATGCTTCAATGAGTCTGCTGTGCTATTTGTATGTATGACTGTGACTGTTGGGTGTGGTCTTTGTGTGAGCCTGTCCAGCCTACGATGCCGTGCTAATCTAATCTAATAAGAACATTCACTAACCACCATGAAGCAGCCTTACTCACAGCACAACCACATCTCCTGCTGTTCATTTCATGGACCAGGAAAAATAACATGCCAGCTAGTTGTCCCGCTGTACATAAATCTCAGCTAAATGATGTGTTTGTTTACAAGTATAAGAGCTCTGTATCCGACTGGGATTCAAAGGAATTCGAAGCACCACTTTTGTGGCAGAAAAACAGTAGTATGTATTTTTAAACCAGCGTTGTCATTAAAAAATGTGGTCACCTCTCGACATTTGAATGAGATATAGGCCAAAGCCATGGACAGAGGAGTCTCCTTTGAGAATCGTTGCCACAACCCCCCACCCCACTTTGTTGCCCTTTAGAACACAGAGTTTGGATTAACTTTGTAAGTGTCGTCATCTGTCCACCCCTTCACCCCTATCCCTCCACCTCTCTACCCCGTTACCCCTTCACCCCTATCCCTCCACCTCTCTACCCCTTTACCCCTATCCCTCCACCTCTCTACCCCTCTACCCCTGCACCCCTTCACCCCATATCCCTCCACCTCTCTACCCCTTCACCCCTATCCCTCCACCTCTCTACCCCTTTACCCCTTCACCCCTATCCCTCCACCTCTCTACCCCTCTACCCCTGCACCCCTTCACCCCATATCCCTCCACCTCTCTACCCCTTTACCCCATATCCCTCCACCTCTCTACCCCTTTACCCTTGCACCCCTCCCACCCTCCACCTCTCCTCTCTTCAGGCCTGACGGTGGGTGTTTAGAGCTCGCTGGGGCTTAGCGACTCGCGGTGTCTCATCAAATACGAACAAGGTCGTGAGGAAGGCCACAGCCTCAGTCACACAGCAGAGACAGACACAGAGGCATGGCCAGTGGAAGGCACAGTGTTGGGGGAATAGTGTTAGGGCACTAGTAGTGTTAGATAGGGATGGGCACGGTTATTTGAATATCCGAACGGACGTTAGTGTTTGAATACTTGCGAAAACCTACACAGGTTTCACGCGTTTGTTGCTTTTGTTGGCAAATCAAAGTGGCACTGTCAGTGGCTCCATGTGTAACAACCGACGTGAGAGATCTCTAATCAATGCAAAACGGAGTTAAAATTACAGAATGAAGTTAGTTAAATGAGAAGGAGTAGGCTACAATGAGCAAGCATCAGGTAGGCTGTTGTTAAATCAGAATGGAGCTGTTGTGGACAAGAATGGAAAGCGCAACAGAATAGCTTCAAGTCCCACCTATTATTGATTTAATGATTATCATTTGATCGACTGGTACATTTTTACCAAAAGGTTTTCTTTGTTTATGGAAAAGTCACGTTCAAAAGCGAAAGGCCTAATTGAATCAATTTAATTTGATGACCTTTGTCATTTGAATTAAAAAGGCAACAGAAGAAGGTAACTGATCAAAAGACAAAATATGATTCTCTGAGCGAGCGTTTTACACACAGTCATTTTTACTGTATCATGTTGGTCTTATTCAACACACTGTCTGCTTATAATGTAATTATTCTATTGAGCAGTGGGTCTATAAAAAGGGGATCAATAATACCAGTGAGCTAGTCGCTAGTGACATCTGGGCTGGACAATGAGCTCGCCCCAGCGCGCACACACGCACACGCACACACGCACACACACACACACACACACACACACACACACACACACACACACACACACACACACACACACACACACACACACACACAGAGAGTCTCTTTCCAATCCCTGATTGCATCCACGTGGCTCAGGGCTTCTTCTCCCTAATCTTATTTCTCTTCTTTAATCCCTTAGCAATCAGAGCAACAATGCCACCATTGGTTCACAGAGCAGGCAAAAATCTATTAGATATATGTTCTTTTATTATAGCATACCACAACCGACGGGGATTCAAATAATTACTGTAAGTATTAATCAAAGTCCTGTTTTTGTGATCTGCTGTGGGGGTAAGATATTGACTCACCAGGAGTGGGACAGATGCATAATCAACATAGTGTTCAATCATTCTCTCTCGCTCTCTCATGTGAGATGAATGGCCAATAATAGGCATGATGTGTTAATTGGAAAGAAAGCATTTATATGTGTAAGGAAAAAAATCGAACACACACCAGGCAGTCTCGGAATCCCCCAATCAAATCTTCCATTGAAACTCCTCATTCAATCTCAGATTCAGCATTCCAAAATCAGTCGTACTACAACAGTCCCTGAAAAACAACAGTGACACTTTTTTATAATGCTTCTAATGTTTACAAATAATGACTTTTTATTTGTAATGCTTATTCATGAATGTGTGTCATCGAGTGTTACCGATACACCATATTAACTGTGCCCCCATCACAACAGCACAGCCTCTTCACTACCTAACCACGCAGTCTCAAATGTGCCATGCTAAATCCCTCGGCCACAGCCTCCCCCCAACCTCATTCCAACCCCTCTCCGCCTAGTCCCCCGATGACTAAATCATTTTCTTCGGGTCTAATTTGGCCAGATATCTTGCTAGATAGCTTACTATCAAGCCCATGCTTACGTAGCATGGCATTTCATTGATCCAGCCATGGGGTTACAGGTGTGACCCAAATATGGGGATTACACATCCAGCTGTTACCCCTTGCTCAGAATTTGGAGAAAACACACGTGTGTGTGTGTCTGTGTGTGTGTGTGTGTGTGTGTGTGTGTGTGTGTGTGTGTGTGTGTGTGTGTGTGTGTGTGTGTGTGCCTGTGTGTGTGTGTTCTTGTGTGGAGTGATGATGAGAGAAGATACAGCAGTGCCTTAAAGGGACTGCAGTCAGTCTTTTGCCAAATACATTCCTTTTGATTATACTGAGGACATAAGCAAAGAGTTTCCTATGGAGGGGCTCATTTATAATTTAATCCAGGAGCCACAGTCTTTCTGAGCTGGCAGAGAGAGACTGCCCTTTCACAGGAGGAGTCCCACTGTGCAGCTGAAATCAATGCCATGGCCACAAACTTAACACAGCCCGGTACCACTTCCTATCAGTCTGACGATAAACTAATTATGGGATTGTCTGTAGATAGCCATCAGGTAGAGATTCCATTACAGTAAATTCATTTTATAAAAACAAATAGCTGTTTTAGCTGTTTTACCCAAACCAAGTGAGCCACAAAGAAATTAGTCAACACTGTGTGTATGGATAAAAGACGATAGGAAATATTTTCTACTCTGGATACAGGTTATGCAACAACATTACGTATCTTATATATCCTAGACTGCAGTAGAGGTGTGGTGTGTTTACCACATCGGACTTGCCCATAAAGGTGTCGCCGTGGTAGACAAAAATGGAGGAAACAAAAGGCACACAACCGTGTGTCTTTTCTCCGGACAAAGAGACTGGATACACAGGAAATGAAGACGCATAACCAGTGTCTCCAAATGGGGTTCTATGGCTCTTCCATAATGACGTGATATAAGATATATTAAGATGTGTATGACTCCTCTGTGTGTGTGTGTGTGTGTGTGTGTGTGTGTGTGTGTGTGTGTGTGTGTGTGTGTGTGTGTGTGTGTGTGTGTGTGTGTGTGTGTGTGTGTGTGTGTGTGTGTGTGTGTGTGTGTGTGTGTGTGTGTGTTGTTCAAAAAGCCCAACAGAGTAATCAGTAATGAAAACAGCAGTGGGAGTTACTGGTGCCATTCAGCTAGGGCCTGCTGCTGTGGAATGTGAGGCACCATTCACATGAGTTAAAAATGCATTGCAGCCCACCACAAAGGCCTTTCTTGTCCTCATTGTTTCACATAGGCCGATAAAACAAGTTCAGGTCCAAAAAATGAAATCGCTCATTTGACCCCTACAGATAGAGAAAGGGAGGGGGAACTATGACAAAACGTCTTTGAAAGGCATCTCATGGTACAGTGTGTAAAGTTTAAGTGTGACAAGCCAAGAGATGGAAAGTAAAGTTGTCCAGAAAAACGAATGTTTCAATTTATTTATTTTATTCATCATTCATTTGGAGTCAAAAAATGCATGATGGTAAAAGGCAGGTAGCCTGGTGGTTAAAAGCGTTGGGCCAGTAACTGAACGGTTGCTGGTTCGAATCCCTGAGCCAGCAATGTGGGAAAATCTGCCATTCCGCCCTTGAGCAAGGCAATTGACCCCAAACAACAACTGCTCCCTGGGTGCCGATGACGTGGATGTTTATTAAGGCAGCCCCCCGCACCTCTCTGATTCAGAGGGGTTGGGTTAAATGCGGAAGACACATTTCGGTTGAATGCATTCAGTTGAGCAACTGACTAGGTATCCCCCTTTCCCAATCAAATAAAATCTCTGTTCGGTCGTGTACTGTATGAGCCACTGTGTGAATAAATGAATATAAAACATTGCAACAGGCTTTTTCACCAATGGCTTTCTTTTGTGAAGCTCTGCATTTTTGGAGCTCCAATAGGATCAGTTGTGGATCATGGTATGTTGCTACAAAGTAGGTCCTTAAATGGATTTGGATTTTCAAGATGGCGTAGCAGTCAGACATCTTTGTCTTTGTCTTGTCGTGTCCTGTGTATATATCTTTTTATATCTTTTTTCTTCGCATATATATTTTTTTATATTTCTCTTAACCTCAACTTCAACACACTCTCCTGCAATCCGCCTCACCCAATGTGGTATGGATCTGCTATTTTCTTTACTTTAGAGCCGGAACTCCAAACAGAAGCTAGCCAGCTAACTAGCTACTAGCTAGTAGTCAGCTAGCTACTGCTAGCGGTCATCAACTAACTTTTAGCCCGTACAACTCTTGCCAGTCTGCAGAGCGCGATTCAAACCAGAGCATATCGGACTTATTTTTCTCCATATCTCCGGATTCCTATCGCATGCTCTAAAACTATTCACATGGATCATCGCAGCTAGTTAGCTGCTATCCGAGTGGCCACTCCTGGCTAACGTCTCTGTCCCGAAGCATGCACCAATTACCCTGGAGCTAGCCTATGCTAGGCCCATCTCCCGGCTAGTTGAAGAGGTCCATCAGCCACTCCTTGGGCTACAATACCTATTTTGCCATTTGGCCTGGACCCCTTTTACTGCCGATACGGAGCCCCGCCGATCCATCACGACTTGACTACTGACGTAATCTGCCCGAGGAGTTTTTTCAACCTTCTCCTCCGTCGTGACGTCCCCTGAATGCCCATCTGTTAGCCTGCTACCCGCAGCCCGCTAGCTGTCTAGAGCATATCGGACTGTTAGCTTAAGAGGCCCATTGGCCAATTTCTTGGGCCACTATACCTATTTTGCCAATTGGCCTGGACCCTTTTACTACACGGAGCCCTGCTGATCCATCACGACTGGTCTGCCAACGTAACCGCACGAGGGGGCTACAACAGACATCTTCCGTCGCGACGTCCCTCTAAGTCCCTTCTGCTAGCTTGCTATCCCTGGCCTGCTAGCTGTCTGAATCGCCGTGTAGCTACTCACTGGACCCTTATGATCACTCGGCTACGCATGCCTCTCCCTAATGTCAATATGCTTTGTCCATTGCTGTTTTGGTTAGGGATTATTGCCTTATTTTACTGTAGAGTCTCTAGCCCTGCTCAATCTGCCTTAGTTGACCCTTTAGTTCCACCTCCCACACATGCGGTGACCTCATCTGTTTTAAATTATGTTTCTAGAGACAATATGTCTCTCATCGTCACTCAGTGCTTATATTTACCTCCACTGTATTCACATCCTGCCATATCTTTGTCTGTACATTATGCCTTGAATCTATTCTACCGTGCCCAGAAACCTGCTCCTTTTACTCTCTGTTCCAAAAGTACTAGACGGCCAGTTCTTATAGTCTTTAGCCGTACCCTTATCCTACTCCTCCTCTGTTCCTCTGGTAATGTAGAGGTTAATCCAGGCCCTGCAGTGCCTAGCTCCACTCCCATTCCCCAGGCGCTCTCATTTGTTGACTTCTGTAACCGTAAAAGCCTTGGTTTCATGCATGTTAACATTCAAAGCCTCCTCCCTAAGTTTGTTTAAATTGAATGCTTTAGCACACTCTGCCAACCCGGATGTCCTAGCCGTGTCTGAATCCTGGCTTAGGAAGACCACCAAAAACCCTGAAATTTCCACCCCTAACTAAAACATTTTCCGACAAGATAGAACTGCCAAAAGGGGCGGAGTTGCAATCTACAGCAGAGATAGCCTGCAGAGTTCTGTCTTACTATCCAGGTCTGTGCCCAAACAATTTGAGCTTCTACTTTTAAAAATCCACCTTTCCAGAAACAAGTCTCTCACCGTTGCCACTTGCTATAGACCACCTTCTGCCCCCAGCTGTGCCCTGGACACCATATGTGAATTGATTGCCCCCATCTATCTTCAGAGCTCGTGCAGTTAGGTGACGTAAACTGGGACATGCTTAACACCCCGGCCATCCTACAATCTAAGCTAGATGCCCTCAATCTCATACAAATGATCAATGAACCTACCAGGTACAACCCCGTAAACATGGGAACCCTCATAGATATCATCCTAACCAACCTGCCCTCCAAATACACCTCTGCTGTCTTCAACCAGGATCTCAGCGATCACTGCCTCATTACCTGCGTTCGTAAATGGGTCTGCGGTCAAACGACCACCCCTCATCACTGTCAAACGCTCCCTAAAACACTTCAGCAAGCAGGCCTTTCTAATCGACCTGGCCCGGGTATCCTGGGGGGGATATTGACCTCATTCCGTCAGTAGAGGATGCCTGGTTATTCTTTAAAAGTGCTTTCCTCACCATCTTAAATATGCATGCCCCATTCAAAACATTTTGAACCAGGAACAGTTATAGCCCTTGGTTCACTCCAGACCTGACTGCCCTTGACCAGCACAAAAACATCCTGTGGCGTACTGCACTAGCATCGAATAGCCCCTGCAATAAGTAAGTTTTCAGAGAAGTTAGGAACCAATATACACAGGCAGTTAGGAAAGCAAAGGCTAGCTTTTTCAAACAGAAATTTGCATCCAAAAAGTTCTGGGACACTGAAGTCCATGGAGAATAAGAGCACCTCCTCCCAGCTGCCCACTCCACTGAGGCTAGGAAACACTGTCACCACCGATAAATCCACGATAATTGAGAATTTCAATGAGCATTTGTCTACGGCTGGCCATGCTTTCCACCTGGCTACCCCAATCCCAGTCAACAGCCTCCCACAGCAACTTGCTGAAACAGCTGCAAATTCTGGACCCCTACAAATCAGCCGGGCTAGACAATCTGGACTCTCTCTTTCTAAAATTATCCGCCAAAATTGTTGCACCCCCTATTACTAGCCTGTTCAACCTCTCTTTCGCATCATCTGAGATCCCTAAAGATTGGAAAGCTGCCACGGTCATCCATCTCTTCAAAGGGGGAGACACTCTAGAGTCTAGACCCAAACTGCCACAGACCTATATCCATCCTACCCTGCCTTTCTAAGCTCTTCGAAAGCCAAGTTAACAAACAGATCACTGACCATTTGGAATCCCATTGTACCTTCTCTGCTATGCAATCTGGTTTCCGAGCTGGTCATAGGTGCACTTCAGCCACGCTCAAGGTCCTAAACGATATCATAACCGCCATCAATAAGAGACAATACTGTGCAGCCGTATTCATCGACCTGGCCAAGGCTTTCGACTCTGTCAATAACCACATTCTTATCGGCAGACTCAACAGCCTTGGTTTCTCAAATGACTACCTCGCCTGGTTCACCAACTACTTCTCAGACAGAGTTCAAATCAGAGGGCCTGTTGTCCGAACCTCTGGCAGTCTCTATGGGGGTGCCACAGGGTTCAATTCTCGTGCCGACTCTCTTCTCTGTATACATCAGTGATGTCGCTCTTCCTGCTGGTGATTCTCTGATCCACCTCTATGCAGACGACACCATTCTGTATACTTCTGGCCATTCTTTGGACACTGTGTTAACTATGTTCTTCAACCGATCGCTGCCCACACCTGCCCGCCCGTTCAGCATCACTACTCTGGATGGTTCTGACTTAGAATATGTGGACAACTACAAATACCTAGGTGTCTGGCTAGACTGTAAACTCTCCTTCCAGACTCACATTAAGCCTCTCCAATCCAAAATTAAATCTAGAATCGGCTTCCTATTTCGCAACAAAGCATCCTTCACTCATGTTCCAAACATACCCTCGTAAAACTGACTATCATACAGATCCTTGACCTCGGCGATGTCATTTACAAAATGGCCTCCAACACTCTACTCCAACACTCTACTAATCTATCACAGTGCCATCCGTTTTGTCACCAAAGCCCCATATACTACCCACCACTGCGACCTGTATGATCTCGTTAGCTGGCCCTCGCTTCATATTCGTCGCCAAACCCACTGGCTCCAGGTCATCTATAAGTTTTTGCTAGGTAAATCCCCGCCTTATCTCAGCTCACTGGTCACCATAGCAGCACCCACCTGCAGCACCGACCCGTAGGGCTCCAGCAGGTTATATTTCACTGGTCACCCCCAAAGCCAATTCCTCCTTTTGCTGCCTTTCCTTCCAGTTCTCTGCTGCCAATGACTGGAACGAACTGCAAAAATCACTGAAGCTGGAGACTCATATCTCCCTCACTAACTTTAAGCACCAGCTGTCAGAGCAACTCACAGATCACTGCACCTGTACATAGCCCATCTGTAAATAGCCCATCCAACTCTCATCCCCATTTATTTTGCTCCTTTGCACCCCAGTATCTCTACTTGCACACTCATCTTCTGCACATCTATCACTCCAGTATTTAATTGCTATATGGTAATTATTTCGCCACTATAGCCTATGTATTGCCTTACCTCCCTTATCCTCATTTGCACACACTGTATATAGACTTTTTTCTATTGTACTATTGACTGTATGTTTGTTTATTCCATGTGTAACTCTGTGTTGTTGTTTGTGTCGCACTGCTTTGCTTTATCTTGGCCAGGTCGCAGTTGTAAATGAGAACTTGTTCTCAACTAGCCTACGTGGTTAAATAAAAGTGAAATCTTTTTTATTTTTAAGCGCAAACCAGATGGGATGGCGTATCGCTGCAGAATGGTGTGGTAGCCATGCTGGTTAAGTGTGCCTTGAATTCTAAATAAATCACAGACAGGGTCACCAGCAAAGCACCATCACCATCACATGTTATTTCATAGTTTTAATGTCCTCACTATTATTCAACAATGTAGAAAATAGTAAAAATGAAGAAAAACCCTTGAATGAGTAGGTGTGTCCAAACTTCTGACTGGTACTGTACTTTAGTTTTAGACTAAGACGATAATATTTCAATTCATGTCAGACATTAAATCAACTGACACAACAACAATAACATTCCCTACTCTTGTAAAATTGTAAACTTACAAAAAGACTAGTAAATGTGACTGTCAAGTGTCATTCTCACAAAGCCATACAAATCTATCGCATTGAGTCACAAGCTTGGTTTCCATTCAAATGGCGACAGATTTGAATGTGAATATTCTAAATTCCACATAATAAAGAACACCATTGACGTGTTCCTACCAAACAGACTTGTTGCGGAAAAAAGTCAGTCCGTGATGACATAGTGCACGCAAAATGTACTTTTTCACTTACGTTTTCATGTACCGAAAACAAATTGAAAGTTCAATGTGTTTCCATTGCATTTTCAACTCTACTGAGAGTTTTGTCACAAAAACTGAGTTAAATCGCAAATGTGGCTACTGTGGTCTTGGCACGTGAGCTTTAGCCGACAGCTCGCAGATACAACGCAGGTGGGTTGTGCGGGTAGGCTAGTCTACATGATGAGATGATTATGGATTAGAGCGAGAATATTTGTATTTGTCAAATGGCAGTCAAGCCTCAATCATCATGTCACCAGAATAAGACCCTGGATATTTATAGGAAAGCATCAAAATCACTGTGCACTTTCAACACCCTGTGAAGGGCATAATAACTTACTTAATCTGTAGCCTAATAAACTGCATGGTTTCTCAAGTCATAGTGGGAGGACCAGACACCATATCATCGCGTGACTTCAAGTTTACATCGAATATGATGGTTTTCACATCAAACTTTCGCATAAAGGCTTTTCCACCACCATTTCTAAACGAAAAATGATCTGTCAACATTTAGAAAATCACAGCTGTCAATATTTATTTTTTTAAATGGTATGACTTTACTCGCATAACAACTGGGGATGGAAACGTGGTTAGTAGCTAGGTTTCCATCCAATTCGCTACAGTTAATATTCTAAAATCTGCATAAAACACACATTTCCTCATCAGAGATGTGTTTCCATCAAATTGAAAATTGTGCATAAAAGGCTGTGCGTGATGACAAGTAGCGAACATAAAAATTACTTTTGCAGTTAACCCTCTATGGCATGGTGTTGCCCTCAGGAAACAAACTACCTTTTTGGACATCACACCACCCCTTTAATTAAAAAAAAAAATATATATATATATAATATCACCTGACATGTCTGTGTCCAATGAAATAAGGGGCTGAAGTGGGTGTGGCCTTTTGTCTGGGGGTGGAGCAGTCCTTTCAGGAAGCAAAGCCACATGGGTCACAGAGCCACCAATTGGTAAGATAAAATCACTTTTTAACATGTTTAAATTTAAATAACTTTATATAAAAAATATATACATGTGCATGAGTATGTAAATAAGTATGTTTGATTGTTTAAAGACTTATTTCGTTTTTTATTTATATATACTAAAACTGTGTTTTTTGGTTCGTTGCCTCAGGGCAACATTGTGCAGTTAGACCACTTTTGTTCGGGCAATATCATGCTAAAGTGTGGAGATGTGCTTGAATGCATAATTATGACCATAGTCAATGTATTTACTTTACTATCTACTGATACAGGAAATGGACACAAGAACATTTTATGGCCGGAAGGAACATGATAGAGCAGTTAGGGTCATTCCCTCTGACAGTGAGGACAGTGAGCTTGAGGAGAGTCAGGAAGAGTGGATCCCCGAATCAGGTTTGAGAGACAGTTAGGAGGTCAGGGGTCAATTAGAGGTCAGCCAGAAAAGTAACGTGTGTGTGTGTGTGTGTGTGTGTGTGTGTGTGTGTGTGTGTGTGTGTGTGTGTGTGTGTGTGTGTGTGTGTGTGTGTGTGTGTGTGTGTGTGTGTGTGTGTGTGTGTGTATGCGTGTCAGTGGATGAAGATGGGTATATGTCTGTTGACAATGAGACTGAGTCTGAGGATGAAGATGTAGCAGAGGTTGATGTTCCATGCCTACCCCGGTGGAGAACACCCCACAATGCATACTTCAATGCTTACTCAGAATGGAAGGAACGGCTTTCAAGATCTGATGATATAATGTCCCCCCTCCAGTACTTCAAGCAGTTTTTTTCTGAAGACATTCTGGAAGTTATTGTAGGGTAGTCAAGTCTATGTGCGATACAATGTAACGCAAACAAGCCCCTTAACCTCACTACAAAATAATTGGAGCAGTTCCTGGGTATTGTGGTGTACATGTCATTGTTTGGTTTACCAGACACCCGCATGTTTTGGAACAAAGCCTGCCGAGTGTCCCAAGTAGCTGGCACCATGATACTGAATAGATGGGAGGCCATCAAAAATTCCCTGCACTTCAGTAACAATGAAGAGCGACAGGAGGGAAATGATGATCTACTCCACAAAATCCGACCACTGGTCACTCATCTAACCTCAAAACTGACATCGATCCCAATGGGTGAGAAGCTGGCTGCTGATGAGCAGATGGTCCCATTCAAGGGAAGAAATAGATTGAAGCAAAACCTGCCATCAAAACCAAAGAAATGGGGCTACAAGATACTCGTCTTGGCTGGCTCTGATGGTGTCCCGTACAACTTAGAAATCTGCACAGGGAGAGTTGTACAACCCTGAGCTAGCAGATGTGGGAGCAAGTGGCAACGTTGTCCTCTGCCTGGCCCAGCCTATACCCAAGCAAGAGAACTACAAGCTCTTCTTCGACAACTGGTTTCCGAGTGTCCCTCGTGCTCACACTGGCTCAGCAGGGAATTCACTGCACTGGTACTGTTCGTGGTAACAGACTACCAGGCGTCAACTTGATGTGCGATGCTGAGCTAAAGAGAGTAGGACGTGGATCTTTTGAACAGAAGATAGCCATGGTTGGAGAAACCGCATTGCCCGTTGTGAAGTGGTACGATAAGCGCTCAGTGACCCTTCTCAGTGATTACACTGGAGCCCACCCAGTCACCGAGGTTGACATGTGGGATCGCAAGCGAAAGATGATCACCAAAGTCCCCTGCCCTGCTGTGGTGAAAGAATACAACAAGAGTATGGGTGGGGTGGATCTGCTTGACTCCCTGATTGCACTGTACCAGAAGAAAATCAGATCAATAAAGTGTTACCGCCGGCTGGTGTTCCACTTCCTGGATATGATCATCGTGACCACCTGGCGGCTCTACCGAAGAGATTGTGAAGGCACTGGCATGAGAAAGAAGGAACAAATGAAGCTGTATACCTTCAAGTCATACATCGCTGAAGGCCTATGCAAAAGTGGAAAGAATCGGGAGCGCAAGAAAGGTCGTCCCAGTTCCACAATTGCTGGTGAGTATGGGGAGAAAAGGACCCGCTGCTCCAATTCCAGTCCCTGGTGTGTGCCTGGATGCCACAGCCTACTGGATGATTATGGCTGAAAAGAAGGGGAGATGCAAGGTACCAGGGTGCACATGTACACCAATGGCCAAGTGCCTGGAAATGTGATGTCCACCTCTGTTTCACATCCACCAGCAACTGCTTCCTGAGGTTCCACACAGAATAGGAAATCAGAGTGTGCTTTGTCAAAAAGAGAAAGACTGATTCAAACAATAACCCACACAAACACACATTCAGACACACTGAAACACACTCGCACATAGACCCGCACACACAGGCTAACCCCTCCACACACACACAAACACACACACAGTCATTTGGATGTTGGTTTATATGTTCATATGAAATGTGAGAAACATTTATACATGAGGTGTTAGTTGTAATTGGTAGTAGTTTGTTCATTTGATTGTTTGATGTTTTGACTTTAAAGCTTCTAATTGTGATCGGTTGGAACCATTTGTGGTTGATGTTTGTCAAAATAAAACTTGTTCTAATGCATATATTGCTTGTTTTCCTTATTCCACTTCTATGTATTATAGAAAACCTTGTGGTTTCAGTACCCTCGTAGCATATTGCTTTCCCCAACAACAACAAAAAAGTAATGTCATAGAGGGTTAAATGCCCATGTACCTAATAAAAATACAAATGAAAAGGGTTTCCAATGCATTTTCAACTCTACTAATGGTTTTGTCACAAAAAATGTTTTTGCTTTATTTAGCTAATGTGCCCACTCCGGTATTAGTGTAAAGGATGTGAAATGGCTAGCTAGTTAGCGGGTACGCGCTACTAGCGTTTCAATCAGTTACGTCACTTGCTCTGAAACCTCCACAAAAGGGCCGCTGCTTTTGTGGAGCGATGGGTAACGACGCTTCGTGGGTGTCAGTTGTTGATGTGTGCAGAGGGTCCCTGGTTCGCGCCCGTGTCGGGGCGAGGGGACGGTTTAAAGTTATACTGTTACATTAGCACATGCACATTCGCTCTAGCCAACAGACTGCGTATAAGGCCCACAGTGCAGGTATAGCCTACATGATGAGCTTATTACGGACAAAAGAGCGAGATGATGTGTATTTGTCAAACTGCAGCCAAGCATTGATCATCATGTCCCCAGAATAAGACCCTCTTTATTGGAAAGGTGGATGTTGTTATTGGATGTTGCTTGCCACCTTGCACTTTCACCAACCTGTTACTTCATCTGTAGCCTAATAAACCGCATGCTTTCCCGAGTCGTAGCGGGAGGACTAAATAACATCTCATGTCGTGACTCCAACTTGACTTCGATATAAAGGTTATGATATCAATATTTGCGCACAAAAACGGTTTCCAGAGCCATTTCTCGCCTAATAAATTCTACCAACACAAAAAGATCCCACCTTGCCTAGAGTATTTGTTTAGTTGACATTTGGAAAGTTTGCCAACAAATGTGACGTTTCCATCAGGCCTGTCGTGACATTTTTTTATGCGACGTGTGATTTACTCTCATAAAAAGGTTGGATGGACACCTTCACACTGTAATACATTTGAAGATAATATGTGGTCCTATTACATCAGGTGACGCTCCAGTGGATTAGCATTCTAATTTCATTGGCTACTCAGTTCTGAGGGAGAATACAATTAGGCTACGTCATGTGTTACGATCATGTCCAAATGTCACGGAAGAGATTGTGGATCGCATAAAACGGTTTTCATCAGCGGACTTTTGAAAGGTGAATACACGTTTCCTGTAAGTCTGAAACCTGACTCCGCCAGAGATGACAGCTGCATCCTGTAAAACAGGTGTACAAAGATAAGGAAACGGTCCCCAATGCTGACCACTGCACTGTTATTAGCCTGCTAAACGTCTGCTTTGTATCAAACATGTCAAGTTATTTTCCACCTTTCAAGTTTTGTCTTGTTGTAGGACTACATCATAACTTTTTCAGTGTGCAGTGTCATTCAAAACGCTCCCTGATTGTACACTACATTGTTGCCCGAAATGTAGCCAGACAAGTGCACTGCTATACTGATACATGTTGCAATGTCCTAGAAAGAAAACAGCCATGTGTTGATGTTATGACATTCTTCAAATCAGGGCACAAGCAAATAAAACTAAATAGTAGCCTAATTTAATGACCACTCCCATTCCTCAAGTAACACTGTGTTCACAGGGGCAAGGAAATTAATGCTTTGAGTCTTTGGCCAGTCAAAGACGTCTGTCTGAGGCTATAATACCATTCGACCTGCAACCAGGAACAATAATATGTATTTAGCGACTTCCTTCCCAGTAAGACAGTGGACAACCGTTTTCCCTTAGGAGAGGTATGGTTATACAATATGAGGGAATTACTCCAGATAGGCCTAGCCTAGACGACTTGGGGCACTATTTCGAGAGTGCCGGTTCCACTATCATATTTTTATTCTATGAATTATTAGTTCCATTGCATGACACATTTCTCGCGTACTTTCCTCGCGCTGCTCTCTTGTTGCTGTAGGACTGTACAGGTTCCATGCTCTCTCTCTCTATCTCTCTCTATCCCTGTTTGTCTGTCTGTCTGTCTGTCTGTCTGTCTATCTCCCTGTCTGTCTGTCTATCTCCCTGTCTGCCACCCGCTCTCTCTCTCTCGTGTCACTTGCGCTAAGAATGTAGAGCACCCGCGTGACGTCCCTGCAACTAGAACCGAGGACAGGCAGCGCGAGGTTGAAAAGGGGGAAACAGAAAAGTTGTATCAAAATTATGCATTGCATACTAACCCACAGCTGGCTTAAATTGTTTAGGCCTTCATGTTTCATTGTTAGCCTATACAGCAATATATTTGGGTACTGTGCCTATAGCCTTTATCGAATTCTGCCAGTAAATAAAACCAGTCAAATAGGTAAACACATGTTTAAAAAAGTATATATATATATATATATATATATATATATATATATATATATATATATATATATATATATATATATGAGGTTTGAATAGGCTACGCGTAGCCTAATTGCCGGAAATCTGTGCGCAGACTTGTAATATGCTCCCTTGCGCTACGTGGACACTACTTTGTGATTGTTAAGGCACAACCCTCCTGCTTGTCTTCCTTCCACAATGTCACACACATCTCCACGTACAGGAGATTTAGGCTTCCCCATATAGAGCATAGGACATACGTCCACAATGGTTTATTGCAGTTTATGAAGGACAATAAAACATGAATACCATGTGGTTCAAAAGTTGTGCTGATTCCCGACACCCCCATCCAGCCCGCATCTTTCGACTCCCCACCCCCGCCACATGTTAATGAGCTCCAACTAATTTTGATGGTAGGCTATTTAAGATGTTGGGGACTTTTGAGTCAGCTATTATGAATGCATTTGTGACATTTGTGCCATGTTCCTCTAACTAAATGACAGCTATGGCATGTCCATTATGCCTATGTGTAGGACATTTGACTTCCTAATATGGATGTGCGTTCCTCTGTCTCTGCCTGTTTTTAAGGAACAAACAACAAAGTCTAATAAATAGCCATTTAATAATTGACTAAGATTATAAAACAACAATCATGAATCTAGTCAACCAAGCTCTTCCAATAACGTTCCTCCAAACAGATTAATCCCTTGGGTTTTGTTGTTGCATGATAACAGGGCAACCTTTTCAACTTCACATTTTCAAGAATATGAAAAAGCAAAGGTAGCCTATAATAGGGCAGCTCTATCAAACCCATATGATATAACCACGTACTAATGTCGTTATTGATACCGATACAGACTGTTGATAATGGAACGTTTGTTATGTTTGTTTGTTTGTTTGATATAGTCTCGAGTGGGTTAATAGGTTCGCATTTGCTCATATTCCTACTCATTCTCCTCGACTCGGCTGCCATTCAAAACCCTCACCAAACACACGGAAGCGAAACATCAATGTAATCTAATATATTTACGTACCTGTGTGCAAGTGTGTGATCAAAAAAATATCCTGGAATGACTCCCAAAGAATAGGCGAAAGCAAAGGTGAAAGCATGCGCTGTATGTTGAAGTGCATATGATTGAGTGAGTCGAAACCACTGTGACATAGGGATAGTCATCGGTCTCCAAGCATTCAACGCACTAAGAGCTTGATTCCTCTCGAGCATTGACGATAAGCAAAGCCTCCAATTGCTTCTTTAACTCCTAAGTATAGCCTATTTCCTGGACTGTGTTACATTATGAGCAAAACCAAGACGTTTGCGTCTCGATCGTTTCATAGAAACACCTTTCAGTGCTGTGGATGGTCTCTCCCGCATCAAATGAACTATTTACTATTGTCTCCATCAGCACAAAGTTCTTGATACTATACTAAATAAAGTATTCGGTTGACATACACGACGACATTTCAAAATATTGAGTATCAATGTGTTATCATTTGGATTCAATTCAGACAGGTTCTCAAACCTGCTTACGGACGTCATAGACAACAGCCGTTTGGAATGCATGCAGTTACAGACAGAGGAATCAGATAAGTCCAAAACACAAATAGCCTAGTTGAACTAGCCTAACTTCTAATTGGCCTAGGTAATTATAAGTAATATACTGTAGCGATCCACGCTATATAAGTTACAATTCCCATCGAGTTAACATATTGGCAAGATGCGTAGGTTGTATACCTTTCACAGAGGCCCGGGTTCGCTTCCCACGCCCCTCGTTAGCTATATCGGTGTCAGAAATGGGATGGGGGCCGTGGGGCGATCGGATTACATCGTGAGACTGAAGTTAGTCGAAGCATGGGGACGTACCTTCCTGCTCGAGTGGGGCAGTGTAGCCCTCGTTATATGAGCCATATTACAATTCCACAAAGTGAGTTAACTCTATTGGTAAGATGCAGAGACCCAGTAAGCTTCCCGCTCCCTCCGTTCGCTACAACGCCATGGCATTTTATTAAAATATCATTCATTAAACATGTATTAGCTATATTAAAATCTTTACAAAGGTGTACTTACATTTTTATTCTGTAAAAATTGCTAAAAGCAAAGTGTATTCATTTGTCAATTGCATTAATACAGGATATGTTGTAACCTAATCTATTATTTTTGATACAGTGGAATCCACTTGTGGTGTTAGAGGTCAAAATAATAATATATTGTTTCAGTGAAAAAAATATCTGCGTGGTAGGTTGGCCGGTTTTTGTAGACTCACTAGCATAGGAAGTATAAGCACACCGATTTGAAAGATGAATTGAAGGTTATTTCTTGAACAGCCTAAATTGACTTTAGTCTATGGTAGGTTGAATTTAAACTAAGAGGCCTAGATAATATGAGAATACTTTTAAATTGTGAAACTGAGTTAAATTTAGACTGTGGGTAGATTCACATCTGCATTGCAGTGAGTAAGCCATGATTAGGGGTGTTTGCTTCGCATGCATAGGGAAGAAGCCTTCTTCCTAACTTCTGATGTACCAGTGATTTAAGTCACTGACACATCTTATCAACCACAAGCCCTTGAATCGGTATGGACTGACACACCACCCTCCAGCTTACAATGGCTTCCATGGGCATGCACATATACAGTGCCTTTGGAGAAATGTTAGACCCCTTTACTTTTTCTACATTTTGTTAGGTTACAGCCTTATTCTAAAATTGATTAAATAATTTTTTTCAGCAGTCTACATCAAATACCCCATAATGACAAAGCGAAAACATGTTTTGACAAATTTTTTAGATGTGTCTACAACTTGATTGGAGTCCACCTGTGGTAAATTAAATTGATTGGACATGATTTGGAAAGGCACACACCTATCTATTGTCACGTTCGTTGTTTGGAGGAAGAGAGGAGGACCAAGGCGCAGCGTGATACGAATACATTCTTCTATTTATTTAATTAACACGAAACAAACTAATAAAAAAAAACTAAACGAACGTGAAGCTATATATATAAAGTGCAGACACAAGCAACCAATACATAGACAACAACCCACGAAATCCCTAAAGAATATGGCTGCCTAAATATGGTTCCCAATCAGAGACAATGATAAACAGCTGCCTCTAATTGAGAACCAATCTAAGCAATCATAGACATACAAACACCTAGACTAGAAAAAACACCCCATAAACATACAAAACCCCTAGACAAGACAAACACATAAATCCCCCATGTCACACCCTGATCTAATCAAAATAATAAAGAAAACAAAGATAACTAAGGCCAGGGCGTGACATCTATATAAGGTCCCACAGTTGACAGTGCATGTCAGAGCAATGACCAAGCCATGAGGTCGAAGGAATTGTCCGCAGAGTGCCGAGACAGGATTGTGTCGAGGAACAGATCTGGGGAACAGTACAAAAACATTTCTGAATCATTGAAGGTCCCAAAGAACACAGTGGCCTCCATCATTCTTAAATGGAAGAAGTTTGGAACCACCAAGACTCTTCCTAGACCTGGCTGCCTGGCCAAACTGAGCAATCGGGCCTTGGTCAGGGTGGTGACCACGAAGTCTATGGTCACTCTGACAGAGCTAAAGAGTTCCTCTGTGGAGATGGGGGAACCTTCCAGAAGGACAACCTTCTCTGCAGCACTAAACCAATCAGGCCTTTATGGTAGAGTGGCCAGACGGAAGCCACTCCTCAGTAAAAGGCAGCCCTCTTGGAGTTTGCCAAAAGGCACCTAAAGACTCTCAGAGCATGAGAAACAAGATTCTCTGGACTGAGGAAAACAAGATTGAAGCCTTTGGCCGGAATGCCAAGCGTGACATCTGGAGGTAACCTGGCACCAACCCTACGGTGTAGAGGTTGACCGATACCGATTATTGGCAGGCCAGAAAAGGCCGATACCGATTAATCGGACGATTTTTAAAATGTATTTGTAATAATGACAATTACTATACTGAATGAACACTTATTTTAACTTAATATAATACATCAATAAAATCAATTTAGCCTCAAATAAATAATGAAACATGTTCAATTTGGTTTAAATAATGTATAAACATAGTGTTGGAGAAGAAAGTAAAAGTGCAATATGTGCCATGTAAAAAAGCTAACGTTTAAGTTCCTTGCTCAGAACATGAGAACTAATGAAAGCTGGTGGTTCCTTTTAACATGAGTCTTCAATATTCCCAGGTAAGAAGTTTTAGGTTGTAGTTATTATAGGAATTTTCAGACTATTTCTCTCTATACCATTTGTATTTCATATACCTTTGACTATTGGATGTTCTTATAGGCACTTTAGTATTGCCAGTGTAACAGTATAGCTTCCGTCCCTCTCCTCACTCCTACCTGGGCTCGAACGAGGGACACATCGACAACAGCCACCCTCGAAGCAGCGTTACCCATGCAGAGCAAGGGGAACAATTACTCCAAGTCTCAGAGCGGGTGACGTTTGAAACGCTATTAGCGCGCACCCCGCTAACTAGCTAGCCATTTCACATCGGTTACACCAGCCTAATCTCGGGAGTTGACAGCCTGAAGTCATAAAAAGCAGAGCTGCTGGCAAAACGCACAGAAGTGCTGTTTGAATGAATGTTTACGAGCCTGCTGGTGCCTACCATCGCTCAGTCAGACTGCTCTATCAAATCATAGACTTAATTATAACATAATAACACACAGAAATACGAGCCTTAGGTCATTAATATGGTCGAATCCGGAAACTATCATCTCGAAAACAAAACCTTTATTCTTTCAGTGAAATACGGAACCGTTCCGAATTTTATCTAACGGGTGGCATCCATAAGTCTAAATATTCCTGTTAATTTGCACAACCTTCAATGTTATGTCATAATTACGTACAATTCTGGCAAATTAGTTCGCAAAGAGCCAGGCGCCCCAAACTATTGCATATACCCTGACTCTGCGTGCAATGAACGCAAGAGAAGTGACACAATTTCACCTGGTTAATATTGCCTGCTAACCTGGATTTCTTTTAGCTAAATATGCAGGTTTAAAAATATATACTTCTGTATATATAATCTTGGCTCTCTCTAATTCTCTCCTTCTCTCTATCTTTCTCTCTCTCGGAGGACCTGAGCCCTAGGACCATACGTCAGGACTACCGGGCATGATGACTCCTTGCTGTCCCCAGTCCGCCTGGCCTTGCTGCTATTCCAGTTTCAACTGTTCTGCCTGCGGTTACGGAACCCCTACCTGTCCCAGACCTGCTGTTTTCAACTCTTAATGATCGGCTATGAAAAGCCAACTGAAAATTATTCAGGATTATTATTTGACCATGCTTGTCACTTATGAACATTTTGAACATCTTGGCATAGTTCTGTTATAATCTCCACCCGGCACAGCCAGAAGAGGACTGACCACCCCTCATAGCCTGGTTCCTCTCTAGGTTTCTTCCTAGGTTTTGGCCTTTCTAGGGAGTTTTTCCTAGCCACCGTGCTTCTACACCTGCATTGCTTGCTGTTTGGGGTTTTAGGCTGGGTTTCTGTACAGCACTTCGAGATATTAGCTGATGTACGAAGGGCTATATAAAATAAACTTGATTTGATTTTGATATGTATTGATTTTAAGAAAGGCATTGATGTTTATGATTAGGTACAGTGGTGCAACGATTATGCTTTTTTCGCAAATGTGCTATTGTTAAATCATCCCATGTTTGGCGAAGTTGGCTGGCGTTGTTAGGAAGAAATAGTCTTCACAGTTTGCAATGAGCTAGGCGGCCCAAACTGCTGCATATACTGACTCTGTTGCAAGAGAAGTGACACCATTTTTCATAGTTAAAATAAATTCATGTTGGCAGGCAATATTAACTAAATATGCAGGTTAAAAATATATACTTGTGTATTGATTTTAAGAAAGGCATTGATGTTTATGGTTAGGTACACGTTGGAGCAACGACAGTCCTTTTTCGCGAAATGCCACCGCATCGATTATACTGCAACGCAGGACACACTAGATAAACTAGTAATATCATCAACCATGTGTAGTTAACTAGTGATTATGATTGATTGATTGTTTTTTATAAGATAAGTTTAATGCTAGCTAGCAACTTACCTTGGCTTCTTACTGCATTCGCGTAACAGGCAGGCAGGCTCCTCGTGGAGTGCAATGTAATCAGGTGGTTAGAGCGTTGGACTAGTTAACCGTAAGGTTGCAAGATTGAATCCCCGAGCTGACAAGGTAAAAATCTGTCGTTCTGCCCCTGAACAAGGTAGTTAACCCACCGTTCCTAGGCCGTCATTGATATTAAGAATGTGTTCTTAACTGACTTGCCTAGTTAAATAAAGGTTTAAAAATACATAAAAAATCGTCCAAATCGGTTTCCAAATAACAGATTTCCGATTGTTATGAAAACTTGAAATCGGCTCTAATTAATCGGCCATTCCTCTTAATCGGTCGACCTCTACTACGGTGAAGCATGGTGGTAGTAGCATCATGCTGTGGAGATGTTTTTCAGCATTTGGACTGGGAGACTTGTCAGGATCGAGGCAAAGATGAATGGAGCAAAGTACAGAGAGATCATAAAAACATTGGAAAAAAACTGCTCCAGAGCGCTCATAACCTCAGACTGGGGAGAAGGTTCACCTTCTAACAGGACAACAACCCTAAGCACACAGCCAAGACAAGACAAGACAGAAGTGGCTTCGGGACAAGTCTCTGAATGTCCTCGAGTAGCCCAGCCAGAGCCCGGACTTGAACCCGATCGAACATCTCTGGAGAGACCTGAAAATAGTTGTGCAGCAATGCTCCCCATCCAACCTGACAGAGCTGGAGAGGATCTGCAGAGAAGAATGGAAGAAACTGCCCAGATACAGGTGTGCCAAGCATATAGCATCATACCCAAAAATACACAATGCTGTAATCGCTGCCAAAGGTACTTCAACAAAGTACTGAGTAAAGGGTCTGAATACTTATGTACATGTAATATATATATATATATTATATCTTTTTTTATTATACATTTGCAAAAAATTCTCAAAACCTGTTTTTGCTTCGTCATTATGGGTTATTGTGTGTAGATTGATGAGGGGGGGAAACGATTTAATAAATTTTAGAATAAGGCTGTAACATAACAAAATGTGAAAAAAGTCAAGGGGTCTGAATATTTTCCGAAGGCACTGTATATTCACACACACACACATGCGCACGCACACACACACACAAAGACAAGCGAATAAATAATTATTTTGGGAGAGGTAGTTACCCTTTTAAAAATGTACATGTACTGAACATGTGTACAGTACACACACTGCCATATAATAACACCATGGCTATAGAGCTCCCTTCCTCTTTAAGTTTTTCTGCAGTGACTTAGACTAGTGTTCTGAGATGCATCTTGTCACAATAGAGGCGCCGTACTCCAAGCTCCCTCTATCTCTACCATCTGAGAGGCAGGGAGGGTCAAGAGACAAGCTGTCCTCTGTAAGCCACTCATTCAAGAGGCTTCCCTGTCATTTGTCAAACGTCCTGTCGCAGGTTCTTTATTCACACAGCGATAACGCTGCGTTCAGGGTTGTAAACAAAACTTCAATGAGTCATTCGAAGCAATGTCACCCTAGCCTTCTAGGCTTCATTCATAGTCACACACAAGTAACTATGGTAGTGCACACGCACGCTCTCACACACACACAAGCACATGCTGGTCCTAACCTCAGGACAGGCTTTTAATAGCTTCTACTTGTATTCACCACAATGCCATACACTACGTAATATTCCACTCATACACGAACGCAACAGCGACTATGTTTATAAAAGCCCTTTGTCGAGCTAGCTTGTAGTAACAGTGAAGGTGTGTTACACAACTGACTGACACCACAGCCCCTTGTGCTCAATTAGCTCCCAGTGCAATATTGACACCTTGCTAATTGTCAGCTGTTTGGTGTGCACTGACAACCTTACTGCCTTACCACAGGGATTGAAGGGGAGGGCTTTGTTACCTCACGGCCAATGGCCACATCACGAGCACACACAATCCCCACCATAAGGCTATACAATATCAAATATTCATGTGATATATCAGATTACTTGTTTTGAATAAGAGCCAAATAACTAACACTCTGTTCACCCTCTGTTTTCTATCCCTTATCCTTCGTCGTTTTTTAAAATCTGTTTCCTTAACGCCCCCCCCCCTCTCTCTCTCTCTCTCTGTTCCCCCCTCTCTCTCCACCCACCCTCTCTCTGTCTCTCTCTCTGTCTCTCTCCTCCACCTCGCTGTCTTTTTAAAGCACTGTTTGATTTTCCCTCTTATCAAGTTCCACTGTGGCCTTAGAGAGGGGATCCGCCCCCGCCATTGATCATGCTATTTTAGCCACGTCGTTCAGGACCGGGGAATACATCCGACCACAGGCCTTGACATGCAACACAAAGCATTACATCACAACAACCCCTGTTATCAATGCCAACAGAACAGGCAACCAACCGGGGTTGGTAGTGAACACCACACGGCGTCACACAAACATTAAAATGCTGTTCTTTTGTCAAATGTGTTATGCGCCGTTAATAAAAGGTTGACTTGACATCTAGGCATTACACGTTGGTCTCATCTGCATTTTACTATTGAAGTGGATATTGATGCAGGTCCATATGATTGTGTAATATGAATAGATGCCTGTCATTGTTTATTGGGTGTGTGATTGTGTTGACAAGTATTGCCTCAGATAGGGAATAAGGCAATTGATTTGGAAGTCCCAGGTTGCATCCTCCTCCGCTAATATAATAATGTGGTGTAATCATGTAATATCATGCTAATCCTATCTTGGATGAGAAAGTAGACTCCTGCGCAGCCAGCAGCCAACCCAGGAAGTGAACCCATTTCCTGTGGGGGCTGTGTGTATGTGTGTCTCTGGCAGTGCATTTTAACAGCAGTGACTGCAGGAGGAGGAGGAGGAGGAGGGAGCCTGATGGATACGGCACACAGTGATGCCGCTGCAGCCCTGACATTGTCTTCTTCAGCTCTCCTTCCTCCACCCACCCCTCCTCTGCCTCTCTTCACCAGAATTATCACTGTCTAAAACCCACTCTCCTCGACATACACATGCACGCACTCACTCATGCAGATATACACGCACGCAATACAGGCACACACACACATGCACGTACGCAGGCACAAACACACATGCAGACACACACACATGCACACACACACACTATACTCCCTTCAGAAAAACCACTGTACTCCCCCCCCCCTACCTCACTCACACATGCAATCCCGGCTGCCACACGTATAGGAACGAGATCATTCAAAGCAAGAGAAGCATGCACACAGACAAGGTGCCGCGAGAACAAACAACAAAAACAAAACATCAGGAGTCTATGACGTGAATGTATGTGTTTTATACAGTAAGCTGCCAGGATGGCATGGACAAAAATACAACTAAGAGGATAATATGATTCCTGAGCTGAGGAGGTGAACTGCACATTGTCAGCTTATTGAATACATTGTATACATATCCTGTTTTGGAGCAGAGAGGCAGGAAGTACTTTCTGATTCCTTGCCATGCATGGTTTCTCTTTCGATGATGGCCTCATCATATGTAGCTGAGGACACATTATATGGAGGAGAAAGGAAGGAAAAACTCTCCCTTCTCATCAGTGTCTTTTAAATACAGGGCTGGGCTTGCCTCTAGCAGGGTCATTTTTAGCTGTTTGAATGCAGTAAGACGGCTTTTACTCGTTGACAAATAGTTGAATACACCATTGAGATTGAAGGAAGTACACAACATGACCAAAAGTATGTGGACACCTGCTCGTCGGACATATCATTTCAAAATCATGGGAATCAATATGGAGTTGGTCCCCCCTTTGCTGCTATAACAGCCTCCACTCATCTGGGAAGGCTTTCCACTTGATGTTGGATTATTGCTGTGGGGACTTGCGTCCATTCAGCCACAAGAGCATTAGTGAGGTCGGGCACTGATGTTGGGCGATTAGGCCTGGCTCGCAGTCGACGTTCCAATTCATCCCAGAGGTGTTCGATGGGGTTGAGGTCAGGGCTCTCTGCAGGCCAGTCAAGTTCTTCCAAACCATTTCTTTATGGACCTCGCTTTGTGCACGGGGACATTGTTATGCTGAAACAGGAAAGGGCCTTTCCCAGCAACAGGTGTGGCTGAAATAGCTGAATCCACTCATTTGAAGGGGTGTCCACATACTTTTGTATATATAGTGTATTTGATGCTATTCATAGTGACTAAATAATGCATAATATGCACTTATGCATTTAGGGGTATAGTAACTTTAAGATGATTTGGATATGAAGCACAAAGAATGCTAACATGGGGGATATTGACTTGTATTGGTTTTGTAATGCTAAAAAGTTAGCATTTGAGGATAGTGGCCAGGTAAACAAAACCAATGCATGGATTAATGTCTTACCTTGTCCATTGACCTCTTACAGGGTAAGGAAGACAATATCTTGTAGATTGGGTGAACTATCCCTTGAATCATGTCGAACTGACATTTCTACCAACACTGTGTGAATGGTTGTGTCTGTGTGCCCGTGTGAGTGACAGCTCAGCTCGTGAAATGTTCTGATTATCAAGCTCATTTTACGTTGGCACACTCCAATACAAGATGTTTGCTATCGTACTATAATGTCATTGAAGCTAGCTGGTTGCACTTTCTGCTGCTTAGGTTGTCCAATGACATTGTTCTAAAATGGCACCCGTACATAAGCCCCGTATTTATTTGTCATTGTAACACTTCATGTAACAGTTCATCGGGTAGAGTGAGCCACCAGTCATTTCATTCAAAACATGCCATTTTGTTAATACCTACATGTTTCAAGCAGCCCACCATAGTCCCTGTGCCCAAGAATGCCAAGGTAATCTTATCGACCTGTAGCCCTCACATCTGTAGCCATGAAATTATTTGAAAGGCTGGTCATGGCTCACAACAACACCATCATCCAAGACACCCTGGACCCAGTCCAATTCGCATTCCGCCGAACAGATCCACAAGTGACGAAATCTCTATTGCACTCCGCACTACCCACTCCCGCCTGGACAAGAGGAACAGCCATGTGAGAATGCTGTTCATTGACTACAACTCAGCATTGAACACCATAGTGCACTCCGAACTCATCACTAAGCTAAGGACACTGGGACTGAACATCTCACTCTGCAACTTGATCGTGGACTTCCTGACAATGACGCCCCACACCAGCCAAACCCGGACGACACTGGGCCAACTGTGTGCCGCCCAATCACGGCCGGTTGTGATACAGCCTGGATTCGAACCAGGGTGTCTGCACTGACCTTCTAGCACTGAGATGCAGTGCCTTAGATTGCTGTGCCATGCTGACCCTCAACATGGTGTCCCCTCAGGGGTGCGTGCTTAGTCCCCTCCTGTACTTCTTGTTCACCCATGACTGCATGGCCACGCAAGACTCCAACAACATTCATTAAGTTTGCTGACGACACTACGGTGGTAGACTTAATCAGAGCTGATCAGCCCACAGTATATTGAGGTCAGAGACGTAGCAGTGTGGTGCCAGGACAACAACCTCTCCCTCAACGTCAGCAAGACAAAGGAGCTGATCGTGGACTACAGGAAACGGAGGGCCGAGTACACCCCCATTCACATCGGCAGGGCTGTAGTGGAGAGGGTCGAGAGCTTCAAGTTCCTCTGTGTCCACATCACTAAGGACCTATAATGGTCCACACTCACCAACACAGTCGTGAAGTAAAGGCAGAACAATGCCTCTTCGCCCTCAGGATGCTGAAAATATTTGGCATGCAATTGTAGAAAAAGTTATACAGATGCACCATTGAGAGCATCTTGACTGGCTGCATCAAAGTCTACCGCTTGCCGTGTGGTAGCAGAGAGAACAGTCTATGACTAGGGTGGCTGGAGTCTTTGACAATTTTTAGGGCCTTCCTCTGACCCCGCCTGGTAAAGAGGTCCTGGATGGCAGGAAGCTTGGCCCCAGTGATGTACTGAGCCATTCGCACTACCGTCTGTAGTGCCTTGCAGTCGGAGGCCGAGCAGTTGCCATACCAGGCAGTGATGCAAACAGTCAGGATGCTCTCGATGGTGCAGCTGTAGAACCTTTTGAGGATCTGGGGACCCATGCCAAATCTTTTCAGTCTCCTGAGGGGGAATAGGTTTTGTCGTGCCCGCTTCATGACTGTCATGGTGTGCTTGGACCATGTTAGTTTGTTGGTGATGTGGACACTAAGGAACTTGAAGCTTTCAAACTGCTCCACTGCAGCCCCGTCGATGAGAATTGGGACGTGCTCGGGCCCTCTTTTCCTGTAGTCCACAATCATCTTCTTTGTCTTGATCACGTTGAGGGAGAGGTTGTTGGCCTGGCATCACACAGCCAGGTCTCTGACCTCCTCCCTATAGGCTGTCTCGTTGTTGTCGGTGATCAGGCCTACCACTGTTGTGTCATCGGCAAATTTAATGTTGGTGTTGGAGTCGTGCCTGGCCGTGCAGTCATGAGTGAACAGGGAGTACAGGAGGGGGCTGAGCACACACCCCTGAGGGGCCCCTGTGTTGAGGATCAGCGTGGCGGATGTGTTGTTGCCTACCTTTACCACCTGGGGGTGACCGCCAGGAAGTAAGCATTTCACTGTTAGATTACACCTGTTGTTTAAAAAGCAGGTGACAAATAACTTTTGATTCGATTTTTTACTTGATTTGATCATCTTTTATTTGACCAACTCGGTAGCTCCTAAAGGTTTTGATGCACATAATTGTCTAACATTAGGATTCTATTAGCCCAATTGACTGGGCTCTCCAGCCAGCACATTGCTGCTGAGATATCCTCAGTAGACACATAATGCAACCTAAAAACTCATTCTTTAAAATAAATATGTCAAAAAAGAATGCAAATCCATTGCCTTGCATGTAGGTGAGTATAGATTTTAAATGTCTTAGTACAATAATATTGCAAGACCAGTAAAACACATACTAGGAAATTCACAGGCTCAATGTAGATCTATTGCTTATCTCTTCATCTCTTCACTCATCTTGATCACACTAATTACATCTAAGTAAGTACTGTGTGTGTGTGTGTGTGTGTGTGTGTGTGCGTGCGTGCGTGCGTGTGTGTGTGTGTCAGAGACAGCTGTTGTTTGTGTAGGGCTGAGTGCTCAACCTGTCTTGTAATTAGACAAACGCTTCAGTTTAGTGAGTTTGCCAAAAAATAGAGGAACTGGAATCCCCAATCTCCTATTCCTCCCTCCTCGACACTCTACCCCTCCCCCAAACTGACACATGCACACACAAAGGAACTCACTCACACACACTCCAGACAATAATAGCTGAAGCCAACAGAAGCCCAGCTGACTTTGAGATATATAGTATCATCCGACAGGTGAATGAGAAAATGTTTCTAGCTTTAGGAGTGAGATATGAGTACATTTCAGAATTTAGCGACTACATCTACAATGTTATGTTATCTGTATTAATCATCGAAGGACCTTTTCTCACATATTTTTTTGGGGGGGGAAACCAGTTGCATTCTTGATATGATTGAGTCTGTTTCACATTAGGGCAGCTCAATTTGTTGTAGTTGAAGCAGCAGTAGCCTGAAGTGCGAGCAGCTCAGATGGAAGTGTTTCAGAAAGAGGGAGGGAAAGAAGGGAAAAGAACAGCAGCAACATCAGAAGGTAAAGGAGGAAATCACGGAGCTACTGCTTTCTGTGAGAGTGGGGGGGGGGGGGTGATGGGTGGTTTTAGACTCTCCCTCCTCCCTCTTCCTCTGTTTTCTCCTCTCATCTTTGTTCGAGTGCTTGACGAAACACACCCTGAAATACAATAAACAAGTGAGGAACATCATGTGTCAAACTTCAAAATGAGAGAAAACAAAGTAAACGTCCTCCGTCAAAGTGTTTGTGTCGGCGTGTCGTTATAGGATATGTCATGGAGTCAATATGCACCTTTGGTTACATTTAGAGGACATTTCTAAGCATGGGACAGTGGAATAGTTTTGTAGTCGTTTTTTACGAAAAGGAAATGCGTACTGATAGGATGCTACAAAATTACAAAAAAAACACTTTTTTGCCTTTACTCACTCAATGTGCACATCGATCAGCATCGTCATCACCACCACCTCCAATCACCCATGGAAGGCTTGGAGACAGTCCTTTGGGGCGGCAGGTAGCCTAGTGGTTAGAACATTGGACTAGGAACCGAAAGGTTGCTAGATCAAATCCCCGAGCTGACAAGATAGAAATCTGTCGTTCTGCCCCTGAACGAGGCAGTCAACCCGATGTTCCTAGGCCGTCATTGAAAATAAGAATTTGTTCTTAACTGACCTGCCTAGCTAAGTAAAGGTAAAAATAAACAAAGGAATGATCACATCCTCTGGTTTATAATAAGTCCTTATCTAATGAGGAGGGATTGGTCACAGCAGGGTGCCCCATCCTCCTTCTCTCTGGGCTGGGGACCCATAACAATAGCCTTGCTCTTGTCTGCACTGTCTCAAACCTCCCTCCCGTCTTCCAAAAACTGCCCTGCATGCCTGTCATTTGTAAATCCCTTTTAGAATTGTGACACGGACCTCTTCATTGGAGGCAGTAGTTGTCCCAAAACTCTAAGCAAATTTTATTCTTAATTGGAGTCATATTAAATATTGATGGCACTTGATCTAGCCTAATTCAGCGAGAGCTTGTCAAACAAGTTGATAACATGTTTGTGTGTCGACTAAACATTGTCAATGATACTGTTGTCAATGATAACCAAACTCATTTGGATCTCAGCTAAACACAAATCAATGTGGTTTCCTAACCGTTTATTTTTATTTTAACCAAATAATAAAAACGTTACTTCTGTGAAAATGCATCGAAGGGGAAATTGAGATCAGATATAAAAGTTATTGTGTCTTTTAGGGGTTACACTTTCATTACTATGGATACCAAAGCTGTGAAATAATTTGAGACCAGAGAGTTTAGTGGATTGAAATCCAAAACAAAGGCGTCTTGTCAACAGAATAATCACACAGGAATATTTCTGTTGCAAAATGGGAGTTACGGGAGGCCTTCAATCATGTGATGTGTTATCAAACTGGGTTTATGGCATGCTTTCACTTAGTGTGTTGAACCAAGGCGATTGCCAGTTGGAGAATAGAAATGTGCAATATGTCATGTTATCATCACAATGATAATATTCCTCAATGTTCAACATGTTTTCCAAGTTTGTGTTTGAACTGTAAGAATTCAGCATTTTTATTGTATGACTCCTTATTTTAGTTAATGACATGTCTTTGGATACATTTATTTAATCTTCCATCAACACAAACAAAAGTCAGAAATCAGTCAGAATTGTACTTTTCCATTGCATGCAGGAAGCTGTTTAGTGCCTAGTTTATGAAAGCACGAGAGAGAGAGAGAGAGAGAGAGAGAGAGAGAGAGAGAGAGAGAGAGAGAGAGAGAGAGGGGCAGAAAGGCCCCTATACATATTTACTCCATACCCACACTGCGTATTGACACTGTTCACACTCCAAGGCACAAACTGAACTGAATCTTCTGAATAGGAAGAGCGCCACTTCTGCTGCTACAGATGTGACCTTTAAAACTGATACAACTATCATGCAACAGCCCCACGCTTTTCATGATTTACCTTAAAATACGTTCTCATGCAATATTAATGAGGTATACTTTGTTGAAGGATTAATCATTTATTCACTCCCTACTGCCTGCTTCCAACATCCCCATTAACCCCAGCGCTCACGCTCAAATCCCGTATAGAAAACAGGGCTGGGAGAAACTATGTGAGGAGGGAGTGGAGGTGTTCTCTCTCATTCCAAACTACCACCACTCCACTACCGTTCTATTGAAATTATAGATTTCTGTTTCCCCCCGGGCTTCAAAGTTTATTCACTACTGGTCTCTCACGGCTCCTGCTATTTTGCTTTTTGCTCTCTTTCTTCTCTCCCCCACCTCTACTCTCCTGTGTCTTTTGTATGAGGCCATTGCATCATCCCTATTGTCATGTTAATGCCCTGTTTGTTCTCTTTGCAGAGGCCTTACCCTCCATCAAAGCATCTTCCAGCTTTTCATCTCGCCCAGACTATCTATACCTGTAATTAGGTTTGGGTGAGGGAGAAGATGGATTTGGTTTGCTGCACCATGCAGAGAAAAACAAGACATCAGGAAGTCCTTACCGCTGTTCTGGGACCAGCCCTTAATGGTGTCTAATTGACCTGGTCTGTCATGTGGCCATGGCTTCATACAGTCGGGGGGCGATTATCTATATGTGTCATCCTGAAAGGATTAGCATTAGTAGTGCGTGTTTTGTGTGTGTGTGTGTGTGTGTGTGTGTGTGTGTGTGTGTGTGTGTGTGTGTGTGTGTGTGTGTGTGTGGTGTGTGTGTGTGTGTGTGTGTGTGTGTGTGTGTGTGTGTGTGTGTGTGTGTGTGTGTGTGTGTGTGTGGTTGTGTGTGTGTGTGTGTGTGTGGTTATGTGTGTGTGTGGTTGTGTGTGTGTACGGTTGTGGGTGAGGGGTGGCTGCATGGGGTTGCTATAATTGCCTTCCAGATGAGATGTGAGTGAATCAGGAAAACATTAATGAATTAAGATAGTAGCCTTCAACCTAAAGCTAACCCAGTGATCCGGCTTCCAGATTTGCAGCATTGTAATTTGTACAACATAGAAACAGGTAGACAAATAGAAGAGGGCAATCACATTCTTTGCCTACTCAAATGCATACATGGGCTTAACAACACATTATCTGAAAGAGGACCGTTAAAATCTATTATCCAAGTGCTCTATAAAAGAGAGGAGTGAATCCAGCATCTCTTTTATTTACTTCCTGTCTCTGGTGCAGCTGGACTGCGGACACGCACATCGCTTCAGTGACCTTCAGGATGATATGAAAACGAAGGATGATGCCTCCGGTGTGTTTCATCTCCCAAGATGGACAGCCGTGCATTATTGATCACAAAACACTTCAACAGTGCTATGTACTGTGTCGCCATTGGATGCACATTTGATAGAACACATTATAGCAATTCAGGTTTTTTCTGCTATAAAACGCGTGATGAAATGGTGTTAATCGGTTGCGTCTTGTTTGTTTGTTTGTTTGTTCGTTGTTATCTCTCTTCCCCACGGTCTCTCTCCCGACCCCTTCTTGTTTGAAAACCCACAGGGAGGCTGGATGGTATAACTGGAGTGACATCTCCCTTACCTCTCCTCTCTGTTCTGTTGTTCACAAGGCGACGGTCCCTTCCATAACAACTCCCCCTCATCTACATTGAAAAAAAGGCAATTTCCTTTCAGCTAGCTTGTGTTCCTCTACTGGCTATGTTCAACATGCAGTCATAGTCTGAAGCTCATTGCAAGCATTTGAAAGTACGTTGAAAGAGCCCCGTCAAATCAAAATAGTTTTTAAAACCAGACTATTTGGCAAATAAATCCACATCTTTCTACAAGAGAGAGCAATGCAAGGCCCTTTTCATGTGGTATGAAACCTATTTACCTATTGATAGACGTGTCATTTCTTCAAGGCAGGTAAAGCAGACCTTTAACAGCACAGATAAATGGTCTCTATACACCCTGCTATGCAAGCTGGCAGACACTATTTGATATCAGCCAAATAAGAGATGAGAAATGAGAAAAACAAGACGTGTGTGTCCATTTGTGTGTGTGTGTGTGTGTGTGTGAGAGAAAGAGCGATAGAGTGAAAGAAAGAAAGAAAGAAAGAAAGAAAGAAGAGAGAAAGAGAGAAGACTGTGGTCAGATACAGGAAAGGGCTCCCAAGTGTCATGTAGAGTAGATATCTCATGCATTGACTCAAAAGTACAGAGTTGCTGCATATTAAGTGAAATAATCTAACCTAATATGAAGTCAAAAATACAAGACAATGTAGAAATATGAAGATACAATACAAATCAAGGCAGGGGAAATTGGGAATACAAAAATAAAACAAGCAACATTGATTCTAACAGCGAACACATGGATTCCTTTTGTAAATTTGACCTATTATCTAATATTTGACCAAATACCCACATTTATCAGCCTACATATATCAATTAAATGTAATTTCTAATTAAATAACTATGTATTGATTGCAATAATATTGGTAATCATACATGCCCTGTGAGAAATTGCGATGCGTTTTTGTTTTTTCAGCTCACAGTAATGCACTCAAGAATCCCTGAGTTTAATTGAATGACTTAATTTTTTCATAAAGAATTTCAGTTGTACTATTTTACAGGGGAGATAGATAGAGACGCTGAGAAATGCTGAGAGCACATGGCTGTGCTTCCTCTGTCCCCTGTCGAGGGGCCACAGGGGAGGAATGCCCATAGCGAGCACTGAGCCACCCTGTCAGATGTTATTTCCATGATGCCTAAGAATGATTGGGTTCATAGATCCAGTTGCCCCTCTCTGACAGCAGAGGGGACACATCACCGTGGTTACCACACCTGGGACATGACGTATGGGCAGGATGGGAAACGTAGTCAGTACAAGGTCATACCAGAGGTCGTCGGCTCACTCCACACCTGTCAAATATCACGTATAACCCATAATTATGCCAAGTCTTACTAATGGACAAAACACAGAATAGGTTTGATAATAATTAGAGGATCAATTCAAATGACTAGATTTTTTTTGTTAACATCTTATTTATTCTATTTTTTTATGTGCTGGCAGATGTATTCATGTGTGTGGGAAATGGCTGATATGATAATGACATGTTTGTTAGTAAAGGAAATATGTTATTCTCCATCTCTGGAGATTACGTTTTGTTGAAATGCGTACGAAGATGAATAATACCCCCTCAGCAAACAAGATTAATTTTGTTTTCTTATTATTTACTTAACTCATTGATATTCAGGTGACATCACAACATTATGTAGGCATAACCATTACTGCTCTTTCTGGTGTTAGCCTAAACAGTAGCGGTGTGTGGGTAAAATCACCGGGGAAGCCAACCACTGGGGAAGCCAAGCCAGGGGGGAAAAAGCCATTTTACTTTGTTTGCACAATAGCTTGTTAATTCGTATGCCTTGTGACCGTGATATATAGACCTAAATGTCAAGACAATAAGAAGACACAATGGCAGAATAAATTCAACCACACCTTTGGTTCATCACAAAACCGGAGAGCAACCTCTGTCCGGTGAAATCCACAAAGCAGTTTACATGTAACAAACAGTTACATGACATACATGGTCAAGCAAGTTAATGTTTCCAACATTTTCAGACTACTAAACAAATATTGATTTAGAACAACAGAGAGTTTCCACAAGTCACAAAGAAAACAGGAGCTGCCTCCACTATTCCAGCACCACTTCAACATCATCAAATCACCTACGCTTAGTCTAATACAGTGACAAAACTAAAAGATACCAAAAACTATTTTGTCCAATCAACATAAGATAAATATGATCTGTCTGTGTGTGTGTGTGTCTACTCAAATTTGGCTGTCCAGACAAATTTGTCAACATCCTTTGCCAGTTCCATAATGGAATAATGGCTCGGTGGCCATAGGAGGGCAGGAGTCAATCCCCTTTTGAGTAAGCATCGGAGACAGGGGTGTGTGTTGGTGCCTGTACCATTTAAAATCTTCATCCTATGTGTCACCCAGCTTCTCCATTAGGCGCTTGAGGACAGCAGCGGGGTTGCGGTGGACATCAGGCTGAATGGAAACCTATTCAACATCAGGAGGCTCCAAACAACCACCAATGTTTTGACAGAGCGGGTTCTTGAGCTGCAGTATGCTAATGACGGTGCTCTTGTGGCCCACACTCCAGAAGACCTTCAGTCCGTCCTTGTAGCGGCTCTGAGGGTCTATAGCAGGATGGGACTGTCTATCAACACCACCAAGACAGAGGTGGTCTGCCAATGAAGATCCAGCCCTCCACCCACAATGCCTGTCAATAACTTCACCATTGAACACAAATCACTGGCAATAGTCCCGTTATTCAAAAACCAGGGCAACATCCTCTCGGAGGACTGCAGCATCGACCTCAAAATTCAAAACAGGATCAAGAAAGCATCATCTGGCTTCAGGAAACTCAGACGGAGGGTCTTCCTAAACAGGGATCTCCAACTCCACATCAAAGTCGCCATCTGTAAAACCGTCTGCATCACCATACTTCTTTGCAGCTGTGGTCACTTACAGTCGCCACAACAAGCAGCTCGATCAATTCCACATAAGATGCCTGCAGTGCAACCTAGGAATCACCTGGTGCGACGTGTGCCCCGTACAGAAATACTTGCTAAGACCAACTGCAAGAGTATGGAGGCCATGGTGTGTGTGTGTGTGTGTGTGTGTGTGTGTGTGTGTGTGTGTGTGTGTGTGTGTGTGTGTGTGTGTGTGTGTGTGTGTGTGTGTGTGTGTGTGTGTGTGTGTGTGTGTGTGTGTGTGTGTGTGTGTGTGTGTGTGTGTGTGTGTGTGTGTGTGCGTGTGCGATTGTGTGGGCAGAGACAGGTGTGCTGGAGTCAGAGTAGATCCCCACCAGCTGCAACCAGTTCCATAAGCAAGACCTCTACTAATACTCAGCCCTGCCACTTTCACGCTGCCAGATCGTAATCGCTGCTCTGTCAGTCTACGTTTCTAGCCGTTTGTTACTATTCAGATCCCGTTATCCTGCTGTGCCTGTATTCCTTGCCTGATGCTGTTTTCCTCTCCGATACAATTCTGCCCGCTCTGTCTCTGGTCCCTGTCTCCAGTCTCATGTCTTGTCATCCTGCTACTCTGTCCTGGATTCCCCACTCTACTACTCCTTTGGATTTCCCTCCGGACCTGCTTACCCTGTCCCAACCCCTCTCGTTCCAGCCTCAGCACCTGGTTTCCTGCAACCCGCCTGAGCTTCCCCTGATCTGCACTCCATCTTCCCCCTGTGTTTCAATAAATACCTTGGTTACTTGATCACAGTCTCCTCGTCTGAGTCTGCTCTTGGGTTCCCCTATTCCACTCGGCGTGACAATGTCATTAAAATGTCTCACGAGCGCTTTCCACGGAAGATCCTATATGGCCAGCTACACCTTGGTCGGCGGTCTGCTGGGGGGCAGATGAAAACGTCACTGAATAAGTGCAACATCAAACCCACAGACATGGAGGTTGCTGCAGCCAACCTTTCCACCTGGCAGCAACTCTGCCAGAGCAGTGTACAGAGGTGGGAGGAGAGGAGCACAAAGAAACAGCTAAAACAGCTCAGGAGACATATAACCATGCCTGCCCCCACCAACACAGACTGCATATTGGACACCAAAGAATCGACCGTTACCTCAGAAGTGGAAGTCATCATTGGATACGATGGACTACCATAATATAACGTGTGTGCTTGCAAGTAGAAAAATAACATGTTGACTCACCCTACTTGTAGAAATGACATCCTCCTCTCTTCCATGTTGCCGAAACGGTCTATGACTCTGTTATACAGTGCACGCGGTTAGTTTTTGTTGTGCTACACTACATGGCAAAAATGCTTGCGCACTAGTCTAACTTCCTTTCATGGGTAACAATGAGCCAGACCAGCTAGTTAACATTAGTCTACTACATCTAGCTACATATTGAACTTCCATCCTTTCAGGCCAGGGGCACAACGTTTTCATTTATGGTTGGATCAGAATCGTGGTTATAATCATTGGCCAGTACAGAGAATTAAGTAAAACCACAAGTCTAAATCACTATCTCCATCCATGGCTAATTTAGGAAAGGGACAATTTTAGTTAGCTAGCTAGCCACTGGAGGACAACAACTCAACGAGATGCAACAATTTTTTCTGTAAGAGTTTTTCTGTACATTACGTTCTGCTTAAGACATGATGTGATTGGTGTGAAGCCAAATCCAAACTGGCTTCCCTTGACACTTTTTTTGGGACCATTCACAGTTGAGCTCACTCAGTTTAGCTCAACGCTGATTGGCTATTATTATTATTTTTTAAATCTATCAAGGGAGGCCAAATGCTCGCTGGCTTCCTTGCATTCAATGCTATGGGCGGCAAAAATATCATACTCTTTTTGACCAGACAGCATCAGATAGATGGGCTTGGGCTTCACATACTGAGAAAGAGGGCCGCTGTTTTGCTCGCTCATATGCTTTCTCTAGTGGGATTCATTCAACCTCTTGCAAATTGAAGGAAAATGATGAAACACAAAGAAACAAAAGATACGTTATTTTATGTTTATTTTTTACAATTAATCGGTCAATTTTGGGGGGGAAGCCTGGCTTCCCTCCCTCGTGGTTCGCTTGGACCACTGATCTGAGTGATGAAAACAAAAGCCTGGACATCACACTGACCTTGAGGGACCCTCAACGCCCCTGTTTTTCTCTCCTTTCTTATCCAGCAGTCTGTTTCTCTTTCTCCACGGTGAAGAGGGGAGTGATCAATCATGAAGATTGTCATTGCCAATGGCATGGTGATTGTAAAGCCCACCTCTCTGTTAGAGAGGGACACACTGAGGGACACTGCAAAAACGCTAAGGAAACGTGATGAGAACATTGTGATAACCTCATCCCTGCCCCAGTCCAAACCCTTACCACTAACAAGTTTCTCCGCTTACACTGACATCAATGATACTGAGTGTCTGGCACTGCAGACATTGAGTCAGACTTGAAAATAGAGAGCTAACACTCTTCATTGTCCTGTTTGTACTGTATTTGTGCTTGAGGTGTGTGATGTATTGGAGTTTGGATTGTCTATATTTAGGCTCGGTGGTGTGTACTCATGGATGCCAAGACAGGCAGAATAAACTCTTAGAAACAAAGGTGCTATCTAGAACCTAAAAGAGTTCTCCGGCTGTCCCCATAGGAAGAACCCTTTCTGGTTCCAGGTAGAACCCTTTTCGGTTCCATGAAGAACCCTTTTCATAGAGGGTTCTACATGGAACCCAAAAGGGTTCTACCAGGAAACAAAATGTTTTTTTACCTGGAACCAAAAAGGGTTCTATGGGGACAGCCAAAGAACCCGTTTGGAACCCTTTTTTCTAAGAGTGTAGCTCAGGTGGCAGGATCAGATGTTCTAACACAATGAACATGGATCTCTTCTTCGGTCGGAGTCGAGAGTGTGGCTTCCTCCAACCAGAAGTCACCTGGGAGCCACACTGCATTCCAATAACTATACATAACAGAGATGTAAACTACATGTAAACACATAAAACCAGAGTTATGTAGGGAGTTACTTTCATGTCCACATTTATAAATGCAAACCCAAAACATCATGCAAGCCCACAACATCATATTATCAACAAGCACTCAAAGGCTATGGAATACAAGTTTTCGAGTATTCTTTTCACTCTCTCCCCATGCTTCCCCCTCTCCTTTGTGTTCATATGGCTGTGAGGCTCCTCTCGCTCCCTCTCTGCCAGCTCGGTTATAATGGGCTTGATTCCACAGAGCCACTGTGTTTGTCACACTGAATCAGAAACATCAATTCTCCCAACTTCCTGTCATTGTCAGTGTATGAAAGCTTTGTTATTAATACTCGTCACGGGTCATTCACTGCCAAGGACAAACATTTAACATTCAGGTGATTCTCCATTTGAGCAGGAGTGAGTAAGCAGAGGATTGTAATTGGCCTTTTCTCAATTAGATTTGCTCAGCTCCTTTGTCATCTCGCCTCCTTCTTCTCTGGCCCCCTTTTGAAAAAGGTCAAAGGTAATCGGGGCTAGGCAGCGAGGAGTGGACGAACATGCACTTGTATGAAATGATACTCTGATCCAATTGCGCGTTATCAGGCAAATGAAGTGTACAGGGTGAAATCCCAACGTAAATGTATAAAGTGATAAAAATAAATGTAGCTAGTTGTGCAAGTATAGATAAAAGGATAAGTAACATATCGTTTTTAAATGTTTGCATATTTTCCTCTTTCCAGAAAACATTAACTGATTCTAAAGGGCTATGGCAAATTTCAAAAGTCTTCTGTGAAGGTAGGATATACTTGTCCTTTTTCGCCAAAAGGAGGCTATCGAGGAGGTGAGGACCAACAACTCATGATTTTTGCAAGATACAGGAAGTTGAGATTGCCTCTCTAAGCAGAACAACTGATGTCAATGGACCGTATCTTACTTTAGCAGCAATGGCAGCCTGTTGACAATTTTCAGATTATCGCTTCTGTAGCAACTATGGCAAACATTCACAACTCACTGATGTCCTCTACTGGTAGATATATTTACCTTTTTCACACACTGAAACCAACCCAATATACTGTGTGTGTGTGTGTGTGTGTGTGTGTGTGTGTGTGTGTGTGTGTGTGTGTGTGTGTGTGTGTGTGTGTGTGTGTGTGTGTGTGTGTGTGTGTGTGTGTGTGTGGGTTTATGCAATCTGGAGAGCATACACGAGTGTGTCCACCAGAAGTGCTTAGTTTTTGCCCAGTGATGGATATAGAGGTGCTGTTTGACCTCAGAGTGAGGGAAAGGGTCACATCAAAACAAAGGGTCTTTTAGTGCTCCAGTACAAGCACTGCACGAAACATAGAGAGAGACTAATGACTCACAGTGAATTGTACCCCGACTGAAAGTTTAATTAAATAATAAGTTACATTATATTGTGAAATGTAGGGTGGTAAATTCAAAATAAATGTAAATATATTTGCAATATGTTCCTGAAATACTGTATATACAGTACCAGTCAAAAGTTTGGACACACCTACTCATTCCAGTTTTTATTTTATTTTATTTTTTTACAATTTCTACATTGTAGAATAACAGTGAAGACATCAAAACGGTTAAATAACACATGGAATCATGTAGTAACCATAAAAGTGTTAAAAAAATCAAAATATATGTTATATTTGAGATTCTTCAAAGTAGCCACCCTTTGCCTTGATGACAGCTTTGCACATCATCTCAACCAGCTTCACGAGGAATGCTTTTCCAACAGTCTTGAAGGAGTTCCCACATATGCTAAGCACTTGTTGGCTGCTTTTCCTTCTCTCTGCGGTCCAACTCTTCCCAAACCCTCTCAATTGGGTTGAGGTTGGGTGATTGTGAAGGCCAGGTCATCTGATGCAGCACTCCATCACTTTTATTGGTCAAATAGCCCTTACACAGCCTGGAGGTGTGTTTTGGGTCATTGTCCTGTTGAAAAGCAAATGATAGTCCCATTAAGTGCAAACCAGATGGGACGGCGTATTGCTGCAGAATGCTGTGGTAGCCATGTTGATTAAGTGTGATTTGAATTCTAAATACATCACAGACAGTGTGTCCGAAGCAAAGCACCTCCACACCTCCTCCTCCACTCTTCGTGGTGGGAACCACAAATGCGAAAAAATAATCAGTTCACCTACTTTGCATTTCATAAAGACACTGCGGTTGGAACCAAATATCTCAGATTTGGACTCATCAGATCAAAGGACAGATTTCCACCGGTCTAATGTCCATTGATTGTGTTTCTTGGCCCAAGCAAGTCTCTTCTTCTTATTGGTGTCCTTTAGTAGTGGTTTCTTTGCAGCAAAATCGACCATGAAGGCGTGATTCACACAGTCTCCACTGAACAGTTGATGTTGAGATGTGTCTGTTACTTGAACTCTGTGAAGCATTTATTTGGTCTGCAATTTCTGAGGCTGGTAACTCTAACGAACTTATCCTCTACAGCAGAAGGTAACTCTGGGTCTTCCTTTCTTGTGGCGGTCCTCATGAGAGACAGTTTCATCATAGCACTTGATGGTTTTTGCGACTGCATTTGAAGAAACTTTCAAATTTCTTTACATTTTACAGATTGACTGACCTTCATATCTTAAAGTAATGATGGACTATCGTTTCTCTTTGCTTATTGGAGTTGTTCTTGCCATAAAATGGACTTGGTCTTTTACCAAATAGGGTTATCTTTTGTATACCACCCCTACTTTGTCACAACACAACTGATTGGCTCAAACGCATTAAGAAGGAAAGAAATTCCACAAATTAACTGTTAACAAGGCACACCTGTTAATTGAAATGCATTCCAGGTGACTACCTCATGAAGCTGGTTGAGAGAATGCCAACAGTGTGCATAGCTGTCATCAAGGCAAAGGGTGGCTATTTTGAAGAATTTCAAATATAAAATATATTTTGATATGTTTAACACTTTTTTGGTTACTACATGATTCCATATGTGTTATTTCATAGATTTGATGTTTTCACTATTGTTATACAATGTAGAAAATAGTAAAAATAAAGAAAAACCCTTGAATGAGTAGGTGTGTCCCAACTTTTGACTGGTGCTGTATTTAAGTAATATACAGTAAGTAATGTTGTGCTGCTTTTTTTATTGACTTGGCCAAAGCTTTTGATACGGTAGACAATTCCATTCTTGTGGGCCGGCTAAGGAGTATTGGTGTCTCTGAGGGGTCTTTGGCCTGGCTTGCTAATTCCTCTCTCAAAGAGTGCAGTGCACCGAGTGAGTACACCAAGGCTCAATCCTAGGCCCCATGCTCATCTCAATTTACATCAACAACATGGCTCAAGCAGTAGAAAGATTTCTCATCCATTTATATGCAGATGATACAGTCCTATACCCAACTGGCCTCTCCCCGGAGTTTGTGTTAAACGCTCTACAACAAATCTTTCTTAGTGTCCAACAAGCTTTCTATGCCCTTAACCTTGTTCTGAACACCTCCAAAACAAAGGTAATGTGGTTTGGTAAGAAGAATGCCCCTCTCCCCAACGGTGTGATTACTATCTCTGAAGTACTTGGGAGTATGGCTAGACGGTACACTGTCCTTCTCTCAGCACATATCAAAGCTGCAGGCTAAGGTTAAATCTAGACTTGGTTTCCTCTATTGTAATCGCTCCTCTTTCACCACAGCTGCCAAACTAACCCTGATTCAGATGACAAGCCTACCCATGCTAGATTATGGAGACATAATTTATAGATCGGCAGGTATGGGTGCTCTAGAGCGGCTAGATGTTCTTTACCATTTGGCCATCAGATTTGCACCAATGCTCCCTATAGGACACATCACTGCACTCTATACTCCTCAGTGAACTGGTAATCTCTGCATACCCATTGCAAGACCCACTGGTTGATGCTCATTTATAAAACCCTCTTAGGCCTCACTCCCCCCTATCTGACATACATACTGCAGTCCTCATCCTTCACATACAACACCCGTTCTGCCAGTCACATTCTGTTAAAGGTTCCCAAAGCACACACATCCATCCCTGGGTTGCTCCTCTTTTCAGTTCACTGCAGCTAGCGACTGGAATGAGCTGCAAAAAAACACTCACACTGGACAGTTTTATCGCCATCTCTTCATTCAAAGACTCAATCATGGAAACTCTTACTGACAGTTGTGGCTGCTTCACGTGATGTATTGTTGTCTCTACCTTCTTGCCTTTTGTGCTGTTGTCTGTGCCCAATAATGTTTGTACCATGTTTTGTGCTGCTACCATGTTGTGCTGCTGCCATGTTGTGTTGCTACCTTGCTGTGTTTTCATGTGTTACTGCCATGCTATGTTGTTGTCAAAAGTCTCTCTTTATGTAGTGTTGTGGTGTCTCTCTTGTCGTGATATGTGTTTTGTCCTATATATTTGTTATTTTTTTATTTTGAATCTCAGCCCCCGTCCCCACAGGAGGTCTTTTGCCTTCTGGAAGGCCGTCATTGTCAATAAGAATTTGTTCTTAACTGACTTGCCTAGTTAAAAGGTTAAACCCCCAGAAATGAGAAAAAAATGTCAAATCAAATTTTGTGGCATCCCAATCTTTAAATATTTCTGTTCTCAAGAACTTTGAGACCCTGGTTGTAGATGTGTCCATAAACCAGAATACACATTTATTTGTTGCTGAGCTTTTACCACCCCCTACTGCCATGGCGGACGCTATCTGACTCAATTGATATCAAAACCTACACGACTAAATGTGAAAAACCTTGTTAACTCTTCATTGATTGATTTAATTCTTACTAATAACCCCCATAAATATTTGTCTAGTGTTGTATTTGTATATGATCTCAGTGATCATTGTCCCATATTATGTATTAGAGATAGGAAACAGCAAAATACTAATCTTTGTTTAATTAAGATGAGACATTTTAAAAAGTTTTCTGCTCAATGGTTTTTACATGACATGTTCTACACTGATTTAGACACTGTCTCCTGTATTCCTGACCATGAGTTGGCTCTAGAAAATGTATACTCCATATTTATTTCTCTGGCAGATAAACACGCCCCATTTAAACAAATCAGAGTCAAAGATAGACAAACTTTTGGTTTACTTCTGAAATATCTGAGCTCATTCAGAGAAGAAATCAGGCCTGGGCCAAAGCAAAAACAACTGACTGTTTAGTGGACTGGCAATCATTCAGACAATTTAAAAACAGATGTACAGTTGAAGTCGGAAGTTTACATACACCTTAGCCAAAGACATTTAAACTCAGTTTTTCACAATTCCTGACATTTAATCCAAGTAAAATTCCCTGTCTTAGGTCAGTTAGGATCACCACTTTATTTTAAGAATGTGAAATGTCAGAATAATAGTAGAGAGAATGATTTATTTCAGCTTTTATTTCTTTCATCACATTCCCAGTTGGTCAGAAGTTTACATACATTCAATTAGTATTTGGTAGCATTGCCTTTAAATTGTTTAACTTGGGTCAAACATTTCAGGTAGCTTTCCACAAGCTTCCCACAATAAGTTGGGTGAATTTTGGCCCATTCCCCCTGACAGAGCTGGTGTAACTGAGTCAGGTTTGTAGGCCTCCTTGCTCGCACACGCTTTTTCAGTTCTGCCCACAAATTTTCTATAGGATTGAGGTCAGGGTTTTGTGATGGCCACTCCAATACCTTCACTTTGTTGTCTTTAATTTTGCCACCACTTTGGAAGTATGCTTGGGGTCATTGTCCATTTGGAAGACACATTTGCAACCAAGCTTAAACTTCCTGACTGATGTCTTGAGATGTTGCTTCAATATATCCACGTAATTTTCCTCCTCATGACACCATCTATTTTGTGAAGTGCATCAGTCCCTCCTGCAGCAAAGCACCCCCACAACATGATGCTGCCACCCCCGTGCTTCACGGTTGGGATGGCACGGTGTTCTTCGGCTTGCAAGCATCCCCCTTTTCCCTCCAAACCTAACGATGGTCATTATGGCCAAACAGTTCTATTTTTGTTTCAACAGACTAGAGGACATTTCTCCTAAAAGTACGATCTTTGTCCCCATGTGCAGTTGCAAACCATAGCCTGTTTTTTTTATGGCTATTTTGGAGCAGTGGCTTCTTCCTTGCTGAGCGGCCATTCAGATTATGTCCATATAGGACTTGTTTTACTGTGGATATAGATACGTTTGTACCTGTTTCCTCCAGCATCTTCACAAGGTCCTTTGCTGTTGTTCTGAGATTGATTTGCACTTTTCACACCAAAGTACGTTCATCAAAGTACGTTCATGAAATAGGGTGCAGGCCAGGCAGCAGGCTGTTAGCCGACCTGCCAGCTTAGTGGAGTCTGCCACTAGCATAGTCAGTTTCGTCAGCTCAGCCATCCCCATTGAGACTGTTTCTGTGCCTCGACCTAGGTTGGGCAAAACTAAACATGGCGGTGTTCGCCTTAGCAATCTCATTAGGATAAAGACCTCCTCCATTCCTGCCATTATTGAAAGAGATCGTGATACCTCACATCTCAAAATAGGGTTACTTAATGTTAGATCCCTCACTTCAAAGGCAGTTATAGTCAATGAACTAATCACTGATCATAATCTTGATGTGATTGGCCTGACTGAAACATGGCTTAAGCCTGATGAATTTACTGTGTTAAATGAGGCCTCTCCTCCTGGTTACACTAGTGACCATATCCCCCGTGCATCCCGCAAAGGCGGAGGTGTTGCTAACATCGATAGCAAATTTCAATTTACAAAAAAAAAATGTTGTTTTCGTCTTTTGAGCTTCTAGTCATGAAATCTATGCAGCCTACTCAATCACTTTTTATAGCTACTGTTTACAGGCCTCCTGGGCCATATACAGCGTTCCTCTCTGAGTTCCCTGAATTCCTATCGGACCTTGTAGTCATAGCAGATCATATTCTAATTTTTGGTGATTTTAATATTCATATGGAGAAGTCCACAGACCCACTCCAAAAGTCTTTCGTAGCCATCATCGACTCAGTGGGTTTTGTCCAACATGTCTCTGGACCTACTCACTGCCACAGTCATACTCTGGACCTAGTTTTGTCCCATGGAATAAATGTTGTAGATCTAAATGTTTTTCCTCATAATCCTGGACTATCGGACCACCATTTTATTATGTTTGCAATCGCAACAAATAATCTGCTCAGACCCCAACCAAGGAGCATCAAAAGTCGTGCTATAAATTCTCAGACAACACAAAAATTCCTTGATGCCCTTCCAGACTCCTTCTGCCTACCCAAGGACGTCAGAGGACAAAAATCAGTTAACCACCTAACTGAAGAACTCAATTTAACCTTGCGCAATACCCTAGATGCAGTTGCACCCCTAAAAACGAAAAACATTTGTCATAAGAAACTAGCTCCCTGGTATACAGAAAATACCCGAGCTTTGAAGCAAGCTTCCAGAAAATTGGAACGGAAATGGCGCCACACCAAACTGGAAGTCTTCCGACTAGCTTGGAAAGACAGTACCGTGCAGTATCGAAGAGCCCTCACTGCTGCTCGATCATCCTACTTTTCCAACTTAATTGAGGAAAATAAGAACAATCCAAAATGTATTTTTGATACTGTTGCAAAGCTAACTAAAAAGCAGCATTCCCCAAGAGAGGATGGCTTTCACTTCAGCAGTAATAAATTCATGAACTTCTTTGAGGAAAAGATCATGATCATTAGAAAGCAAATTACGGACTCCTCTTTAAATCTGCGTATTCCTCCAGGGCTTAGCTGTCCTGGATCTGCACAGCTCTGCCAGGGCCTGGGATCGGGAGAGACACTTAAGTGTTTTAGTACTATATCTCTCGACACAATGATGAAAATAATCATGGCCTCTAAACCTTCAAGCTGCATACTGGATCCTATTCCAACTAAACTACTGAAAGAGCTGCTTCATGTGCTTGGCCCTCCTATGTTGAACATAATAAACGTCTCTCTATCCACCGGATGTGTACCAAACTCAATAAAAGGGGCAGTAATAAAGCCTCTCTTGAAAAAGCCAAACCTTGACCCGGAAAACATAAAAAACTATCGGCCTATATCGAATCTTCCATTCCTCTCAAAAATTTAAAAAAAAGCTGTTGCCTTCCTGAAGGCAAATTTTAGAAAAAACTCACTGCCTTCCTGAAGACAAACAATGTATACGAAATGCTTCAGTCTGGTTTTAGACCCCATCATAGCACTGAGACTGCACTTGTGAAGGTGGTAAATGACCTTTTAATGGCGTCAGACCGAGGCTCTGCATCTGTCCTCGTGCTACTAGACCTTAGTGCTGCCTTTGACACCATCGATCACCACATTCTTTTGGAGAGACTGGAAACCCAAATTGGTCTACACGGACAAGTTCTGGCCTGGTTTAGATCTTATCTGTCGGAAAGATATCAGTTTGTCTCTGTGAATGGTTTGTCCTCTGACAAATCAACTGTACATTTCGGTGTTCCTCAAGGTTCCGTTTTAGGACCACTATTGTTTTCACTATATATTTTACCTCTTGGGGATGTTATTCGAAAACATAATGTTAACTTTCACTGCTATGCGGATGACACACAGCTGTACATTTCAATGAAACATGGTGAAACCCCAAAATTGCCCTCGCTAGAAGCCTGTGTTTCAGACATAAGGAAGTGGATGGCTGAAAACGTTCTACTTTTAAACTCGGACAAAACAGAGATGCTTGTTCTAGGTCCCAAGAAACAAAGAGATCTTCTGTTAAATCTGACAATTAATCTTGATGGTTGATGGTTGTAAAGTCGTCTCAAATAAAACTGTGAAGGACCTCGGCGTTACTCTTGACCCTGATCTCTCTTTTGACGAACATATCAAGACTGTTTCAATGACAGCGTTTTTCCATCTACGTAACATTGCAAATATCAGGAATTTTCTGTCCAAAAATTATGCAGAAAAATTAATCCATGCATTTGTTACTTCTAGGTTAGACTACTGCAATGCTCTACTTTCCGGCTACCCGGATAAAGCACTAAATAAACTTCAGTTAGTGCTAAATACGGCTGCTAGAATCCTGACTAGAACCAAGATATTTGATCATATTACTCCAGTGCTAGCTTCCCTACACTGGCTTCCTGTTAAGGCAAGGGCTGATTTCAAGGTTTTACTGTTAACCTACAAAGCGTTACATGGGCTTGCTCCTACCTATCTTTCCGAGTTGGTCCTGCCGTACATACCTACACGTACGCTACGGTCACAAGACGCAGGCCTCCTAATTGTCCCTAGAATTTCTAAGCAAACAGCTGGAGGCAGGGCTTTCTCCTATAGATCTCCATTTTTATGGAACGGTCTGCCTACCCATGTGAGAGACGCAGACTCGGTCTCAACCTTTAAGTCTTTACTGAAGACTTATCTCTTCAGTAGGTCATATGATTGAGTGTAGTCTGGCCCAGGAGTGTGAAGGTGAACGGAAAGGCTCTGGAGCAACGAACCGCCCTTGCTGTCTCTGCCTGGCCGGTTCCCCTCTCTCCACTGGGATTCTCTGCCTCTAACCCTATTACAGGGGCTGAGTCACTGGCTTACTGGTGCTCTTTCATGCCGTCCCTAGGAGGGGTGCGTCACTTGAGTGGGTTGAGTTACTGACGTGATCTTCCTGTCTGGGTTGGCGCCCCCCCTTGGTTTGTACTGTGGTGGAGATCTTTGTGGGCTATACTCGGCCTTGTCTCAGGATTGTAAGTTGGTGGTTGAAGATATCCCTCTAGTGGTGCGGGGGCTGTGCTTTGGCAAAGTGGGTGGGGTTATATCCTTCCTGTTTGGCCCTGTCCGGGGGTATCATTGGATGGGGCCACAGTGTCTCCTGACCCCTCCTGTATTAGCCTCCAGTATTTATGCTGCAGTAGTTTATGTGTCGGGGGGCTAGGGTCAGTTGGTTATATCTGGAGTACTTCTCCTGTCTTATCCAGTGTCCTGTGTGAATTTAAGTATGCTCTCTAATTCTCTCCTTCTCTCTTTCTTTCTCTCTCTCGGAGAACCTGAGCCCTAGGACCATACGTCAGGACTACCGGGCATGATGACTCCTTGCTGTCCCCAGTCCACCTGGCCTTGCTGCTGTTCCAGTTTAAACTGTTCTGCCTGCGGTTATGGAACCCCTACCTGTCCCAGACCTGTTGTTTTCAACTCTTAATGATCGGCTATGAAAAGCCAACTGACATTTATTCCTGATTATTATTTGACCATGCTTGTCACTTATGAACATTTTGAACATCTTGGCCATGGTCTGTTATAATCTCCACCCGGCACAGCCAGAAGAGTACTGGCCACCCCTCATAGCCTGGTTCCTCTCTAGGTTTCGTCCTAGGTTCTGACCTTTCTAGGGAGTTTTTCCTAGCCACCGTGCTTCTACACCTGCAATGCTTGCTGTTTGGGGTTTTAGGCTGGGTTTCTGTACAGCACTTCGAGATATTAGCTGATGTACGAAGGGCTATATAAAATAAACTTGATTTGATCTCTAGGAGACAGAACGTGTCTCCTTCCTGAACGATATGACGGCTGCGTGGTCCCATGGTGTTTATACTTGCGTACTATTGTTTGTACAGATGAATGTGGTACCTTCAGGCGTTTGGAAATTGCTCCCAAGGATGAACCAGACTTGTGGAGGTCTACAATTGTTTTTCAGAGTTCTTGGCTGATTTCTTTTGATTTTCCCATGATGTCAAGCGAAGAGGCACTGACTTTGTAGGTAGGCCTTGAAATACATCCACAGGTACACCTCCAATTGACTCAAATTATGTCAATTAGCCTATCAGAAGCTTCTAACGCCATGACATCATTTTCTGGAATTTTCCAAGCTGTTTAAAGGCACAATCAACTTCGCATATGTAAACTTCTGATCCAATGGACTTGTGATACAGTGAATTTTAAGTGAAATAATCTGTCTGTAAACAATTGTTGGAAAAATGACTTGTGTCATGCACAAAGTAGATGTCCTAACCGACTTCCCAAAACTATAGTTTGTTAACAAGAAATTTGTGGGGTGGTTGAAAAACAAGTTTTAATGACTCCAACCTAAGTGCATGTAAACTTCCGACTTCAACTGTACTGTCTTGATTAAGAAGGCTAAATTAAGCTACTTTTTAATCTCTATCTCTCACTCTGCTGGCGATCCTTCTAAAGTTTGAATAACAGTAAATGCACCGAAGTGTAGATTCCTCTTTTTCCCTGCCTAAGCAAGTCCTGTCTGACTCTGACATTATAACTGAGAAGAATGGGATAAGTGATGCTTTGCACCCCGATAGCTGAATCATTAACCCATATTTTTAATCTGTTGATTATATCTGGTTGTAACGGCGGTCCTCCTTCTCTTCGGTCGAAAAGGAGGAGTATTGATTGAACCAAGGCGCAGTGGAGTTTGAACACATATTTATTAAACGAAAACACGAACTTAACTAAACTAACAAAACAACAAAACGGTGTAGACAGACCGAGACGACGAACTTACATGAAACAAGAAGAACGCACGAATAGAGAAAACAGGCTACACAAAAACAACGATGAACAAAACAAACCGTATACAGTCCCGTATGGTGCAAACATAACACAGACACGGAAGACAATCACCCACCAACAAACAGTGAGAACACCCTACCTAAATATGACTCTTAATTAGAGGAAAATGCAAAACACCTGCCTCTAATTAAGAGCCATACCAGGCAACCAAAACCAACATAGAAACAGAAAACATAGACTGCCCACCCAAAACTCACGCCCTGCCCATATACACAAACAAAAACAACATAAAACAGGTCAGGAACGTTACACTGGTACTATCCTCAAGGTTTGGAAAGCGGCCCATGTACTCCCCCTTCACAAAGGTGGTGACCCTTGTGACCTAAATAATTATCGCCCTATTTCTAAACTTTCTTGCCTAGCTAAAATATTAGAATCCCTGATTAATTCTCAGCTAAGACCTTTCTTATCTTTGAAATGTATTCTAAATGTACATCAGTCAGGTTTTAGACCAGATCATAGCACTACCTCTGCTGCATTCCTGGTTATACATGATGTGGTTAACTGTATGGATAAAAGGCAACATTGTGCTGCCTTCTTCATTGACCTGTCAAGGGCTTTTGATACTGTTGATCATTCACTGCTAATTCAGAGGTTTTTGACAGACAGAACTCAATGTATTGCTACTGATGGTATTACATCAGCTTTCCAGGATATAACGAAAGGTGTCCCTCAGGGGTTGATTCTCAGTCCTGTACTTTTTACTGTTCACATGAACAATATTGACTTTTCTGTAAAAATATACATCTGGACTTGTACTGAGTGCATGTAAAACTAAGTATATGTTGTTCTCTAGAGCACCAAAAAAGAAGTCTGATGATTTAAGCATAAGTACTTTGGATGGTGTCCATATTGATTGTGTCCTTGATTACAAATATCTGGGCATCTGGATAGATGAAAAGCTGTCTTTTAAAAAGAATATTGATAAGTTAGTTAAGAAGCTGAGAACACAAATGGGCTTCTTCTAAAGAAATAGGTCCTGCCTCTTGCTAAATAGTAGAAAGGAGATTATTCAGTCGACGTTCCTATCAGTCCTAGACTATGGCGACATCATCTATATGAACGCAGCTACCCCTTCATTAAAGCCGTTAGATGCAGTTAATCATAGCCCACTGCACTTTATTACGGGCAACAATTTTAGTACTAATCACTGCATTCTCTAACAAAAAGTTTGTTGGCCCTCGTTGATGTCACTTAGGTTGATACCTTGCTGTGTTTTAATTTATAAAGCCATTTTATAAAATCCCACTGTACCTAACATCATTACTAAACTTTGGACATACAGTAGGAGTTACCACACAAGGTCTCAGGGATGGCTAATTCTGGAAATTCCTTTGGTCTCTACTGAGTTTGGAAAATCAGCTTTTAGTTTTCGCGCACCTTATGTATGGAACAAGCTTCTAAGTGTTTTTAAATTTGAGGACCTTGTTACTGATTCATGTTTTTTTTTTCACGACCATGTATTTCTTTCTGCTTGCATTTTGTATTGATATTTTGATGTGTGTATTTTCTGTAATTTATTTAATTCAGGGCTCATCTGTAAAAGAGACCTTGATCTCAGTATGACTCCCTGATAAAATGAAGGTTAAATAATAAAAACTAATATTTCCATTTTTTTGTGTGTTTGGAATGCCATAGTTGCTTGGGAGATCATTCTGTCATAATGAGAACGCTGTAAGCATTTGTTGGCCAATTTTGAATCTGTAGTATTAGTGCATTGTCCATAATGTTCATTGACTGGATATTGACAATTACCATGGCAACTATGCATCACAATAGTAAACCATGGCAATTATGCATCATAATAGTAATTATATTTATATTGTGTAGGACAGAGTTCGGCGTGCGACCAGCCACTTGCAACATGCGCGCCCAGATACAAGTGGCAGGCTGACGAGAAATATTCACCATCGTAGAACAGATGAAGCCTGAGCGGGAATGTGAAGCTACATGAAGCTGGCTAGCTTTATAAACGCCTGAGGAAATCTAGCTTCTTTCGTAGTATACCTCTCTAGCCAGTAACCTTTGAAACTTATTTTACTGTGCCAGGTCACATAGAGACCGTTGATTGATTGAATTTATTTGACTATTTCTAAAGTCCATACATAAGGGCACTCCAGCTGGTGCCGCCTCCACATACAATTTAAGAAAATCACCAAGGATAACACAATAAAGCTTAACAGCTTATTTCCATTGTGGTCCTTTGGAAGAGGGAAAGGGGAAGAAGGGAATACAACAAGGTTAGGCGGTGATCGTAATGACAACATACAATGACAGACACAATTTTCTTTGTTTCACAGCATCCGTATAGTTTCTGTTCCTAATAAACAACTATGAACAGGTACATATTCCTTGTTTATATGGCCCTATAACAATCAAAACAATCAATCCCTATATAAACTCAGCAAAAAAATAAATGTCCCTTTTTCAGGACATTTTTTCAGGACATCACACCTGCGGGACAGGTACAGGATGGCAACAACAACTGCCCAAGTTACACCAGGAATGCACAATCCCTCCATCAGTGCTCAGACTGTCCGCAATAGGCTGAGAGAGGCTGGACTGAGGACTTGTAGGCCTGTTGTAAGGCAGGTCCTCACCAGACATCACCGGCAACTACGTCGCCTTTGGGCACAAACCCACCGTCACTGGACCAGACAGGACTGGCAAAAAGTGCTCTTCTCTGACGAGTCCCGGTTTTGTTTCACCAGGGGTGATGGTCGGATTTGCGTTTATCGTTGAAGGAATGAGCGTTACACCGAGGCCTGTACTCTGGAGTGGGATCGATTTGGAGGTGGAGGGTCTGTCATGATCTGGGGCGGTGTGTCACAGCATCATCGGAATGAGCTTGTTGTCATTGCAGGCAATCTCAATGCTGTGCGTTACAGGGAAGACATCCTTCTCCCTCATATGGTACCCTTCCTGCAGGCTCATCCTGACATGACCCTCCAGCATGACAATGCCACCAGCCATACTGCTTGTTCTGTGCGTGATTTGCCATGGTCAGCGAATAGCCTGGATCTCAATCCCATTGAGCACGTCTGTGACCTGTTGGATCGGAGGGTGAGGGCTAGGGCCATTCCCCCCCAGAAATGTCCAGTAACTTGCAGGTGCCTTGGTGGAAGAGTGGGGTAACATCTCATAGCAAGAACTGGCAACTCTGGTGCAGTCCATGAGAAGGAGATGCACTGCAGTACTTAATGCAGCTGGTGGCCACACCAGATACTGACTGTTTCTTTTGATTTTGACCCCACATTTGTTCAGGGACACATTATTCCATTTCTGTTAGTCACGTCTGTGGAACTTGTTCAGTTTATGTCTCAGTTTTTGAATCTTATGTCCATACAAATATTTACACATGTTAAGTTTGCTGAAAATAAATGCAGTTGACAGTGAGGACGTTTCTTTTTTTTGTTGCTGAGTTTACATCGCAATACATGTATTAATGATTCAATATTGCTTTCCCCCATCCTATAGTAGCCTATTCTTGCTTTTTCTTGCAAGATTATGAAAAGGAATTGTGCCTCCTTTATAAAAGTCCTAATTGTATGCTGTCATTGGACCCAAAAAATCTAATAGACTTTATTCCCTATTCTTATTAAGAATTTGATGACACTCCTGCTCCTCCTTGCGACAACGCACATACATATACGCTAGATGTCTCCCTCCTCCATGCATCGGAGCCTCACAACAAGTAGCCTAGCTAGACGTGCACTACTACCACACTGAAGAGTTCACGTGTTTGCTGATTTCTGTGTCCGCGAGGTGCTCGTCGTGAGGCAGTCGCCATTTTGAAACCCAAATCGTTCACAGTACACCCGCCCTGAAACCTGGAACTATGCCGCGGGGCCGGCCTCGCAAACTGAGGGATAAAACCAACGACGGAACAGGTAATCAGTTCCAAAATGTCACAAATAAAAAAGGCAGCGACCATGCTGTTTACACAAGTTCATAATGAATGAACAAGCTCTTGCGTAGCAGAGATAAACTCACTTGAATATAGTGTATATAGTCCCCGGATATAGTATTGCGGGTGTCCATTGCTTTGTGCTGTAAAGTAGTGATTGAGGCGGAATGATATTAATAACATTTCGGTGGCTCTACTTATCCAGATTCAGTCTAATTTACACTTCAGGGAGGCAACAGCTCCCGTAGAGTCCTGTCAAATATAGGGAATTTGGCTAGGTAACGTCAGTTAGTGTTTTTCTGACTCATGTGTTAGCATGTTGGTGCTTGGCTAACAGGCTAGCCTTTGTTTTGAATTTGTGTGTGCGAGAAGACCGCTAGCTAGATTTCACTCAGCTAGCCAAACCATCAGGAAAGTAGTGTTTCACCATCCAGTCTCTCGGTTCGCTGCAGTTCGATACGATAGCCACATTTGCGAATTATAACTACAACCGTTAACTAGTTAACTAACAGTTTAGCTAGTTAGCATCCAAGTATAGTGATCAGAAGAAAATGGGTTTTCTGCATGTGGCTAAGTTTGTTGCTATCCTATAGCTAACTAACGCGTTGCTAACTAGATACACCTGAGCTAACAGCAAAGAGGTGTAATAAAAAAGAAGAATATCCCTATGCCAGAATTAAGTAAATTGGTAGTTAGCTAGCTAGTATCGTAAGAGTAGTAACGTTAGTTAGACAAGAGCTAGCTAAAGTACAGGTTAGGGTATTTTGTCATGTTTAGTTTTATGACAGCCTACTAACTCGTCCAAGGTAACTAGCTAGCGTAAAGTATGTTCAAGCAGCTAGGCCATCAGTTGTGAAATTTTTTTACTCTAAAACTAGCGTTTCTATTGGTCAGATTCAGGTAGGTTCATCCCCATTTGCTGACCGGTCCAATAGAAACGCTAGTTTTCGTTCAACAGTTAGATGATTACACACCAGTAATATTCAGTGGGTTTGTTTGGTGCAGTGGTCACCAACCTTTTCTGTGTCAAAATGCAAGGTGAGATCTATCGCTCAGATTTGTTTTGAACATGACTTTAAAAAAAAGCACGCCTATGCAACATTGACGTTTTAAAAACAGCAGTGTAGCAATGAGGTTTGTGCACTAGCCTATAGGCCCAATATATTATCACTACATTGCTTGAACCATTTAAAAGAAAAAACATATTTTTATTTCAAAATTTGAGAAGTTATAGGATCACACTGGTAATAGTCAGTTGTTGTATTACTTGTGAGGTACAGCTTAGTGAGCATACATTTCAATAATTTGCTTTTTATTTTACTGGGCTGATGGTGCCTGCATCTGGTCAGTCTCAGTGGAGAGAGAGGGCAGAAGACTTAGGGTCTGCCTCTCAACGTCCCTACGCTCTCCCTTTCCTCCTATGACACTGACCGAAAAGTGACAGTCTTCCAGTTGATGCTGAAACTAGAGTCACCCTGCGCTATGTCTGCTTCATGCACAAATTCATGTTACTCCTATGAACAGAGAGTGAAATATTCCTTGTTATAAAAAATAATTAAAGACCCAAGCTGCTAATAGTAATGCAAGTCTGTCGATACACTTTCCTACTCATTCATTACAACTTACTGCTGGTTGTAGTGGAAGTAGGAAGAACCCACATTTTATGGCTTATAAAAGTGTTGAATAAAAGGTGTTGACAGTGTGGAGTAAAAACAAGTTCTCACTCATAAAAACATCAGCTCTTTAATGTATTCGTTGACAGTCTCTAGTAATGGCTTTAAAAGTTTTGTAATCTCACAGTATTGACTTTTCTGTAGCTTACTTTTGCGCCTGCTATGTTACTGCAGACACTAATCTTAGCCATCCGATTGGTCAGCGTTAGGCTTATAGTGCACTTGATTTGCTCTCCGGGCACACCAGGAAGGCAGAGTTCATACCTTCAGACACATGAAATGGTTCATAATCAATGTTGACAAAACAAAATACGCTAGACAAGGTGGGATATTTTTTGGTCAATTGCGGTGGAAACCCTTTTATGGGCAAATATTGATAGAAAAAACATTATGTCACAGTAAACTTGGAGTCACGTGATGTTGTAACCTACTACCACCACGACATATGACCCGCCCATATGATCATTACATGCAACATGCACAATGGCTGTAGATATAATTACAGGGACCTATTTCAAAAACAACTTGTGTACCTCTAATTTTATATCAATGAGCTGGGCACATGTAGTAGTTCCAGGAAATATACAGGCCTATACATATACAAAATGACCAAGTTGAGTGCAACAGTTGTCATAAAAGGTAGGCCCAATCCAGAAAGAACTCCTAGTCCCCCTGATATTCAAATTCGGCCCCTGACATTTCATGTGGCCCCTGGTGTTCACTCATTTCATAGACTTAAATAACAAATCATTTTGAGAGTTGTGCATACTGTTGAAACTGAACTCCATATATGCTCCCTGGCCCTAATCCTTCAATGTTTGCAGATCTGTAAGGTCAGTCTGACCTGGTCAGGTGTATCAATATGGTGGTAGCATCACCACTGCACTGCGTAGGCTACCTATCCAGACTTGCAAACGTTGAAAGATTAGGCTAGTACCAAGGGGAAGGGGTTTTGGTGTTTTGGGACGGGCTCATATCTGTTACCCTATGTAACAGTGCCCATTACCTGATTTGGCTACCAGATAAAGACCAAAACATATTGGTGGATGCTCTGTTTTTTTTTTTTTTTTTTTTTACCTTTCTTTAACTAGGCAAGTCAGTTAAGAACAAATTCTTATTTTCAATGACGGCCTAGGAACAGTGGCTTAACTGCCTTGTTCAGGGGCAGAATGACAGATTTTTACCTTGTCGGCTCGGAGATTCGATCTTGCAACCTTTCAGTTACCAGCACAACACTAACCACTAGGCTACCTGCAACCTCTACTGTCTTGTCTTAACCTTCTTTTTAGTTTAGATATGAAAATTACAATAAATGTGATTATTAGGCTATTACTTTGCTTGGCTGTTAGTTATCTGGATTAGTTTAGTTCGAAATATCTCCTTTCCACACATCAATCAGACTGAAAAATGCAAACAAACCCAGGGTTTTCCCCAAAGAATGTAAGAGGCGCTGTGCCACCTTGTGGACTGGCTGCACCACTTTGTAAATATATATATATATTTTTCAAAACTGTGTTATCATATAAGGCCATTATTTTCTCTAGATTACATGAAATGGCATTTGCAGGAGTTCAAAAGCTGTACCCTCCGGGTCTCCCGTTACCAGACTTAGCAGCACCACCCTATTAAAAAAATCCTGGGGAGAACCCTGCAAATCCTAAACCTAATATTTTACTGTCTGGAATCTGCCGGGAAATAGGCTCAGGGAAATTGCAGGTACCGTTTAAGTAACCTAATTATGAATACCATGGTAATATGAGTGTCTTTGTCTCCCTCTCTCTTTTTGTCAACAGAGGGTATATCTGGAGCCAAGCAGGACAACAGCCATGGGGATTCCAAGGACAACAAGTGCACTGTCTGCTCCCAGAGCTTCACTACTGAGAGCCAGCTACAGAGGCACCAGCGCGACCATGAGGCCAACGACAAGGCAAGCACAGTGCAAAGGGCCAGACGAAGCTGTTTGACACAACATAGGCTGGACAGACCTAGCCTGGGTGCCAGTCTCTTTCGCCAACTCCTTTTGGAATTGTCATGCCAATGTTTAGCTTGACAATGACAATGGAGTAAGCAAAAACATAAACCCATCTGGGACCAGGCTAGTACAGACCTACCATAATGATCTCATTTGATATGGATAGAAATGTCCTTCATTCACATGATTGATTTTGTATATGTGTGAATGGTGTGCTGCATGTGAAAACATTAGATATATATGTTACATCCATTGTTGATTAAGGTGAAGAACTCAAAAAAAGTACCAGCATATAGGCCTAGTCCTTTTACTGATGTTTCTGCCTGACACACGGATGAGTTGTCCTCAGATGACAGTTGTAGCTTGTCCACAGAGATACAGTATGAGATACAGTATGAGTGGATTTAAGTTTGTGTTTACTCTTCATTATTCAGCTGTCAGAGTGGGAGAGCCTCTTTGCAGGCCAGTGAGCAAACAGTCAGACAGACAGACAGACAGAGGGAACATCCTCTTAAGACAAATAGCCCAGTGTATGAGGGAAATGTAGTGGCACTAGAGAGCAAATGCAAATGAGGTATTGAATAAATACATATATTAGAAATATACCCAGGAAATAAGACCTTCAGCCAAACAGACCAACTGGCATTTGACTGAAAATTATAACAGGAGAGAAAATGTACTGGCCGGACTGTTATTATAGGACTCAGTCACCATTTTTGAACTTTTAAGTCATTTAGCAGACGGTCCTATCCAGATTGACTTACAGGATCAATAAGGGTTAAGTACCTTGCAAGGGCACGTCAGCAGATTCTTCACCCAATCTGCTTGGTGATTAGAATCAGCGACCTTTCGGTTACTGGCCCAACACTCTTAACCACTAGGCTACCTGCAGTCCACACAGTCACTCACTTGCGTACACTCGTTAACTTGCTCACTCATGAACTGTCTTTTCTCTCTTGCTCCCTTCCAGCTTCACCGGTGCGACCAGTGTGCTCAGACGTTTAACGTGGAGTTCAACCTCATGCTCCACAAGTCCACACACGCCACCTCGAACCCCACCTGCCCGGTGTGCCACAAGAAGTTCTCCCGCGTGGCCAGTCTCAAGTCCCATATCATGCTGCATGAGAAGGAGGAGGTCTGTCAATCAGTGATATGATTGAACCCATTCAAACATTACATTTTTTTTATTATCTTGAATCTGCTGGGAAATATGGTTTATCGAAGGTAAAAATGTAATTTGTAGCTGGTGGATTAGCCTACTACTTTTAATTATCTTATTAATTCAATTAATCAATAAACATCTGTAACCTTTTCACATCAGGTCGCAACCATCCTCATAATAATAATGATAATACATATCATTTATATAGGTGACAGCTTTCTAAACTGCAAAGACGCTTGTATGATCGACTCACGTGTGTCTTCTGAATTGTGGTCCTTCTCCATCCTCCTCTCGTCTGTGACCTCATCTTCTCATTTCTCCCCCCCCCCCCCCCCCCCCCTGTTCTTTCCCTCTCTCCTCTAGAATCTGATCTGTACAGAGTGTGGCGACGAGTTCATTCTCCACAGTCAGCTCATGCTGCATCTGGAGGAGCATCGCAAAGAGCTGTCTGGGGCCAAGGTGTACACCTGCAAGACCTGTAGCAAGGAGTTCAAGATGGCAGGCCAGCTCAAGGAGCACACCAAGACCCACGTCAAGATGAGGTTAGAGAGCGAGGGGACAGTAGCAGAGGGTCTCGGGTTGATTGATACTTTTGTCCAAAGTGCTTGTTTAGCAACACATTACTAAGTGTATTGAGTGCTCTTATCTCTCTGTGTCTTTCTGTTTCCTATTTTTCATTTGGAGGACCAGCAGTTAAATTGTGTTTCAAAAGAACAACCTGACCAAAGACTGTTTCCACATTGGGTTGATTTCTGTTTCTCTGCACTTGTTTTTTCCGTTAGGCCACTCAGTTCGAATTCCAGAAACTACAAGAAGAATATCGATCGGAGTGGATTCACCAACAGCTGTCAGCACTGTGGCAAGACGTTTAAAAAGCCCAGCCAGCTTGTTCGACACACACGAATACACACAGGTAAGTAAAAGACAGCTGGGTCATGTTCATTATGGCACGCATCAAAAAAACATTTTGCAAATGAAAATGAGTCCCTCCCTGTTTCAATTTGTATTCACGACCGAGGCTTGTTCTGCTTTATACAAGATTTGGATTTGGAGTTGTTGATTTTGAAAGGGAATTAAATGGAGAGCATGAAATAAAATAATGGCCTTTGTCAGTGTGGTGTATCACTGTTGGACACCAGGGGTCTCCACCATGATTGGGAATGATCCTTGCCTCTCATCAAGATATCCAAGATGGCGTAGTAGTAAGGTGTGTTTGTTTAAATATTGTAAAAATTGTGTAAATATTCCGTTTTCTTTTTTGTTTTTTTGTATACATTTCAAAATATTTCAATCTCTTTTTTCCCCCCAAATTCTGATTAAATATACCTTCCTGCAACCCGCCTCACCCAATGTGGTACGGATCTGCTATTTAAAAAAAAAAACGTATAACTGGAAACTCCATAAGAAGCTAGCCAGCTAATTAGCTACTCGCTATTTAGTCATTGTTAGCCACTGCTAACGGCATTTACCTTTAGCTCAGACACCAGCCGCTTTAGCCCGGATAATACCTGCCAGACTGCACAGCGCGATATCAGCCCTGAGCATATCGGACTGCTTTTTTCCCACTACATCACCGGATTCCTGTCGCAAGCTCTGGACCATTACACCGGATCATTGCAGCTAGCTAGCTGCTACCGAGTGGCTATTTTTGCTATCGCCCTTGTCCAGAAGCAATCACCAGTTAGCCTCGAGCTAGGCCCATCTCTTGGCTAGCAAACTAAGTACACCAACTACAGAACCTCTCCTGTCATTTGACCTGGACCCTTTATCGACACGGCGATCACTGCCTAATTTCCTGTGTCCGTTATAGGTCCTCGGTCAAACAACCACCCCTCATCACTGTCAAAGGCTTCCTAAAACACTTCTGCGGGCAGGCCTTTCTAATCGACCTGGCCCTGGTATCCTGGAAGGATATTGACCTTATCTCGTCAGTAGAGGATGCCTGGTTGTTCTTTAAAAGTGCTTTCCTCACCATCTTAAATATGCATGCCCCTTTCAAAAAATGTAGAACTAAGAACAGATATAGCCCTTGGTTCACTCCACACTTGACTGCCCTTGACCAGCACAAAAACATCCTGTGGCATACTGCACTAGCATCGAATAGTCCCCACGAAATGCAACTTTTCAGGGAAGTCAGGAACCAATATACACAGTCAGTTAGGAAAGCAAAGGCGAGCTTTTTCAAACATAAATTTGCATCCTGCAGCACTAATTCCAAAGTTTTGGGACACTGTAAAGTCCATGGAGAATAAGAGCACCTCCTCCCAGCTGCCTACAGCACCGAGGCTAGGAAACGCTGTCACCACTGATGAATCCACAATAATCGAGAATTTCAATAAGCTTTTCTCTACGGCTGGCCATGCTTTCCACCTGGGTACCCCAACCCTGGCCAACAGCTCTGCACCCCCTGCAGCAACTTGCCCAAGCCCCCCCCCCTGCTTTTCCTTTACCCAAATCCAGACAGCTGATATTCTGATAGAACTGCAAAATCTGGATCCCTACAAATCAGCTGGGGTAGACAATCTGGACCCTCTCTTTAAAATGATCTGCCACAATTGTTGCAACCCCTATTACTAGTCTGTTCAACCTCTCATTTCGTATCATCTGTCATTCCCAAAGATTGGAAAGCGGCCACGTTCATCCCCCTCTTCAAAGGGGGAGACACTCTAGACCCAAACTGTTACAGACCTATTTCCATCCTGCCCTGCCTTTCTAAAGTCTTCGAAAGCCAAGTGAACAAACAGATCACCGACCATTTCGAATCCCACCGTACCTTCTCCGCTATGCAATCCGGTTTCCGAGCTGGTCACTGGTGTACCTCAGCCACGCTCAAGGTCCTAAACGATATCATAACTGCCATCGATTAAAGACAGTACTGTGCAGCCGTCTTCATCGACCTGGTCAAGGCTTTTGACTCTGTCAATCACCGTATTCTTATCGGCAGACTCGACAGCCTTGGTTTCTCAAATGACTGCCTCGCCTGATTCACTAACTACTTCTCAGAGTTCAGTGTGTCAAATCGGAGGGCCTGTTGTCCGGACCTCTGGCAGTCTCTATGGGGGTGCCACAGGGTTCAATTCTCGGGCCGACTCTTTTCTCTGTTTATATCAATGATGTCTCTCTTGCTGCAGGTGATTCTTTGATCCACCTCTATGCAGACGACACCATTCTGTATACATCTGGCACTTCTTTGGACACTGTGTTAACAAACCTCCAAACGAGCTTCAATGCCATACAACACTTCTTCCGTGGCCTCCAAATGCTCTTAAATGCTAGTAAAACGAAAAGCGTGCTCATCAACCGATCGCTTCCCACACCCTACTTGCATCACTACTCTGGACAGTTCTGACTTAGAATATGTGGACAGCTATAAATACCTAGGTGTCTGGCTAGACTGTAAACTCTCCTTCCAGACTCATATTAAGCATTTCCAATCCAAAATTAAATCTAGAATCAGCTTCCTATTTCGCAACAAAGCCTCCTTCACTCCTGCTGCCAAACATACCCTGGTAAAACTGACTATACTACCGATCCTTGACCTCAGCAATGTCATTTACAAAATAGCCTCCAACACTACTCAGCAAATTGGATGCGGTCTAACACAGTGCCATCCGTTTTGTCACCAAAGTCCCAAATACTATCCACCACCGCAACCTGTATGCTCTCATTGGCTGGTCCTCGCTTCATATTCGTCGCCAAACCCACTGGCTCCAGGTCATCTATATTCTTTGCTAGGTAAAGCTCTGGCCTTATCTCAGCTCACTCGTCACCATAGCAACACCCACCCGTAGCATGTGCTCCAGCAGGTATGTTTCACTGGTCATCCCCAAAGCCAACACTTCCTTTGGTCGCCTTTCCTTCCAGTTCTCTGCTGCCATTGACTGGAACGAATTGCAAAAATCACTGAAGTTGGAGACTAATATCTCCCTTACTAACTTTAGGCATCGGCTGTCAGAGCAGCTTACCGATCGCTGCAGCTGTACACAGCCCATCCAACCAACTACCCACCTCATCCCATATTTGTTTTGGTTTTTCTGCTCTTTTGCACACCAGTATTTCTACTTGCACATCCTCATCTGCACATCTATCACTCCAGTGTTAATTGCTAAATTGTAATTACTTCGCCACTATGGCCTATTTATTGCCTTACCTCCTTACTTAATTTGCACTCACTGTATACATATTTTTCTATTGTGTTGTTGACTGTACGTTTGTTTATCCCATGTGTAACTCTGTGTTGTTGTTTTTGTCGCACTGCTTTGTTTTATCTTGGCCAGGTCGCAGTTGTATTTGAGAACTTGTTCTCAACTGGTCTACCTGGTTAAATAAAAGTTAAATTAAAAAAATCAAGTAAAAATATTCAACAAGGACTCCTGTTGCACCAACTAAGGATTCTGTCACAGGAGACTGCTGAGGGGAGAATGGCTCATAATAATGGCCGGAACAGAGCGAATTGAATGGCATCAAACACCTAGAGACTCTGTGTGTGATTTCTTTGATACCAATCCACCTATTCCGCTCCAGTCATTATTACTAGCCCGTTCTCCCCAATCAAGGTGCCACCAACCTAGTTAATACACAGGAGGCAAAGGCCACATTTGCCCTGAGAATTATTACAGGGCCATACAGTTGTCCATACATGGTACAGAATCATCTAGACTGTCATTGTAGGCTTCCGTTCACTGGAACTAATGGGCCTAGCCTGAACCATGAAAAATAGCCCCAGACCATTATTCCTCCTCCAACAGACTTTACAGTTGACACTGTGCATTGGGGCAGGTAGCGTTCTCCTGGCATCCGCCAAACTCAGATTTGTCCGTTGGATTGCCAGATGGTGAAGCGTGATTCATCACTCCAGAGAACGTGTTTCCACTGCTCCAGAGTCCAATGGCGGCAAGTTTTACACTACTCCAGCCGACGCATGGTATTGCGCATGGTGATATCAGGCTTGTGTGCGGCTGCTCGGCCATGGAAACCCATTTCATGAAGCTCTCGACGAACAGTTCTTGTGCTAACGTTGCTTCCAGAGGCAGTTTGGAACTCGGTAGTGAGTGTTGCAACCGAGGACAGATGATTTTAGACGTTTCCACTTCACAATAACAGCACTTACAGTTGACCGGGGCAGTTCTAGCAGGGTAAAAAATGTAAGAACTGACTTGTTGGAAAGGTGGCATGCATCTTCACTGAGCTCTTCAGTAAGGCCATGCTGATACCAATGTTTGTCTTTGGAGATATCATGGCTGTGTGCTCAATTTTATACACCTGTCATCAACGGGTGTAGCTGAAATAGCCAAATCCACAAATTTGAAGGGGTGTCCACATACTTTTGTATATGTACAGTAGTGTAACTTGCCAGTGGTGTGGAGAGTGACCCTGTTTAAACCCACAGTGGCACACACAGCTACCGACAGCTGTGTTGACGCGCACACACATACACACACACACTCGTATGATGCTAAGATGGCGCCGACAGAGATGGTTGCTTCGAGTCCTTTGGAAACTATTCAGTATTTTGTTTTTTTGATGTATTATTTCTTACATTGTTATCCCAGACAATCTTAAGTGTTATTACATACAGCCGGGAAGAACTATTGGATATAAGAGCGACGTCAACTTACCAACATTACGACCAGGAATAAGACTTTTCTAAAGCAGATCCTTTGTTCAGACCACCACCCAGGACAGTGGATCTAATCCCAGAAGCCGACCCAAAACAGCGTCGCCGCAGAAGAGGCAGAGGGAGCGGCCTCCTGGTCAGGCTCAGTAGGCGTGCCCACCGCTTCCGCGCATACTACTTGCCAATGTCCAGTCTCTTGACAACAAGGCAGACGAAATTAGAGCAAGGGTTGCCTCCCAGAGAGACATCAGAGATTGTAACATTCTCTGTTTCATGGAAACATGGCTCTCTCGGGATTCGTTGTCGGAGTCTGATCAGCCACAGGGCTTATTCATGCGTCGGGCTGGGCTTCTTCAGGCGTCGGGCTGACAGAGATAAACACCTCTCTGGGAAGAAGGGCGGGGGTGTATGCTTCATGATTAACGACTCCTAGTGTAATCATAACAGTATACAGGATCTCAAGTTCTTCTGCTCACCCAACCTAGAATTCCTTACAATCAAATGCAGGCCATATTATCTCCCAGGAGAGTCTCGTCAGTTATCTTCACAGCTGTGTATATACCCCCTCAAGCAGACACCACGACGGCCCTCAAGGAACTTCACTGGACTCGATGTATACTGGAAACCATGTATCCTGATGCTGCATTTATTGTAGCAGGGGATTTTAACAAAACTAATTTGAGAACAAGGCTACCTAAATTCTATCAGCACATTGATTGCAGCACTCGCACGGGCAATACACTTGATCACTGCTACTCTAACTTCCGCGATGCATACAAGGCCCTCCCTCGCCCTCCCTTCGGCAAATCCGACCAAGACTCCATCTTGCTCCTACAGTCTTATAGGCAAAAACTCAAACAGGATGTACCCGTGACTAGAACTATTCAACGCTGGTCTGACCCAATCGGATTCCACGGTTCAAGATTTGATCACGTGGACTGGGAAATGTTCCGGTCAGCCTCTGAGAATAACATTGATCTATACGCTGACTCTGTGAGGGTATTTATAAGGAAGTGCATTGGAGATGTTGTACCCACTGTGACTATTAAAACCTACCCTAACCAGAAACCGTGGATGGATGGCGGCATTCGCGCAAAACTGAAAGCGCGAACCACATTTTAACCTCTCTAGGGTATGTGGGACGGTAGCGTCTCACCTCGTCAACAGCCAGTGAAACTGCAAATTCAAAACAACAGAAATTCCATAATTAAAATTCCTCAAACATACAAGTATTTTACACAATTTAAAAGATACACTTGTTGTAAATCCAGCCACAGTGTCCGATTTCAAAAAGGCTTTACGACAAAAGCACACCAAACGATTATGTTAGGTCAGAGCCCAGTCACAGGAAAACAGAGCCATTTTTCCAGCCAAAGAGAGGAGTCACAAAAAGCAGAAATAGAGATAAAATGAATCACTAACCTTGGATGATCTTCATCAGATGACACTCATAGGACTTCATGTTACACAATACATTTATGTTTTGTTTGGTAAAGTTCATATTTTATATCCAAAACTCTGAGTTTACATTGGCGCGTTATGTTCATTAGTTCCAAAACATCCGGTGATTTTGCAGAGAGCCACATCAATTTACAGAAATTCTCATAATAAACATTGCTAAAAGATACAACTGGTATGCATGGAATTTTAGATCCACTTCTCCTTAATGCAAACGCTGTGTCAGATTTCAAAAACACTTTACGAAAAAAGCACACCATGCAATAATCTAAGTACAGCGCTCAGATACCAAACCAAGCCATACCCGCCATACCTGCCATGTTGTGGAGTCAACAGAAGTCAGAAATGGCAGTATAAATATTCACTTACCTTTGATGATCTTCATCAGAATGCACTCCCAGGAATCCCAGTTCTACAATAAATGTTTGTTTTGTTCGATGAAGTCCATCATTTATGTCCAAACACCTCCTTTTTGTTCGCGCGTTTAGCACAGTAATCAAAATTCATGACGCGCGATCACTAGGTGCAGACGAAAAGTCAAAAGTTCCGTTACAGTCCGTAAAAACATGTCAAACGATGTATATAATCAATCTTTAGGATGTTTTTAACATACATCTTCAACAATGTTCCAGCCGGAGAATTCCTTTGTCTTCAGAAATGCAATGGAACGCAAGCTAACTCTCTCACGTGAACGCGCCTGGTCAGCTCGCGGCTCTCCGGCAGACCTCTGAATCATTCCCCTCTCATTCGCCCCTACTTCACAGTAGAAGCCTCAAACAAGGTTCTAAAGACTGTTGACATCTAGTGGCAGCCTTAGGAAGTGCAATGTGACCCCATTTCCACTGTATCTTGGATAAGCAAAGAGTTGAAAAACTACAAACCTCAGATTTCCCACTTCCTGGTTGGATTTTTTTCTCAGGTTTTTGCCTGCCATATGAGTTCTGTTATACTCACAGACATCATTCAAATATTTTTAGAAACTTCAGAGTGTTTTCTATCCAAATCAAATCATATGCATATCCTAGCATTTGGGCCTGAGTAGCAGGCAGTTTACTCTGGGCACGCTTTTCATCTGGATGTGAAAATACTGCCCCCTACCCAAGAGAGGTTAACCATGGAAAGAGGAGTGGAAATATATATGAATATATGGCCGAAATATATAAACAGTGTAGTTATTCCCTCTGCAAGGCAAACAAACAAGCGAAATTTCGGTATAGGGACAAAGTGGAGTTGCAATTCAACGGCTCAGACACGAGACGTATGTGACAGGAAATCGTGGTCTACAAAAAGAAAACCAGCCACGTTATGGACACCGACGTCTCGCTTTCAGGCACACAAACACCATCTTTGCCTGCTTTGAGCATAATACAGCGCCACTGTCGCTGCCCGCTACCAAGGACTGTGGGATCTCCTTCTCCGTGGCCGTTAACATTTAACATTTAAACATGTTAACCCTCACAAGGCTGCAGACCAACTGGCTGGTGTGTTTACGGACATATTCAATCGCTCCCTATCCAAGTCTGCTGTCCCCACATGCTCCAAGATGGCCACCATTGTTCCTGTACCCAAGAAGGTAACTGAACTAAATGACTACCGCCCCGTAGCACTCACTTCTGTCATTCTGAAGTGCTTTGAGAGACCTGTCAAGGATCATATCACCTCCACCTTACCTGCCACCCTAGACCCACTTCAGTTTGCATACCGCCCCCAACAGGTCCACAGACGATGCATTCGCCATCACACTGCACACTGCCCTATCCCATCTGGACGAGAGGAATACCTATGTAAGAATGCTGTTTATTGACTACAGCTCAGCATTCAACACCATAGTACCCTCCAAGCTCATCATTAAGCTGGAAGCCCTGGGTCTCAACCCCGCCCTGTGCAATTGGGTCCTGGACTTTCTGACGGGCCGCCCCCAGGTGGTGAAGTTAGGAAACATTTCTGCTTCGCTGATCCTCAACACTGGGCCCCCAGAAGGGTGCGTGCTCAGCCCCCTTCTGTACTCCCTGTTCACCCATGACTGCGTGGCCATGCACTCTTCCAACTCAATCATCAAGTTTGCAGACGACACAACAGTAGTGGGCTTGATTACCAACAACGACGAGGCTGCCTACAGGGAAGAGGTGAGGGCACTTGGAGTGTGGTGTTAGCAAAACAACCTCTCACTCAACGTCAACAAATCAAAGGAGATGATCGTGGACTTCAGGAAACAGCAGAGGGAGTGATCCCCTATCCACATCGACAGGACAGTAATGGAGAAGGTGGAAAGTTTTAAGTGTCTCGGCGTACACATCACAGACAAACTGAATGGTCCACCCACACAGACAGTGTGGTGAAGGCGCAACAGTGCCTCTTCAACCTCAGGAGGCTGAAGAAATTTGGCTTGTCACCTAAAACCCTGACAGACTTTCACAGATGCGCAATCGAGAGCATCCTGTCAGGCTGTATCACCGCCTGGTACGGCAACTGCACCGCCCTCAACAGCAGGGCTCTCCAGAGGGTTGTGCGGTCTGCACAACGCATCACTGGGAACAAACTACCTGCCCTCCAAGACACTTACAGCACCTGATGTCACAGGAAGGCCAAAATAATCAAGCACTACAACCTCCCGAACCACTGTCTGTTCACCCCGCTACCATCCAGAAGGCGAGGTCTGTACAGAAGGCCAGCATGGCTAGAAGGCCAGCATCCCAGAGTTGCTTCTTTACTGTTGACGTTGAGACTGGTGTTGCGGGTACTATTTAATGAAGCTGCCAGTTGAGGACTTGTGAGGCGTCTGTTTCTCAAACTAGACACTTATGTACTTGTCCTCTTGCTCAGTTGTGCTCCGGGGCCTCCCACTCATTCTATTCTGGTTAGAGACAGTTTGCGCTGTTCTGTGAAGGGAGTTGTACGAGATCTTCAGTTTCTTGGCAATTTCTCATATAGAATAGCCTTCATTTCTCAGAAAAGAATAGACTGACGAGTTTCAGAAGAAAGTTCCTTGTTTCTGGCCATGTTGAGCCTTTAATCGAAACCAGAAATGCTGATGCTCCAGCTATTCAACTAGTCTAAAGAAGGCCAGTTTTATTGCTGCTTTAATCAGTACAACAATTTTTAGCTGTGCTAACATAATTGCAAAAGGGTTTTCTAATGATCATTTAGCGTTTTAAAATTATAAACTTGGATTAGCTAACACAATGTGCCATTGGAACACAAGAGTGATGGTTGCTGATAATGGGCCTCTGTACACCTGTGTAGATATTCCATAAATCAGCCGTTTCCAGCTACCATAGTCATTTCCAACATTAACTATGTCTACACTGTATTTCTATTCAATTTGATGTTATTTTAATGGACAATTCTTTTTGTTTTTCTTTCAAAAACAAAGACATTTCTAAGTGACCCCAAACTTTTGAACGGTAGTGTACATATCCTTATTCCTCCCTTTTTAGATTTGTGTGTGTTAGGTAGTTGTTGGGGAATTGTTCGATTACTTGTTAGATATTACTGCACTGTCGGAAATCGAAGCACAAGCATTTCGCTACACTCTCATTATTATCTGCTAACCATGTGTATGTGAAAACAAAGGAGAGCCGCACACTCTAGGAGCTCAGATGCAAAAATCCAATATCCAACGTTTCGACAGCCAAGCTGTCTTCATATAACCATGTGTATGTGACCAATAAAATTTGATTTGAAATAATCTTAACATTTTCAGAAGTTGCCATTCTTCACCAATACACCTACTGCTTTCCTTTCGGACATATCACCTGAGATAAGTGCTCGTTAAGTGCAGACTCCCAGCCCAGACTCCTGAGTTCATTCAGAGCTTCAGCTATTCTTCCTCACTGAGCCCCCCCCCCCCCATGCCACCTCATCTTAATGTTAATTTGTGTGCTAGATGGATGACTAATGCTGTGCTGGAAATGGTTGGCCTGTGCTCTGAATCTCAAACAGCACATTAAGGGGATATGCTGAAGTGGAGCTATGGGGCTTTAAGCTCAGCCTGCAGGCTCCAGTCAGCTAAGTATCCACCTCTGCTCTGATTCTACATCCTCGTTGTCTAAAGCAAGGCAGGTTAGTCCTTGTGGGCTTCTCAGCTTAGCTAAACTCAGATCTCCCTGAGCAGTCAGGCTTCAAGACAGGTTACTCAAACAAGACTGCTCTTCTCTGTGTCACGGAGGCTCTTTGCACTGCCAAAGCTGACTCTCTCTCCTCAGGTCTAGGAGGTTAAGAACAATCTCCTGCCTTCGACACCGTGAACCATCAGATCCTCCTCTCCACCCTCTCAGGGCTGGGCGTCTCATGCTCTGCACACTCTTGGATTGCATCCTACCTGGTAGGCCGCTCTTACCAGGTGACGTGGAGAGGATCTGTGGCTGCACCACGTACTCTACTGGTGTCTCCCAGGGCTCAGTTCTAGGCCCTCTCCTCTTCTCTCTATATGCCAAATCACTCGGCTCCGTCATATCCTCACATTGTCTCTCCTATCATTGCTATGCGAATGACACTCAACTACTTTTCTCCCTCACCATATTTGACACCCAGGTGACGGACATCTCTGCGTACCTGGCAGATATCTCAACTTGGATGTCGGCCCACCACCTCAAGCTCAACTTAGACAAGATGGAGCTGCTCTTTACACAGCAAGCGGCGCAGGTCCTAATCCAGGCACTGTCCTCTCCCGTCTGGACTACTTCAACTCGCTGTTGGCTGGCCTCTGCTTGTGCCATCAAATCCCTGCAACATATCCAGAATGCTACAGCCCGCCTGGTTTTAACCTTCCCAAGTGCTCTCACGTCACCCTGCTCCTCCACACACTCCACTGGCTTCCAGTCGAAGCTCGCATCCACTACAAGACCATGGTGCTTACCTACGGAACAGCAAGAGGAACTGCCCCTCCCTACCTTCAGGCTATGCTCAAGCCTTACACTCCAACCCGAGCACTCTGTTCTGCCACCTCAGGTCTCTTGGCCCTCCCACCCCTATGGGAGGGCAGCTCCCACACAGCCCAGTCCAAGCTCTTCTCTGTCCTGGCACCCCAATGGTGGAACCAGCTTCCCACCTGAAGCCAGGACAGCAGAGTCCCTGCCCATTTTCCCAAAACATCTGAAACTCTACCTCTTCAAACAGTATCTTAAATAATCCTCCTCCTCATCTCGGGACTAAAATGTAAAACAACCATGTAGACATAGACCCCTTTCTGTGTTTGCAAACATTGCCACACGAGGGCGATGTGTGCAAGTTGGTGGCAGAATAAGGGGGAGTTCTAATAGAATGCCAGCAACAACAAAAACAGACTCTATTTACATGTTGCTTATGAGTGCATTTCACAGTAATTTCGGATTATAATTGGATTTTTAAGGCTCTTATGAATTTCCTGCTTAATATAATGTTTGTGTCCTCGCAAATCAACTGCATTATATTAACACTTCAACTTCAACCAGTAAAGTGTGTCGTGTGCTGGGAGAGGGTCTATTTACTGGTGTGTCCGTCCTCTCTCCTTTCCCTTTGTACCCCCTCAGGTGTATCTCTACCCCCTCAGGTGTATTGAGTAGTGTGTGTTATCTCTTTACCATTCTCTCCCTCTCTTTCTCTCCATACCAACGAGGTATACTTAAGCAATAAGGTCAGGGGAGGTGTGGTATATGGCCACAGTTAAGGGCTGTGGAGTGCAGCCCTTAGCCGTGGTATATTGGCCATATATCACCCCCCCCCCCCCCCCCAAGGAGCCTTGTTGCTATTATAACCTGGTTACTAATGTAATTAGAGTAGTAAAACTAAATGTTTTGCCATACCTGTGGTATACGGTCTATCAGAATTCAGGGCTCAAACCACCGAGTTTATATTGAGTTTTACACCATGGGATTGTTGAATACTTGTTTCTGATGGGCTTGAATGGCATTCTAGAGTGTGCATTTCCCTATAATGCACAGTATAATTGCACGGTATAATTCAATGGCAATGAAGTTCATACTTACATTTTGTTTAGCTGCTTTTGAAAGCAAAAGTTCAATTGAAAATATAATTGGCAATGTTGAGTTCGATTTTCATAATAGCAAGCTAGGATGTTGGTTTAGTTAGCTAAGCTAGCAAGTCTATTTGTTTGGTTACCAAGGCAACTACTCTAGCTAGCTAGTAAACTTGCTAGCTACTTCAGTGGATGTTGTCATATCTCTACTGGCAAATATGTTAAATTATAGCCATGGTATAAAATAGATAATCACCTCAGGGCCCTATGCATTCTCTGTAAAATAATGCAACTCCGCGGAAGTGTTGTGGAACACACACGTCATGCTACTGGCAAATATGTTAAATTATAGCCATGGTATAAAATAGATAATCACCTCAGGGCCCTATGCATTCTCTGTAAAATAATGCAACTCCGCGGAAGTGTTGTGGAACACACACGTCATGCTTTATTTTCCAGAGAACGCACAGCCCCTCATTGATTATCCCTTTCGAGTTCTTTTTCTGCCTTCCCCTCTCTCTCTCCCTCTCACATTTTGTCATGGGGTGCAGAGAACATTTTTCAGTTTTAAAGCAAATTTTCTTGCAATTACATACAATTTGCAATGTCTAATGTGTATTCATGTGTTATTTGAGTGACTCAAACATTACACCAAAATCTATGGGCAAAAACACATTAGCTGACATGGGCTATTTGATCTTGAAATTTCTTACAAGTTATAAATAGCTCTCTGAGGTATGCAATAACTGACATGACAACAGGAAAACCGATGATGCAATACCAAATTTCGAAATTGCACCTTTTGGATTCTACTATGACAACTTTCAAGAGTAAGTTGAAAGCCTGACTGAGTTCCTTAACAATTCAGCCCCCCCCCCCCACCTGCGACCTACAATTTGGGAACCACTGATCTATACCACCCAGGTCTATTGAGTTGTGTTCTCTCTCCCACCTATCCTCTCTCCTCTCCCACCCAGGCGAGCGGCCGTACAAGTGCAGCCACTGTAGCAAGGCCTTCAACCAGAAAGTGGTGCTGCAGACCCATATGGTGAGGCACACGGGAGAGAAGCCCCACCTCTGCATCTTTTGCCCCTCTTCCTTCTCGCAGAAGGGCAACCTGCACTCGCACGTCCAGAGAGTGCACTCTGAGGTAAATAACCAACTAACTACATCACCTGGCACATCTCTGTTGCCCTTGTCTTTAATCAGTAGGCTGGATGGAATTCTTATTGTTATCGCCAAATAACTTTCTCCTGTCTGATCCTCCAAAGTTGTCCGCTAGTGTCTACAGGAAATGTGTATATACATTCAAAAGTTTGGACACACCTACTCATTTTAGGGTTTTACATTGTAGAATAATAGTGAAGACATCAAAACTATGAAATAACTCGAATGGAATCGTGTAGTAACCAAAAAAGTGTTAAATATATCCAAGTATATTTTATATTTGAGATTCTTCAAAATAGCCACGCCTTTTCCCACTAATGGCATTCTCTCAACCAGCTTCATGAGGAATATTTTTCCAACAGTCTTGAAGGAGTTCCCACATATGCTGAGCACTTGTTGACTGCTTTTCCTTCATTCTGTGGTCCCAACTCATCCCAATCCATCTCAATTCAGTTGAGGTCGGGGGATTGTGGAGGCCATGTCATCTGATGCAGCAATCCATTACTCTCATTGGTCAAATAGCCCTTACACAGCCTGGAGGTGTGTTTTTGGCCATTGTCCTGTTGAAAAACAAATGATAGTCCCACTAAGCGCAAACCAGATGGGATGGTGTATCGCTGCAGAATGCTGTGGTAGCCATGCTGGTTAAGTGTGCCTTGAATTCTAAATAATCATCCGTTCACCTACTCTGCATCTCACAAAGACAACAAAACTCTCAAATTTGGACTCATCAGACCAAAGGATAGATTTCCACCGTTTTAATGTCCATTGCTCGTGTTTCTTGGCCCAAGCAACTCTCTTCTTATTGGTTTCCTTTAGTAGTGGTTTCTTTGCAGCAATTTGACCATGAAGGCCTGATTTCACGCAGTCTCTCCTCTGAACAGTTGATGTTGAGATGTGTCAGTTCAAGTAACAATGTGATTCATTTATTTGGGCTGCAATCTGAGGTGCAGTTAACTCTAATGAACTTTTCCTCTGCAGCAGAGGTAACTTTGGGTCTTCCTTTCCTGTGGCGGTCCTCATGAGAGCCAGTTTCATCATAGTGCTTGATGGTTTTTGCGACTTCACTTTAAGAAACATTCAAATTTTCCGGATTGACTGACCTTCATGTCTTAAAAGAATGATGGACTGTCGTTTCTCTTTGCTGATTTGAGCCGTTCTTGCCATAATATGGACTTGGTCTTTTTCCAAATAGGACTATCTTCTGTATACCACCCCTACCTTGTCACAACATAATTGATTGGCTCAAACGCATTAAGAAGGAAAGACATTCCGCAAATTAACTTTTAACAAGACACACCTGTTAATTTAAATGCATTCCAGGTGACTACCTCATGAAGCTGGTTGAGAGAATGCCAACAGTGTGCAAAGCTGTCAAGGCAAAGGGTGGCTTCTTTGAAGAATCTAAAATATATTTTGATTTATTTGACACTTTTGTTGGCTACTACATGATTCCATATGTGTTATTTCATAGTTTTGATGTCTTCACTATTATACTACAATGTAGAAAATAGTAAAAATAAAGAAAAACCCTGAAATGAGTAGGTGTGTCCTAACTTTTGACTGGTGCTGTATATTTTAGCAATTACATTTACTTTTGATACTTAAGACATTTTAAACCAAATACTTTTTAGACTTACTCAATTGGTATTTTACTGAGTAACTTTCACTTTTACTTGAGTCATGTTCTATTAAGTTATCTTTTACTCAAGTATGATAATTGGGTTCTTTTTCCACCACTGATCTTTATCAAGGGTGTCCATAATTTCGGACCCCACTGTATATACCATTTAGGGTAGAGTCTAAGGCTCTTGGGACTGACTTTACCACTCAGAAAAGAAGGCTACCATTCTATTACACTGTCTGCAACAGAGCTTGTTCATTTAAAAAAAGCCTCTGCATGCATTCTGATTACAGACAAAATCGTACATTGTCATTGGTAAGAAATGGATTTGATATGGGGTGGGTCTTGTCTCTTCAGACCTTTGACCCCCCCCCCCCCCCCCTTTGTCTTTAATCAGTTAGATATACAGAAATAAAATAGAACATTATTATGAAACAGAAGCTTCTATTACTGATGTAGCAACATTGCACACATCTGTGATATTTTCACATATTTGACATTCCATGGGAAAATAATGAGCCTAAATGAAAAGCAGTCTCTGGGTAATTCTGTGTGATGATTGCAGTCGAGGAGTTGGTGTTTATAGGCAGAAGTTTTGAGTGACTGGCTGTGCGCTCTTCTGGACCTGAGTGCTACTTTCATCGTATTTGTGTCCGCTAGTCATCATTACTTACATCTGTGCAAATGAGGACATGCAAATGTGAGGCTTTGTCCTTTTTTATTGAGTGGCCAACTCAATCAGCTAGCTTTTCAATTTTCCACACCCCTCACAACAAATACATGTGATAGTTTTATCAACCAAACATTTTTTTTACGGAGCCCGTCAAATTATTATAATTTTTTTAACAAATGGGGAAGAGAGTCTAAAGAGCGTCCGTAGCGTTTATTTTGTCCGTCAGTGCTAACTGGCAATGACGCAGTGGGGCTGATTGAATCTCCCCCGAAGCCCCAAACCGCAGCTGTTCAACGTTTTTGAATAATGCATGTGATTCTCACGAGTGTCCCTCAACATACTCTGGCAGTCAGGACCTCGGCTTTATGAACGTACTTCATGAATATATTAAAGTCAAATGTGAGTGGGAATACATTTCATAAGCAGAAGCATCTGGAATATGGACAGGGAAGTGGGACTGTTTTTAGATTACCCCAAAGTTTTTGCGTGAAATTGTTCTCTATCCTAATCGCTGCCTTATATTAGATGGCCCTTTAAAATATCAGAAGATGGATATTTGTAATATCTGTCTTGGCTGAAGATAAAATATGTATAATGTATACACTGATTGTACAAAACATTAGGAACACCTGCTCTTTCCATGGCATGGACTGACCAGGTGAATCCAGGTGAAGGCTATGATCCCTTATTGTCACTTGTTAAATCCACTTCAATCGTTGTAGATGAAGGGGAGGAGATGGGTTAAAGAAGGATTTTTAAGTCTTGTGACAATTGATTGTGTATGTGTGCCAGCCATTCAGAGGGTGAATGGGCAGGACAAATTGGGCGGCAGGTAGCCTAGTGGTTAGAGCGTTGGGCCAGTAACAAGAAAGGTTTCGATATCGAATCCCAGAGCTGACAAGGTAAAAATATGTCGTTGTGCCCCTGAACAAGGCAGTTGTTCCTAGGCCGTCATTGTAAATAAGAATTTGTTCTTAACTGACTTGCCTAGTTAAATAAAGGTTCACTTAATAAAGACTTCATTGGCTTTTGAATGGGTTATGGGAGTAGGTGCCAGGCGCACTGGTTTGAGTGTCAAACCCAGCAGCGTTGCAGTTATTTTCACAGTTTCCTGTGTATCAAGAACCCACCCAAAGGAAATACAGGCAACTTGACACAACTGTGGGAAGCATTGGATTCAACATAGGCCAGCATCCCTGTGAAATGCTTTCGACACCTTGTAGAGTCCATGCCCCAATGAATTGTAGCTGTTCTGAGGGCAAAAGTGGGAGGTGTACCTAATGTTTTGTACACTCAGTGTACTGTAAATCTTAGTTGGTATTCAATTATAATGACATGGTATTAGGTATTTTTATATTGTTTTTACCTAATGTAAAATAATGAATTTTTAATATAGAAATTTGCTAAGAATGTAGCCTTCAGCTAATTCCCAACGGCATCATATCCAATGAAAGCATTTAGGCCTTTGACAGCGCATTAATATTAATTGATAATCACAGTTGTATGTGTACTGACTTTGTTTCCTGCATATGTGTGTCTTCAGCTTACGGGAGTACCACTGTTCCCGTGCATGGACTGTAGCTGTGTGTTCAAAAAGCTGGGCAGTCTCAACGCCCACATCAGCAAGATGCACATCTTGCTCATAGAGGAATCGGCCAACACACAGGTGAGTGAGTGCATGCAGATGATGTGAACTTCTAGAAGTTTCTCCTGATTCGGTTTCTGACCTCTGCGTTCAGTTTGTTGCCTCGCGCTGCCGCTAGCTTGATGCTGAGTGATCAGACACACACGCCCACACTGGAACCTCCCTGTAGCTCTACCACTACATGCAGATTTTTATGTAATTATTTCAGAGTGGGGCTCAATATAAAAAAGCCTCTCATTTTCATAATATGTCATTGTGTTTTTGTAAGTTAATGGGACCTTGAAAATCAGGTGTTCATGTAGACTATTAATTAGGTGAACTAAGCTTCCAAAAAATTTGCTCATCTATGATGCACTGCAAAGAAACAAACCAAGATTGAAAATGCTCTACGCTGCTCAGATCAGCTCACCTTTGCCATTCTCAGTATTCCCTTTTCTCCTCCCATTCTCTCCACCTTCACACCCTCCCTCGCTGTCCCGTAGGAGGTGGAGTCGGGTCAGGGTGTGGCGGGGTCAGAGGGCAGCGAGGTGGTGACTGACGTGATCCAGCAGCTCCTAGAGCTGTCAGAGCAGGTGACAGGGGAGGGGACCCAGTCACAGTCCCAAGAACAGACCATCACCATGGAGACGGCCATCAACCAGGACATCCTACAGGTGGGAACCATAACACAGGATTTACACGTAGATACACATGCGCAAAAGCGTACAAGCACAGACACACAAATGCACTCACTCACGCATACATGTACATACACATACACAGCTGTCTTACTATATTTGAGATAACTTTTTGGGGACCAATTCAAAGTCCTATTTTCCCTAAACCTTACCCTAACCTTAACCCTTAACCCTAAACTTAAACTTAACCCCTAAGCCTAAAATAGCCTTTTTTACAAGTGAGGTCTGGGAAAATTTTAGAATTTCTCTGAATTTTAGTCTACTAATTTTAGTCTACTATTCTTGTGATGACTTCTGGTACCCGATTTCTAGAAAACAGTAGGCTATATTGATTTAAACTGGTGTTGAGAACAGCGTGGCAGAGGTGGACGGCAGCGGAGTGAAGAGACGGGGAAACAGCCATTGGGCCTAGAAAAAGCGCAGCGAGGGGAAAACTCACCTTAGTTATGATCAACTGAAGGATGAAAATATTAGAATAAAGTAGGCTAATGCAATTGAAGGTATGTATCAAATTCTTGCTTGGACTGAAGCTCCTGAAGTCATATCCAACCTTTATACTAATTTAAAGCAATAGTCGTGTGTGTGTGGTCACCTAGGTGATCATTTCAGCACTGTTTTGATTGGGACAGCGCCATCGCACTGCTTTGAGGCAAGCGTGGGGGATTTTTCTCTTTCTCACTGAATCTTCGTTTGGATATTTGGTAACAATTAAGCTGGGGAAATGTTAGCTAAATTGAGGTGAGTGCTAATGATCATCTTTATACTAGTTTGCTCATTATATTAGCTGATCAGAACATTTTGCTAGCATGTTATACAAGTGGATTTTTCTTTTCACTTGCGTAGTAGCCTGTCTTACTCCCGTCCAAAAGCCTGGGACTTGTCTAATAATCAATCAATGTGATTTTGTTTGTTTGTCTGTATATTTGGTTAATTGATCTCTGGCTGGACAAGTGGAAGTGGTAGCTAATTTATTCGTTCACTGATCAGAAACATTTAGCATGAAATAATGTAGCCTAAATCAAGTGTATTAGTTATCTGTTGTCTTAGGAAAATAGCCTAGGCTCTATATATCATCCCAATTCCACTGAAACCCCAAATCCTGACTCCTGACTCATATGAAAAATCCTAATTTTATTCTGTAATCCAGGGTTTGGATTATCAAAGCACATCTCGCCTATGCATGTCAAAATACCGCTATAACATTTCACCCACTTCTCTGCGCTGTCTCATGTTGCTGACCATATGAGAGCTTCGGTAGAGAATGTGTGATCAACAAACGGTGGGAGTAGATATGGATATTTTACTTTTAAACATAGATAAAAAAATATAAGATACCTTGATATTTAAACAATTTCCTCTCTTCATCTCCCCGTTATTCATGAGCTGATCTGCGATCTGTATGATCATCAACTAGATTTAGCCAAATGGGAAAGATTCTGTCATTAGTGTTATCTAGCAAGTTTAGCAATTTTACTCAATTGACTTTTGTTTGACTGCAATTTACAAAGTTGGTATAATTCGACACCACTATAGCCTGCTCGGGGTGCACTCTGTGTGTGCTCTGTGTCGAGATAGCCTAGGCCTGCTGAAATGCGCTGAATTAATTGAGGAACATGATTTTGCAATACACAACCATGTCATTGGCGATCAAAGTTACTCTGTCGTTACTAAATGTCAGTTTCGCTTGCTGTGAAATCTTTAAATAGTGGCACAGCGACAATCTTATTTTGTGAGGAACCCTGGCATATCTTGGTTTTAAACTTGGTTTTGAATGGGAATCGGTTTCTGGCTCATTTAAATGTCTGACCAGGCTTGGGCTTCAGCTCACCAGGCTTGGGCCGGACCGGGATCGAATTTTCAGTTATGCTTCTGATGCGAACTCCATTCGGGTCTCGTGTGCAGTCTGGCAGTGTCAATTATGCGTGTGCTTTGAATTTGTGATGACTTTGTGTGAAGTAAATACGCTAGGCTAAGGGATTCTATGCGACAACCTGTTTGTATAATGTGCTATTCTATTTTTTGCCAATCTGCTGCTGCGCATGTTGTGTATTTCGTGGAATTGCATTAGTGTGACATTGGGGGAAAGTGTTGTGATTTCCCTTTTTTGGGGAAACGTGAAGAGTGGGCCCAGGACAGTCCCGGGATCCCGGTTACCGATGTTAATCCCTAGTGTCATGTAGCCTAGCTCGGCATACAGCACAGTATTGCCCAATACTATGGATGGTAACATGTACTAATACATAGTATTAGTCACAGTTTTTGTTAAACCCTGTCACCCCTGAACCCACACAGCAAGCCCTGGAGAACAGTGGGTTGAGCGTGGTTCAGTCCCAGACCAACGGAGTGGCCAGACAGACTCAGAGCCATGCCGTCGAGGGGGCTCTACTTGACAGTAAGAAGTTACCAGGCCAGGACAAAACCGCCAAGAAGGAGAAGAGAAGTATCTTCAGAAAACCTGTACAGATGCCAGGTAGGGCATACCCCAAAAAATGTCCATGTGTGCTTGTGTATGTCACCCTCTCTCAGTTCCATTTCAACTCCATCAATTTACTTGCTCGTTTTATGTCCATTGACAATGAACAGGTATATTGCATACAGTGCATTTGGAAAGTATTCAGACCCCTTCCCTTTTTCCACATTTTGTGACATTACAGCCTTATTCTAAAATGGGTTAAATAAATGTTTTTCCTTATCAATACCCCATAATGACAAAGCGAAAAAAGGTTTTTAAAAGTCTTTGCAAATGTATTAAAAATAAACAACAGAAATAGCTTATTTACATGTATTCAGACCCTTTGCTAGTAGACTCGAAATTGAGCTCAGGTGCATCCTGTTTCCGTTGATCATCCTTGAGATGTTTCTACAACTTGATTGGAGTCCACCTGTGATAAATTAAATTGATTGGACATGATTTGGAAAGGCACACACCTATCTATATAAGGTCCCACAGTTGACAGTGCATGTCAGAGCAAAAACCAAGCCATGAGGCCGAAAGGAATTGTCCATAAAGACAGGATTGTGTCGAGGCACAGATCTTGGGAAGGTCTACCAAAAAAAATCTACAGCATTGAAGGTCCCCAAGAACACAGTGGCCTCCATTCTTAAATGGAAGAAGTTTAGAACCACCAAGAGTCTTCCCAGAGCTGGCCACCTGGCCAGACTGAGAAATCGGGGGAGAAGGGCCTTGGTCAGGGAGGTGACCAAGAACTTGATGGTCACTCTGACAGAGTTCCTCTGTGGAGATGGGATAACCTTCCAGAAGGACAATCTCTGCAGCACTCCACCAATCAGGCCTTAGGAAGCCATTCCTCATTAAAAGGCAAATGACAGCCCACTTAGTTTGCCAAAGGGCACCTAAACGACTCTCAGACCATGAGAAACAAGATTCTCTGGTCTGATGATTGAATTGAATCTGACCATGATTGAACTACTTGGCCTGAATACCAAACGTCACATCTGAAGGAAACCTGAAACCATCCCTGCGGTATCGAGGGAAAGATGAAGGGATCTAGTCAGGATCGAGGGAAAGATCAACGGAGCAAAGTACAGAGATCCTTGATGAAAACCTGCTCCAGAGCACTCAGGACCAGGGGTGAAGGTTCACCTTCAAACAGGACAACGACCCTAAGCACACAGTCAAGACAGCGCAGGAGTGGCTTCGGGACATGTCCTTGAGTGGCCCAGCCGGACTTGAACCCAATCTAACATCTCTGGAGGCACCTGAAAAAAGCTGTGCCACGACGCTCCCCATCCAACCTGACAGAGCTTGAGACGATCTGCAGAGAAGATTGGGAGAACCTCCCCAAAAAACAGGTGTGCCAAGCTTGTAGCGTCATACCCAAGAAGACTCAAGCCTGTAATCGCTGCCAAATGTGCTTCAGCAAAGAACGGAGTAAAGGGTCTAAATACTTAAGTAAATGTGATATTTCAGTTTTACATTTTTTATAAATTTGCAAACATTTGCTTTGTCATTATGAGGTACCAACAATTTAAATCATTGTTGAATAAGGCTGCAACATAACAAAATGTGGAAAAGTCAAGGGGTCTGAATACTTTCCAAATTCACTATATATCGGGAGTTTCAATTGATTCCCTGAATTTAAGTGTATTTGGTCTCAGCTCTATGCCTGCTCATCTCATGTGGGACCAGTGTCGCATCCATTAGTGCACCCTATAACGAAACGTAACACGAAAATGAATGTTTGTTATTGGACAGGTCCAGGCAGTCTCTCCCTGTTTCAGTCTGTTTTCTTCCATTTGGTGCCTAATAGAACACAACCCGTGTCACCTCTTTCTGTCCCCCCCCTTCCCCTAGGCTCCATCAGGGAGGAGAACGGCGTGCGCTGGCACAGCTGCCCTTACTGCAGCAAGGAGTTCAAGAAGCCCAGCGACCTGGTGCGTCACATCCGCATCCACACACACGAGAAGCCCTTCAAGTGCAAGCAGTGCTTTCGCGCCTTTGCCGTCAAGAGCACCCTCACTGCCCACATGAAGACGCACACAGGCATCAAGGCCTTCGAGTGCCAGTGCTGCATGAAGTGCTTCTCCACGTCGGGCAGCAGGAAGGTCCACATGCGCCTACATACAGGTGAGCGATATTATGGCGTTGTTATTATGGAGTGATATTTTGATTGTATTCATAGATGCACATTTAGTTTCGGGTTGGCATCTATATTACTCCATAATGGTCATCAAGATTTATTATGATTAACGTTGGTGTCATAATCTGGATTTAACTTGATTTAAGTTATTGAAAAAAGTCCTATTTTCTTTTATTAATTTGTCCTCTTGTTTTTTTTATGTTTAATTATGGTGCCTTCAGAAAATATTCACACCTCTTGACACAGCCTACATTTAAAATGGATTAAATTGCGATTTTGTTTCACTGGCCTACAAATAATATATCCCATAATATCAAAGTAGAATGATGTTTTTAGAGATGTTTATACATTCATTAAGAGCTGAAATGTCTTTATTCAATAACTATTCAACCCCTTTTTTATGGAAAGCCTAAATAAGTTCAAGTAAAAATGTTACATAATAAGTTGCATGGACTCACTCTGTGTGCATTTAATAGTGGTTGACATGCTTTTTGAATGACTACCTCATCTCTGTACCCCACACATACAATTATCAGGTCTCTTAGTTAGGGCTGTGGAGGTGATGAAATTTCGCCATCCGGTGATTGTCAAACAAATAACTGTCGGTCTCACGGTAATTGGCCGTAAATGAACATAAACACATTCAGCATCTCCTGGCTTCCACACAGCCTACTGATGCAGACCTGTTGAACATCTATATTTTAAAAAGTCTTAAGAAATCCATGTAATATAGCCTACACCTTCACAACAAATACATTATTTATTTTAGACAGGTCTAAAGAAACATGATAGGAAGAAAATGTAGTCTATTTCAGAAGAACAGAACGGCATACTTTGAGTTGTCCTTATGTTAGATCCTGATCTGGCTATGCCACGTGGCTGTGGGCTACACTAGTTAATTTAGCAGACAAGATTTGCTTTGAATTCTTTGGCGTTATTTTATAGTGTGAAGAATCCAATTAAACAAAGGTGAATAAAATAGCTATTCTGTGTTGAGCAGTTAACAACGAGATACTGTAGGTACTCCTATATACTTCATTTAGAGTTATTCATTTAACTTTAGTTGTTCTACAAACGTTGGGCTATATGTGTTGATGTTTATTACATTGTAAGGCTGCATGATGCGACTAATGATGATTTGAAAAAAGTAGCTTGGAAGGAATGAGCTCTGCTTTGTTTTTTTTGCGCAGGCCGTACACACTACATCAGTCTCTCATTCAAAATTTGAGAAGCACTTGATAATGTCTTTGTGTGGCCATAATTCACCCTAAAATAATCGATGCCTTTTGCGGCCCTTCTCCCTGAGTGCTGCCTGCTCCGAATCACCTCTCACTCACACGGCTCTCCATCACGTGATCGGGTCTTTCTCACAGGCTACAAGTGAAGACCGACACATCGGGAACGCAACTGCGCACGTCCTTATCCAATTCCGAGGTGCATATTGAAGATAGGAGATAGGAGAACTGTCCACATTTACAGTACCAGTCAAAAGTTTGGACACATTCAAGGGTGTTTCTTTAGTTTTTACTATTTTCAACATTGTATAATAATAGTGAAGACATCAACAATATGAAATAACACATGGAATCATGTAGTAACCAAAAAAGTGTTAAACAAATCAAAATAGATTTTAGCTTCTTTAAAGTAGCCACACTTTGCCTTGATGACAGCTTTGCACACATTTGGCATTCTCTCAACCAGCTTCACCTGGAATGCTTTTACAACAGTCTTGAAGCAGTTCCCATATATGCTGAGCACTTGTTGGCAGCTTTTCCCTCACTCTGCGGTCCAACTTTTCCCAAACCATCTCAATTAGATTGAGGTCGGGTGATTGTGGAGGCCAAGTCATCTGATGCAGCACTCCATCACTCTCCTTCTTGGTCAAATAGCCCTTACACAGCCTAGATGTGTGTTGGGTCATTGTCCTCTTGAAAAACAAATGATAGTCCCACTAAGCGCAAACCAGATGGGATGGCGTATCGCTGCAGAATGCTCTGGTAGCCATGCTGGTTAAGTCTGCCGTGATTTTTAAATAAATCACCAACATTGTCACCTGCAAAACATCACCTCCTTCATGCTTCACGGTGGGAACCACACATGCGGAGATCATCCGTTCACCTACTCTGCGTCTCACAACGACACGGGGGTTGGAACCAAAAATCTAATTTGTACTCGTAAGACCAAAGGACATATTTCCACTGGTCTAATGTCCATTGATTGTGTTTCTTGGCCCAAGCAAGTCTCTTCCTCCTATTGATGTCCTTTAATAGTGGTATCTTTGCACCAATTCGACCAGTTGATGTTCGAACAGTTGATGTTGAGATGTGTCTGTTACTTGAACTCTGTGAAGCATTTATTTGGGCTGCAATTTCTGAGGCTGGTAACTTCAATGAACGTATTCTCTGCAGCAGAGGTAACTCTGGGTCTTTCTTACCTGTGGCGGTCCTCATGATAGCCAGTTTCATCATAGCACTTGATGGTTTTTGCGACTTCACTTTAAGAAACGTTCAAATTTTCCGGATTGACTGACCTTCATTTCTTAACCTCTAACGAGCCTCTACCCCGGATCCGGGAGCACCCCCCCCCCCCCCCCCCCCCCCCACTGATTAGCATCGCTAGCATAGCGTCACAATTAAATAGTAGCATCTAAATATAATTAAATCACAAGTCCAAGACACCTAATGAAAGATACAGATCTTGTGAATAAAGCCACCATTTCAGATTTTTAAAATGTTTTACAGGGAAGACACAATATGTAAATCTATTAGCTAAACACGTTAGCAGAAATCACACCAGTAGCTATCACCAATTCGGCTAAACTAAGATATTGATAGCCACTAACCAAGAAAAAACCTCATCAGATGACTAACATATTTATGATCTGATAACATATTTATGGTATAGGATAGGTTTTGTTAGAAAAATGTGCATATTCAGGTAGATATCATAGTTTACAATTGCACCCACCGTCACAAATGGACTAGAATAAATACATAGAGCAACGTGTATTACCTAATTACTAATCATCAAACATTCGTAAAAATACACAGCATACACTAATCGAAAGACACAGATCCTGTGAATACAGACAATATTGCAGATTTTCTAAGTGTCTTACAGCGAAAACACAATAAATCGTTATATTAGCATACCACATACGCAAACGTTACCCGAGCACTGATTCTAGCCAAAGAGAGCGATATCGTATCATCGCCAAAATATATTAATTTTTTCACTAACCTTCTCAGAATTCTTCAGATGACACTCCTGTAACATCATATTACAACATACATATACAGTTTGTTCGAAAATGTGCATATGTAGCCACCAAAATCATGGTTAGACAATGACAAAAGTAGCACAGCTGGTCAGAAAATGTCGTGCACCATATTATACAGGGATCTAGTCTTATACATAAATACTCATAAACTTGATTAAAAAATATAGGGTGGACAGCGATTGATAGACAATTTAATTTTTAATACAATCGCGGAATTACATTTTTTAAATTATCCTTTTCAATACAGGTTGCGCCAAGCAAAGCTACATCTAACAAAATGGCAGAACGTGCGTTTGACATTTTTCTACAGAACAACGATTTATCATCTTAAATATTTCTTACTATGAGGCGATCTTCCATCAGATTCTTGGGCAATGAATCCTTTCTTGGGTCTAATCTTCTTTTGGTCGAAAGATGTCCACTTGTCCGTCGAAATGCCCACTAACGTACGACCGGGACCCCGAAACGTGCCCGGAGCTTCAAAGTCTATTACAAAGCAATGCCTCAAAATCGCACTAAACGGATATAAATTGCTATAAAACGGTTTAAATTAACTACATTATGATGTTTCTAACACCTATAACGAGTAAAAACATGACCGACGGTATATTACTGGCTAAACCAAGACTTGGAAAAAGGCCAGTCAGATATCCTTCTTGCGTTGAGCGCAGACTCCAAAGGAATCCTACTTCCGGTCTTTCGTCATTTATAGAGCCTGTGATTGCGCAATAGACTCCATTCAAATTGTCATCACTTACTGACATCTAGTGGAAGGCGTGGGCAGTGTTTGTATCTCATAGGATTAACAGAGACTTTAAAAACTGATCTGGAACCAGAGGCCAAGATGTCTAAATCTCACACACTGGGAGGAAAAGTGCTGTAGAATGAGTTCTGTTTCACTCAGAGACATAATTCAAACGACTATAGAAACTAGAGAGTGTTTTCTATCCAATAATAACAATAATATGCATATTGTACGAGCAAGAATTGAGTACTAGGCAGTTTAATCTGTAGAGTTAATTATGCTAATGCGAAATAGCACCCCCTATAGTTGCAAGAAGTTAAAGGAATGATGGACTGTGGTTTCTCTTTGCTTATTTGAGCTGTTTTTGCCATAATATGGACTTGGTCTTCCATCAAATAAGGCTATATTCTGTATACCACCCCTACCTTGTCACAACACAACTGATCAAACACATTAAGAAGGAAAGAAATTCCACGAAAAATTAATTTTTACAATGCATGAAGCTGGTTGAGAGAGTGCCAATAATGTGCAATCACTTTTTTTGGTTACTACATGATTCCATGTGTTATTTCACAGTTCCATAGTTTCTACAATGTAGAAAATAGTAAAAAATTAAGAAAAACCCTGGAATGAGTAGGTGTGTCCAAACTTTTGACTGGTACTGTGCTTTTTGTCTGTCAACAAGATGAGTAGGCTAGTGCTTTTGCTGTTCATTAGGTCTATGTCAATCTACTATCCCCTATAAGACAAGTTGACCTATTCTGTGCGAGAAGTATATATTCCATACATAGTCTGGGACAGTTGTGGGACACAATAGATCCCAAATTAATACAACCACTAGCATAAAAAAACTGTTTTACTCAATGAGGCTGACACAACAGATCAGAACGTTTAGCTAAAAATGTTGATAAACTTTTGGCCATTTCTTCACATTATAAGCGCAGGAATACGCATGCAGTTGTAGGCTATATGCACAAATCTTCCATTAGTGGGGACAACACCATTATCAAATTGTGAAGCGTATTAATGGGCTTAATGTTAAGAAGTTATTTGGCCACTTTAGTTGTGATACAAAACTTATCAAAACATATAGGCCCATGGGCTAGGCTACATGCGGTGTGCGATTTTGATTAGAAAAAAATAGCAAAAAAAGACATTGTTTCTTGCCTTACACTGGGGAATCATTCACAAGTAATAATATATAATTCACATATGGTATGCTAATATTGGCACACATCAGACTATTCTCGTTTTAATCTTGTATTTACATATACTAATTAATGTGTGTGAAATTTGATTTAGAATGGACCATTATCATGCCCCTGTCTCTAAACAGGGGCATGGGTAAAAATATCTCTACACTCAAATAACGAATGGAGGATGATTTTCTCGTGGTTAATTTTCATGCCAGCCAGGTAGGCTATACTCCTGTTGTAAAGATAAGCAATATTTGCTTAATATTAGGAAAGTTTATAAATAAATAGTAGGCCTAGCCTATAGAAAGCTGATGGGATCCTCCTCTTTTAGTAGAGGCCATCACTCTGTTTTCTCACGCAATTGCATAGCCTACAGAACTGTTGCGCAACATGAGCGTGGGCTCTCATGAAGTGTTTGCTTAGATTGTCGATTACATTTGCATTGATGGCAGAGTGATTAGAGGGACAATAGAGTGCTGAGTACCAGTCAGTTAGCAAGTTTGGCAGGCTGCTAATGACCATCAGCAGCATCAGAGCTTGGAGAAGCCTAATTACCGTGACTAAATGGTTATGTGGGATTTGGCTGCCTTCATGACTCGTGACCACCGGTGTGGAGATAATACGGTCACCGCAACAGCCCTGCTCTTAGTCGAGCAGTGAATATCATAAACAGATTCAGCCACAAAGATCAGGGAAGTTTTTCAATGCCTTGCAAGAAGGGCACGTATTGGTCGATGGGTAAAAACAAAAAAACAATTGATTATATAACCCTTTGAGCATGTTGATATTAATTACATGTTGGATGGTGTGTCAATACACCCAGTCACTACAAAGATAAAGGGATCAAATCAAACTTTATTTGTCAAATGCGCTGAATACGTGTAGACCTTAATAATAAAGTGTAGACCTTACCGTGAAATGATTACTTACAAGCCCTTAACCAACAGTGCAGTTCAAGAAGAGTTAAGAAAATATTTACCAAATAAACTAAAGTAAAAAATAATAAAAAGTAACAGAATAAAATGACAATAGCAAGGCTATATACAGGGGGTACCGATACTGTGTCAGTGTGCGGGGGTACAGGTTAGTTGAGGTAATTTGTACATGTAGGGGTGAAGTGACTATGCATAGATAATAAACAGTGAGTAGCAGCAGTGTACAAAACAAATGGAGGGAAAGGGAGGGTGTCGATGTAAATAGTCTGGTGGCCATTTGATGAATTGATTAGCAGTCTTATGGCTTGGGGGTAGAAGCTTTTAAGGAGCCTTTTGGTCCTAGACTTGACGCACTTGTACCGCTTGCCATGCGGTAGCAGAGAAAACAGTCTATGACTTGGGTGACTGGAGTCTCTGACAATTTCATGGGCTTTCCTCTGACACTGCCTATTACAGTTGAAGTCGGAAGTTTACATACACCTTAGCCAAATACATTTAAACTCAGTTTAATCCTAGTAAAAATTCCCTGTCTTAGGTCAGTTAGGATCACCACTTTATTTTAAGATTGTGAAATGTCAGAATAATAGTAGAGAGAATTATTTATTTCAGCTTTTATTTCTTTCATCACATTCCCAGTGGGTCAGAAGTTTACATACACTCAATTAGTATTTGGTAGCATTGCCTTTAAATAGTTTTACTTGGGTTAAACGTTTCGGGTAGCCTTCCACAAGCTTCCCACAATAAGTTGGGTGAATTTTGGCACCTTCTGACAGAGCTGGTGTAACTAAGTCAGGTTTGTAGGCCTCCTTGCTCGCACACTTTTTCAGTAGTGCCCACAAATGTTCTATAGGATTGAGGTCAGGGTTTTGTGATGGCCACTCCAATACCTTGACTTGTTTGTCCTTTAGCCATGTTGCCACACATTTGGAAGTATGCTTGGGGTCATTGTCAATTTGGACGACCCATTTGCGACCAAGCTTTAACTTCCTGATTGATGTCTTGAGATGTTGCTTTAATATATCCACATCATTTTCCTCCCTCATGATGCCATCTATTTTGTGAAGTGCACCAGTCCCTCCTGCAGCAAAGCACCCCCACAACATGATGCTGCCACTCCCGTGCTTCACGGTTGGGATGGTGTTCTTCGGCTTGCAAGCCTCCCCCCTTTTCCTCCAAACTTAACAATGGTCGTTATAGCCAAACAGTTCTATTTTTGTTTCATCAGCCCAGAGGACATTTTTTCAAAAGGTATGATCTTTGTCCCCATGTGCAGTTGCAAACCGTAGCCTGGCTGTTTTTTGGCGGTTTTGGAGCAGTGGCTACTTCCTTGCTGAGTAGCCTTTCAGGTTATGTCGATATAGGACTCGTTTTACTGTGGATATAGATACTTTTGTACCTGTTTCCTCCAGCATCTTCACAAGGTCCTTTCCTGCTGTTCTGGGATTGATTTGCACTTTTCGCACCAAATTACTTTCATATCTAGGAGACAGAACGTGTCTCCTTCCTGAGCGGTATGACGGCTGCGTGGTCCCATGGTGTTTATACTTGCGTACTATTGTTTGTACAGATGAACGTGGTACCTTCAGGCATTTGGAAATTGCTGTGGAGGTCTCCAATTGTGGAGGTCACCAATTTTTTTTCTGAGGTCTTGGCTGATTTCTTTAGATTTTCCCATGATGTCAAGCAAAGAGATACTGAGTTTGAAGGTAGGCCTTGAAATACATCCACAGGTACACCTCGATTGACTCAAATGACGTCAATTAGCCTATCAGAAGCTTCTAAAGCCATGACATTTTCTGGAATTTTCCAAGTTGTTTAAAGGCACAGTCAACTTAGTGTATGTGAACTTCTGACCCACTGGAATTGTGATACAGTGAATTATAAGTGAAATAATCTGTCTGTAAACAATTGTTGGAAAAAAAGACTTGTGTCATGCACAAAGTAGATGTCCTAACCGACTTGCCAAAACTATAGTTTGTTAATAAGACATTTGTGGAGTGGTTGAAAACGAGTTTTAATGTCTCCAACCTAAGTGTATGTAAACTTCCGACATCAACTGTATGTAGGTCCTGGATGGCAGGAAGCTTGGCCACAGTGATGTACTGGTCCATAAACATTACCCTCTGTAGCTCCTTAAGGTCAGATGCCGAGCAGTTGCCATACCAGACAGTGATGCAACTTTTCTGGATGCTCTCGATGGTGCAGCTGTAGAACTTTTTGAGGATCTGGGGACCCATGCCAGATCTTTTCACTCCTAAGGGGGAATAGGTTTTGTCGTGCCCTCTTCACGACTGTCTTGCTGTGATTGGACCATTATAGTTCGTTGGTGATGTGGACACCAAGGGACTTGAAACTCTTGACACGCTTCTCTACAGCCCCATCGATGTTAATGGGGGCCTGTTCGGCCAGCCTATAGTACACAATCAGCTACTTTGTCTTGCTCAAGTTGAGGGAGAGGTTGTTGTCCTGGCACCACCATGCCAGTTCTCTGACCTCCTCCCTATAGGATGTCTCATCGTTGTCAGTGATCAGGCATACCACTGTTGTCGTCAGCAAACTTAATGACGGTGTTGGAGTCGTGTTTGGCCACGCAGTCGTGGTTGAACAGGGAGTACAGGAGGGGACTGAGTACAAACCCCTGAGGGGCACCATTTTTGAGGATTAGCGTGGCAGACGTGTTGTTGCCTACCCTTACCACCTGGAGGTGGCCCGGCAGGAAGTGAGGATCCAGTTGCAGAGGGAGGTGTTTAGTCCCAGGGTCCTTAGCTTAGTGATGAGCTTCATGGGCACTATGGTGTTGAACTCGAGTCAATGAACAGTATTCTCACATAGTTGTTCCTTTTATCCAGGTGGGAAAGGGCAGTGTGGAGTGCGATTTAGATTGCGACATCTGTGGATTTGTTGGGGCATTATGGGAATTGCCGTGGGTCTAGGGTTTCCGGGATAATGCTGTTGATGTGATCCATGACCAGCCTTTCAAAGCACTTCATGGCTACCGACGTGAGTGCTACGGGACGGTAATCATTTACCTTTGCTTCTTTGGACACAGGGACTTTGGTGGTCCTCTTGAAACAAATAGGTTTTACAGACTCGGTCTGGGAGAGGTTGAAAATGTCAATCAAGACACTTGCCAGTTGGTCCGCTCATGTTTTGAGAACACGTCCTGGTAATCCGTCTGGCCCCGCAGCTTTGTGAATGTTGACCTGTTTAAAGGTCTTGCTCACATCGGCTACCGAGAGCGTTATCACACAGTCATCCAGGATCCTTTCTAACTCAGATGCAGGAGAGGAAGGATACTGCTCAGGGTTTTCACCATAAGGCCAATAGTTGACTAAAACAGTTACAGAGTTTAATGGCTGTGATGGGAGAAAACTGAGGATGGATCAACATTGTAGTTACTCCACAATATTAACCTAAATTACAGAGTGAAAAGAAGGAAGCCTGTACAGAATACACACATCCTGTATAAGGCCCTAAAGTAAAACTGCAAGAAATGTGGCAAAGAAATTAACTTTATGTCCTGAATACAAAGCTTTATGTTTGGGAAAATTCAACACAACACATCACTTAGTACCACTCTTCAAATTTTCAAGCATGGTGGTGGCTGCATCATGTTATGGGTATGCTTGTCATCGGACTAGGGAGTTTGTTTTTTTTAGGATAAAAAGAAACGGAATAGATCTAAGCACGGGCAAAATTTCCTAGAGGAAAGCCTGGTTTAGTCAGCTTTCCAACAGTCACTGAAAACACAATGTCATATCTACACTGGAGTTGCTTACCAAGACGACATTGAATGTTCCTGAGTGGCCTAGTTACAGTTTTGACTTAAATGGGCTTGAAAATCTATGGCAAGATTTGAAAATGTCTAGCAATGATCAACAACCAACTTGACAGCGCTTGAAGAATTTTAAAAGAATACATATAGAATACAAATATTGTACAATTCAGGTGTGCAAAACTTAGAGACTCACCCAGAAAGACTCACAGCTGTAAACGCTGCCTAAGGTGACTAACGTGTAGTGACTCAGGTGTGTGAATACTTATGTTAATTAGATATATTTGTATTTCATTTTTAATAAATGTGAAAAAAGTATGGGATATCGTGTGTAGATGGTGAGGGGAAGAAAAAAAAAATATTTAATCAATTTTGAATTCAGCCTGTCACACAACAAAATGTGGAATAAGTCAAGGGAATACAGTGAAAGCACTGTATAACCTGTCAGAAATATCCAGTTGATCAACTACTAGCCCCATGTTAGCTAGCTAGATAGGTCAGTTAGGCTAACCAGTTATCAAAGTCCTGTAGTTATCATGGACAGATTACGTTCCTAGAGGCCTCGATCTCCTGGGGGGCCCAATTTTTCTTTTTTTCTTTTGTTGAGTCACTCCTATGAACACACAAGACATGGCAAAAGGTGTAGAATTACTTTTAAATTAGCTTTAAAACTGAAACATTTTCTCGCCGCCCCATGGCAAAAGGTGTAAAATTGCAGCAAATAAGATTTAAATAAGATTTGATACGCGGTTGTTTACAGAGGTGACGTTCGTGGTGTCCTTTCACTGATTGCAGTAGTTGGGATTTCGTTTCACAGCCAAGATTAAGATGTCTGGGTGAATTATGTGGTGCTATGTAATGCTTGGCCTTCCATAATTATTGAATTAACACACACACACGCACACAATTAACGCAGATGCCTCTAAACCCATGGCCTCATCTCTCATTTGCATGACGATTTGATTACTGGTATTGCTTTGTCTTTTAGAGTGTTGCCCTTAACGTATCCGCGTATCCGTCTGTTGCTGTTAGAGTTGATTGATGCAAAGTAGAGATCTTCACAGATCCACCTGTACCCAAATACCCAAGACCCGATCCGGGACCAGAGCGGGTCTGGATCCAGAATTCTAAATAATGACACGGGTCTGGGTCGGATCTGATATGATTGTCACAAGTCTCGGGTATATATCATTTTAACTGACGTGTCCGAAAGGGCCCGTACCGTTCCGAGCGCAACTGCTGCAGTCGAGAGAGACATTGTATAATTGATGCTGCTGCTCTTGCTTTTCACGAGAGAGGATTGTGGCGCGTGTAGCTTGTTGTTGTAGGCAATCATAAGTCATTGAAGCCGCAATAGGCTACAGTCTATAGAACCTCCGTGAGGGGCAAAAGTTAGGCGATATCTAATCAAAGGAAGATGGAATGAAAATGACGGAATTAAAAGTTAAAGGAGAAGGATAGGCTACAACGACCAAGAGCCAACCGGTAGGGTGCTGCTTAATATTCCTCATGTAGTTGTTGTTATTTAGAAGTCTATACATGGGAGGAATATGTCTTCTGAAATAGGATACTTGTTATTTGGCCATTGGTTAGTTTTATTGCAAGGAATTCTAGTTGGTCAACCACAGGCTAGGGCTGGGTTATCAAACTACATGCTGTCCCTTTTTTTTCTGGGGAGAGAACCACTGGAGAGAACCACTGGAGAGAGCATCACTGAGGACAGGGGAGAATGACCATCTACCGCCGAGTATGATTTGTCCTCTTCGAATAAACCTATTTTCCTCCCCCTGATTTGCTTTGGAGTCTGTGTTATTAAAGAATAACAAATTGCTAACACTAGCTAATGTCAAGACAGGTACTACGTTATCATATTTGATGATAAATAACCTAGCTATGGCAGCTATTAGTCTACTATAGTGCGAGTCGGCTTGTTGGTTGGTTGCTGTCTCTTGTCTCTCCCTCCCTGCTCCCCGTGTCACTCACTCACAGTATGGCCCTTCCCCGCCTGCTAGAGCTGCACTTCTCTTGCGCTTTATCAGCTCCGGTTAATCAAGTAGCTTAACAATGACTTTTCTGCTGCTTCCATCACTCGGATCAGACCGTGTCTGGATCCGACCAGGTCTATACGGAACGGGTCATGAAAACACACTTGTTTTCATGTGTAGCTGAGCTGTTATGGGTGTTTGTGATTTAGTTCAAATTCAAGTTGATTTAACTTCTTCACATGTCATACGATTCGATTCTGAATTACGTAATGCATGATTTAAAAAAGGATATTAATTTAAGAAAAATCAACAACAATGCAACATTTAGGTTACTGTGGTTTAGTCTGTTAAGGCGTCCGCATGCTTCCGAGTTTGTGCATATATTATGACAACATTTTGTTAGTTTTGGCAGTCTACGCCCCTTCGTCTGTGATTGGTCAACAGTAGGGATTCTTCAATAAAGTCTTTGTCATTCAAAGAGAGACGACTTGTTTTCATGCAAAATGTATTTATTGGAAAATACTGCACCAAACATCTTAGTTTGATGTAAATTGCGTGACTAAGATCTTTTCGGCAAAAACATAAAATGGATGACCGATTTCTTGAGTCATATTAGATTAATTCTGACCTTTTTGAGGAATCGTATACTAGCTATGGCGTCTCAAAATGGACAAACAGTACTATTTATGTATTTTTTTTCAAAAGAAGGTCTTTGAAGGGAGAATGCGAATACGCTACTTTAGGGGTTGGCGTTCCACAGGTTTCTTTTGATTTTATCTAATCTCTCAGGAGACATTGGTACGTTAAATCGATTTCGGCCTACTCAGTACGACACTGTTTATAAGTTTGTATTTTCTCTAGCTTGTCTCTTGATTTAACTGACATGAATACATTTCCATTTCAAAACTGATGCAGTTGGTTCTCGTTATTGTCTGAATTTAATTCTACATGCTAATTGAGGTTTATGTTCTTGTTATCAGGTGTGCGTCCGTTCCCGTGCCCTCACTGTGACAAGATCTTCCGTACATCGGGCCACAGAAAAACACACATTGCCTCCCACTTCAAGAGCCTGCAGCAGAAGAAGCACAAGTTCCCACGCAAAGCCCATAAAACCAAGGTGTCCAAGAGCAACATACCTCTGCCTGATATCCCCCTGCAAGAGCCCATACTTATCACGGACCTCGGTAACACATGCATGCTCACTCGCTCCCTCAAAAGCACGCATACACACACGCACTTTGTTCATATTGTCCCCTCCTCCCCAGGTCTCATCCAATCCCAGAACCCTCGCCTGGCCTTTCAGACGTACCTGGAGATGGTGGACAATGATCGGCCATACAAGTGTCCCTGCTGTAACAAGGCCTATAAGAAATCCAGCCACCTCAAGCAGCACGTTAGGTACAGCTATCCGCTACACGTGTCACACACACCCACAAGCATTTCGCTACACTTGCAATAACATCTGCTAACCATGTGTATGTGACCAATAAAATTCAATTTGACGCACACAGCATATGTTGTACTGTCCTTGTGGGGGCCTAAAATTGATTTCCATTGAAAATCCTGGTCTAACCATAACCCTAAATCTAACCCCTAAGCCTAAAATAGCCTTTGTCTTCGACGGAAATGTCCCCACAAGAGAGAATTTTACTTGTTTTACTATCCTAGTGGGGACTTTTGGGGATCTCCGGTACCCACAAGGATAGTAATACAAGCCCACACACACACACATTTAGTTTGTATTCACATGTATTCCTTTCGAAATATCATCCTCTCTGAAGCAGCTGGCATTGCCGACATATACCAATGAATGTATTTCTGATTTGAGTGCATGGATATATAGTTGGGAGAGGAAGTTATATATTTAGCCTCAGTTTAGATCCTCTTGTACTTTGTCATTGGGGCGGCAGGTAGCCTAGTGGTTAAAGCGTTGGCCCAGTAACCGAAAGGTTGCTAGATCGACTCCCCGAGCTGACAAGGTAAAAATATGTTGTTCTGCACCAGAACAAGGCAGTGTTCCTAGGCCGTCATTGTAACTAAGAATTTGTTCTTAACTGACTTGCCTAGTTAAATAAAATAGAAATTTAAAAAGAAAAGTGGGATAAGCCTGCTATAGCATGTCAGACAGCTGCTGAGCTGCTGTTATCAGTGGAGTTAGAGTCCACCCCTGTGGCTTAGTGGCATTAGCTCCTCATTTGATGCTAGAGGGATGAGCTGGGCTGAGCAGAGCATGGGGATGGACAAAGAGGCAGGGGGAGGGAAGGCTCAGCACATGGCAGAGGGTTTGAGCCACTGGCAGACGGCTGGGTTCAAGTAGTATTTGTTTTCTTTCAAATACTTTGAGGGTTTTATTGAGCCTGCCTAGAGTGCCAGGCAAACTCGACCAAGCACAGCTAAAGTAAACTAGATATACAGTTGAAGTCGGAAGTTTACATACATTTAGGTTGGAGTCGTTAAAACTCTCGTTTTTCAACCACTCCACAAATGTCTTGTTAACAAACTATAGTTTGGCAAGTCAGTTAGGACATCTACTTTGTGCATGACACAAGTAATTTTCCAACAATTGTTTACAGACAGATTATTTCACTTATAATTCACTGTATCACAATTCCAGTGGGTCAGAAGTTTACATACACTAAGTTGACTGTGCCTTTAAACAGCTTGAAAAATTCCAGAAATTGATGTCATGGCTTTAGAAGCTTCTGATAGGCTAATTGACATAATTTGAGTCAATTGGAGGTGTATCTGTGGATGTATTTCAAGGCCTACCTTCAAATCAGTGTCTCTTTGCTTGACATCATGGGAAAATCTAAAGAAATCAGCCAAGACCTCAGAAAACAAATTGGAGATCTCCACAAGTCTGGTTCATCCTTGGGAGCAATTTCCAAACGCCTGAAGGTACCACGTTCATCTGTACCAACAATAGTATGCAAGTATAAACACCATGGGACCACGCAGCCGTCATACCACTCACGAAGGAGACACGTTCTGTCTCCTAGAGATGAACGTACCTTGGTGCAAAAAGTGCAAATCAATCCCAGAACAACAGCAAAGGACATTGTGAAGATGCTGAAGGAAACGGGTACAAATGTACCCATATCAACCGTAAAACGAGTCCTATATCGACATAACCTGAAAGGCCGCTCAGCAAGGAAGTAGCCACTGCTCCAAAATCGCCATAGAAAAGCCAGACTACGGTTTGCAACTGCACATGGGGACAAAGATTGTACTTTTTGGAGAAATGTCCTCTGGTCTGATGAAACAAAAATATAACCGTTTGGCCATAATGACCATTGTTATGTTTGGAGGGAAAAGGGGGGGGCTTGCAAGCCGAAGAACGCCATCCGAACCGTGAAGCACTGGGGTGGCAGCATCATGTTGTGGAGGTGCTTTGCTGCAGGAGGGACTGGTGCAAAATAGATGGCATCATGAGGGAAAATTATGTGTATATATTGAAGCAACATCTCAAGACATCAGTCAGGAAGTTAAAGCTTGGTCGCAAATGGGTCTTCCAAATGGACAATGACCCCAAGTACACTTCCAAAGTTGTGGCAAAACGGCTTAAGGACAACAAAGTCAAGGTATTGGAGTGGCCATCACAAAACCCTGACCTCAATCCTATAGAAAAAACTGAGTTTAAATGTATTTGGCTAAGGTGTATGTAAACTTCAGACTTCAATTGTACAAAAGTACTTGGACACCCCTTCAAATCTGTGGATTCTGCGATTTCAGCCACGCCCATTGCCCACGACCTTCAACGTGGCACCGTCATAGGATGCCACCTTTACAACAAGTCAGTTTGTCAAATTTCTACCCTTCTAGAGCTGCCCGGGTCAACTGTGAGTGCGGTTATTGTGAAGTGGAAACGTCTAGGAGCTGCGAAGTGGTAGGCCACACAAGCTTACAGAACGAGAGTGCGGAGTGCTGAAGCATGTAGCGCATAAAAATCGTTTGTCCTCGGTTGCAACACTCACAACATAGTTCCAAACTGCCTCTGGAAGCAACGTCAGCACAATAATTGCTAGTCGTGAGCTTCATGAAATGGTTTTCCATGGCCGAGTAGCCTAAAATTAGCCTAAGATTACCTTGCGCAAAAACCAGAGCATCGGCTGGTGTGGTGTAAAGCTCTCTGCCACTGGATTCTAGAGCAGTGGAAACGTGTTCTCTGGAGTGACGAATCACGATTCGCAATCTTGAAGTCCAACGGACGAATCTGGGTTTGGCAGATGCCAGGAGAACACTACCTGCCCCAATGCATTGTGCCAACTGTAAAGTTTGGTGGATGAGGAATAATGGTCTGGGGTCGGCCCCTTAGTTCCAGTAAAGGGAAATCTTAACGCAACAGCATACAATGACATTCTAGACGATTCTGTGCTTCCAACTTTGTGTCAACAGTTTGGGGAAGGCCCTTTCCTGTTTTTGTATGACAATTCCCTCGTTTACAAAGCGAGGTCCGTACAGAAATGGTTTGTCGAGATCGGTGTGGAAGAACTTGACTGGCTTGCACAGAGCCCTAACCTCAACCCCATCGAACACCTTTGGGATGAATTGGAAAGCCGACTGAGAGCCAGGCCTAATCGCCAACATCAGTGCCCGAAATCACTTATGCTCCTGTGGCTGAATGGAAGCAAGTCCCCCGCAGCAATGTTCCAACATCTAGTGTAAAGCCTTCCCAGAAGAGTGGAGTCTGTTATAGCAGCAAAGGGGGGACCAACTCCATATGAATGCCTATTATTTTGCAATTCGATGTTAAATTTGCGTCCACATACTTTTGGTCATGTAGTGTATTTCAAGTATAGAAAACAAATACTATTTGAGCCCAGGTCTGGCTAACGTCTGTGCTGTCTATGCTCTGCGGGCCTGGTTTATGACAAGACAGGCCAGGTAGAGAGGAAAAAATGTACAGAGGGAAGAGATCTGAGGGGATTTAGGTACAGAGAGTGGGAGAGAAAATATTCAGATATAGTGTGGGGCGGCAGGTAGCCTAGTGGATAAAAGCCAGTAACCATAACAGTAATTGCTCCTGTAAGTCACTCTGGATAAGAGCTTCTGCTAAATGACTAAAATGTGTACTGGGCCATTTTATTTTTGTCTGGTTTAATCTCCAGGTTGTTGTCAGGAATAATGTGTAATGTCACAGTGGTGGATAAGTCTTATTTTTGTTTTCAGTAGCCTTATAGGTCCATTATAGGTCCATTAACTAGCAAATGTATCTGGAAAATGTCACCCTGCCATTTACCACAGGAAGAAAATCCCTCTAAAATGAGTATTGTATTCAATTTCTGCCTTTTTTCTTAGTTTGAGAAAAATGGGAGATTGAAGTTTAGGGCTTCATGGAGTAATTTCCCGAGCGATATTCATTGATTCTCTCAAGCTGTCTTTTTGCCCTTTGGGCTGACACATCGAATCTTCCCCTTTACTAAAATGTTTCTTCATTTTACTACTGTGAGGAAAAGAAAAGTAACGGCCTATATAATAAAGGTCACAGTCTCGATAAACGAGGAAACAAAAGTTAACCTTAATAACAATGTTACCTTCGCTGCTCCACTCAGCATATCTGAGATTCCCTAGTGTCTGTTTACCTCACACTATGGCAGAGCCCAAGTCAAAACTCTGTCCCATTATACTAATAAACGTGTTCCTCAGTCAGAGGGAATTTACTGCATACACCATGCAGAACGTATAATGCTTACTGTTTTTTTAGGATTTGCAAATTCGAGACCCTTAACATTTTATAGAACCATTTATTCTTCCTAATTTGAGCCATTTGACTCAGACCATAACACACCCAGTCATAACATCACCTCTCATAACATTACATTACATTCATAACATTCTATTACACCCAGGGTTGATATGCAAAGTGTTTGTGACATGACCTGAGGAAGATCCTTGTGGATTAAAACGTTGTCAGTAAAGGTGGTAATTGGGAGCATATTCAGTGTGCGGGCCTTTCTGTTCTTGTGTTGATACAGTACAATCTCTGTCAGGTTGGATGGAGAGCGTCACTGCACAGCTATTTTCAGGTGTCTCCAGAGATGTTAGATTGGGTTTAAGCCCGGGCTCTGGCTGGGCCACTCAAGTACATTCAGAGACTTGTCCCGAAGCCACTCTTGCGTTGTCTTGGCTGTGTGCCTGTTGGAAGGCGAACCTACGCACTAGTCTGAGGTCCTGAGCGCTCTGGAGCAGTTTTCCGCCAAGGATCTCTGTACTTTGCTGTGTTCATCTTTCCCTCGATCCTGACTAGTCTCCCTGTCGTTGAAAAACATCCCCACAGCTTGATGCTGCCGCCACCATGCTTCACTGTAGGTATGGTGCCAGGTTTCCTCCAGACGTGACGCTTGGCATTCAGGCCAAAGACTACAATCTTGGTTTCATCAGACCAGAGAATCTTTTTTCTCGAGACCTTTAGGTGCCTTTTGGCAAACTCCAAGTGGGCTGTCATGTGCCTTTTACTGAGGAGTGGCTTCCGTTTGACCACTCTACCATAAAGCCTGATTGGTGGAGTGCTGCAGAGATGGTTGTCCTGGAATGTTCTCCCATCTCCACAGAGGAACTCTAGAGTTCTGTCAGAGTGACCATCACGTTCTTGGTCACCTTGCTGACCAAGGCCCTTCTCATTTTGGCCGGGCGGCCAGCTCTAGGAAGATCTTGGTGGTTCCAAACTTCTTCCATTTAAGAATGATGGAGGCCACTGTGTTCTTGGGGACCTTCAATGCTGCAGAAATGTTTTGGTACCCTTCCCCAGATCTGTGTCTCGACGCAATCCTGTCTCGGAGCTCTACTGACAATTCATTCAACCTTATGGCTTGGTATTTGCTCTGACATGCACTGTCAACTGTGGGACCTTATATAGACAGGTGTGTGCCTTTCCAAATCATGTCCAATCAATTTCATTTACCGCAGGTGATCTCCAATAAAGTTGTAGAAACTTCTCAAGGATGATCAATGGAAACAGGATGCACCTGAGCTCAATTTCAAGTCGCATAACAAAGGGTCTGAGTACTTGTGTAAATAAGGTTTTACTGATTTTTATTTGTAATAACTTTGCAAAAATATCTGTAACCTGTTTTCGCTTTGTCATTATGGGGTAATGTGTGTAGATTGAGGATATATATATTTTTTTCATCCGTTTCAGAATAAGGCTGTAACGTAATAAAATGTGGAAAAGTCAAGGGGTCTGAATACTTTCTTAATATCTCATGATATTAACATTGTTAGGTCATTTTCCATCAGGTCTCACACGGGAGAGAGGCCGTACAAGTGTGTCCAGTGCGGTAAGGGATTTGCCTCCTCGGGGGTGCTGAAGGCCCACATCCGGACCCACTCGGGCCTCAAGGCCTACAAGTGCCTGATTTGTGACACCACATTCACCACCAGCGGCAGCCTCCGCCGCCATATGACCACCCACAGTGACATGCGGCCCTACATGTGCCCTTACTGCCAGAAGACCTTCAAGTCCTCACCCAACTGCAGGAAGCACATGAAGACCCACAGGTTAGTAATGCTCATGTGTTGTCAGGCACAGAGTTGTTTCGGGTCATGTGATCTGACCAGGTGGAAAAAGTGAAAGACTACAGGCCCTAATTCAGGTCGTTTCATCAGGAATACTGGCTAGCTAAGTGGCTAGCGAGAGCGTCGCTCTCCCAATTTGGTTATTGTCATGTTGCTGAAATTTGTGTGAAATTGAAACTTTCAACTCTAAATCTCTAGATGTCAAATCTTTCCATAAAAAATGGCTGATTTCTGTTTGTAGATCAAAGTAGTAAACAACCTGAATCCACCTCCCCATTCCCCCTCCCAGGTATGAGTTGGCCCAGCAGCTCCACCAACAACTGAACCCGGAGCCCTCGACGCTGGACGACCCCATGGACGGCACCACCGTGACCCACAACCTGCAGGTGGAGCTGGAGGACGGCACCCTACCGGAGGAGGCTCCTCCCATGGTGGGCTCAGAGCAGCAGGGCATGCTGGGACTGGGCCAGGCGCAGGTGGTGGACGGCGGCCAACAGGTGTCGCTGGAGACCCAGCTAAGTGACCAGCCCCTGGGACAGGAAGAGGGTAAGAGTGTCAGCGTGTTAGAGGGCAACAGTTTGGACAAGGCACAGACTCACTGGTCTTGGACACGTAATACGTAGTTATTAGGGACGCATGGGGATTTGAGGATCAGTGATTCTGTGCAGTCTGTCGGCAATATACTTTGTAGTTGATCTCGAACATAGTCTTTTAATGTCGATGCCAATCATGCCATAACGTTATAGGCCTGCTGCCACAGCCCTCTAACCTTCAATGGGGGATCCACATAGTTCTATGTTGGATGTACAAAGGATGATGTGAATAAAGTGATCCACCCCTAGAAGGTGTCTGAACCCTTCCCAACATCAAGAGACATTTCTACAGAGATACAGTCTTGCTCTCCACCCATCTCTCTTGATCTTAGATTGTATTTTTCATTTGGCCAGTCTACGCTGCAAGGTGTTTCATTTTCAGGGACAATGGTTGGCTATAACTGTGTTAGCAAATAAAGCAAGGAACTGTTGAATATGGAATCTTTCTAAACGGCGCTCCTTTTAAGATAGCAAAGGGCACAAATCTGGGTTTCTCATCTCGTCTGTTTGTATAACTCCTCCATCTCTATTCCTTCCTTCACTCCAAATAGTGTGTCCATTTATTTCACTCTTTCAAGACTTTATCTGTCCATTACTCAAACGCTATTTCCATCCCAATGCTGGATCTTCAAAAACCTTCTATTTTCTTATTGATGGTTTTCTTGGAATTGTTATTTCAATGGGTTTTTATTTACAATGGGTTTTTGGATACATCTCATTAGGATGTGTGACTGACAGAAGCCCCTCCTTGACCTTGTAGCTTTAATATTTAAAACCATTACAACGTATACTATATTTAACCTCAGAACAAAAAGAGAAGAGCACAACAAATGAAACCGGGCCAGAAGTCAAGCTTCAATCGCCATTAAAATTGCTACACTACCCTTTCAACCTCAAGAGTTCACGGTGAGTAAAAGAAAAGAGAACAGAAAGAGGGATAAAATAAAATTAACTTACCCTAGCTTTACGATTGTATTTGATTTAGATTAGTTTTCGTCCTCTCAGCCTTCGGTAAAGTCCTTTAACCGTTTTTAAAAAGGCTTAAATGCATGAATTATCCCCGGACACATTCACAGAGAGAACAGATAACCTCTTGATTTGATTCACTGATGCCTGTGGAGTGAATACATATATATATATACACTACTGTTCAAAAGTTTGGGGTCACTTAGAAATGTCCTTGTTTTTTAAAGAAAAGCACAAAAAAAGGGGAAAAAAAGACTATTGTAGCTGGAAACGGCAGTTAAAAAAAATGCAATGTCTACATAGGTGTACAGAGCCCCATTATCAGCAACCATCACTCCTGTGTTCCAATGGCACGTTGTGTTAGCTAATCCAAGTTTATCAATTTAAAAGGCTAATTGATCATTAGAAAACCTTTTTTCAATTAGGTTAGCACAGCTGAAAACTGTTGTCCTGATTTAAAGAAGCAGTAAAACTGGCCTTCTTTAGACTAGATGAGTATCTGAGGCATCAGCATTTGTGGGTTCAATTACAGGCTCAAAATGGCCAGAAACAAAGAACTTTCTTCTGAAACTCGTCAGTCTATTCTTGTTCTGAGAAATGAAGGCTATTCCATGCAAGAAATTGCCAAGAAACTGAAGATCTCGTGCAACACTGTGTACTACTCCCTTCACAGAACAGCGCAAACTGGCTCTAACCAGAATAGAAAAAGGAGTGGGAGGCCCCGGAGCACAACTGAGCAAGAGGACAAGTACATTAGTGTCTAGTTTGAGAAACAGACGCCTCACAATTCCTCAACTGGCAGCTTCATTAAATAGTACCCACAGAACACCAGTCTCAACGTCAACAGTGAAGAGGCGACTCCGGGATGCTGGCCTTCTAGGCAGAGTTCCTCTGTCCAGTGTCTGTGTTATTTTGCCCATCTTAATCTTTTATTTTTATTGCCTAGTTTGAGAGATGGCTTTTTCTTTGCAACTCTGCCTAGAAGGCCAGCATCCTGGAGTCGCCTCTTCACTGTTGACGTTGAGACTGGTGTTTTGCTGGTACTATTTATAGAAGCTGCCAGTTTTTAGCTGTGCTAACATAATTGCAAAATGGTTTTCTAATGATCAATTAGCCTTTTAAAATAACACATTTGGATTAGCCAACACAACGTGCCATTGGAACACAGGAGTGATGGTTGCTGATAATGGGCCTCTGTACGCCTATGTAGATATTACATAAAAAAATCAGCCGTTTCCAGCTACAATAGTCATTAGGGCGGCAGGTAGCCTAGTGGTTAGAGCGTTGGACTAGTAACCGAAAGGTTGCAAGATCAAATCCCCGAGCTGACAAGGTAAAAATCTGTTGTTCTGCCCCTGAACAAGGCAGTTAATCCACTGTTCCTAGGCCGTCATTGAAAATAAGTATTTGTTTTTAACTGACTTGTCTAGTTATTATATAAAGGTAAAATATATATATATATATACTTTTTTTTGTACGACGTTAACAATGTCTACACTGTATTTCTGATCAATTTGATGTTCTTTTAATAGACCAACAATGTGCTGTTCTTTCAAAAACAAGGACATGTCTAAGTGACCCCACACTTTTGAACGGTAGTGTATATTTCCACTCTATGAGTTTGGAATAATAGTGTGAAAATGAAGATAATGCCCTTTTATTGTAAGAGCTGTTTGAAAAGACCATCATCACCCATCATGACATCACCATACAGTAAATTAGTTAGTAGACCAAATAAGAAAGAGTTCCAAACCTCTAGGCCTATAACTGCACATTTGTTTGTTTTCCCCTCCCCACTCAAATCACTCCCATACAAGTCCTAACAAAATGTTGTTGTTTTTTTCTTCTTGCTTGAGACATTTTTCTTTGCCAAGAAGCTACAGTCTTTTTGGTTTCGTTTCTTTTTGACCATTTTAATTGGACAAAAATCCCAGCTTGCATTGGACCCTTTACTTGAATCGTAATACTTTGGCCTTAATTTATACGTTTTAGCCAGACTAACCTGCTTTGTTCCTCTGTCCTCTTATCTCTCCCCCTCTGACTCCAGACACCTTTGTGACTACCCAGCATGCTCTGCCTCAGAATATTAGCCACTTTGAGACGCAGACACTCCCACAGCCTGGCTTTGACCAGCAAGCACTTACTCAAGGTAACTCATGCACGTACACACAAAAACACCCCCTGCATGGTGGTGGCACACAAACCTTTCTCTCGGTACATTTAACAATGTCTGTGAGTTAACCTGGGGTAAATTATGCACTGGCACACACCACACACACACGTTGGCAGCCCGCGACTGTCTGAATCCAGTGTAATGGATAACGCCATGGTTGTCTCTGACCTCTGGCTGAGAAGAGCCCATTTACAGCGAGGACTGTCAGAAAGCATCTGCTTGGCACATCAGATATTTCATTTTCACAATGGGTAGCTTAACCTTTTGTCTCCGTGATGATTGCATCCAGCCTCTATCGCCCACAGCAGTATGCTCTCCTACAGAGGTGCATTAATCAGTAGAACACTTTGTCTTGCGACAGTTTTCCTGCCTCATCCTCGGCCTCTTATACTCTCTGTACAGTTTTGCTAATGTAAAAAGTTTGATGTCATAAATAAACCATAGACCAACAGCAGGGAGGATATTGATGTCTGTCTCTGTATGCGTGTCTGTGTTTCTCATTGGCATGTGTGTGGCACTCCACCAGATGGACTTCGATACATTTCCTCTCCTCTCTTGTTCTTTTCAAGAAGGAAAGTAAGGAATTATTCGAAAATTCCTAGAACTTCTCTCTGCCGTCTGCTAATATTTCATGAATCGTGGCCACTCATTAATATCAGTGAGTGGAGCTTTAATGAATGACTGTGTGGTTCAGAGTCCCCTAATTTACACCCTAAGACAATCCGACTGGTGGCGTAGGCACAGGAAGCTTCCTGCACAGTCTTTGTCCACGCACGCACGCACGCACGCACACACGCAGACTGGCGGCATGGGCTCTGGAAGCATCAGTCTGTTAATGGCGCGTTGTACGCGCTGTAGGAGGGTGAGCCGTAGCAATCCTTAATTAGCTTTTGTTTAACTTTTCCAATCACACTTTTAGCCATATCATGTTTGCAGTAATTAATGTCCTCCTCCGACTCTTCTAATTTGGCAAAGGCTCTAGCCTCTAGCCAGATATACAGGGTTAACTCATTTTGTGCTGCTGAATGTGAGGTTTATCCATAATAGGCTTTTCAAATCCACTTCTATCTGTGTAATCAATTAATCTATTCTAAGGTACAATTTGTGTACCAGTGGAGGCTTGTGGGGGGATAAATCAGAGGACAGATTCCTGGTATTAAAATGAATGGAACGGTATCAAACTAATTAATTCCCTTACAGCCATGACAGTGAGCCCGTCCTTCGATTTCAAGCCTCCACATGTGTATACAGTGCATTTGGAAAGTATTCAGACCCCTTGACTTTTTCCACATTTTGTTACATTACAGCCTTATTCTAAAATTGATTACATCGTTTTTTTCACTCATCAATCTACACACAATACCCCATAATGACAAAGCAAAAACAGGTTTTTAGACATTTTTGCAAATGTATTAACAATAAAAACTGATATCACATTTACATAAGTATTCAAACCCTTCCCATTCTTCTCTGCAGATCCTCTCAAGCTCTGTCAGGTTGGATGGGAGCGTCCTTGCACAGCTAATTTCAGGTCTTTCCAGAGATGTTTGATCAGGTTCAAGTCTGGGCTCTGGCTGGGCCACTCAAGGACATTCAGAGACTTGTCCCGAAGCCACTCCGGCATTGTCTGCTGTGTGCTTAGGGTTGTTGTCCTGTTGGAAGGAGAAACCTTCACCCCAGTCTGAGGTCCTGAGCGCTCTGGAGCTGGTTTCTATCAAGGATCTCTCTGTATTTTGCTCCGTTCATTTTTCCCTCGATCCGGACTAGTCTCCCACTCCCTGCCTCTGAACAACATCCTCACAGCATGATGCTGCCACCACCATGCTTCACCGTAGGGATGGTGCCAGGTTTCTTCCAGACGTGATGCTTGGCATTCAGGTAAAATAGTTCAATAATGGTTTCATCAGACCAGAGAATCTTGTTTCTCATGGTCTGAGAGTCCTTTTAGTGCCTTTTGGCAAACTCCAAGCGGGCTGTCATGTAACTTTTACTGAGGAGTGGCTTCAGTTTGGCCACTCTACCATAAAGCTGCAAAGATGATTATCCTTCTGGAAGTTTTTCCCATCTCCACAGAGGAACTCTGGAGTTCTGTCAGATTGACCATTTGGGTTCTTGGTCACCTCCCTGACCAAGGCCCTTCTGTTCCCCGGGCGCCAAAGACGTGGATGTCGAACAAGGCCGCCCCCCGCACCTCGTCGATGGAGTTGGGTTAAGGGTTAAATGCGGAAGACACATTTCAGTTGAAGGCATTCAGTTGTACAACTGACTAGGTTTTTCCCCTTTCCCCTTCCTCCTCCAATTGCTCAGTTTGGCCGGGCGGCCAGCTCTAGTTTTATTTCATTTTTTATTTCATTTTTATTTAACTGCGCAAGTCAGTTAAGAACCAATTCTTATTTACAATGGCGGCCTACCCTGGCCGAACCCTACCCTAACCTGGATGACACTGGGCCAATTGTGCGCCGCCCTATGGGACTCCTGATCATGACCAGTTATGATACAGCCCTGGATCGAACCCGGGTCTGTAGTGACGTCTCTAGCACTGCGATGCAGTGTCTTAGACCACTGCGCCACTAGGTCCCCAAAAGAAGAGTCTTGGTGGTTCTAAACTTCTTCCATTTAAGAACGATGGAGGCCACTGTGTTCTTGGGGACCTTCAATGCTGCAGATTTGTTTTGGTACCCGAAAAAAGTATGTCTCTGAGCTCTACGGATAATTCCTTCGACCTCATGGCTTGGTTTTTGCTCTGACATGCATTGTCAACTGTGGGACCTTTATATAGACATGTCCAATCAGTTGATTTTACCACAGGTGTACTCCAATCAAGTTGTAGAAACATCTCAAGGATGATCAATGGAAACAAGATGTACCTGAGCTCGATTTTGAGTCTCATAGCAAAGGGTCTGAATACTTATGTAAATAAGTAAATTAGCAAACATTTAAAAAAAAAATGATTTTGCTTTGTCATTATGGGAGTATTATGTGTAGATTGAGGATTTTCTAAAATAAAAATCAATTTAAAAAAAAAAGTTTCTACATTGGAATAAGGCGTAGCAAAATGTGGGGAAATTCAAGTAGACTGAATACTTTCCGAATGCACTGTACATCCTCCTTTAGAGTTGCTAGGGTGGTCCCTTTAAGTTCTCATACAGGGTTAACCCATTGTATGCAGTAGTGCTGACTGTACCCCTTTGTGTCCTCCTGCAGGTTTCACCATCACCGCAGAGGGCTATCCCCAGGCCCAGTTCTCCACGGTGCAGCAGCTTCAGGACTCCAGCACGCTGGAGTCTCAGGCCCTGTCCTCCAGCTACCACCCCCAGAACCTGCTCCATGTGCCCAGCCAAGAGGTGGTGAATCCAGCACCGTCAGCCTCTACCTCCACACCTTCCACAGGGGGCTTCCATCTCACCATCATAGCGTGGCATTGGCTCTATGTAGTGTAGGGTTGCAAAATGTCCCTAAGTTCTCAGTAAACCCTTCCATAGAGGTTTCTGAAAAACCCAGGGACTTTGGGAAATTTAGAATCACATTTTATTCATCACCTGTCGAATACAACTGGTGTAGACTTTACAGTGGAATGCTTGCTTACAAACTTTTCCCAATGATGCAGAGTTTTAAAAAAATGAGTTCATATTTTATTTATTATTCTAACGCAAAATAAATAAAATACACAAGAACGGAGCTATATACAGGGAGTACCAGTACCAGATCAATGTGCAGAGGTACGAGGTACTTGAGGTAGATATGTACACGAAGGCAGGGTAAAGTGACTACGCATCCGGGTAGATAATAATAAGTGTCAAATAAAGAACAGAGTAGCAGCAGCAAATTGTGTTTCTAAAAGTCTGTGTTATGTGTGTGCGTATGTAGTGTTTGAGTGAGGGGTGTGTGGGGGAGTGACAGTGTAGTGTGTGATTTGTGTATATGGTGTGTATATAAAGTCTAGTGAGTGTGCGTAGTAGGGTCAGGGCAAGAGAAAGCCAGCGCAGATAGTTTGGGTAACATTGATGAACTATTTAGCATTCTGGCTATTAGCAGTCATATGGCTTGGGGGTAGAAGCCGTCTCAGAACCTGTTTTCCACCCTAATGTAGCGGGTGTTCTATCAAGCCAAAAAGGACTAAATTAAATATAGCCTGAAGTAGTCAGTTCAAATAGACTGTATAGCGTATTGTCAAGTAGTTATTTTGTATTCAGTGATTTAATCACGATGTGGTTAATTAATGGTTGCATATATTCATGTTTAGACGAGTGGCCTGCTCCAGGAGACTAGCCAAGGAGACCTCCAGCTGTCTGACCAGACGCAGGACTACCAAGACCCTGAAGACAGCGAGGACAACAGCAAGAGGGCTTACAGGTGTGTGTGTGTGTGTTTGTCCAATATGTGTGTCTGCGGTCTGTGTGGCTCAGTTGATAGTGCATGGCGCTTGCAATGGTTGTGGGTTCGATTCCCACGGGGACCAGTACAAAAAGAAAAAGTTTGAAAAACGTATGCACGCACCGCTGTAAGTTGTTTTGGATAAGAGCCTCTGCTAAATTACTCAAATGTAAATGTCTGTAAGCGAGAGTGAGCCTCTAATTTTCGGCAAGTAATAGATGCATTTCCTTTCTGTCATTGTTCCCGGCTCGTCAGCAGATAACACTGTTATGCACCTTTATCAAAAGTTGTGCTCTAGGGCTGTAACAGCATTAGCAGTCGACACAGAGGAATGCATAACTAAGATAACACTATCAGAATCGCTCGTCCGTTGCTGTTATTGTCCCCTTGATAAAGTGACCATTTTGACCATGTCAAATCAAATTGTATTAGTCACATGCGCTGACAACAACAGGTCTAGACCTTAGAGTGAAATGCTTACTTTACACGCCCCTAACCAGCAATGCAGTTAAAAACATAAAATAAGAAATAAAAGTAACTAGTAATTAAAGAGCAGCAGTAAAAACAATAGCGAGACTATATACAGGAGGGTACCGGTACAGAGTCAATGTGCGGGGGCACCGGTTAGTTGAGGTAATATATGCATGTAGGTAGAGTTATTAAAGTGACTATGCATAGATGATAACAACAGAGAGTAGCAGCGGTGTAAAAGAGGGGGGGGGGGGGTGCAAATGAGTAGCCAATTGATTAGATGTTCAAGAGTCTTATGGCTTGTGGGTAGAAGCTGTTTAGAAGCCTCATGGACCTAGACTTAGCACTCTGGTACCTCTTGCTGTGCGGTAGCAGAGAGAACAGTCTATGATTAGTGTGGCTGGAGTCTTTGACAGTTTTAGGGCCTTCCTCTGACACTGCCTGGTATAGAGGTTCTGGATGGCAGGAAGCTTGGCCCCAGTGATGTACTGGGCCTTACGCACTACCCTCTGTAGTGCCTTGCGGTCGGAGGCAGAGCAGTTGCCATAGCAGGCAGTAATGCAACCAGTCAGGATGCTCTCGATGGTGCTGCTGTAGAATCTTTTGAGGATCTGAGGACCCATGCAAAATCTTTTTCGATTCCTGAGGGGGAATAGGCTTTGTCGTGCCCTCTTCACAACTGTCTTGGTGTGCTTGGACCGTGTTCGTTTGTTGGTGATGTGGACACCAAGGAACTTGAAGCTCTCAACCTGCTCTACTACAGCCCCGTCGATGAGAATTTTTTATTTATTTACCGTTATTTTACCAGGTAAGTTGACTGAGAACACGTTCTCATTTGCAGCAACGACCTGGGGAATAGTTACAGGGGAGAGGAGGGGGATGAATGAGCCAATTGCAAACTGGGGATTATTAGGTGACCATGATGGTTTGAGGGTCAGATTGGGAATTTAGCCAGGACACCGGGGTTAACACCCCTACTCTTACGATAAGTGCCATGGGATCTTTAATGACCTCAGAGAGTCAGGACACCCGTTTAACGTCCCATCCGAAAGACGGCACCCTACACAGGGCAGTGTCCCCAATCACTGCCCTGGGGCATTGGGATATTTTTTAGACCAGAGGAAAGAGTGCCTCCTACTGGCCCTCCAACACCACTTCCAGCAGCATCTGGTCTCCCATCCAGGGACTGACCAGGACCAACCCTGCTTAGCTTCAGAAGCAAGCCAGCAGTGGTATGCAGGGGGGTATGCTGCTGGCATGGGGGCTTGCTTGGTCTTCTTTTTCCTGTAGTCCACAATCATCTCCTTTGTCTTGATCACGTTGAGGGAGAGATTGTTCTCCTGGCACCACACGGCCAGGTCTCTGACCTCCTCCCTATAGGCTGTCTCGTTGTTGTGGGTGATATGGCCTACTACTGTGTCATCGGCAAACGTAAGGATAGTGTTGGAGTCGTACCTGGCCGTGCAGTCATGCGTGAACAGGGACTACAGGAGGGGACTGAGAACGCACCCCTGAGGGGCCCCTGTGTTGAGGATCAGCGTGGCGGATGTGTTGTTACCTACCCTTACCACCTGGGGGCGGCCCGTCACGAAGTCCAGGATCCGGTTGCAGAGGGAGGTGTTTAGTCCCAGGGTCCTTAGCTTATTGATGAGCTTTGAAGGTACTATGGTTTTGAACGCTGAGCTGTAGTCAATGGACAGCATTCTCACATAGTTGTTCCTTTTGTCCAGGTGGGAAAGGGCAGTGTGGATTGCATCATCTGTGGATCTGTTAGGGCGGTATGCAAATTGGAGTGGGTCTAGGGTTTCTGGGATAATGGTGTTGATGTGAGCCATGACCAGCCTTTCAAAGCACTTCATGGCTACAGATGTGAGTGCTACGGGGCGGTAATCATTTAGGCAGGTTACCTTAGTGTTCTTGGGCACAAGGACTATGGTTGTCTGCTTAAAACATGTTGGTATTACAGACTCGGACAGGGAGAGGTTTAAAGTGTCAGTGAAAACACTTGCCAGTTGGTCAGCGCATGCTCGCAGTACACTTCCTGGTAATCCGTCTGGCCTTGTTAATGTTGACCTGTTTAAAGGTCTTACTCACATCGGCTGAAGAGAGCATGATCACAGTCTTCCGGAACAGCTGGTGCTCTCATACATGTTTTAGTATTATTTGCCTTGAAGCGAGCATAGACGTAGTTTAGCTCGTCTAGAAGGCTAGTGTCACTGGGCAGTTCTCGTCTGTGCTTCCATTTGTAGTCTGTAATGGTTTGCAAGCCCTGCCACATGCGACGAGTGTCAGAGCAGGTGTAGTACGATTCGATCTTAGTCCTGTATTGACTCTTTGCCTGTTTGATGGTTCGTCGGAGGGCATAGCGGGATTTCTTATAAGCTTCCGGCTTAGAGTCCTGCTCCTTGAAAACAACAGCTCTAGCCTTTAGCTCAGTGCAGATGTTGCCTGTAATCCCTGGCTTCTGGTTGGGGTATGTACGTACGGTCAATGTGGGGATGACGTCATCGGTGCACATATTGATGAAACCAATAACTGGTGTAGTGTACTCCTCAATGCCATCGGCGGAATCCCGGAACACACTAGGCAGGGTAGCCTAGTGGTTAGAGCGTTGGACTAGTAACCGGAAGGTTGCAAGTTCAAATCCCCGAGCTGACAAGGTACAAATCTGTCGTTCTGCCCCTGAACAGGCAGTTAACCCACTGTTCCTAGGCCGTCATTGAAAATAAGAATTTGTTCTTAACTGACTTGCCTAGTTAAATAAAGGTAAAAAAAAAAATAATATTCCAGTCTGTGCTAGCAAAACAGTCCTGTAGCTTAGCATTTGCTTCATCCGACCACTTTTTTTATTGATCGAGTCACTGGTGCTTTCTGCTTTAATTTTTGCTTGTAAGCAGGAATCAGGAGGATATAATTATGGTCAGATTTGCCAAATGGAGGGCGAGGGAGAGCTTTGTATGCGTCTGTGTGTGGTTAAAGGTGATCCAGTGTTTTTTCCCCTCTGGTTGCACATTTAACATGCTGATAGAAATTTGGTAAGATGGATTTAAGTTTCCCTGCATTAAAGTCCCCGGATACTCGGAGCGCCATCTCTGGGTGAGCTTGTTTGCTTACGACGGAATACAGCTCATTCAGTGCTGTCTTAGTGCTATCATCGGTCTGTGGTGGTATGTAGACAGCTACGAAAAAAATAGAGATGAAAACTCTCTAGGTAAATAGTGTGGTCTACAGCTTATCATGAGATACTCTACCTCAGGCGAGCAATAGCTCAAGACTTCTTTAGATATCGTGCACCAGCTGTTGTTTACAAAAATACATAGTCCGCCGCCCCTTGTCTTACCAGACGCCTCTGTTCTGTACTGACGATACAGCGGATAACCAGCCAGCTCTATGTTGATAATGTCGTCATTCAGCCACGACTTTGTGAATCATAAGATATTACAGTTTTGAATGTCCCGTTGCTGGTTTAATCTTCCTCGTAGGTCATTTTATTTTCCAAAGATTGCACGTTTGCTAGCAGAGTGGAAGGAAGTGGGGTTTTATTCGATCGCCTACGAATTCTCAGAAGGCAGGCCGCCCTCTGGACCCTTTTTCTCCGCATTCTCTTCACGCAAATGACAAGGATCTGGGCCTGTTCCGGGGGAAGGCAGTATGTCATTCGCATCGGGCTCGTCTGACTCGTAAAAAGAAAAAAAGGATTCTGCCAGTCCGTGGTGAGTAATCGCAGTTCTGATGTCCAGAAGTTATTTTTGGTCATAAGAGACAGTAGCAGCGACATTATGTACAAAATAAGTTACAAACAACACAAAGAAACTAACAAAAAAACACAATTTGGTTAGGAATGTGTCAAACGTCAGCCTTGTTCTCCGGCGCCATCTTGTGTGTATATGACACAATGTTTATTTAGAATTTGCTCAACTAAATAACTGTCCCAAATGGCACCCTATCCCCTATCTAGTGCACTACTTTTGACCATGTTGCCATTTGGGGATCAAACAATGAGTTTAACTCTGCTAGCTTTCTATCTGTAAAGGTGACTGTGGCAGATTGTGTTGCTCCAGGCTTTTTGTTTTGTTTACTGACTTGTGTGTCAGATGTCTGTAGAGGTGACGGTGGCAGATTGTGTTGCTACAAGCTCTTAGTTTTCCAACTAACTTGTGTCCTCCTCTACATCTGACGCACTAGCCACTGATGTTGTTGCCTTGTGGAAACAGAGAGTGGGACGGGAAGGGGACCGAGTAATGCGTCATGCTTTTATTCAGTTTTCCCTCAGTTGTTCCCCATGGCACTCAGAACGGATGCAAAAAAAAAGACTTACAAAATCCCTACCACGTCAGCGCACAATGCATTATTAATGCACGTCTAGGATGAAACGACTAGCGGTATAGACAAAACAAGAGAAAGGAGGACATAGGTAGATAAGGGGAATACGTATTTGAGATTGTAAACTACTGAACGTTCTCCTTCAGATACGACACAGATGTAGTCAAGACCAAGGTTTTAACAGTGAGAAAAGAGTATAGTGTGTGCTCTAGTGTGACTTCAGTTTGGGAGTAATGCTCTGTGTGGAGTCCTGTATATGTATCAAAATTAGACTCCACATTCTGTTTAGATAAGTACACACATACACCCCATATATATGGGGAGATTATCTCTCTCTGTCTCATTCTAAAGGCTGTGCAGACAGTGGTTGCTCCACTTAAAGTTTTGTGATTTATGCTGCGGGATTTAGAAGTCATTTGTGGTTTAGTACAATACCCTACTCACCACTTCATTGCTTCAGACCAGCGCAAGGGGGGAGTTAGAACATTGATTATGCTTTTGAGTCCTACTGTGTCTCTAACTGACAATGAATGGGCGACATAAACCTAAATAGAAACTGATAATTGTGGACGACTTCAGTATTACTAAAACTGTTGTTACGCTAAGTTTTGTATTTTATTTTGTTAGGATTATTTTGCTCTTACTGTAGTACTTTAGGCCACTCCGGACCGGTCACGTTAGACCGTTGCGCCACTCAGGCGCATTAGCTGTTAGCTGTGTTGCTACAGATGCTGGTTCAAGACCCGTGAGATGATTGTGGGTTTTTTGTTTCTCTCCCTCTAAAAATATAAATAAATAATTCTAAATAATAAACTGGCTTTATTTACAAATTAGTAACAATGTCTCACCACATGTTCAAGATTGGCCTTTTTCTCGCTCATCTCCAAAATATTGTTATTTTTTAAACAATTTGATTATTGTTATTCATTTAGAAGCAATAGCCTACAACTATTTTAGCACCGTTTCGCGCTGCTCTGAGACGGGGACTGGTCTTGATATATCAAGGAGATTTTAATTTTCACTGAATCTCTGTTTGGGTGTTGGTTAGACTAGAATTTGAAAATTAGGGTGAAGAAATGTTATGCTCTTAGTGTAACCTTTATTTAACTAGGCAAGTCAGTTAATAACAAATTCTTATTTACAAGGACAGCCTACTCCTTCCTCCTTGTCAGGGAATTGAACCCCGGTGTCCTGCGTGCCCGCACAACACGGGGATTCTTTAGCTAAATAGCCCAGTAATGTACTCCCGACCGTTACGTTGTACATTGGGATAATTTCCGTTCCATTCTAACGGAAACCCAGAGGGTTTTTCGTTTTTCTTGGACTAGAAAGAACATAATATTAATCAAATTAAATAAGCAAGTACGAGTCAAAAGTTTAGACACACCTTCTCATTCCAGGGTTTTTCTTTATTTAGACTATTTTCTACATTGTAGAATAATAGTGAAGACATTTATGAAACACCTATGAAATAACACATGGAATCAGTTATGAACAAATTCTTATTTACAAGGACAGCCTACTCCTTCCTCCCCATCGGGGAATTGAGCCCCGGTCTCCCACGTGCCTGCGTTCTCTAGTACAGCCACTATTGAAGGCTATCAAATGCTTCTCAAAGATGCTCTCTGGTAGTCAAACTAGCACTAACTAGAATCAATGGTACCAGTGGTTCACACTTAAATAACGTGCCATAGAATTCTGCTGCACCATGCATGCTGCGCCGCAGTACACTGTCATTTTTAAAGCTTCAACTCATAACTCACACCTTCCAAACAGGAAGAACAAACAGATGCCATAGGGCTGAGTTAGTGACCTTTCCAAAGAAAGGTCTGGTTTTCAGTTATTCCACTCTTCACAAAAAGTCTAATGTACTTTTATAAACCCCAACTTGCTTTGTGAATTGGTGGTGGAATTTTGAAATGATTCCTGTTGTCAGTATTGTTAATTGAGGATTGGTGACTTTTTAGGACCTTTATTGATACACATCTCATTGACAGAAACAGAAACATTATTATATAATGGTCGTGTTCATTAGGGCACGCGATGGAAAGGGTTTTGCAACAGACCAAATAAGTGTTTCCTTTTGGTGGTCAGTTAGTCCCTCCCTGTTTTAGTCTGTTTTCTTCAGTTTGCTTCCTAATGAACATGACCTGTGTGTTTGATTCCCCCCAGGTGCACCATGTGTAATAAACCTTTTAAGAAGTCCAGCCATCTGAAGCAACACGTGCGCTCCCACACCGGAGAGAAACCCTACTGCTGCAACATTTGTGGCCGATGCTTCGTCTCAGCAGGGGTCCTCAAGTCCCACCTCAACACACACACAGGTAAGAACAGTGTACCTCAGCACGCCTGCATACAGTGGCAAGAAAAAGTATGTTAACCCTTTGGAATTACCTGGACTTCTGCATAGATTGGTCATAACATTTTATCTGATCTTCATCTAAGTCACAACAATAGACAAACACAGTCTGCTTAAACTAATAACGCACAAACAATTATACATTTTCATGTCTTTATTGAACACCCCGTCTAAACATTCATAGTGCAGGGTGGTAAAAGTATGTGAACCCTTGGATTTAATAACTAGTTGACCCTCCTTTGACAGCAATAACCTCAACCAAACGTTTTCTGTAGTTGCGAATCATACCTGCACAACGGTCATGAGGAATTTTGGACCATTCCTCTTTAACAAAACTGTTGCAGTTCAGTAATATTCTTGGGATGTCTGGTGTGAACTGCTCTCTTGAGGTCATGCCACAGCATCTCAATCGGGTTGAGGTCAGGACTTCTGGGCCCCTCCAGAAGGCGTATTTTCTTCTGTTGAAGCCATTCTGTTTTTGGGTTGTTGTCCTGTTGCATCACCCAACTTCTGTTGAACTTCAATTGGCGGACAGATAGGCAAAATATCTTGATAAACTTGGGAATCCATTTTTCTGACGATGATAGCAAGGTGTCCAGGCCCTGAGGCCAGGCCCTGAACTTTCTCCATTTATAGACAATTTGTCTTACCGTGGACTGATGAACATCAAGGCTTTTAGAGATACTTCTGTAACCCTTTCCAGCTTTATGCAAGTCAACAATTCTTTATCTTAGGTCTTCTGAGATCTCTTTTTGTTCAAGGCATGGTTCACATTAGGGCAATGGTTCTTGTTGAATAGCAAACTAAAATTTTGTGAGTTTTTTATAGGGCAGGGCAGCTCTAACCAACATCTCCAATCTTATCTCAATGATTGTACAGTCGTGGCCAAAAGTTTTGAGAATCACACAAATATAAATTTTCACAAAGTTTGCTGCTTCAGTGTCTTTAGATATTTTTGTCAGATTTTGTCAGTTTGTCAGTTACTATGGAATACTGAAGTATAATTACAAGCATTTCATAAGTGTCAAAGGCTTTTATTGACAATTACATGAAGTTGATGTTGAGTGTTGACCCTTCTTTTTCAAGACTTCTGCAATCCACCATGGCATCCTGTCAATTAACTTCTGGGCCACATCCTGACTGATGGCAGCCCATTCTTGCATAATCAATGGTTGGAATTTGTCAGAATTTGTGGGTTTTTGTTTGTCCACCCACCTCTTGAGGATTGACCACACGTTCTCAATGGGATTAAGGTCTGGGTAGTTTCATGATCATGGACCCAAAATATCGATGTTTTGTTCCCCGATCCACTTAGTTATCACTTTTGCCTTTCGGCAAGGTGCTCCATCATGCTGGAAAAGGCATTGTTCGTCACCAAACTGTTCCTGGATGGTTGGGAGAAGTTGCTCTCGGAGGATGTGTTGGTACCGTTCTTTATTCATGGCTGTGTTCTTAGGCAAAATTGTGAGTGAGCCCACTCCCTTGGCTGAGAAGCAACCCCACACATGAATGGTCTCAGGATGCTTACTGTAGGCACGACACAGGACTGATGGTAGCGCTCACCTTGTCTTCTCCGGACAAGCTTTTTTCCAGATGCCCCAAACAATCGAAAAGGGGATTCATCAGAGAAAATGACTTTACCCCAGTCCTCAGCAGTCCAATCCCTGTACCGTTTGCAGAATATCAATCTGTCCCTGATGTTTTTCCTGGAGAGAAGTGGCTTCTTTGCTGCCCTTCTTGACACCAGGCCATCCTACAAAAGTCTTCGCCTCACTGTGCATGCAGTCACACCTGCCTGCTGTCATTCCTGAGCAAGCTCTGTACTGGTGGTGCCCCGTTCCCGCAGCTGAATAAGCTTTAGGAGACGGTCCTGGCGCTTGCTGGACTTTCTTGGGCGCCCTGAAGCCTTCTTCACAACAATTGAACCGCTCTCCTTGAAGTTCTTGATGATCCGATAAATGGTTGATTTAGGTGCAATCTTACTGGCAGCAATATCCTTGCCTGTGAAGCCCTTTTTGTGCAAAACAATGATGATGGCACGTGTTTCCTTTCAGGTAACCATGATTGACAGAGGAAGAACAATGATTCCAAGCACCACCCTCCTTTTGAAGCTTCCAGTCTGTTATTTGAACTCAGTCAGCATGACAGAGTGATCTCCAGCCTTGTCCTCGTCAACACTCACACCTGTGTTAACGAGAGAATCACTGACATGATGTCAGCTGGTCTTTTTGTGGCAGGGCTGAAATGCAGTGTAAATGTTTTTTGGGGGATTCAGTTTATTTACATGGCAAAGAGGGACTTTTCAATTAAAACTTCTTAAGGATCAAATCCCTTTAACGGGATCGATTTGACAACATCCAGTGAAATGGCAGAGCGCCAAATTCAAATTAAATTACTATAAATGTTAAACTTTCATGCAATCACACATGCAATACACCAAATTAAACCTACACTTGTTGTTAATCCAGCCAATGTGTCAGATTTCAAAAAGGCTTTACGGCAAAAGCAAACCATGCGATTATCTGAGGATAGCACCCCACCAAACAAACACAGACAATCATAATTCAACCCGCCAGGCGCGACATGAAACTCAGAAATAAAGATATAATTCATGCCTTACCTTTGACGAGCTTCTTCTGTTGGCACTCCAATATGTCCCATAAATATATTTTTGTTCGATTAATTCCGTCGTTATATATCCAAAATGTCAATTTATTTGGCGCGTTTGATCAAGAAAAACACTGGTTCCAACTCGCTCAACAAAATATCTCATAAGTTACCTGTAATCTTTGTCCAAACATTTCAAACAACTTTCCTAATACAACTTTATGTATTTTTTTTACATAAATAATCGATAAAATTTAGGACGGGATAAACTGCGTTCAATACCGGACGAAAACAAAGTGGAGCGTGCTTTCAGGTCACGCGCCTCTAACAAACAGTACACTTCACTCGACCCTCGTTCTGAAAAGGGCTACTTCTTCATTACACAAAGGAAAAACATCAACCAATTTCTAAAGACTGTTGACATCCAGTGGAAGCGATAGGAACTGCAAGCAAGTGCCTTAGAAATCCAGATCCCCATAGAAACCTAATTGAAAAGAGTGACCTCAACATTTTTTTACTGGATGGTTTGGTCTCGGGGTTTCGCCTGCCAAATAAGTTCTGTTATACTCACAGACATCATTCAAACTGTTTTAGAAACTTTAGAGTGTTTTCTATCCAAATCTACTAATAATATGCATATCCTAGCTTCTGGGCCTGAGTAGCAGGTAGTTTACTTTGGGCATGCTTTTCAATCGGACGTGAAAATACCGCCCCCTAGCCTAGAGCGGTTAACACCTGCCCGCTTAACCCGGAATCCAGCCGCACCAATGTGTTGGAGGAAACAACGTTCAACTGACGACCGAGGTCAGCCTGCAGGTGCCCGGCCCTCCACAAGGACTCACTAAAGCGCAATGAGCCAAATAAAGCCAAACCCTCCCCGAACCCGGACGATGCTGGGCCAATTGCGCGCTGCCCTATTAGACTCCGGATCGCAGCTGATTGTGATACAGCCCCGGATAGAACCTGGGTCTGTAGTGACGCTTCTAGCACTGTGATGCAGTGTCTTAGACCGCTGCGCCACTCGGGAGGCGGGGTATCTGTACTTTCCTTGACTGTTTCAATCTTTTGCTTTTACTCCAATACATTCCTAAAGAAAATAATGTACTTTTTACTCCATACATTTTCCCTGACACCCAAAAGTACTCGTTACATTTTGAATGCTTAGCAATACAGGAAATTGGTTCAATTCACACACTTGTCAAGAGAACATCCCTGGTATCCCTCAAATCTGGCAGACTCACTAAACACAAATGCTTTGTTTGTATAATTAGCCCCTGGCTATCCTTAAATAAATAAAAAAACAAGAAATCGTGCCATTTGTTTGCTTAATATAAGGAATACTTTTGATACGTAAGTCTATTTTTTGCAATTACATAGATTTTTGATACTTAAGTATATTTAAAACAAAATTCTTTTAGACTTTTACTCAAGGAGTATTTTACTATGAAGGTATCTTTACTTTTACTCAAGTATGGCAATTGGGTACTTTTTCCACCTCTGGGGAAACCCAAACCTTATTGGTCACTGATGAAACATATGGTCATTTATATCTCCATCTCTTTTGCTCCCGCTCCTAGGAGTGAAGGCCTATAAGTGTAACATGTGTGACACATCCTTCACCACCAACGGCAGTCTGAATCGCCACATGGTTGTCCACCTGAAGCCCTACAAGTGTCACATGTGTGAGGACAGCTTCCGCAACAACGTGCTGTATAGGAAGCACTTGAAGAAGGACCACGCCGAAGTGGACAGAGGTACAGACATAGGCTGTGTCCCAATAATATCTCCTTTCACCTAAAGTATGCATTTGTTCACTACTTCCCACAAATCTAAAAGCATTGGATTGGTGGAGGCTAGTAGTAGTTTCTATGATATTTCTTATACCAGTCATTTCCTTCCAAATCAGTGAAGGGAAGTGAACAAGTGCACACTTAGGGAGGAAGGAGAGGAATTTGGGACATGGCCATAGAGATATACACTAGATACGCATTTCGCTACACCCACCATAACATCTGCTAAATATGTGTATGTGACCAATACATTTTTTATTTAGAGTGGCTAGTGTCATAGATCTGTTAAGCTCTAGATTTTGCTGATAATGGCAGCCATATTGGTCAGTGTCCCATTTAATTAGTACAGAGCTGTAGTATTTACAAAATCCTTCAAAGAAATCCTTCAAATTAGGGGATTTGATTATTTCAGCCACACCTGTTGTTGACAGGTATATAAAATTGAGCACAAAGTCATGCAATCTCCATAGACAAACATTATCATTAGAGGGGCCTTACTGAAGAGTTCAGTGACTTTCAACGTGGCACTGTCATAGGATGCCACCTTTCCAACAAGTCAGTTTGTCAAATTTCTGTGCTGCTGGAGCTGCCCCGGTGAACTGGAAGTGCTGTTATTGTGAAGTGGAAACGTCTAGGAGCAACAACGGCTCAGCCGCGAAGTGGTAGGCCACATCTTCTCACAGAATGGGACCGCTGAAGCGTGTAGTGTGTAAAAAATAGTCTGTCCTCACTACCGAGTGTCAAACTGCCTCTGAACGCAACATCAGCACAATAACTGTCGGGTGCTTCATGAGATGGGTTTCCATGGCCGAGCAGCCGCGCACAAGCCTAAGATCACCATGCACAATGCCAAGCGTAGGCTGGAGTGGTGTAAAGCTCACCACCATTGGGCTTATCTGGAGCAGTGGAAATGCATTCTATGGGTTGATGAATCATGCTTCACCATCAGGCAGAAAAGTGAGGATAAAATGAGATTCAGCTTTCATTAAGTTTTATGTGGATTTTGACACCAAGGCAATATACACCATTTTCACTTTGGACCTCCAGACCTTTGCAAAGAAAGAATTTGGCCCCTGGGCAAAATGAGTTTGACACCCCTAGAAAAAGGCAATCAGCCATGATTACATAAAAGTTAAAGCAGACCTGGGTCACATACGGTTTCCAAATATTTGAAGTGCTTGATTTTAGCTGGTCTGCTTCCATATAGAGTGTGAACTTTTAGTAATATTCCATTTGATTATATTCTGCCTGACAAGTTTATATTGACAAGCAGCAATTATTTGAAATGCATGTGAAATGGACCCAGGTCTGAGTTGCAGTTGTGGGCGTGATGTTGAGTGACACTTAAGAAGCATGTGAAACCTTTCCTCCTATGTGTCTCTCCCCTCGCAGGGCTGGAGGATGAGGACGGCGATGAGGAAGAGGAGGGCGAGCAGACCGTGATGAAAAGGAACCGGGCCAACATCATAACCTTCACCGAGGAGCAGGCGGAGGAGCTGGCCAAGAATGACCCTGGTGACGAGGCGTCAGTGTCGGAGAAGGTGCTGGCCCAGTCGGCGGCGGAGCGCGACCGCATCAGCGAGATCAAGGACAAAGCGGTGGAGCTGGAGACGGAGCCCAAGTTCGCCAACTGCTGTAACTTCTGCCCCAAGACCTTCAAGAAGCCCAGCGACCTCGTCAGGTGAGCTGAGTGTCGGAGAACTGTCTCCCTTTGTCCTGTACTCTCTTATATGCTCTTTCTCACTCTATCTTCCTCTACTTTCTGTCTCTATTTCTCTGTCCTATTCAGGGCCTGAAACTAACGTTTTGTTCCGCCAGCCATTCTGTGGCAGGTAGATTTAAAAATTGACCAGCCACTCATTTTAACTCATTTTAACTAGCCAAAATGTTTACATCAAAACCTTCCCCCCAAAAACAGAAAATGAAATAGCATTGGGCATGCTTCTAAAATAAGAAATGTATTACTAGTAAGAAGTGATGTGGTATATTGCCCAATGCTTTTTCATTTTTTGTGACCTTAGTCTTTTAATCAAAATATCACAGATGAGACAAAAAAATTCAGCTGCCCCTTTAAAGGAAAGATTCACCCATTTTGAGTGATGTTCTATCGATTCCCTGGATCATTTCATGTTTTCATGTGTATCTGAGCTATCGCTGTTCAAGCAGGCAGAAATTCAGCGGGTATGAAGCATCTCACTACACTGGAAGTTAATAGGAATATGACTTTTAGATCACAAAAACATCCGTCATACATGTCAGATTTCAATACTGGCCGATGTCATAACGCGAGAGGTTGTCTTCGATTGAGCCATTGATCATATTTTTGCGATATTCCTACCTGGAGAAATGTGTAATTGAAGAGAGGGTCGAGCACATTTCTCCTGTTTGTCTGCCTCTTCAGTCCAGGGGGCATTGCATGGTGCTGTTGTGAATGTCAGACTGCAGGTTGAACATGGTGAGATTGTACACTTCTAAATTGATTGTGCCGTTTGTTTTGGCAATTTTACAACTAACTAGCTACTTCACATGCTGAACAGATTTCCATGTTTCCACATCCATTTTCACATGTTGGTACCAACCTTATTATAACAATAAAATAAAACATTTGTTCACAAAAATATTGTTCTCACAAAAATATGGTTATTTAACACTGTAAATTATAGGAATTAATGGTTTTGGGTGGATTTTTCCTTTAATGGAGGTTACCATGGCAACCAGGGCATTCATGCCGCTCTAGTCGTTCTTTAAAAGTAATTTCCTCACCATCTTAAATAAGCATGCCCCTTTCAAAAAATGTAAAACTAAGAACAGATATAGCCCTTGGTTCACTCCAGACCTGACTGCCCTCGACCAGCACAAAAACATCCTGTGGCGGACTGCAATAGCATCGAATAGTCCCCGCGATGTGCAACTTTTCAGGGAAGCCAGGAACCAATACACGCAGTCAGTCAGGAATGCAAACGCTAGCTTTTTCAAACAGAAATTTGCATCCTGTAGCTCTAACTCCAAAACGTTTTGGGACACTGTAAAGTCCATGGAGAATAAGAGCACCTCCTCCCAGTTGCCTACAGCACTGAGGCTAGGAAATGCTGTCACCACTGATGAATACACAATAATCGAGAATTTCAATAAGCATTTTTCTATGGCTGGCCAACAGCTCCGCACCCCCCGCAGCTACTTGCCCCTCTTATCCTTCACCAAAATCCAGATAGCTGATGTTCTGAAAGAGCTGCAAAACCTGGACCCGTACAAATCAGCTGGGCTAGACAATCTGGACCCTCTCTTTCTAAAATTATCCGCCGCCATTGTTGCAACCCCTATTACCAGTCTGTTCAACCTCTTTCGTATTGTCTGAGATCCCTAAAGATTGGAAAGCTGCCGCAGTCATTCCCCTCTTCAAAGGGGGTGACACTCTAGACCCAAACTATTATAGACCTATATCCATCCTGCCCTGCCTTTCTAAAGTCTTCGAAAGCCAAGTTAATGAACAGAGTGATAGAACACTGGAGTGATAGATGAGCAGATGATAATGTGCAAGTAGAAATACTGGTGTCTCTGTAGTCATGTTCAGGTGCAGTCCAGCCCGTGAGTCTACGTCCATCTCCACCGCTCTCTCTCACCCTCTCTCTCCTTCACATTATTCTGTCATGATTGTCTTTCCCAGCGGTTGAAGAGTTACCTTGTCGTTCCAGCCGCCCTCTCCTCCTGGACCTCTCAAAGAGCAATGCCCAGCTCATTGTCTCCCCACCCCATCCTATATCCCAGAAGAGCCCTCCACTACAGAGAGCCCAATTACAGGGCCCTGAACAGGCTCCAAACTGCAGCCCTGACCCAACCTCTCTCCCAGAAGAAGAGCCCTCCTCCCAGTCACTACAACAGTTTCCACTGCAGACCTCTGCTCTGAGAGGGGCTCCACAATAGACCCTATCTGAAGTTATTAACACAGCCCACAGCTCTCACAGGCTGGCTGACAGGGTTCGTGTTATTGGGGTGCTTATCACCTGCCAATACACACACACGTGTTTACTGGGGAGTTCATTCGTGAGATCACCGCCGAACAAGCTGTTAAACAGCCAATTTTATTTGTTTATCTCCCATCGTCTGTCATCGTTAGGCGCTGGAGAAATGAGTTGTTTCCCTCTTCATTTCCCTCTTGTTTGGCACTAGTGTTGCACCGGTGTGCGAACAGTGCGTGACAGTGCGAAATGTTTCTTAAAGCGTCAATCTGCAGTTCAAACAATAACACAGCGGTCCCCCATCGCTGTTTGGGTAAAACGGCTGAGTGATGGGTTCTGGAGAAATGTAACCACTCTCAAATTCAAAGAAAGATGTTTGGATGCAAGGACTGACCATGTATATTGCAAATGTATATTTTAAATCGTGTTTTGAGGCTATACAGTGTTTGTTTACAACTACATTGTTTACAAACATTGGAGTAAAACAATGTTAGATTTAGCTTTCTGATGGGGTGCGACAGTTGAACTAAGCTCATGAGGCATGCGATGTTCTTCAAAAATCAATGGGTATATATCATGGGCGTAGCAATCACAGATTGCCCCTTTTAAGGAATGATGCCTCCGCTTAACATGAGCGGAGCGGAATGAGGAGAGGTAGGATCTAGTTTGACAGCTGGAATTGTCCCATTGTTTTATGGAGTCATCTTGTAAGAAGAAGAAGAAGAAATACTGCGATGAAATGGACAGAGGTGCCATATCAACTGCTAATTTCTTTAGTGCAGTGTTCTCGGGCAGTAACTTTAAGTTAGTGACATTTTCGGTCCGTTCATTCATTGCAATCCGAGCATAAAATGTTCTGCTACCAAGAGAATAGGTTTCACTGAAATGAACTTCAGTTTTATTGGACCATAAAAGTTTGATTGCAATTAATGGCGAGGAATATTAGATTGGGCTATTAAGATATTAAGTAATGAGCTTGTCAGATCTTAAGTAATGATCATTATGGCTTTGTCCGACCAGCCATAACTCAAGGCCGTATGGAAATATTTATGGGATAGGCTTAGCTTTTTGGAAGCTCTTCAAAAGTAGCTTCATATAATTATCGAGTCACTAAGCCTACCGAAAACAAGGGGAAATGACAGCAACACCCCAGGGATGGCTGCAACAACGATGTATTCACTTCATTTCATGGTGTTCTTTTATCAAAACAATAAAGCTGACGTGTTTTTGACAAAGACAAGTTACCCTGACAAGCTACCCATTCTCATAGGAAACGTTCTGCTTTGTCAGCAAAAAATGTCATAATATAAAAATAAACGTATCCCTGCTCAGGTTATGAGAGGGAGTAAACTAACAATTTTGCTGAGTCAGTGGCCTTGTGCCTGAACCTTGCAGATTCAAATTCAGGAGAGAAGACGTCCATGTGTTTAATTTCCTGGGAGCCTTGGTAAGCACAAAGCATGCCAAATTAAAATAGGAAAACATCAGAATGGCCACAGGTGATAAATGCATTGTGTGTTACACTGTATTTTTTTAATGAAAAGAATGTGAACCTTCTTTTAATTAATCTTCTTTTAAGTTAACTTCTTTTTAATTAATTCTTAGACTCTGAAACTTAACCTAAAGCGTTCCCCTGACACGCTCTCCATTCTAACAGGAATGTTCACGAGTAACTTTCTCGCTCGCTCTTTCTCTCCCTCCCTCCTCGCTCTCTCTAGACATATCCGGATCCACACAGGAGAGCGTCCTTACAAGTGTGACGAGTGTGGGAAGAACTTCACCGTGAAGTCCACCCTGGACTGCCACATAAAGACCCACACAGGTCAGCGTGTAGTGCACCGTGTGGTCTTCCATTCCACCTGATCAGATGGAGTGGGGGGGGGGGTATCAGAGGGAACACCGTAGGAGGGAAACATTAGTTCAAATGCCACCGTGGGAGTAGCGTAGGCCGATCTGTCCCTGTTAATTAGCTTAAGTGATGTTAGGGTTGTTACTACATTAGCTGCAATATGTTCTCAATATGGTCCAACTCTGGGTGTAGAGTGCACTTTGATCCATGATTTAATAGTTACATGAATAGTTACACACAGTAAATGCAGTGAAAGCGGATCCGTACTCGAAAACAAGAGTTTTTATCAATTCTCGGATACGTAGTCCTAATTTACTATGAACAATATTTAAATCTGCTTCAATTGCATGTCTTTTCGTCTAACGGCGCAGTGGGGAGAAATTGTGCCCGGTGATTTATGGGACGGAGTTGTAGGTTTGATCGCCGGCGCAAGATGGCGGCAGAAAAGTTTTGTTATTCAAGGGATATTAGGAGATATCTCCTCACACCTTGTTCTCTTCTGGTAATTACTGTGGTTTGACACTCTGACCCTGGAGCAGACACACTCATTCTCCCTGATTAATGAGAAGGCCCAGACATTAGCTAAGTATGCCTAATAGTCCCAAGTTATTGTTGAAGAGCTGTGGATTAGTATTCTCTGTAGGGACGTCTGAATTAACTTTTGGCATTGCAGTAATTAGAAAAGGGACTCGTTTTATTGGTACTCTAGGGGAGAAATCGAGGAAAAGGCGTCTTGTCAGAACGGAGGTGCGAAACGTTCATCAATGGAACAATGACATTCAAACTCTCTGTTTCAGGACATCATTGGCAAAAGTTTTTTGAGAATATATATATTTTTTTATTGGTTTCACATCAATCTAGAGTCACAATACACATTTTGGACCTAACACCCAACCCCCACTCCAAACAAACCCCTGACTGCCCTCACTCGATCCCAGACCTCGGACACATTATTGCCAAACCTACCATGTTAAACAATGAGAATCAGTGGTACACAGTAAAGCCCCGTTAGGGCTACATACTATAGGGGAAAACAAGAAGAAACCTACCGTTAACAATGCTATCATTCTGTTCTCTCCCTGCAGGTCAGAAGCTGTTCAACTGTCACATGTGCAACACATCCTTCTCCACCAAAGGGAGTCTGAAAGTCCACATGCGTCTCCACACGGGCTCCAAGCCCTTCAAATGCCCCTTCTGCGAGCTCCGCTTCCGCACCTCAGGCCACCGCAAGACCCACATCCAGTGTCACTACCGGCCCAGCTCAGAGGGTCGGAAGGCCAAGCGAGCGGCATCATCCAGAAGTAACCAGAACCAGCAGCAGCACCCGGTTAACCCAGAGACCCTGCACCCTGTGGGCCTGCTCCAGGCTACTACCACAGACCATAACATCTACCTCCCAGCCAACCAGGTCCTCACAGGCCAGTTTGACCAGAACCTGCTGCAGCAAGGCCTGGTGGGCCAGGCTATCCTCCCTACCTCCATGTCAGGTAAGGGCCCACTCAGTCACTCCCTCACTCACTCACATCAGGGTTGGGGGTCAATTCCAATTCAATATATAAATATTAATATATTGAATTGCACATGGGTTCCTCTCCATAAAATGTATAAATACAATTCAATTCCTGACTTGAGTTTAGGTGGAATTCACCCCGACCCTGGCACACACACACATTCGCACAACCGCCCATTGTCACAAACACAGAATTACTTTATTCTTACTGCCAATACTTATTACCCTATGCAAGCCTAGCTCACCCCTTCCACTATTGACATGAAGCGTGCGCCAAGGGCTGATCAGCACAGCAACCATATTTTACCTGAACAGTCAGCCCTAGCCTAGTCTACATTTCAAACCATAGTTTGAGACTGAGAGGAGAGGTTTGAAGCCTGAGTCCATGTACAGTCTGTTCTCAGTAGCCAGCCAGGAAGAGCTGATGACTGGTGTTTACAGCTACTGGGCTAGTGTCATATCACTAGGCCTGAGGCCATGCATGCTTAGTGCTAAGAGGTGCTTCATCACTGCACACCACAACCTGCCTATTCTGCACTAGGCGTGTTTGGCTGTAGATGCACAGATACACTGGGAGAGGGAGGATGAGAGCTGGATATTACGAGGAAATAGAGCTGGACATTGTGGGACATTACATCGAAATGACGTCATACTGTCGTCATTTCAACCAGTTCCTGGTTGTAACAGTGTCATTTCAACTGTTTTGCCTGCTCTGTCTCATTTCCAGGCAGAATTGTCACTGATTTCAGTGAATTGAGAGGGAGGTCAAATAGTTTAGTCCAGTAAAATGGAAAAAGTATTCATACTTTTTTTTTTCAGAATACTTGGTAGTAAAGTAGGACATGCTTGTCTTTCATAGCCTGATGACTCACACAAAATTATTCCACTGCTCTGTCGTTCACTACGTACTTTAGTCTGAGACTGCCATCATTGAAATTGTTTGTGGTGAAGAGGGGCACGAGGGGTGTTGTATAAAACAAAGTCATCAGCGATTGGATCGTCTCTAACCAATCAGAGTATCAACGCCAATGGCAATTTTCCAAACTGACACTTTACCCCCTTGTGTTCTGGCTCTGGCCCAACCCATTGGTTTCTGGACCAATAAGACGGCTCCGAATGTGTTTCAATTTGGTGAGGGGTCGACGAGGCACTCCGATCCAGACTCATTGTAGAGAAGAAACTAACGTCCATGGGCGTGGTGTAGCATTTGGCTGGAGCAAGGAGTCTGGGTAGCCAGGCGACGTCTTTCACGCCTGGTTCAAAAGCAAGACCAATGTTCTGCAAATATTGAAAAGCACTTTTCCTGTCATTTTCCTCGTGTGAGCCTCATGTCAAAGACAAGTTTCCATCTCATGGAAAATAAATATTTGTTCAATCCAATTCATTGAGACATTCTAGGCTACAACTACAGTATGACGTATCTGCTAGTTAGATCTACGGACTAGGACGAAATAAGGAGTCTGAAACAACATTTGTGGAGTCTGAAAAGCATCAACACTTTAAGAGTTGAAATGTTTTGACTGAACTCTGGCTCACTTCACCTCGAATCTGTCGTTTGTTCAAACTGGCGGCGAGGGGGAAGCCATCCAAAAAAAGCAGCCATGAAATGAATTCCCCTCACAGCGCTGTTCGAGAATCTAGTAGGGTTTCGAAATGACTTAGAAATGGCTTCCACACACCGTGCTCATCGCTGGCACACAACTGGGGGTGCTACTGGCAGCCTCTCTCTCTCTCTCTCTGCATGTAGCCCCCTAGTACCCTCGAAGATCCCCCGTTGGATGATACGTTGCTCTGAGCCACTCCTCTTATCTGTTAAAGCAGACAGAAGGCACATTGAGCAAACACAGACAAATCGGGAATTATTACCATTCGTTTTTTTTTATTACGTGAATCTGCATTAAATGAAATCATTGAAGTTATTTCTCAAAGTCCCACACCTTATATTTTGGTTTATGGTGGGTTTAGAGTGTAGACAGTTGAATTGGGCTCATCGTGCATTTTCTAAGGGGTATTCTTCCAGAATAGATGGGTGTTTGTGATTCATTTAAATGATAGAAAATGTCTATAAATATCACAGAATGGGAGTCTGATTTGTATAACAGCCCGTTATGTGTTGTGTATAAACTTGATGACATTTTGTGCCTTACTGATGTTGTGAAACTTAAAATGCAAATCGAATTATCCAAGCTTGGGATCGTAAAGGTCTTCTAATCTAATGGTGTGGTTTGTGATTGTATTGTAGCGGGTGGTGATCTGACAGTGTCTCTGTCGGAGGGTCTGGCTACTCTGGAGGGCATCCACCTCCAGCTTACCTCTGCCAACCTAGTGTGTCCCAACGTCCAGATCTCTGGCATCGATTCCAGCAACATCAACAACATCACACTGCAGGTAATGAGGGGTGTGTGTGTGTGTGTGCGCGTGTCACTGCCATTGTCACCTACTTCTCACCTTCTCTCTTTCCTCTCCTTTGCTCCACCTCTCCTCCCTTTGTTCCCTCTTTTTCATCATCTGTCCTAACTCTCCTGTGCTCCCCTATCGCTCTCGCGCTCTCTTTTCACCTCTCTTTTCACCTCTCTCTCTCGCTCTCTCGTGTTGACTCATTGGTATTCTCCCATCCCCTCCAGATTGACCCAGCCATCCTCCAGCAGGGAGGTCTCCTCTCCCACGCCCTGACAGGAGACGGAGGCCTGACCAGCCACCCTGGTGTCCACCTCATGTCCACGGGAGACCCCTCGGGGTCCGGCTCCAACGTGGTCCTGCACCCGCTCACCAGCCTGGCCCTGCAGCCCTCCGCTGTCGGCCCCGGCCACGTCACCATGGGCAGCCTTGGCGAGCACGACATCACAGGTGCATGGTGGTCCCGTCTTCACCCCGGAATTTTGCATTTCTGTTCCTATGCTAACATGATCGCTCGGGAGAATTGAAGGGGTAGTTCCCTCGGAAAGTTATGTTTATTCTTTTAATAGTCCACTGCAACCTCAAAACATTGTGTATGTCAGCATTCACGTTTTTCAAGATGGAGCATTTCTTTTCTCCTCAATTTACCGGTTCCTTCAACGGATGCATACATTTTCTTTGTCAACACAGGTGCCTGGTGTTCCCGTCTTCTCCCCCATACCTCTCATATGCATTCCTATACTGACATTGACCACGCTTACATGCGCACTGTATTCCAGATAGTAGTTCATATCCTGCTTAAGGTCTTATCTGTGATAAGCTGTTTAAATGCACATTTGATATCCCGCTCATGAGTATCCCTGTAACCATGTATAAACAGAATGTTCCTTATTTAAGGTCATATGGGTTAAATCGAATAGTAACTGAAATATGGACACTGATTTTGGCTTATTACCTTTCACATGTAGCATAATATAATTTTCAACCCTGCAGAATGTTACATTTCTGGCAGTGAAATTATACAACAGAATGTTATACATTTTGTCTCGAACAGGAGTGGAGAAATTTGAATTCTTTCTGTCAGCATCTCTTGAGAAAATGTGATTGCGCGTGTCATGTGTTATATTTGACACTGTTACGCAAGCAGGACGAATAGAAGTCTTTTCATAAATGTGTTTCGTCATTTTCTCAGCTTTTTAATTTCCTTAAAACCGGTCAAACTGATAACATTTGGACATTTTGAAACAGGACTGTTTTGGAGTTGTTTCGTTTTTTGCCCCGGTCCCTAAACGAAACCAACAACTTTATAGGTGTTCACTAGATTACTACTGCATTCATTCTATCGATGTAAGACATTATTCTGGTGAGCACTACTCTATTTCGTCTTCTGGGGCACCAAGTTATGACAGAAGAGAAGCTGCATGCATCAAACTTTAGTTGACAAAACGACCAAATGTCGGGAAATATAAGCAGAATAAAAAAATATATATTATGGTGGATGGAACTTCAAAGGGAGCCTGCTTTTTGAAGTGATTTGTTTGACAGTCAAATGAAAACATCATCACACAACACCCGTGAAAAGCAAAACTCAGCCTGCGCAGACCGCAAAAAGAACATTAAACGAGATAAGATTTTTTACATGCCACAGTAGCCCGTCTTCGATCAGCATATCCCAGGCATCTCATCCGGGTTTCGCATAACCGGGATGCAAGCTTTTTCGGGTTATTGTAAACGGGATATGATGTTTATATGCATCAACTCAAAAACAGAATACTTGAGTATTGTGAATAATAACAGGATATTGGTGTGCATGTAAACATGGTCATTATCACACAGAATAATTCATGAAATTCTGGATTTTCCTTGAAGACACCGAATCCTTTTTGCTTCCTTGCAGCCAAACTCAAAATGGGTAGATGTTTCACTAAAGTGTTTCTTAACTAATGTATGCAGCTGACGGTGTCTCTTCTGCTCATATCCTCTCCTCTCTTTTGGTTTCCACAGCTTTCTTTTGATGATATGAGTGGTATGTGATGCGTGGCCCCACCTTGAGGAAACTGTCACAACGAGTTTGTTCCACAGCCATGCTTTCACACCAGCTGGACCTACTTTGACGGCACAGGGTGTCAGCCCAAGCCATGGGAGAAGGAGGGAGGGATGGGGGGAGGAGAGGAGAGGAGAGGAGAGAAAAAAAGAGGAAGGAAAGAAGTGAAGAGAGTCAATTAGTTAATGATGGCTTCTGTATCTCCCTGTTTTCTCTCCTTCTCCCTTTTAGGTTCTCATCAGGACCTGAGCCATGTGATGAGTGCTCCAGGCCTGGTGTCCAGTGGGGCTCATGGTGCTCAGGAGATCACCCTGACCATCAACAACTCCAGCCTCACCCAGGCTCTAGCTCATGCCCAGGCCCAGGCCAACGCTGCTGCTGGGGGCAACACTGCTGCAGGCAACCACCCCCAGGAGATCACACTCACCATATCAGGTAGACACACACAAATGATCTGTCCCTATTCTCCATACTTCCCCAAAGTGTACACTTGCACGCTCCCCATCATGGATTTAACAAAGAAGGAAACTCTCCAGCTAATGCTTGCACCAATCCAATATGCTTTTAAAGATGCACTATGCTGGAATTGCTCTGCCATTTCCTGGTTGACGTAATTGCAGTTTATGTGACAAAACAAACAAGTATAGTGTAGCAAATCATTGTATCATCTAAACCGCTGAGAAATATATTTTCCATAACCAACATTTTTTTTCTTTTCAGCTGTTTGAAGCTAGTGTGCAAAACCCGAAAGTAAAAGACTCAAAAACGAAACTTAAGAAAGGGAAGCATAGAAGAGGCGCACATAGAACAGATCTACCGCTTCTTAGGCTTGCTTTCAATGAGAAGGACATATCTATAACACACATTTTTATTTGAATTTGGTCATGTTGCCCAAAAAGTTACATATTGTACACAGTGCACACTTTGGGAAAACACACACACACACACGCACGCGCACACGCACACGCACACACGCACACACACGCAGCTACAGACAAACATGCTCACAAGCAGACACCCACCATAGGCACTCACTCGCTCATGCCCACACACACGTGGCAGCTAAACAAACTGGCTCACAGGAGCACAATCATCTATTTTTCTCTTCACCTTAATTCAACAAACCAAGTTCACAAAAATTGTACAGATAAAAAGGTCAGTAACTCTTTTCCTGAGACTATAATTGGTACTGTCACAGATGCGTCAACAGCGCTTCAAGGATACTTAATCGTGAGGTACACAAAATATGTATGAATAGAATTCTCCTCTCCTATTCTCTCCTCTCCTACGGTAGCCGATTGATGCTGAGACTAAAAAAGGTTTGATGCCAAACAAAAACCAATGATTTCAAAGTGAAACATACAACTCTATGCACAAGTGCGACTTTTAACACTTTCCACAGAACATTTTACAAAAACACATTTACTTGACGAACAGTGCACAGATGCCAAGTTTGATAACAGAATGCTGGTTTGTGATTCTTGTGCCGTCATTCTGTTACCAAACTTTGCATGAATGTAAACAAAACCAAAAACGGAGAGATGAAGACTGCAGACATAGAAAGAGCAAAAAGGGGTGGGGGGGGGGATATAATTTAGTCACGTCACTGTGGGCAAGGAGATCAAATGCATTTTCTCTCTTCCTGTAGGTCAAGACCTCCTCCAGCAGCACGGCGCCCCTGGTGGCGGAGAGATGATTGGCGGGATCAGGCTGGCATCCCACCAAACCACAGGTGCCACCCTCACCATTGGCAATGACCACCTCCTACCTCAGAGCAACGCGGGCATGACTGGTAAGGATTGGCCGCAGCACTGACTGCTGTGTGTGTATGTTTGCATCTACTCACCCATTGTGCAGCCCGCTGGGAGCGCACAGTGAAGGGCCTGTGACGTAAAGTGTGTCGAGTGATTCGTTCAGATGGCGAGATGGGTCCATTAACACGCTGATTGGAGTACCTCTCAACGCTCATCACTTGTGGGGTTTCGTCAACTTCTCTGAGCTGTCGTTATTGCTCTCCTCTCAACTCAAGTGGGCAACATTCTGTGACAAACAATGAATAGGCGTTGAGAGGAGTTTGGTCATTTTACACATGTGTTCTTATTTAACAATGGTGAGTCATCTAATCGAGAGATATTATGAAAGGATGAGAAGATAGTAAAGCTGTGGTTGGATGAATTGTGTATTTGTATGCCAAGGCAGCAGCTATTCTTCCTGGGGTCCAAACACATTAAGGCACTTACGTAACGCATAAAACAAAAGATAAAACACTACATCATATAACATTACACCACTACATATCTACAAATCAAGACGTATAATCCCACCATACAACACTGTACATGTGTGCGTATGCGTGTCTGTTCCCGTGTGTGTGTGTCTCTTCACAGTCCCCGCTGTTCCATAAGGTGTATTTTTATCTGTTTAAAAGAAATCTGATTCCACTGCTTACGTCAGTTACCTGAGGAATAGAGTTCCATGTAGCCATGGCTCTATGTAGGACTGTGTGCCTCCCACAGTCTGTTCTGGACCTGAGGATTGTGAAGAGGCCTCCGGTGGCATGTCTTGTGGGGTATGCATGGGTGTCCGAGCTGTGTGCCAGTAGTTTAAACAGACACCTCGGCGCAATCAGCATGTCAATATTTCTTACAAAAATAAGTAGTGATGAAGTCAATCTCTCCTCTACTTTGAGCCATGAGAGATTGAAATGCATATCATTGTTAGCTCTCCATGTACATTTAAGGGCCAGCCATGCTGCCCTGTTCTGAGCCAATTGTAATTTTCCAACGTCCCTCTTTGTGGCACTTGACCACACGACTGAACAGTAGTCCAGGTGTGACAAAACCAGGGCCTGTAGGACCTGCCTTGTTGATAGTGTTGTTAAGGTTTTGGACAGACTTCTCCCCATCTTAGCTACTGTTGTATCAACATGTTTTGACCATGACAGTTTTACAATCCAGAGTTACTCCAAGCAGTTTAGTCACCTCAACTTGCTCAATTTCCACGTCATTCATTACAAGATTTCGTTGAGGTTTAGGCCTAAGGGGTTCTTGGCCTTTCACATTTTTACGCTGTGGAACATAGTTGCCAAGATTCCTAATTTCCCTTGACACTGTCACATCACCGTTTTAAATGATTCCGCAGAGAACAAGTAAATGATCTGATAACTTCTCATAAAGGATGTGCTTTTTTTTTTCACGTATTTGCTGTTCATGTGGCGTTTTCAGGCATCTGCCCAATCCACGCCAAGTCAATTTCCGCTGGCGTGCTCTCCTTGCGATTATCCCATGCCACAGTGCATCATTCTACCCATTTGAAAATGCATTGCCAATTCAAAATGTATTTTTAAAATCTCGCAAGTATTTCTGTCAAGTTAAATTCTCACCTACTTCCTGTCTCTCCTGTCAGTCACCAGCCTGCCGCCTAGCACCTCCCTATCGCAGACGGCTGGCTCCCAGAGCCTGGTGATGTCATCATCGAGCATGGCCAGCGACGGCAGCGTGACTCTCACACTGGCAGACACACAGGGTATGCTGGACGCTCAACCTCAATTCACGCTCAACTTCAACGCACAGGTAACCACTCGGAAACACACACACAATCATGCACATACACATACGCTCACACACACAGGTAACCACTCTGAAAAACAATTGATTCCCATTCAAAATCACATTTTCCCTAAACACTAACATTAACTCTAATCCTAAACCTAAAATATACTTTTTACAAGTGAGGTCCATTTCTTTGAATTTTTGTTGGTTTTACTATTCTTGCGAGAGGACTTCTGGTACTCACAAGTATAGTAAAATGTGTACACACACACACACACACACCCACACACACACCCACACCCACACACACACACACACACACACAGTAACAGTGAGTATCTTCTCTCCATAGAGTCAGCAGTACCAAACTGTGCTCAGTGACCAGGATCTCTCAGGACAACAGGCCGGCTCCACCCAGCAGGTCATACTGATCAGTCATCACCCCCAGGCCACTGAGGGACAACCCGACAATGTATACAGGGTCAGTCAGTCACTGTGCGCGTGTGTGTGCGCGTGTACCTGTAGGTGTGTTGTTAACAGCTGTCTAAGAAGGACAGGGTGGTGGGTAGGATAATGTGTGTGTTGTGTTGAAACCAGCTATCAGAGGAGGGCCAGGCGGTGGGGAAGGAGGACCAGGGGGAGAACCAGAAGCAGAACCAGTGTTTCTACTGCGATCAGGTGTGTCAGAGTGCCAACACGCTGCGACGCCACTGCAGGCAGGCCCACGGCAAGGACCGGTGCCACGTCTGCAGAGTGTGTAGCAAGGCCTTCAAAAGAGCTACTCACTTAAAGGTAAGCACAGACAGACACACAGTCACCAACACACACACACAGGAGACTGGACTATAGCATGGAACACTGTCAAGTTTGCGGAGTGTGTGGCAGAAAAAGCACCGTAGGTCTGGGCAGACACACACTACAGCACGTTTATATGTTGTATGTATTCCTTCCATTCCCTGATAGTAGTTGCCCTGTCTTGCCCTCAGAGCAGAGTTAAACTCTGGATAATCGTTTCCTGTGGGGCCAGCTCTGAGTACTCTTGAGTGTATTCTGGGCGGTGGGACGGGGTTAGGAGTGGGTTACAGGAGTCAAACGGCTGAGGGTTTCACAGCATTCAGGGGAGTTTAAACACAATCGCCTTAGAGGACCTGAGCACAATGACTGAAACTTTTTCTTCTGCTGCTTCAGTTTCTGACGGGGTCTCGTAAGAACGATACACCAACTGTCACTCTTTCCTCTGTGTCCCAAACGCCTCCTGCCTCCTGACAGGGTAATAAGCCCCGGGAGGAGTGAGAGGTAAAAGTTAACAGCTGAGTGCACACTTTTTCTCCTCTGACAATGCTGTCATAATCTACTCATGAGGATACGGCTGCCCAAGGAAGAGAGGCTCTCCATTTAATAGCTCCACTCCAGCACGTAAACAGTGGGAAGCATTGAGGAGAGGCGGGAGCTTGACCTAATTTGTAGGTCAATATGCAGAGGTCAGCCCCCTACAAGCTGCTCTCGTCCAGCCTGAGAGCCATGCTGTTCTGCAACTCCTCAATGTCCTCCTCTGTCCTTGGCTGTGTGTGTGTGTGTGTGTGTGTGTGTGTGTGTGTGTGTGTGTGTGTGTGTGTGTGTGTGTGTGTGTGTGTGTGTGTGTGTGTGTGTGTGTGTGTGTGTGTGTGTGTGTGTGTGTGTGTGTGTGTGTGTGTGTGTGTGTGTGTGTGTGTGTGTGTGTGTGTGTGCGCGGGCTGTGTGTGTGTGCGCGGGCTGTGTGTGTGTGCGCGGGCTGTGTGTGTGTGCACGGGCTGTGTGTGTGTGTACGGGCTGTGTGTGTGTGGGCTGTGTGGGCTGTGTTTGTGTATGTGTGTACTGAGTGTGTCCGTCTTTACCTGATATGACACGTGTGATCCCCTGATGGTGTGTCTGTGTCCATGTGCATGAACAAGAGAGAGAGCATATTAGATGTGTGTTTTGATTTGTGCGTCATTCAGAGAGCGTTCGTGTGTGTTAAGATACTTATATATCTTCTCTGGCTCAGTGACGCCCCCCTCATTCCTTGCTCATCCTGCTCCCAAATGCTTTCCTCATCTCGTTTACGGAATTAAATGCTCCTTTGTGTAGGTGGAGCACGGCTAGAACCCTATCAAAGCCTCTTTCGTGCTAATCAGCAGCCCCATGTAAGCCCAGAGGGGACATTTGGCCCATAGACTTCCCTGAAACTGGCTTGAGTTTTCGTTTAGAGGGGTGGATGCTTTGTTAGTACATTAAGCTTACTAAGCATTTGATGCAATTACGTAACAGATTTTAGTTCTGGGTGTCCGAGATTAGAGAATGATTAATTCATGTTTTTTTTGTTTTTTCTTCACTTAACTGTTGCTGGGTTCATTAACTTCATGATGTAATTTAGCGATGGAGAGAGACAAAGGGCAACACTTTCAGCAATAGTTAAGCGGGAGATGCCAGTACTTTTAGCAATCATGTTAAGGAGTTGAGTAGCTTTTATTTAAAGGTCAATACCAAGGCTGCTCAAAGTGAGGCCCGCAGGCCAAACTTCACCCTGGACAACATTTGGCCCGCCAGACCAAAAGTTTGGGCGCATGTTCGCACACACACACACACACTCGTTTGTCTGTGTAGTTGGTTTGCTTGCTCAGACTTTCCTAGGACTCTGGGGACATGCAGAGGAAGTTCTTTTAGAAACATTTTTTCTTGATCTTAAAAGCAATTGTGGCTGCTATACTATCCCTTTCATTCATCCCACTATCCTATGACGAGACTGGCCTCCTTGTTTCTTTGTTCATGACTAGACAGTCTTTTTCATTAGACCTCGGAGCTTCTTGATACTTCGTCTTTTGACATTGGAGTTTCTTGATGGGTTGTCATTAGACTTTGAGCTTAATTGATGGTTTGTCAGTAGACTTTGGGGTTTCTGGATGGTTCTGCATTATAGTGTATTTTTAGGGGGGATGGTTTGTCATTAGACTTTGGGGTTTCCGATGGTTTTAAGTGTACGCTGGCGCAATTGGCGGGCCAGTTCTTGTGCAAATTGCAGATTTCTTTTGTAACATATTTGCTCTGTTTCACATTTTCTGTACCCGGGACCTCTGACCTCTTTCTCCTACAGGAGCATGAGCGTGTCCACCAGCGAGGACCCTCACTGGGCTCCCAAAGGCCCAAGTTCTTCAAATGCTCCTCCTGTGATAAAGCCTTTGCCAAGCCCAGCCAACTAGAGAGACACAACCGCACACACACAGGTAATCCCACACATGCACGTGCGCGCACACATAGCGTTCACTCGAATAAATCTCTGACTAGTATTCTATTTAGAACTATTGTACATCCCAGCCTCGAAGGAGCGAAAGTGAAAATGTAGCATATGAATGAAGTTGCCATCCGAGTCCTCGACTAGAGTGACCTTCCATCAGGCATTTGGGACACTTCAAAGACCTTAGGAAAATGATTTAATGTATATGCCTCAATGGCAAAATGACCAAATTCACTTCTTCAGAGCACATCAATCACGTTCTCTCCTAATGTGATTTTAACACAACCCGACACGACAAAGAAGGATGTGCCTTTGCTCCTTTCAAATTGGGACCTTTTGTTCTGTAGGGGTAAGTATTAAGGTGAAGTGCGACTTGAACGTTTTGACTCGTTGGTACTTACTTCCTACTCTTATGGCCACCCACTCAATGGCTGTGTCAGTGACAGGCCGGGTTTGAGGTTACTGTAATGTTGTGTGTTGAAGGACCCACTGGGGCAGCTGAACCGGTGTGTGTGGGGGGGGGGGGGGGGTCCTGTCTTACCTCTTATCGTCCCCAGCAGGAGAGACTGTAAGGGAGCTTGTACACACGACATGTAATGACAGCCTAGCTTGCTAGTGTTACATCAGCAAGAGAAAAGCATCACAACCATTGCTTTTAGCCCATCTTTAAGCTAACGGGGGGCCTCTTCGTACTGGAAATTGGTTTTACTCTCCATCGTCTTCAACAAATTGTGTGGCTGCTTTCTCACAGTGCAGTTTTCATGGTTTAGATTGAGGCAGAGGTACTTAAATAATGGCCATGGACTTAGTTGCAGACATAACAGGTCTCCTTAATTTCAGTCAAATAAGTCTGTGTATTTTCACTGTAATGGTACCAATTATGGCAGGTCGTTATGTTCCAAGATTATTCTAAAGGTCATATCCTTTTTTAAATGGGAGGCATCTCCTGGCAACGCTATTATTCTGATTGGCACAGTGGGCTACAAGTTATATTGGTAAATCTGATTTACGCTTTGCCAGCGGTTCACATCTTTCAGCAGATAATGTAAGCTGACAAGGCCTTTAATTTTTTATAAAAATGTTATTGCATTGGATGTAAATTGCTAATGCTTGCAGTAATATACTGCAACTCATCAATTACTGTAAGCGCATCAACTTTTTAGAGTTACTTCTGTTCCGTATTTCAAACTTATCTTAGTGCGAGACAACTTTTTATTGCCTTCACCGCACACAAGATTGAATTAGAATGTATGTTTTGTATTCATCCGGCGAATTGCACCGCCATTTGCATGCAAGCAACCTTTGTACTCATTTAAAGTCTTGAGAAGGTGTCTATCTGTGTTTGTGCAGGTGAGCGTCCCTTTAAGTGTTCCCAGTGTGACAAGGCCTTCAACCAAAAGAGTGCCCTGCAGGTACACACGGTCAAACACACAGGGGAGAAGCCCTACAAGTGTGAAATCTGCAGCATCAGCTTCACACAGAAGAGCAACATGAAGCTGCACATGAAGAGGTCGCACGGCTATGGTGAGTCACGGACACACAAACACTCAAACACGCGCAATACTTTTGCTCTCTCTCTCTCTCTCTCTCTGAGGAGGCTAGTCCATTATTGATGGGGACCGCAGCCCAAATTCTCACCCATTTCTCGAAATTCTTGCGGACTGAGATATGTTCTGGGTAGCCTCTGAGAATAACATTGACGTATACACGGACACGGTGACTGAGTTCATCGGGAAGTGTATAGGGCGTGTTGTTCCCACGGTGACTATTAGCCTCTTCTGGATAGGACCCTTCATCTCAATTTCAGTTCAATACAGTTCAAGAAATAGAGGTAAAAAAATATTTACTAAATAAACGAAAATACATTTTAAAATAAAAAGTAACAAATAAAATAACAATAACGAGGCTATATGCAGAGGGTAACGGTACCGAGTCAATGTGCGGAGGTACAGGTTAGTCGAGGTAATTTGTACATGTAGGTAGGGGTAAAGTGACTATGCATAGATAATAAACAGCGAGTAGCATCAGTGCAAAAACAAAGGGTGGGGGGGGGTGTCAATGTAAATAGTCCGGGTGGCCATTTGATACATTTTTCAGCTGTCTTATGGATTCGGGGTAGAAGCTGTTAACTTCTTATGGCTGGGGGCAGTATTGAGTAGCTTGGATGAATAAGGTGCCCAGAGTAAACTGCCTGCTACTCAGTCCCAGAAGCTAAGATATGCATATTATTAGTAGATTTGGATAGAAAACACTCTGAAGTTTCTGTTAGGATATTTTATCAAGATTTAACCTGTCTAGGATGAGGGTGCCGCTAGCGGCACTCCCCCCCCCCCCCCCCACTGAAAAGGCAGAGCCGCGAAATTCAAAAAAAATATTTTTTTTAAATATTTAACTTTCACACATTAAAGTCCAATACAGCTAATGAAAGACACAGATCTTGTGAATCCAGCCAACATGTCCGATTTTTAAAATGTTTTACAGGGAAGACACAATATGTAAAGATGTACATCTATTACCTAAAAACACATTAGCATAATCCACCATCTTTTATTTGTCCACCAACACCAGTAGCTATCACCAATTCGGCTAAACTAAGATATTTATAGCCCCTAACCAAGAAAAAAACTCATTAGATGACAGTCTGATAACATATTTATGGTATGGGATAGGTTTTGTTAGAAAAAAGTGCATATTTCAGGTAGATGGCATAGGTTACAATTGCACCCACCGTCACAAATGGAATAGAAAAACTACTTAGAGCAACGTGTTTACCTACATACTAATCATCAAACATTTCGTAAAAATACACAGCATACACGAATCGAAAGACACAGATCCTGTGAATACAGACAATATTTCAGATTTTCTAAGTGTCTTACAGCGAAAACACAATAAATCGTTATATTAGCATAGCACATAGCACATAGCAGCCCAGCATTGATTCTAGCCAAAGTGAGCGATAAAAGTCAACATCGCCAAAATATATTAATTTTTTCACTAACCTTCTCAGAATTCTTCAGATGACACTCCTGTAACATCATATTACACAATCCATATAGAGTTTGATCGAAAATGTTTATATTTAGCCACCAAAATCATGGTTAGACAATGTGAAATGTAGCTCAGCTGGTCAGAAAATGTCCTTGCGCCACTTAGACAGTGATCTACTCTTATACATAAATACTCATAAACGTGACAAAAAAATATAGGGTGGACAGGGATTGATAGACAATTTAATTCTTAATACAATCGCGGAATTACATTTTTTTAATTTATCCTTACTTTTCAATACAGTTTGCGCCAAGCGAAGCTACGTCAAAAAACATGGCGTCCTAAGCCACTAAAATTTTTCGACAGAAACACGATTTATCATAATAAAAATGTCCTACTTTGAGCTGTTCTTCCATCAGTATCTTGGGCAAAGGATCCTTTCTTGGGAGTAATCGTCTTTTGGTGGAAAGCTGTCCTCTTGCCATGTGGAAATGCCAACTGCGTTCGGGATGAACTGGAAGCGTGCCCAGCTATTCACAGCGTTAAAGAAATAAATGTCCCAAAATCGCACTAAACGGATATAAATTGCTATAAAACGCTTTAAATTAACTACCTTATGATGTTTTTAACTCCTATAACGAGTAAAAACATGACCGGAAAAATATAACAGGCTAAACTAACGCTTGGAAAAATAGCAGGTCGATGTCCTCCACGCGCATTACGCAGCTGCAAAGGAGCTCCTACCTACAGGGTTTTTTAATTTGTAGTGCCTGTGAACGCGCAATCGACCCCATTCAAATCGTCATCACGTAAAGGCATCCAGGGGAAGACGTAAGCAGTGTCCGTATAGTCATAGCAATAACAGTGCCCTTTTAACTGACTCCAGAACAGTGGCCAAAATTTCTGAAATCTGACTCCATGTCAGGGAAATTGCTGTAGAATGGGCTCTGTTCCACTTAGAGACAAAATTTCAACTCCTATAGAAACTATAGACTGTTTTCTATCCAATAATAATAATAATATGCATATTGTACGATCAAGGATTTTGTGGGAAGCCGTTTCAAAAATTACACGATTAGCATAAATAGTCACAACAGCGCCCCCATCCTCAACAGGTTAAGATAAATTATTAAATAATTCTACCCAGAAACTTAACCATTAGGATTAGAGGTTAGGTAGCATGTAGGGGGGGTAGAAAGGAATGTCTGTGTGTGTGCCTAAAGAAAACTAAGTGGATCATTAACCTATGTTTGAACCGACTAAGCTATAACTCTGTGGAGATAAGGGAAGACAGCTCAAGCCCCTCTAGGTTTTCCTCACCTGGGGGGGACGGGAACTGTCAGCTAAGTGGTAATAAACTATGAAAAGACTTCAGGAGATAATCCAGATATTGTGTGTATGTATGTGCGTTAGTAATAGAAGGGATAAAAAGAACGGTTTTGTATATGCACGTCAGAGATCTCTCGAGAATAAACGCTATTGATTAATTTGGACACGGGTCTCTGTCTATTTTATGCAAATAAGAATCTTACAAATTCTTATAAACGGACAGAGTGTTTGCATTGTTATAATTAAATTGGTTAAAGAACATTTAGGAAACAAATTCCTTCATCGGTTTTTAAAACTGTTTGAATGATGTCTGTGAGTATAACAGAACTCATATGGCAGACAAAAACCTGAGAAAAAATTCAACCAGGAAGTGGGAAATCTGAGGTTTGTAGGTTTGCCTATCCAATATACAGTGTCTATGGGGTCATATTGCACTTCCTAAGGCTTCCACTAGATGTTTGATGCTTCTACTGTGAAGGATGAGTGAATAAGAGCTGATTGAGTCAGGGCTCTGGCAGAGTGCCACGAGCTCACTCAGGCGCGCCCCTGTGAGAGTTAGCTGCGTTCCATCGCATTTCTACAGACAAAGGTATTCTCCGGTTGAAACATTATTGAAGATTTATGTTAAAAACATCCTAAAGATTGATTCTATACATCGTTTGACATGTTTCTACGAACTGTAATGGAATTTTTTGACTTTTCGTCTGGCCTGCGCATCATCAATTTGGATTTTGGAACTAAATGCGCAAACAAAAAGGAGGTATTTGGAAATATATTATGGACGTTATCAAACAAAACAAACATTTATTGTGGAACTGAGATTCCTGGGAGTGCATTCTGATGAAGATCATCAAAGGTAAGTGAATATTTATAATGCTATTTCTGACTTCTGTTGACTCCACAACATGGCTGGTATCTGTATGGCTTGTTTTGGTATCTGAGCGCTGTACTCAGATTATTGCATGTGTGTGCTTTTTCCATAAAGCTTTTTTGAAATCTGACACAGTGGTTGCATTAAGGATAAGTTTATCTAAAGTTCCATGTATAATACTTGTATCTTTTATCAATGTTTATTATGAGTATTTTCTGTAAATTGATGTGGCAAAACATTAGTGAACATAACGCGCCAATGTAAACTAAGATTTTTGGATATAAATATGAACTTTATCAAACAAAACATACATGTATTGTGTAACATGAAGTCCTATGAGTGTCATCTGATGATCATCAAAGGTTAGTGATTAATTTTATCTCTATTTCTGCTTTTTGTGACTCCTCTCTTTGGCTGGAAAAATGGCTGTGTTTTTCTGTGAAGCCTTTTTGAAATCAGACACTGTGGTGGGATTAACAACAAGTTTATCTTTAAAATGGTGTAAAATACTTGTATGTTTGAGGAATTTTAATTATGAGATTTCTGTTGTTTGAATTTGGCGCCCTTTACTTTCACTGGCTGTTGTCAAGCCGATCCCGTTAACGGGATCTCAGCCATAAGAATTAAGGAGCCGTTTGGACCTAGACTTGGCGCTCCGGTTCCGGTGCGGAGCAATAGCAGAAAGAAAAGTCTATGACTTGGGTGACTGGAGCCTTCCTCTGACACCGCCTAGTTTATAGGTCATGGATGGCAGGAAGCTTGGCCCCAGTGATGTACTGGGCCGTACGCACTACCCTCAGTAACGCCTTACGGTCGGATGCCGAGCAGTTGCCATACCAGGCGGTGATGTAACCGGTCAGGATGCCCTCGATGGTGCATCTGTAGAATCTTTTGAAGCCAAGAAACACGAGCAATGGACATTAGACCCGTGGAAATCTGTCCTTTAGTCTGCTGAGTCCAAATTTGAGATTTTTGCTTCCAACCGCCGTGTCTTTGTGAGACGCAGAGTAGGTGAACCGATAATCTCCGCATGTGTGGTTCCCACCGTGAAGCATGGAGGAGGAGATGTGATGGTGTGGGGGTGCTTTGCTAGTGACACTGATTTATTTAGAATTCAAGGCACACTTAACCAGCATGGATACCACAGCATTCCGCAGCGATACGCCATCCCATTTGGTTTGCGCTTAGTGGGACTATCATTTGTTTTTCAACAGGACAATGACCCAACACACCTTCAGATGACCTGGCCTCCACAATCACCAATTTTTTTTGATTTGTTCAACACTTTTTTGGTTACTACAGGATTCCATAGTTTTGATGTCCTCACTATTATTCTCAATGTAGAAAATAGAAAAAAATTGAATAGATAGGTGTTTCCAAACTTTTGACTGGTACTGTATATTCTATTCAGCTTTGTTCAATTGTATTCTCCATGCTATAAAATAATGCCACGGAATTCTAAGCTAAATGAACTAGTGTAGCTCACAACCATTTGGCATAGCACAATAGCATGTGAAATTTGCACAATAGCATGTGAAATGTATTGTCAATCAGTGTTGCTTCCTAAGTGGACAGTTTGATTTCACAGAAGTGTGATTGACTTGGAGTTACATTGTGTTGTTTAAGTGTTCCCTTTATTTTTTTGAGCAGTGTATTTCTTAATTCCATTCTTTTAGGTTTGTGTATTGTTGTGAATTGTTAGATACTACTGCACTGATGGAGCTAGGAACACAAGCATTTCGCTACATCTGCAATCTGCTAAATATGTGTATGTGACCAATAAAATGTGATTTGATTTGTGGACTACTTTTGACCACGGCGCATAGGGATAAAGCACACTAATCAGGCTGATACTCCATCTCTCAATTCTGCTGCATTTCCCTGCCTGACAGGTCTTTTTGACAGAGAAGGCAGCCAGACTTGTGATGACAGAACCTGTCCTTTTCGTTCTCATTCTAAGATGGATACGGAAGCTTCAGGCCTAAATATTTCAACAGCCACCGAGCTGATTGACTGGAGCTGTAACTCAGTGCTCTATTAGTTCACCTTGAAACGGGGAGACCACACACAAACCAAGGGGATGTTGTTGTTAGATCTATCTGAAATATGCAACCCTGTCGCTAACGTTTTGTGATAAATAGCACTTCTAATTCCATGGTAAATATGTGAACAGGGCTCTTTTTCACAGGACTATTGTGCATTTCATTTGACATTCTAATTGATTAATCCTCATTATAAACTGGGGGGTTCGAGCCCTGAATGCTAATTGGCTGACAGCCTTGGTATACCAGTCCGTGTACCACGGGTATGACAAAACATGTATTTTCACTGCTCTAATTAAGTTGGTTACCAGTTTATAATAGCAATAAGGCACCTTGGGGGTTTGTGGTATATGGCCAATATACCACAGCTAAGGGCTGTATCCAGGCACTGTGTGTGTATGTGGGGGGTGAGTGCGAGCATCAGTCCTTGCCCGCTTATAAGGGAAGGCTAGCAAAAAAAAATCCAAGGCGATTTCTAACAAACGTTCACCTGCGAACATGTGTTTGAATGATTCACAATAGCTCTTTTATTGAGAGTGTCAGAGAGAGAGAGAGAGACAGTAAAATGAAGTGAGTTCATTCAATAGATAGAATGGGCTTAATTATGGACCCTTGCTGTGACGCACTCTCCCGTTTGTGCCTGTTTGGTTCTGTATACCTCCATTACAACGTTTGATGGTTAGTACAAAGGAAATGTCCTCTGCTGAACTGACTCGAGGGTAACTCTCATGTCTATTGATGGATCCCGGACACAAAGGCTCTGTCTCGACTGCTTACAACGTCTGTCCTCACCACCTCTTCATCTGCACTGATTGGGAAAAACAATATGGCTGAAGGCGACTCATCCTCCTCAGGCTGACTCATCATCACCTTGTCAATTCTTCCAAATCAATGCATCGAAGGAGAGGATTTTTTTTTTGGACAATTGAGAAAGAGCTCTGGTTAACTTTCACCTGTCACTCACCCCTTCCTCTAACTTACTTCACAGGTGATAAATGTATTGTGTGTTGTACTGTATTTTTTCATTCTTAAACTCTGAAACTTCCTTGACACTCTCCAGTCTAACAGCAACGTTCATGAGTAACTTTGTCCCTCTCACTCTGTCCTCTCTCTCTCTCTTTCATTCTCTTCTCTTTCTTACTCTCTCTCCTTCTCTCTTTCTGTGTGTCTTTGTCTCTGTCTGTCTCTCCGTCTTTCTCTTGTACACAGGTACCGATCGGACCCAGGAGATGACTTTGGAGCAGGGGACAGAGACGGAAGTGGATATCCCTCCCGAGCTGAATGACATGGAAGAGGTTGTCCAGGAGTCTTCTGGAGACTGGCACTGTGGCATTCCCAACGTCTTCCCTTAGATCCCAACTCAGAATTGAATTTCCCATCCCGGTTCATCCCAGCAATAGACTCTTTACTAGGAGTCTGTGCACTGATGATACAAAGCACTGATTTTACCACTAAGTAGGCGTGGAAAAACATAGCACTCAGATCAACCCCCCCCCCACCACCAAAAGCTTTTTAATTGAGTTGGATGGTTCTACACTTTTTCTAAAGCATACCCACGGTGATGTTGCCAATCAAATACTGAAAACAGAAAGCGTGTGCGGCTGTACCTACACACATTGGGTCTTAGCAGCAGCTATTCCTGCCTGTTTCTCTTGTCCTCAGATATGCATTAAATGGGCAATCTGTGATTGCTACATCCATTTTTGAACCTTTAAATTCATGATATATACCCATTGATTATTGAAGACTATAACTTAAAAATGCCTCATGAGCCTAGTTCAGCTTGTTCCTCTTTTTTTTGTAAAAAAAAAAAAAAAAAGCAATTGTAAACAAACCTTTTATAGTCTCAACATGGTTAAAACTATCCTTTTGATATCATGGTTGTTCAGTCCTGGCATCCATAGCTCTGTCTCATGAATTTGAGAGTGGTTACATTTTTCCAGCCCCATCCCTCAGCTATTTACCAAATCAGTGGCGGGGTGCCCTCTTTTGTTATTGTTTGAACTGCGGATTGTCCCTTTAAAGGCCGAGAACTGGTCCTTCCATTTGACTAAATTGCTGAATCAGCCTGCGCTCTGAATCTCATTAGTACGAGTCCCTTATGAGACGTTTTAGTCAATAAGCCGTTTAGTAATCAGACGCTGACCTCCCCAGTACAGTTCACCGGTCGAGGCTGTAGCAAGCTGAGGTAGGCTACCGGCGGTTTGTTCCTAGACTGTTGTTTACTCTGTTTGCCAATAAGAGGAGCAAACACTATAGATCTGCATGGCTGCACTGTCAGTCCTGCGGTACTGGTTCATGTCTTCCCTGTAGAGTAGTATAACCACTCACAAGCCCCATCCACAAACAGCATCCTAGATCCTACCCTCCCTAGGCACCCCTGTAGAACCGCAGTCCATAAGTCAATCAATATAATGTCTTTTTTAAAGCCCTTTTTTACGTCAGCAGTAGTCAGTCACAAACTGCTTCATATGACCTATTACGGATTGGACTAGGTATAAGCAAATAGTGTGAGAACTCCACCTTGCCCGCTGAAAGGCTGGATGAAACGTTAGCCTTATTGCTTATTCCTATCCAATCATTTCAGATGTACACTAGCGTATAACGGGCTGGGTGCAGGGGTTGTTTCTAGACGGGGAGCTCCATCTCTCCCGTGCTCCTGGGGCTGCTCCACAAACTGCAAACAGGCCGACTATTAACTGTTTGACAATTGAGCTGTGCTTTAACAGGCACACACATTGGAGTGCAGTTTACCAGAAAAATACATTTTTTTTTTTTAAATCACATTATTTTTGCTGTACCCTTTTCTAAAAGGCAAGCTAAAGGTTTTGTTTTTGATGAATTTTTTTGTTGCCATAAAGTTGAAGGTAGCCTTGAATGGTGAGACTATAAAGTGCTAAGGGTCATATGGATCAGACCTGGGTTCAAATACACTTTGAAATGATTCGCTTTAGTCTGCCTGGAGTGCCAGATGGGTGGGTTTGCATAATGCAATCTTGGAAATGACTACTCAATAGGTTTCATTGTGCCTGGCAAGCTCGATCAAGCATAATGATTTTGAATAGTATTTAAACCTTGGTTTGGTGCGGATTTGATCCCTCTCTTAAATGTTATGCCTGTAATTTTGACAATGATGATGACCTGTGATACCACTGTTTATTGGCTGCTGTATGAGGGCTTCAGGGGTTGACTCTCCACATTCACAATGTGTTGCATGAAATTGTAATTTAGTTGTAAACTTATGCACAGCCATTTTGTAATCTGATATTTTATTTTGCAATGTAAATAGTGTATGAAAGATTGCATATATTTTTGGATTCCTTATCAAATTGGTTGTGAACAAGAATTCATTTTTTGTCAATTGCTGAACCAGTTTACAGACTATAAGCGTTTTTGTTTTTTTGTCAGGAATGTATTTTGTAATGTTGAAAAGTATTTAATTAATAAAACCATACATTTTTTTACAGATTTAATGTGTGCCAATTGTTTTAGAAGTAATTTGTGTGAAGTTGATTGCATTTCACCTATGTTTGATTTTCTGTAATACGTGAAGATCTCAGTATGTCTCTGCATCAAAACATTGTATCTAGAAAAAGGAAAATGTTTAACACATGAAAACCCATTTTTGTCCCTCTGTCTTTCATTAGTCCCAGAGTTATTAAACTTTCACACCATATGGAAAAAGCATGACTACTTTCAACTTCTGTAAATTGAAACGTCGCTTCCCTGACATTGAGGCATTATTCAATTCCTTTCCTTGATTAATCAATTATTGAGCAAACACAATTACTCTTGGAACCAGGAGTGAGATACAGCTCTGTCATGAGTCTGCTTCAAACGACACAATGACCCGACCTTAACAAAGATGGATACCGGTACAGTGTTGAATGTTTCGTCACTTCTTGTTCCCTACATCTGCAAGTTACTGCATGTGTGTACACTACTTTTTAAACTTCTATCGAACAACACAACCAGAGACACATAACGGGTTTATCATTTTTAATTCCTTTATTTATTTTTGTCTAGTTATTAAGTGGCTGGTCGTACATCTTTTTATTACAGATTCAACAATGACGGTCTCAAGAGTTTCATTTACATTCATTCACAGGACCCATACAAAAAACGTGAGCACACATTAAGACATGGGGGAGGGGAGACGGGGGCAGGCAGGGTATGCTACAGATTACAAACGTCTGTTTTAAAACACATGGAGGAAAGACACTGGTGTGGGGGTATTGGACAGTACAGTGGCAGTAATAAGCAGTTTATGCAACTCGTCGCTCGTGCCTTGGTCAACAAACTCCCCGTCCTCGATCTTCATCTTTTTTTTTAATAACGTTTATGCTTTTTACACGGTTAAATAACGAGCACCTTTATGACAGTGTTGGTCTTTTAATATCCACACAAGAGTAAACACAGCACATTGTTTTTGGCAGTCAGAAATGGCATTGCTTAGCTAGCTGTTTTGTATTCATATTTTGTGCAGCGCTTCGATAGAGATATATAAAGCAAGAGATGCCTAAGACAGAGAAGACCACAGAATCTAGACTACACTAATTGGGGGGAAAGGGTCTGAATCTGTCCTCCCGTTGGACATTGCCATGCGTGTAGTAGGTCCAGCGTGAGCTTAGTTTCAGAGCAGTCGGTGTCTGCTTCTCAACGGTCAAAACAGTGCACTTCAGACGAATCTCAGTTATATATCTGGATGGGGAAACTCCCAATACCATACCCGTTAGTGTCTTAATCAATCTACGTGTACTGGAAATCAAAACAACATTAGAAATGATATCATCCATTGACTTCTACAATTCAGTGGATACTACAGACAGAGACTTTTAGTAGGTTAACAACTTTCAGTAGCTCGGTGTCATTTTACCACCGAGGATCACAGCCGGCCATAGACCCTAATGTAAAAACACGGAAAGACAGCAACACTTAAGACAGGACACTTACACGAATGATACAGGAGGGTAGACATACAAACACATGACCAACTGGCCAACCCATGCAAGCTGAGTAAGACAATGCTTAGCTATGAATTCATGTCAGGGTGTACAGAAATGGGAGAGGGTGTGGGGTTTTTGGGGGGAACTACAAAGACAAGCATGACAAGACAGAGAATCACTCGTTTCTGAACCAGAACCAGACCTGGTCACACTTTCACAACCACAAGCGGTCAGGGCCAGGTCAATTGGACCTAAGCTACTTCAGCCAGGTCTGGTCCAGTTAGCCAGCCTTGTTAAACGACTCTATACAGACAGACAGAGAAATAGAAATGAAGACAGGTACTGTAAAGCTATGACAGGGGTCCTTTAGGCTGTAAGAGGGGGTCCGGATGACTTCAGCAACAGTTCACATCCAAGATGGTTGCACAGGAGAGGCGGGAGGGAGGAGCAGGGGCGGGGGTGGGGGGCACAGATTGTGTCGCTATATCTACCAGCCGGGTGCGGTGGGGGGAGGCATTTGAGTTATAAAATGAAAGTGTTAGAAAAGCAGGGAGAGGTGTGTGAGTCGACAAAGATCTGTTCTTTGATCTTCTTTGTTTTCCCCCACTTGCGTCCCTTTTCTTGACATGTGCTTTTGTGCTCTTGAAAGGGGACCTCATTTTTTGGGTAGAGACCCAGTCCGGCTTGCGCCCTGCAAGAGAGAGAGAGACGAAACATAATCAGGAAATTGACTGTTTTTGGCATTCGCTAACGATGCTCACTAAAGGGACCTGCTAATTAGGACACAAATGTCCAGCTGTATATTGTCGTACAGTCTATGTGGCCTTGAGCATTGTGTACTATTGTTTGGTTAGAATAAGTGGGTGAGTTCTAGGTATTATCAGAATTGTTCCTTTTGTGAATTCTCGGCTATGCCCTAAAAAGAAACATCTCCCAGTTCAAATTTGCATGTTGTTGCCAAAACTGATCAATGACGTGTTGCACCAAGCTCATTCCCTAAGAATAGATTGTGCATTTTCCTCGTGGTGATATAAAAGTAGGAGAAAGAGGGGAGGATTGGCACGGAACAAAGATTATACAAATGAGACAATTCTTTACGGAGAACTATTGGAATGAATATAATCCATAACGTACAAAGCCTTTAAATCTCCTAAAACAAAAGGAGATGGGAGGAAACGGGCCAAGCTCTGAGCCATTCTTACAGCAATTTGAGCTTAAAATCATTATCGGTTCGAAACAGACTAATTAGAAAGCAGTAACAGAACTGGAGAATGGAAAACACCAAACAAATGAAAACATTTCAAATAAAAGTCCATCCCCAGATAACGATTCAAGATAGAGGAATCAGAAGCGCTAGAGATGGTGGCTTTAGCTTAACGCCAATTAGGCAAAGAGATTGTGGGGAAACGAAGAAGAGAAGATTGGCGTACTATTTACCCACACATTTGTAGATTTTGATCCTCTTCGTCATCTTTTAGTTATCGTAATGCCACATAGTCCAGCTAGCAAACACACCATGCAGGGAGCATGTGAATATATACAGACACTCGAAACATTTTTAAAAGTAGGCGTATGCTGAAGATGACTGTGCTTTGTTGCCTTGCTAATCAACACACCCACTGTGAGTGCGCTGACTGTACCTACGGTAACATAAGCTCCCTGTGCCTATTCTACCTAATTAAAATAACTATCTGAAGCTTGGGCCAGACGGGATAATTAAAACTGCCTCCAGAGCATGTCCTAGAGATTAGCATTCACCATGCCATGGATAACGCAAGGAGAGACAAACAGCCTCTCAGAATGCAGGAGCTCTCCGAGTCAATACTCACAGGAGAACGTGAGTCTATTGGCAGAGTGAGAGGTGAGAAAGATAAGCGGAGAGCGTACGAGAAGCAGAGAGACAGGCAGAGGCGGAGACAGAGAGAAAGAGAGGCAGAGACCAAAAGAGAGAGGCCGAGAGAGACACAGTAGAGACAGAAGATGGACAAAAAGAGACAAAGACAGGTAGAGACTGAGATAGAGAGAGAAGGAGAGAGACAGGCAGCGTGCCATTGCTCAACAATGGGCATGTTCCCTCTCTACTGTTAGGGAGCGTGTCAGCTGTTGCTGACAGCTTATTACAGTAAGTGAATGCACTGCTTAAGGATGTGCTCCAGTTCAGAGCCTGTCGCGTTACAGCGGAAGCAGAGGAAGAAACGTGGCCTGGAATAAACAGGGAGAGTCTGTCAATAGTGGATGCTGCTGATTGTAGCAAAAATACCTCAAATCTCATACGGAGGGTATACTCTCTGTTCATCTGTTTGAGATGAACACATCGGGGTACTATGCTGCCCCTTGAAAAGTCAGGAAATGTTCACTCAAGTGCATATAAGTGTGTCTGCCTTGCCTTTGTGTGTGCCCTACTGTGTCCGAGAAAAACCTCTTGTATAAGTCTGCCTGTGTAGTAATACATCCCAGTATCGTATACAGTGTACTTGGTACACGCATAAATGAACCAGATGGTCAATGTAATGAAAAGTGCAATGTCCTAGTTGTAGAAAGAATGAACGGCACTGCTTCCATAATAGCTTGGCTTACCTTATGGTGCGTTTGCAGTCGCGTAAGCCGTCGGCAAAGTGAGCAAAGCTACCACATGCCACAGCTGTAATTGCTAAGCATATTCCTTTGCAGTTAGCACAGCTCCCAGAACAGCCATTAAGAGTAAGCGGGACGACTATCCCGAAAGCTTGTTTCTAATCCATTCATTTCACAGCCAGGTGTAGGCCCTCAGGTGCAAGGTCACTGTCTGCGAGTAAGCAGCCAATTATGTTAGGCGCTACATGTCCGTATCAAGCCAAAAAATAGCACTACCTTTGACACCGAACTGCACTCTTTAATGCATGCAGCCTGTAGCATCAGCCAGACACTGTAATGATCACTGTCTAGAGGCTGTCTCAAGTTGCAGTTATTCTGCTGGTGGTATGATAGGCAATGGAAGGTGTCACCTTAGCCTATCAGCGTTGAATAAATCCATAGCAAGTAAGAGTAAATATATATTGCCGCTCATGACTCATCCGTTACTCACTGAGTGCTGGGTATCATCACTGAGGTGAAAGAAGAAGAGAGAGCCAGAAGGGAGGAATAAAAAAGAAAAGTGAGATCCCATCTGTTTAATCAAGCGCACATTCTGGAATTAGTTTCAATAACATACACAGGGGAATATAGAATGAGATATTCCCTTTTTATGTTAATGTCACAGGCAGATTAGAGCGTTTTTGTCACTTAAAAATGGGTTTCGTTTTTTTAGTTTACCATTTTGAAGATCTTGGACAGGGTTCCGCTGTCTCCTGCACCGGCCTTCTTTGCCTTAGCGGATCCTGTTGACTTCTGAGAGCCCTGGAAGAGAGCAGGGGTGAGGTGAGACACCGGGAGACATTGTTGTTGTCACCTAGCATGGTGGCCCAGTGTGTGCTTTTGCATCTCTGTGTTTGTTCATCTAAATGATTTCCTAATGGCTAAAAAGCGACAGCATATGTACATATCTTACGTGGGTATTGCACCGCCGTTTAGTACAAAACAAGGTTTTCTGATAATATCATGTTGCATGATAACAACAGAAGCGATAGCCTCGTCCCCGAGCTCAATTGAAAGCCAGCAGGTGACGAGGTTATAGAAGAGATGGCTATTGAGTCAGTGACTCTCACCGCGGAGTGACATTTTACATGCAGTATTGAACCGGCCGAGATCAAAAAGTGGCCCCTTTGCGGTGGCATTGAAGCAAATCAGTCTGAATCAAAGTGGAAGTGTTTCACTTTCTAAGTCAAACGTTTGAAAATTCAATCTCTTTAACAGCTGAGCTGTGGCTGCTCTGACTCTCAAAAGGGGGATTAGACTGAGAACTGTTCACAATAAACATGCATCAGGATGAATTAAAGGTGGGGAGGAACACCTCAAAGTGTTATTTAAAGATCCCTTACCTCAGAGAAGAGCTTTAAAGGTCTCATCCCTTATCACTGTTATTTTACCCCCACAAAGTGTTAGCTGTTATGTGTGACTCATCACACACACACACACACACACACACACACACACACACACACACACACACACACACACACACACACACACACACACACACACACACACACACACACACACACACACACACACACACACACACACACACACACACACACACACACTCCAGTGGAGGCTTCTGAGGGGAGGACGGCTCATAATAATAGCTGTAATGGAGTCAATGGAATGGTATCAAACGTGGTTTCCATGCAGTTGATACAATTCCATTGAATCCATTCCAGGCATTACAATGAGCCGTCCTCCCATCAGCAGCCACCACTGGCACATACACACACAGAGACACACACAAAGACACAAACGCATGTGCACACACACACACACAGGTCAAGAGAAGAGGACAAGACTTACAATTCAGCAGGGCGAATAAGAAAAAGCAGGATTAAGTTGCTGGTTATCATACCGAAAGGGACAAACGACTTCAGCAGGTAAAGAACTGGATATTTAATTGAGCCGGAGGCGGAGAGCTAGCCAAACAAAACCACTCAAAACATTATTTAATAAAAGAGAAAAACTGATGAGAGCGTTATGCATGTACGCTTGGATTAGAACAAGCTCTCAAGCCTTAAAATGGCTACAGAATATACTGTTTAAGGAACGGCCTGGGATTTCTCTCTTAGTTTTCTTTAGCTGTAGCGTTTAACCACGTACCAGGCCTAGTTTCGCAGTCATTGCCGTCCACTGGACAAGGACATGTAAGAGACAGAGACAGGGAACAGACAGGGGTGAGACACATGGGTGAGGGGAGGAAAGTTAAACACTCTGGTCTTACTCGAAGCAAAGGCAGTGCAGCAAGAAGAGATGAGTCCACATCCAGGGTAGAGCATAGCAGAGTAAGGCAGACGCTCGCATCATCAGAGAGCACAGATTCAGTGACATACAGTGCATGGCATTCAGTGACATCACATGTTAACAAAGCCAAATACACAATCACATCCAAAGACTAAAACAACCTTCAACTCCTCAATTGGACAATATTGACAAAGAGTAAGGTAAATGGGACTCACCCTAGACTTAGGAGGGGCAGGGGACACCTGAGGGAAGAGAGTGACACAGACCTTTAGAAATACAATTACATTTTAGTCATTTAGCAGACACTCTTATCCAGAGCGACTTACAGGATCAATTAGGGTTAAGTTCCTTGCTCAAGGGCACATCAACAGATGTGTCACCTAGTTGGCTCAGGGATTCGAACCAGTGACCTTTCGTTTACTGGCCTAAAGTTATTTATACCACTAGGGTACCTGCTCTTAACTGGTAGACTACCTGCCGCCCTCATATCAACAAGTCAAACATCAACAGTAGTAGGCAAACTATGCAAATGGGGTGACTCACGATCGTTCTGAAGAGGCGTACAACAGCGTTCTCCCCACCCTTAGGGGCTGCCTTGGCAGGTCTGGCAGGAGAGGAGGACAGGCCACGGAAGGAACCCTGGAGGAAATGGAGGGATGGATTGGAAGAAGGAAAGGAGGGAGGGATGGATTGGAAGAAGGAAAGGAGGGATGGATGGAAGAAGGAACAGAGGGAGGGATGGAAGAAGGAGAGGGAGGGAGGGATGGAAGAAGGAACAGAGGGAGGGATGGAAGAAGGAACAGAGGGAGGGATGGAAGAAGGAACAGAGGCAGGGATGGAAGAAGGAGAGGGAGGGAGGGATGGAAGAAGGAAAGGAGGGAGGGATGGAAGAAGGAACAGAGGGAGGGATGGAAGAAGGAAAGGAGGAAGGGATGAAGAAGGAAAGGAGGGAGGGATGGAAGAAGGAAAGGAGGGAGGGATGGAAGAAGGAACAGAGGGAGGGATGGAAGAAGGAAAGGAGGAAGGGATGAAGAAGGAAAGGAGGGAGGGATGGAAGAAGGAACGGAGGGAGGGATGGAAGAAGGAACAGAGGGAGGGATGGAAGAAGGAAAGGAGGAAGGGATGGAAGAAGGAACAGAGGGAGGGATGGAAGAAGGAAAGGAGGGAGGGATGGAAGAAGGAACAGAGGGAGGGATGGAAGAAGGAACGGAGGGAGGGATGGAAGAAGGAAAGGAGGGAGGGATGAAGAAGGAAAGGAGGAAGGGATGGAAGAACATTATAAAGGCACAGCAGGAATACATATAGCCCAACACAACCTAACATGAAAATGTGCTCCCTGAACCAGACCAGGCTGTACTCTGGCTCTACTCTCGAGCTCCTGAAAGGTGTTAGCATTGGAAACAGCTGGTGGCATATTGCCAAACACCAGGGATGCTGGAGCACATTTTCTGGGGCTGTAGAACGGCTTCTTCTTCAGCTGGATGGATGGACTACCTGGGGAGCTCTTACATCACAGAGGACCTGAGACAAGCTCTCCGAGTCATTCAGAGCAGACTCACGTAGGCGTACACAGATAACGCCCATCCAAAACTTATTCAAACTGAAAACAAGTGATTAAAAACTAACGGGATGAAGGAATTATTCATTAATTAATCAAGTCAGTAAGAAATGTTTTGGATCTTTGCAAAGTGTGATAAATATCAACACTAAATGCTGTTGAAGGGGATGTTAAGTAGAGATCAATACAATGAAGTACTTCAGACAAATAAACCTTTAGAGGATTGGATAGGGATGAATGCAAAATTAGCTCTATGTCTCATTCTCCTGAACTTGAATAAATAGCCCCCATACCCACCCCCCCCCCCCCCTCTCTCACAATAGGCTCTAACATGTACTTTCCAGACGCACACAACTGGGACCTTAATTAAAATGGTGTGAATCTGCAGTGATTCATTGTCATTTTCTCAATAATAACCCTGATTATTCCCAGTCGGCTATTTAGGGGTATGTTTGTGAATAACATCCTTTATATAGCGAAACCCATTTCATCCAAATGAGTGCCTCTCTCTCTGTGGTATTTTGTGGAGTGAGAGCGAGGGACCTTTATGCCCCCATTCATGTCAGTGAGTGAAGAGACTGGAGAGGCTGAGGCTCTCACTGAATCACTGCGATTATCCCTATGAAAGAACTTTACCAAAATGAGAGGGCAAACACCCCTGTACATCGTTCACAATATAATACACTCATTAGCGCTTCCAATTGCATTTCATTCACTGTCTTCTCTGCCCATATATGGATGGATAGTTGGATGGATAGATGCAGACTCAAGCAGGCAATGACCTCAAGAAAGAAACACATTAGCATTAAAAATGTGTTTGTTCTTAGGAGCATTATCCTCTCCAATAAATAGGTATCTAAACCAGAGGACCAGAGGGAATTTAGAATCTATCAAACTATTGGAAGTGGATGATAATATCCAACACATTTATGAATACAGAAGATGCTCAGTAGAATAGCCAGGTAGCATGGTTGTTGGTTTGTCAGTTTGTTCCCGATGAGCAAAAGATGTTGAAAAGACGTGGAAAATAAGTTATTTTCAACCAAAAAAAAAATGCTCATTGGGTTTGTGCTGGAGCTGGTACAGGTGAATTCATCTCACCACTTGTGGTTGTTGTGACGAACTGATCTGCCTGACAGGTGCGACGGGATGACTCAACGGTTATTCATTATGTGTTCCAGCAGCTCTGTCTCCAAAATGGAGACAACTTGGGATGCGTCCCAAATGGCACCCTATTCCCTATATAGTGCACTACTTTTGACCAAGGCCCATCAAAAGTAGTGTACTATATAGGGAATAGGGTGTTATTTGGGATGTAACACTAGGGGTTCATTACTGATTGCCATTGCAGAACCCTGTCCGCAGTTGATTAGTATTTATTTATTTTGATCATTGACTTGAGGTCACATATTCCCATCAAAGTTAGGTACTACACACATCAGAAGTTCCACTTATGTTCCCATTAAGTACAGTTCCAGAGTTTGAGCAGCCTGAGAGAATTAGGAAGAGAAAGTAGAGTCAGAAAGTGGAGGGAGAGAAGTTAGAGCGAGAGAGACATTGAAAGATGAAATTCTGAATTTAGAATCCGTTTGATTTATTTGTAAAGAAGGATCACAATATCCAGCTATGAACTTCACATGTCCTTTACTGAATCCTCTTGCATCGGATGTTGTCAGTATCGGTTTTCATTTTCCAACACAAGAGTGTTCAAAGGATTCTGATGCAAGGAGGGTCCTTTCAGGATAGAGCCAAGCGGGGGATTATTGTGTAGTACTTTTTTTAAAAGTCTGTCCTCCTGAGACTACCAACTGTTAAAAGTGGATTTCACTCCAAAGAAGGAGTCAGTCAGAGGCTAGTGGATCTGCACCCGGTGAGTCTTACTAATCAATCGCCGAGTTGTCTGTTATGACACTGACGGACATTGATCTTCGTGATCAATCAGGGCCCAAGTCAAATGTAAAGCTGTGATGGATTGAGAAGGAGCATGCACTGTATATGAATAATTGTAACGTATGGCGAATGGATGTTTCACCTATTGTGGGTGAGATCTATTCATTTGACCGTGGGCGGTTTGTGATTTGTGTGTGTCCACAATGACTCACACACTGTCTCAATAGGATAGGATGTAGTGATCACTATGTGGCCCTCATATCCTCCTGCTCCTTCATAAATAATACATTAGTGCAATTAATTTATTACAGAATAAATTATTGACCGTGGTCCATTTTTTAAGGAGTCAGCATCTGTCCAAGTTTGACCTCCTGCACCTCTGAGGAGAGGTTTAACAGTAATTAAATCCTCAGGGAGAAGGTGTCCTATGAGTCCTGAATACTCTCTCTACCTGGGTTTAGGTGACCTTGTTCTTCACTGCAGGAAACGTTTGGTTACACTTCATTTGACACGTCACTATGACATTAACACGAAGGTGTAATCTGGAGTCAAATCCATTCATGACTGCAGTTATAACGTATGACAGTTGTCATGATAGAGGTAACGTTTTGCGTTATGACTGTACTGCCCTAACACCCCTGGATAACAGCCTCTATGTCAGAGGTGAAACGAAGTGTCAAATGAAGTGTTACCGAACTTTCTCTACGCCGGCTGGGCTGCCAGGCTAGCAGCTAGCCGAGTTTCGAAATGATGAGCGGACGTCCACTGTTATGTAAATCCAATCATGCACGTCGAGAATGAAACGGGCTTTGTAGCTTTCTGAAAGTTGGATGACAGTGTGGTGCATTTTTATTGTTTTTCTTTTCCGCTGTGGAACGAGCCACTTTGTCAAATCTGAATTGTGGGTAAATAACAATGCGCTTCCGTGCCAGGAACACACACTTATCTCTCATACTCTTCAAACATCAGAGAGAGGAGAACATTCCCCCCCCCCCCCTCCCTCTGCCAGGTGACCTCTTCAGTTGTCTCTGTGCTGCAACTTCGCCAACTATTTAGGAGAAGCTAGCAGGAATTGGACAACTACGTCAGGGGGTTGACCGTTTACAACAAAGTGTCATATTAGAAAGCAGTGGAGCTCAAGGTCATTCCCTCACACTGACAACAATAAGACAAAGTTGTGGACTGCAATCTACTAAACCATAGTTAAACTGGTTCTTTACCATCCAAAACCAGGGTACTGTTTTTTTTTAAAAAGCATTAAATACAAAATGTGACTGAAATATAATTTTCAGTTGAATAAAAGTGATAAGGCAGACAGTACTAAAGATGAATTTCCAAAAGACAAATTCAGCAAATAAACCTGGTCCCAGATTTGTTAATGCTGTCTTGCCAAATCATACGGTCATTGTCACGCCCAACATGATTAACTTCTCACTGTGCCCATCAATGACAGAATGATCAGATATGGAGATTGAGGTGAGGCCAGACTGTTTGGCATGACAACAATTATTTTACAAGGCCTTAAGCTGCTTAATAAAAGCTGAGCTAAGAGTAAGCCTCATAATTCCATTAAGTCTACACAACACTTCTCCCAGCCTCATCTAGACAAGTATGCCATTACTGCAGAGTGTAGCCTTATCCACCCAAGAAGTAAAAGGACAAATCAATTGGGAATAGTTTGATGATGTACATTCCATTCCCTCTTCAACTGGGCCAGATTCTCCATTGGCTATTCCTCACACAGACCACCACAGCCCAGCATGAGAGGTTTCTCCTTAAGCTAGACTGGATCGAAACGGAACAGCCAACGTCACTGATTGAGATAATACAATGTGAAAATCAGCAATAACCACTACGCTCAAATCAGTGTGATCGTGTCCAGTTATGTTTTCGTTCCAAACATTCTGTGGTGTGACCGCACCTGTTGCGTCAGAGGAGGGTTATTAAAAGTGACAGTACATAATAAAAACAACAATACAAAAGGCGAAAAAAAAGCACGCTGCTCAGGGGTGGGTGTTGTTAAGAGAGTTTAATCATGCCATTTATCCAAAAGCTCAGAACAGGATCAGGTTAGGAACAGATGTTGGTCATTACAATTCACAGGAAACACAAGCATCGGTTGGATATCTCAAAGCATTAAAAAGGGGATCAGCGAATAGGATCCATGGATCCACCCTGGGATCAAACAGACTCCCACACACACACACAAACAGTTCCTGGCAGGGTAAAGGAAAACCTGGGTTCAAATACTATTTGAACTCTTTAAAATACCTTTAACATTTGCTTTAGTCTGCCTAGAGTTCCAGATGGCCAGGTTTTGCACGTTGGCGACTATTCTGCTTTCATGCCACGCAAACATTTTTTGACATGTTTGGCATGATGGCACAAACAGATTGGTACTCAGGCCAAGGACGAGTGCAAAACTTTTTGGGTTGTGAATCATAAACTGCTAGATCTCACAAAGCTACCGAATAGACCCCATATTTAAATGAGCTTATTTTGCAGTCATGTGGTTCAGTTCCATGGTGACTGCACATAGACACTCATTTATCCATCAATTAAGTCTAATAAGGTCTTCCCCTTTTTGAATAATATGGATTATCAATCAGCTTTGACAGGTAACAAATTGGCTTCAGTTCCTGAGGTTAAACCAGTTTTGTCCTTGTTTTTGGTGATATCTTTAAAAAAAATGTTATAGAAATATGACATCACCATGCAGATTCCCATGAACTAGTTTCAAACCAGAATCAACTAATGAAAAGATGAAAAAAATAGAGGTGAAACTAAGACAAGAACATACAACAGAAAGAGCAAATTCCAGTTTGTAAAAGGATCAATGGCTCAATAGTGAACGTTCATATCGATCAGTAACAGTAGCCCTTTCCTGCAGTCAAAGGACCTACAGTAGTGGCCTCATTGGTGGAATGTTACCCATATTTTCATAATTAATAATACCTAAAATTACGGGGCAAAATCTGGTGTTTCTTTGTCAAAAAGTTGTATTATATTTCAGTCTTCGGTGATGTATATAAAAGGTCATATTGGGACGCAAACACAAAATGTAATACATTTCAACTCTATATCTGACGTGGAACAGATGTCTTCTTTTTTTTTTTTTTAAGACCATAACCATGTGAGGTGTATACTTTTGTGTCAAAGAAGATTTGTTTAAGACTACCAAGAAACACTGTGACCCTGATTTAGCCACTGCAGTAAAAGAGTTAAAGGGCAATTCTACCACTTTTCAACTTAATTTTCATTATCTCCAGCACACTACCAGTGTCTACATATGTGAAAACCGCTCATTTCAACGATGTTTAGAAACAAATATAAAGTCAATAAGTTCTACCCAATGACAAGCATCTTAAAAACAGTGATTTTCAAACAGCATGAGATTCGCAGTGACAGGTTTCGATAATCACTTTAAAAAAAAATTTTTTTTTTATTATCCTACCCTGTGACCATGAGAAGCATTGTATATTTTTAGGACCTATCGTCTTATTTTTTTTTTTACCACAGATCATAGAAACACACTGTTTTTACATATGTAGACTGGTTTTGTGCTGGAGATAATGAATGAGGTTCCCATACCAGTTGAAAGCAACTATAAATGTATGACTCAAAACATGCTCAAGAGTATACAGCAACTTTTGATACAGTGCTCAACATGGCATTCTCTCAACACTGTAATGGACAAGGCCACTAATGCTGAGTTTCTATGGAAAATATGCATTGAAAACATCATAACTATTTTATGTTTTGTTATAAACTTATTTTTTATAAAATGTAATTCCCAGTGCAGTCAAAAATGTGATGTCCCTGTGTTTAATATACACGGAGTGTACAAAACATTAGGAACACCTGCTCTTTCCATCACATATATTGACCAGGTGAATCCAGCTGAGAGCTATGACCGCTTATTTATGTCACTTGAAGGGGAGGAGACAGGTTAAAGAAGGATTTTAAAGCCTTGAGACGTGGATTGTAGTACGTGTGCCATTCAGAGGGTGAATGGACAAGACAGATTGAAGTGCATTTGAACGGGATATGGAAGTAGGTGCCTAGGCACACCAGTTTGAGTATGTCAGGAACTGCAACGCTGCTGGGTTTTTCACGCTCAACAGCTTCCCGTGTGTATCAAGAATAGTCCACCCCCCAAAGGACGTGTTCCTAATGTTTTGTACACTCAGTGTATATTTCCACACTATGAGTTTGGAATAATACTGTGAAAGGATGAAAATTATGACAATTCCCTTTTAGTTTAAAAGCTGTTTGAAATGACAGCCTGAAATTTAAGCCTGTTTTGGTGGGATTACCAGTCGGTCAATTAGTTAATAGACCAATAAGAAAGAGAGTTCCAAACCTCTGCCAATAACGGCTAGTTCTCCTCCCCACTCAAACCACTCCCACACAGTCCTAACAAAATTCTTGCTTGAGAAATTACTCTTTGCTAAGAAGCAATTTTTGTTTCTTTTTACCATTTTAAATGAAAACAAATCACAGTAAAGGTACTTTATTGTTACCCAGAAATGATTTGATATTAGATCAAAAACAGCTACATTGGACTTTTAAGAATAAATACAAATATTTAACCTGTTTTATCCCTTTTCAAATTTTGATCAGTGCAGAAAAAAATAATTATGCTCGAGGCAACAGAGAGTTAGGTATCATATATTTGAAATACAAACACTTATCACAAATCTGAAGGCAACCCCTTGGTAAAAAAATATTTTTCATGTTTCTTTTAATCATAAACTAACTGCTCTGATGTAGAAAACGATTTCCTGAAAGAGCAGAGGTGACGATGACTTTCAAACAAAAAAAAAGCTAACACTGCCTCTTTTTACAATAATTTGGTTCATTCAATTTTGACCGGCAAAAAACAGTGACATTTTCACTCGTGACAGATATGTTTCAGCAGTCCATTTCAACGTAGTTTAAAATGTGAAAGAATCGGATCTACAATGCACACAACCAAATCATTCTGCAACTGAAGAAGAAGAAAAAAAATACTACTAAAATTACTTTTGAGCTGGGATTTAATTATATGCAAAAGTCATAAGATTTGTGTCTTCTCTGAAGTTGTTATAAGGCTTGACTGTCAGACCACATTCTGCAACCTATTGGATCATCATCCGAAACTACCATTCTCCTCTCTGAACCAATGAGGAACTAACTCCAAATCCCCAAAGTGGACTGAAACAGAGCTGGGAAAAATAACAGAGTTGGACTTGAACTCTCTCTTCAATACACTGTACCAACTTCAACACATAACTGTTGAAATATACAGTACGTTTTGTGTTAGACCTTCTTCTGCTTCCAAAGTTGACAACTGATACACAAACAGTGCCAAGCTGACTGAAATATGCACTGCACTGGGTTGTTAAATCAATGTATATCTACAGTACATCCCTTGTCACCAGCTCAAGGAGAGGCTTTGGGATTTAGCATTAGCACATCACAGAGAGATAGAGAGAGAGAGCGAGACAAAGGCAATGTGGCCACAATTATTCTCACTGTACCGCAAAAGTTATCCACACACATCTGGGTCCAGGTGGTGCTTGCTACGCCAGGATAGTGGGTTCAATTCCCGGGACGACCCATACTTAAAATGTATGCACGCATGACTGTAATTCGCTTTTGATGAAAGCGTCTGCTAAATTACATATATTTTCTGAACCTGCTCTCCAACTACACAACGCAGCGTATTGAATTCTACACAAACCCATATAGGATAAGGATTAGCGTAGATCAATGTTTTTTCCTATTCTATGGTATATTATATTATTTATGTTGGATTATGTACAATATTATGGTCTAGAGTTGTCTTTGTAAAGAAGGAGTGAGAGAATCCTAGTCGAAGACACTCTCTGCACCCGATGGAGGTCCATGCAAGGCATTTAGGTTATAGTTCTCCACCATGGACTATCCACAGTTTAAATGTCTAACAACTAAAGACTCATAAATCAGGAAAATTGGTAGCCTAACGATCATAACAGTCTCTCCCAAAATACATCTAAGGGTGCTGACATTTATGACATGTATTCCAATTTCCCCATGAAAATGGCAGAATCATTATTATCTCTTAAAAATACCTGATAGACAACTTTAAAATGGCTCCAGTTTTAGATATATTTACGAGTTAAGCATACAGTATATTTGGAATGAAAGCAAACACACATTTAAATGGAACAATTCAATCATTCACTTGTACTGTACCACAATTATGACCATATATGTACCGCAGATGCTTTGAAGCTCTAACTGAAATAAAATGTACAATTTTAAATGACAGTACCACGATAAAATAACAATTACAAAACAATTATTTGAAAGACTTAAGTCAAAGCCTCTTTGCGCTACACCAATCTCAAACCACACCCAAATCAGTTATCCAGTGTCTAAATGTAGTTTTCAATGCCATTCATTCGTAAATAAGCACATTTCAGGCGAATGTCTGAAACTTTGGTAGATCACATGATTTGTATTATTTTAAAGACATAAAATCGGAGCAAAAACTGGTGACAAATTCTTGCAGCTCACAATCTGCCAAAACCACAAAATCAGACATCAGTCCCTCAACTTAAGGCTGAACACAAAAATGAACCATAGTACATTAGAGGTGCATCTTTCAAACAAACCAAACTCTCTCCTTTCCTCACCTTGCTCTTCCTCTTCTTGTCCCCTCCAAAGAAGTTCCCAATTTGATCCATAAGGCCAGGGGCCTTCTTTTTCCTTCCCAGGCTAGACAGTCCAGAGGAGCTTGCAGTTGCCATGTCAGTGGTTTGGGTTGGGTAGTGCAGCTAGTATCTCTGTAAGTGGGGTTCTGTCTCTCCGGTAAGAGCGAAGGGGGTATTAAGAGAGAGAAAGGAGAGCAAAGAAACAAACTTAGTCTAGATCCTGATCCTCTGAACCACACTCTGATCCCGTTCCGCTGTGCTCTTGGATGGTCTGTAGCTCATCTGATTCAGAAGGGCGGTCTTTGAAGGTGTTGTCCTCGCGGCCCGGGGCATCTCGGGAGAAGAGGCGGACCAGGTGGGGGCGTGGCACGGCGCTATCGTCCGCATCAGCTGTGCTGGCCTCGTTCCAGGAGCTGCTGGGCCCCTCAGTGCCCGTGGAGTCAGTCACCGCTGCCGCCTTCTCAGAGGGGCAGCCATTGTTCGGGTTCACATCTGCCTCATCCAGGCCTGCGCAGAAACAAACAAGGGTTATCTATTGGACCATGGGCTTGCATGGCGCACAAGGGCCCTGCACAATGAGTCCCTTTGACAAGACCCTGCCCTTTCTGCCAGAGAAACTCAACAGAGAAGGGATCCTGAGTGACATGCCCTGTAATAGATCTAGAACACAGATCAAATGAATAGCTAGGAGATTACAGCAACTGGGAAAACCATACATGTTTAGCAAGGGTCATTACCGACTATCAAAACGGTTTCACAATGTCTCCTCCTCAGTCCATGCCAAAAGTTCCTTACAGTTATAATACTGTATAAAAGTAACATAGCACACACATATCCTTCCCTAAACCCCCACCACAAGCACAATAGCTCTCTTGGAATGATAATGGCATACTTTCCACATTCCTGTACTAGTACGGGAATCATTTTACCAGGTAAGTTGACTGAGAACACGTTCTCATTTACAGCAATGACCTGGGGAATAGTTACAGGGGAGAGGAAGCGGGATGAATGAGCCAACTGGAGGCTTGGGATGATTAGGTGGCCATGATGGTATGAGGGCCAGATTGGGAATTTAGTCAGAACACCGCGGTTAACATCCCACCCGAAAGACGGCCCCCTACACAGGGCAATGTCCCCAATCATTGCCCTGGTGCAATGGGAAATATATTTTTTTAGACCAGAGAAAAGAGTGCCTCCTACTGGCTCTAAAACACCACTTCCAGCAGCATCTGGTCTCCCATTCATGGACCGACCAGGAACAACCCTGCTTAGCTTCAGGCCAGCAGTGGGATGTAGGGTGGTACTCATATCCCTAGGTCAGTCATTTGTCATTTGTTGTCCAATGCCGACACGCTAATTCACAACTTTCTCCATTTTGTTTTCCACATGTGCAAATGGACACTATGGCCATTAGTGTGATGCTGAGAGCTACGGCATTAACTGTAACGTATCCCCTCTGACAGAAGCCACCATGCTAGCTAGCTCCCGGAGCACAGGGCATGGAGTGCAGAGCTCCCTGAAGAACAATGCAAACACTATACCGGACAAAATGGTGTAGAAAAAAACAACAGTGGAATCTGCATGCTAATATTTCCTCAACAGTGGTTTATTGTCAGAGCTGCATAGTTGTTTATGTGGGACAAGGAGGCCAGTGTCACTAAAATAACTCCTATAAGTATGGATTTTCAACCCGATTCACAGTGACACTCATCTGATGCCTGAGCAACTGCAAGGCGGGCGTTGGTTTGAGCCGGTTTGAGCAGATCATTGGGTTCGAGAAAGACCTCAACAGTACTTATTTGTATATTTAACCTTTAACTAGGCAAGTCACCTCCATCATCAACTGCCATCAAGTAGCATTGTTCTGATAAGCACTTTCCACTGGACTTACAGTATGACGACAAGTCACTTTGCATCTTGTATGTTTGGCAAACACAAAAACGCTTAATAATCTGTCTAACCCCCTTTCCTTCTCCCTCTCTCTGTGACTCTGGGAAAGGAACTGTATACCTATCGGAGTGTTTTGACATTGAAACACCTCCGAAAATGAAACACCAACAAATGTACAATTGTATAGTTTTGCATTGCCCATCTATTCCACCTGTGTGCATTGTTAGAAAATAATATAGTTATGAATAAAGTTTATAAAGATGGTCATCTTGACATCAGACTGCTTTAAAAAAGGTCTAAAAACATCTGACTGACTTTGATGTTGAAGTGGAATACCCCTTTAATGCTTCGTCTTTGGTTCCCTGGCAACAATACTGTGAACGAGACTCTCAGTCTCCATTAGGCTCAGCCACTACTTGCAGATGCACTCAGAATACGTCTGCACCGGGCCACCGTCTCCACTTTAAACACATATTATCAGTCATTCAATCAACAGGGCTGAATGCTAATTAAATAGTCTCCCTCACACACTCTCCCTGACAAATAAATTAAGAGCACTGTTCCCTCCACAGATAACGGAGCTTAACATTACTCCATTTTCTATTAGGAAATGCTGTTAGTCATATGCTCAGAGGAGCGTGGAGCACGGCGACGATGCCTTGAAAAATTGTGGACGATTGCATTTCATTAACGCTCCCCAAATTGCTTGTGAGACACTTTGAGTTGTGTCAGAAACGTCGGCCCCACTTTATACATAAAATATACAGTATGTTAAGCCCTAACAAAGTGGTACTAGAATGTCGAAAAAAAAATAAAAAAAATCAGGCAGAAGCAGGTCCAAAGCAAAACCATAAAAAATAAACATTTGCGTCATCTTTGAAAAACAAGGCTCGAAACAGCCTAAAAGTGAGATACGGGGATCGAAAGAGAGTGAGAAAGAGGTGATTTAACCCCTGTGTGCTCCTTCATTACATTAACAAAACCATGCTTACCCCTCTCCCCAAACAAAGATGCAGTAGCAGAGATAGCGGGGATGATAAAACACTGGTGCTTGTCAACAACATTCAGGGAAGTGAATGTGCGTGCTGATGCATAACACTGAGGTGGGGGTAGGAGGTAGAAATGTCTCTACAGAGCTGCTCAGGGTTTGCAATGTAGCACACTGCGCTCACTTTTCTTGATCTCTTGGTCCCTCTCATCAATTTCGTATTTAGTCATGTGCTTTTACGATGAGAACATTTAAAATGAGGCTCTCACGGCAACGTGTCCGTCACAGGGTAGGCTGAGGCGGGCACAGGGCCTGGCTGGAGACAGATGAAGGGATGAAAAGCAGACAGCCACTCATCATGATACAGTACATATTCGCTGGGGAGACGGACCACTTCAAATCAGGCCCGTTAATGACCTTTCTTAGAAGAAAGGTGCTATCTAAAACCAGACAGGGTTATTCGGCTGTCTCCATAGGAGAACCCTTTAAAGTAGGAGAAGAACCATTTGGTTCCATGTAGAACCCTTTCCACAGAGGGTTCTACCTGGAACTAAAAAGGGTTCTCCTTTGGGGACGGCCGCTGAACCCTTTTGGAACCCCTTTGTCTATGAACGTACTTTAAATATGTTTATTTAGCAAGCTATGACCGTTCCATAAAAAGAAGCTCTGTGGTGCCGAGTGAGAGGAGGAGGAGAAGGAGAAGCGACAACCCACAGTGACAAACTCTTGACAAACAGACAAGACGAGGAGAGGAGGAATGCAGCGAGTGGGCCTTGGCTTTCTCCCTTTCTCAATCGCTCTACATCTCTCCTCAAGGCCCCTGTAGAGCAGAGGACGTTTGGCCTTCTGGTGGACCAGCGTCTTGAACAACAACAAGGAGCCAGCCAGGATCCACCTACAGTGGTGGGACCCAGGCACGGGAAGTATTCCTCTAAGAAGCAGCGCAGCTATGTGGCCCTTGACCAGACCTCCCACCCAGGAGTAAAAAAACTGCCACCGCCCACTCTGTCACAGCATTCATCAAGGCTCCCGGACTTCCACCCACAGGCCCCCGGGTAGAATGACCCTCTGTCTTCAGACTCATCAGGCATTCATGGTCAGGCCGTCCTCCGGAGATTTGTCAGCGGCAGATAGAGGAGATGCTACAGACGCTACAGCTAAACCCCTTATTTATCGCCTCTGTCCTTGAAACCCCAAGCATGACCTCTTTGACCTTCACTTCCTACAACTGCTCAATCCAAATGGGGAATCATGCGTACGTCAGAAATAAGTTCAACCAAACCTGTGTACACTCTTAGAGGAACACTTTGAAGAACCCTTTTTGGTTCGAGGTACAACCCGTTTCGGTTCCATGTAGAACCTTTCCCACAGAGGGTTCTACCTGGAACTAAAAAAGGTTATACTTGGAACCAAAAATGGTTCTCCTATGGGGACAATGTAAGAACCCTTCTGGAACTCTTTCCGTACTAAGTGTGTATGTGATATCAACTTTTACTCAGGACAAAGAAATCTATAAAAATGTGTCAGTGGTAGTGCCAATCGTCACTATTTCAGCATGCACTCATGCAAAACAAAATCCACTTTGCTGGGTTACACTTCCTGTTCAGCATCAGTGTTGAGGTTTACATCGTAATCTGATCTAGTCCCAGTGAGGCTGGCACCACTACCAGCGATGATGGAACCTCAACTCTGTTCTGTCAACACCACCCAACGCTTTTCGCACTAAATCTGTTTACTGGCCAAGAACATCTCACTCAGAGCATTCTCTCTCTCTCTCAAGACTCTCTTTCCTTCAGTATTTTACTCTCTCTATTTCTCTCTCCCATGAAGTTTCTAGCCAATGATCTCTCCTCTCTCAGGTAAAAGGACAGAACAGGCATCAACAGGTTGCTATTAATCAATCCACAGTGCGTGTGTGTGTGTGTGTGTCTGTGTGCATGCATGCGGACGTGCGTACAGGGGCTTTGTCTCTAATGGGAAAGGGCAATTGCCTTGCCATCTCCTCAACAAAACAGCCGTTAGCTGTGTGAACATTTACAGTATGCCCAGAGAATACACTAGTTAGTTTCCTCTCCCACCACCACTGTCCTGAATCACTGGCACATTTAAACAGAAAAGGAGCAAATCCAGTCAGTGACAATGGCTTTCGTTTTACGCCCCGAGCACAAACACACCATTATTCCGCTATAGATGAACATGTACTGTGGGCTTTCGTCTAATTGGTTCATGTCTTCTTGTTTCATGACATTCCTCTTTACGTGATGTGTAATTCTTTAAAGTCTAAGACGTTGGGGGAGGAGGGGGTGCCAAGCTGACATATGGAATTGTTTTAAGATGGTCAAATGACATTTTTCAATTTTAGGACCTCTTTGGGTATATATTTTTTTATTTTATCCCAAAAAATGATTTGAAAAAAATATATAGATTTTGTCCTTTATTACTAAAGCCCATAGAAAAGCACGGAATAACATATTCATGAATGGCAAAAAGGACAGTCAAAAAATGGATCATAAGAAACAAGGTTTTGAAGTGTCTGTCCTAAGGCAAAGGGTGGCTACTTTGAAGAATCTCAGACATAACATATATTTTGATTTGTTGAACACTTTTTTGGTTACTACATGATTCCATATGTTATTTCATAGTTTTGATGTCTTCACTATTATTATACAATGTAGAAAACAGCAAAATAAAGAAAAACCCTTGAATGAGTAGGTGTGTCTAAACTTTTGACTGGTACTGTACCATTCAAAAGTTTGGGGTCACTTAGAAATGTCCTTGTTTTTTAAAACAAAAGTATATTTTTTGTCCATTAAAGTAACATCACATTGATCAGAAATATAGTGTAGACATTGTTAATGTTGAAAATTACTAATGTAGCTGAAAACGGCAGATTTTTTTAATGGAATACCTACATAGGCGTACAGAGGCCCATTATCAGCAACCATCACCCCTGTGTTCCAATGGCACGTTGTGTTAGCTAATCCAAGTTGATAATTTTAAAAGTCAAATTGATAAATTAGAAAACCCTTTTGCAATTATGCTAGCACATCTTAAAACTGCTGTGCTATTTAAAGAAGCAATAAAACTGGCCTTCCTTAGACTAGATGAGTATCTGAAGCGTCAGCATTTGTGGGTTCGATTACAGGCACAAAATGGCCAGAAACAAAGAACATCTGAATGTTGTGGGGGTCCTAGAGCAAAACACCCCCGTGTTCGTTAGAATCTCTCCTTTCCACAGTGAGGTCTCATTAGTTTGTGTTTGGACACTACCAAATAGCAGGATTTTGATGGGGATTTTTTAATTTTTTATGTACTGTAACTTAGATTGACGCACCGGTGTGTCAATCGACTCTAGGGGGTTAATTGGATTCCTGTACTGATTTCGCTTACAGGTTTTAAAGATATGGCTGTTACCAAGTGAGTGTTTTGCTCAAACATACCTTGGGGATATCTCATACTGCAACTTGGCCATGCGAATTCACAAAATGGTGCAAAATAATTTGGTTAAGCCGCTTGTCCATATATCAAATATGGCTTGATATGACTCTTGCTGTAATTTGAGTCTTTTTAACTCAACATTACAAAAAATACATGTTATTGTATGAGCCACATCAGTTTACATAATTGGAATTTATATTCTACATTACCATGGAAATTGTTGCATTACCATACCAGGTAGACATTACGAATGTACCCATGAGTTTAGTAGTCAAATTGCCAGGGTAAGAGGTGCCAAGTCTGTCCTATTCATTCTATTTCTATGTGTGTTGCAGGGAGGGGGGGGCGTTGCCTAGACAACCAAAGACTTGTTTGCTACAACGCCTTGCCTGATTTAGCAAGGCGCAACAAAGCTTCGTTACGTTGTTCAATACACTATCTGACCACTGGCATAATTAACTCATCATCCCGAGTGCTTGTGTCAAGTGGTCAGAAAAAACACCATAAAAAACAGATCATCTAGACACATCTATATCTACCATCTGCACTGGTATCGACAGGACAGCAAAACACTGCTCACTCAATTTGCTGAAGACACTTGATCTTATCACACAGGTTCAGGGAAAGTTCAAAAAGCTAATCGTAAAAACCTATTTATGACTCGCTCTGGCAAGTATGTTAGGAAAGAAGCATCAGAAAAAAATGTATTTTTTTGGGGGGGGGGGGGGGGGCATTTACAGTTCTATTTGTATGTCAATCATTTGAATCAATTTTGGGATTGGGGAAGCAGTGGGCTACACTAGGTCCAAATGTTTTCCCAGAATGATGGGTGACGGATGTCCATTCCTTCCTCTACAATAGCCATCGTCCATCCATCACCAGCTGTTCACACACTCCCCGATTGTCCAGCCAGATGGTCAAGGCAAGATGACGTGGACCCTGGGACTCTGGACCCACTAACTCACACACATGCGATGCACACACACAAACTCCCACCCAATGCATGTATTCCCATCACAGAATGAATGACTCCACGAGACATTGCTGATCATTCTCATGTATAGTGTACATTTCTTTATCGGCCACTCTCTCGCTCTGTGGAAGCATTATGTAGACCCAGGTCCTATACAACGTCTATTGACCAGTCCCTCCAGTGAAGCACACGGTTGGTCAGATGGATATCAACCTATTATGTGCCCATAATGGCACTCTATTGCCTGATAGGAGTCTTTGGCCAAAAGTAGTGCACCAACTATAGGGGTTAGCAAGTTCACTGTCGAACCACTTCTCACATTTGCTTCAGCTTTTCTCACACGCACACAGAGAGAGGGAGTGAGAATGAAAGAGGGAGTGAGAATGAGAGAGTGAGAGTGAGAAAAAAAGAGAGAAAAGACAGAGAGATAAAGACAGAGACAGTGAGAGAATCTGAACAATGGTGTCAGAGCAGAGAACACTGGCCCAGTGATGAATGGTGGCTCTCAACAATCAGCGCTTTTGAGTGGCGAGGAGCTCTGCTGTGGCAGTGCCAGGGTCTAGTGCCCGCTGTACCAGCTAGTGGTAGCCCCAGCCACCGAGACAAATGCCTGAGCCATCAGCCTCTTTTATATACGGCCTGACATAAGGCACAGCGAAAGACTAACTAAATGCACATAGGGAGACAATACACATGCACACACAGACAGACACACACGTACAGTAAATGGATGATCTACTTCTACTGATGAAAAAAAAACAACGCTTGAGATAGCTATAGCTCATCTACCATATAGCTGTACAAAGATCGACAGATTACATATTTATATTTGTTCCCAATAAAGGCTAGGCATGAAGCATAAATTATTCCTACTGAATAGACATTGGACTAACAAAGAAATTATATTCGGTAAGTACAACAAAGACAATATAGAGCACACAGCCAAAGGAACCCTTATCATTTAATGGTTTTATATCCAATTCAACAGTTCTTCCATTTCAAAATAATAATATCACAAAATAAATGGAAACCTGTTAACAGATTATTAACTGACCTTTCCCCTGTGGTTGGAACTGAAAATAAAATGTAATTACAGTTATTACTTCCTTTATCTACAGTTTGAGGTGAAACACAATGAATGTCAAGGAGCCAAATGTTATGTCCAACACGTTTGAAGGTGAAACAAAATAACGTACCTTAGAAAACAGACAGCCTGATTAAAGGTCCAGTAGAGCTGAGCGATCTACCGGAATGTCATTTTTTAAATTAGATTTTTTAACTAATTGACCTACATCGGTTCAATTATTTGAACTCCATTTCATTCCGTTTTATTCTGTGAGCTCAATGCGCACATTGCACTGTTTCTCTAGAGATAAATCAGATCCAGCCTGAACTGTACGATGTAGTAGGGAGTTGTGGTTTCCAACAGGCCAATATTCAACATAGTTTAGTGCATAAAACATGGTAAATAACTACAATGACTCGAATCCATTGCGCATCCACGTGTCCCGCTATTTCTGTTTCTTTTTGACCATTTTAATTGAAAACAATCAAAGTAAGGTACTTAATTGTTTTAAAGTGTTCATTTTTTTCAGGTGAAAATGCTTTCATAAATCACACTTCTATTCTAGTCTTATTTCAGATAGAGGTTGAGAATCCTTTAGCAGTCAAATGGGAAATGACGGATTTAACTCTCATTGAAAACGCATGCTGATGTAGCAGGCGCAGGAGATTACATACATAGCATACTGACCCAGCCCTGCAGTGTCCTCAGGTTTAAGTCCAAAGACCTTGTAAGCTTCAACAACCCCCACAATAGCCACGTAATGGTGTAGATCCACATACCATATCATTCGCCATATCATTAACAAGGCACACCTGTTAATTGAAATGCATTCCAGGTGACTATCTCATGAAGCTTGTTGAGAGAATGCCAAGAGTGTGCAAAGCTGTCAAGGCAAAGGGTGGCTATTTTGAAGAATCTAAAATCTATTTAGATTTTAACACCTTTTTGGTTACTACATGATTCCATACGTGTTATTTCATAGTTTTGATGTCTTTACTATTATTCTACAATGTAGAAAATAGTAAAAAATAAATAAAAACCTTTGAAATGAGTAGGTGTCCAACCTTTTGACTGGTACTGTATATAGATAGAGTAAGATGGATAGATACATGTAAAATAAATAAAGGAAACACCAACATAGTTTCTTAATAGGGTGTTGGGCCACCATGATACACAATAGTTAAAAAAAAAGATTTGTTTTATTTTACCCTTATTTTAGGATAAAATGACGGAGAACACATTCTCATTTACAGCAAAGACGTGGAGAATAGTTACAGGGGAGAGGATGGGGGGGGGGATGAATGCACCTTGCAGTGTCTGGAACTCTATTGTAGGGATTCGACACCATTAACCCATGAGGAATTCCATAATTTGGGGTTTTGTTGATGGTGGTGGAAAACGCTGTCTCAGGCGCCGCTCCAGAATCTCCCTTAAGTGTTCAATTGGGTTGAGATCTGGTGACTGAGACGGCCAAGGCATATGGCTTACATCATTTTCATGCTCATCAAACCATTCAGTGACCACCACTCATGCCCCGTGGATGGGGGCATTGGCATCCTATGGGGGCATAACCATGGTAGTCAAAATAATGGTCTGTCAAGCATTTCTATACATGACCCTAAGCATGATGGGACGTTAAATGCTTAATTAACTCAGGAACCACACCTGTGTGGAAGCACCTGCTTTCAATGCACAGTACTTTGTATCCCTCGTTCACTCAAGTGTTTCCATTAAATGTTGTCAGTTACCTGTAGATATAAAGAGAGAGAGGAACAAAGGACGGGAGAGAGAAAGAGAGAGCGAGAGAGACAAAACTGAGCTATTCTCTCTCAGTCTGTTGTTAAAGTGCAAGCAGCAAATAAACGAATAAAGTACACATTCCTCGCATTCTTGTCTGATAGACAAGAAAATACAACTTTTAACAGGCCCAGAAGACAATCAAATTCCCCGGCATGTTGTGATTCACTTTCCATTTTACATCCTGACCCTTGGAGCTTTTCAATGGAGTTAGTAACGAACAGACAAACGAGCGAACGGCGGATGGAGCGATGGAGGGAAGGGAGCCAGGTTGAGAAACAGCAGCACCCACTCATATCCTCTTCTCCTTCAGCCAGAACAGAAGAGCATAGAGCTCTAACACAATCAGCCCTGGGACAGACTAATGCAGTCTGCTGCAGCATAGGCAAGGCAGCAGCACGCCCATTAGAAAGGCAGAGGACGGGCCAGGTCCCAAATGCAATCAGAACCAAGACGCGAACATGAAATAAGTAATGATTGCCTTATGGTGAAATCATTACATTTTCTTGACAGAGGCAAGACGGTGGAGATCTTGAACAGGATTGGTCGTTCATAAAAAAGGTTTAAGACCAATGTCTATTCCTCTCTTTTTTTCCCCCTTTAGATTTGTTTTTTCTCGGTATAATCTTTAATATCCAAGACCTTCAGCAATTCATTCCAGTTGCTTGTGAATTAAAATTGAATATCTGAAATCGAGTCATTTTAGCTATTTTGACTTTCAAGGTGGACTACTTGAGAACACAGTTTTGGTGTCATAATGGAGGTCCCACAAACTTTGGCCACACTTTCCTAAAGCGCAAGTTCAAGTTGATAGAAATACACACACGTGGTCTGAAACCTTCTCCAGCATGAGAAAACATTTAACCTGCAATGGGATGTGCTCAGAGAGCCTAGACCACCCTGTCCTCAGTGAAAGAGAACCACAGCAACAACACCACGAGACATCCTGAGTAGAATCTACCAGTTGCTGTTTGTTTAAATCTATTCCGAGGAAAAGGGACGGGGGACGGGGGGGGGGGGGTGACAGACTGAAAGGCAGGGGAGAGGGTCAGCTAAGGTAACCCAGACAGGTCAGGAGGATCTGGAGCCAGGGCGGACACAGACATACCAAGGGGACTGTGGCTGCAGCCTGAGTGTAGGCCCCGGAGCAGACCTAGGTAATGGAGGCATAATGGCCTTTTAACAGCAGACGATGCTGACCGGGTGTGTTTGCTCAGGACTGGAAAACGAGTGCAAAGTCTGTTAACAGAACGTGCAGCGTGGATACGTTGGAGACCTTAACGCTTGAGAGGCCTCGGCGATCAGAGCAGTTCGCTGATGACAACTCAAACAGAACAGACCACTAAGCCGGCTCTCATAAACCACTTTAACCGTGGCAATTTGGTGGGAAATTCCATATTTTTTTTTACTGTCTGTACCAAGCGGTCAAATGGTTTCGGTCAGCGTGCTTACCTCACAGGAAGCTGAGAGCAATAACGAATGTTCTTTCCTCTCTCGAAGTTGACGAGAGTTCTAGAAAGAGGTATTTTACGAAATAACAGCCTGTTAAGAATGGTTTAATATTAACGACGCCTGATAAAATAGCTCACAATAAAAAGAGCCTGGACTTCAGACTGACTCGAGATCAGGATCCACCAAACCTGAATGTTACACACCTGTTGCATCATGCCCTAAGAAAGCCCACACCTCTAAGAATAATAATAAAACAACAACAGTAATAATAATTTCTCTCCTTGACATAAAATCTCAAAAAGAGCTGTCAATGCAACAACAAAAAAGATCAAGCCTCAAAAGCTCTTCCTCTGTCCTTTGGCTGGTTTTGCTCATCTTAATGAATCAAAAAGCCAATCCGGTGATTTTCTCTATATTAGGTTGCAGCCAGGTGGGTTGTATAAGAACAAATTTGAAGTACATCCCTATACAATGGGCTGCAGGGATAATAATTGTATTCGATGTGCCAGGTAAGTGTCTCCTTAATGAGATCAACGACTTTCACCTGCATCGGAACTCTCTCAAATCCCTTAACACTTTATAGCAGAACCTGAGCCAGGCTAACGTTCCAGTTAAAAGGAAGAGTTTCTCCATTTTCAACTTTGTACAGTATAAACAAAAGAGTATCATCCCCACCCAAACCCTTCTGCCACCTCATGCACCACCTTCATAAAATCATCATTTGTCACTGGCGTACCTTGCTGAAAGTCACTGGTGACCATTTTGTGCCTTCCAAAATATGTTTCCCTCTCTCAGAATCAGCAAGGTACACCGAAAGACAAATATTTATGTTTAATAAATGACAAAATGTGTATAGGTTGTTTGTACGTTATTCTAGGATCAGGTGATATTATATGTGATCTCGCCAGGTTAAAACAGGGTTTCCTTTAGGTGGGGGGTTTGAAACAACTGATTTTCAATTGGAGAGCCTAGGCCTACTCAGCCTTGATCAATGTGTTTAACTCATGGGACATGAATTGGCTGCAGGAGGATATCTAGTTATGGATCAATCTAAATTCTCTGCACTGTAACATCCACTGCTGATAACAAGGTGCATTATTGAGGATGAAAGAATACCTGCCCATAACAGAACATCTCACTGTCAGGTACATCATTACAGACTCACCCGCATGCACACGCACACATGTACACATGTAAGCAAGAACGTGCAAACACACACACACACTAGATCAGTCAATAATCCCAGTAACATGCTACATCTCATGCTTCTTTGACCTGTAGTTAACCTTGTTCCCCAACCCTGAATCCATCCCTCTGTCCATTACCTCTCCTCCACACACACCCCGACCAGATCACTCCATCGTGCAAACAGGCTGTGAGAGACGCAGAGAAAATGGCTTTTCTATTGATCTGGTGCTCATGGTAACCAAGGCACACTCAGCTTTCATCTCTTGTTCTGCTACTTGGGGGCCACTCTCTACCTTCCCCCTTTCATCCCCTTCCCTCTGTTTCTCTTTCTCGCTCTTCCTTCCCTTCCCTCATTCCTGGCCCATCTCCCTTCCCTCTCCAGCGTACAGCTCTCTCTTACCTGTTCTCTACCTTTCCTCTCTCACTTCCCCCTCTTGTCTTCCCTCCCTCCCTTACTTATCTTCCCTTCCCTCTCTAACGTACAGCTCTCTCTTACCTGGTTCTCTTTCAGTGTTCTCTACCTTTCCTCTCTCACTTCCCCCTCTTGTCTTCCCTCCCTCCCTTACTTATCTTCCCTTCCCTCTCCAACGTACAGCTCTCTCTTACCTGTTCTCTACCTTTCCTCTCTCACTTCCCCCTCTTGTCTTCCCTCCCTCCCTTACTTATCGTCCCTTCCCTCTCTCAACGCAGACGTGACGAAAGTCCTAAGACCTTCCTTTGCTCTGTGCCACATGATAAGCACTAGGGTCATCATTACCATTAAGGAATAACAGGCCGAGCGTCCTTCTCCGCCCCCTGTCTCCCTCACACCGCTCCCCATTAATTAGTGTTGTCTTTGTGTCTCCATGTGCCTCCATGTCTATAGGGATCAGAGGCAGTGGTGCGCCACAGGGGTCGGCAATGAGCTGCTTGTTTGTTGTTCGGCTCCCAGTCGATACGGTGTTCCAGGGTTGTGCTCATGTGCAGGAACACAAAGAACATTACTCCAACGCCCCGGGTGCAACAGCCAGACCTCAGCTCTTTTAAATCAGAACTGATAAAAGGTGAAATGGGGAGAGAATGACCGTTTGCTGTTCAATTCACAGAGTCTCTGGTGTGACTGAGGCTTTTGATTTAGGATTGGTGAGATGATCAATTAGATGTTGATATTCTAGATGAATGTGTCTGGTTAAACATGTGCTCAAATACGTTGATGCTACCTTAAATTTGCATTTTTTGCTTTGATCGTTAGGCGCAGCCATTGTACGCGGGATAAAGAAGGGGGTTCTCAAAACATAGTGTTTTGGCCAGGTAGTGTAGGTTTCATCCACTACACATTGGATCCAATTACATATACAAAACAATTCAAGTATGCAAAGCACCATTGTTAATAACAAGTAGATAATGAGACGTCTTGTTTCTTCTCATTGAATAAAAACGGAATTACATACAGATGTACAGTACTAGTCAAAAGTTGACACCAACTCATTCCAGGGTTTTTCTTTATTTCTACTATGTTCTACATTGTAGAATAATAGTGAAGACGTCAAAACTACGAAAGAACACATATGGATACATGTAGTAACCAAAAAAGTGTTAACAAATCCAAATAGATTTTATATTTGAGATTGTTCAAAATAGCCACCCTTTGCCTTGATGACAGCGTTGCACACTGTTGGCATTCTCTCAACCACCTTCATGAGGTAGTGACCTGGAATGCATTTCAATTAACAGGTGTGCCTTATTAAAAGTTAATTTGTGGAATTTCTTTCCTTCTTATTGCGTTTGAGCCAATCAGTTGTGTTGTGGCAAGGTAGGGTGGTATACAGAAATAGCCCTATTTGGAAAAAGACCAAGTCCATATTATGGCAAGAACAGCTCAATAAAGTTAAGAGAAACGACAGTTTGAGTCAATCCGGAAAATGTCAAGAACTTTGAAAGTTTCTTCAAGTGCAGTCGCAAAAACAACCAAGAGCTATGATGAAACTGGCACACATGTGGACCGCTACAGGTAAGGAAGGCCCAGAGTTGCCTCTCCTGCAGAGGATAATAAAAGTGTAACCTTTATTTAACAAGGCAAGTCAGTTAAGAACAAATTCTTATTTACAATGACACCCTACACCGACTAAACCCGGACGACGCTGGGCCAATTGTGCGCCGTCCGATGGTACTCCCAGTCACGGCCGGTTGTGATACAGCTTGAATCGAACCAGGGTGTCTGTAGTGATTCCTCTAGCACTGAGATGCAGTGCCTTACACCACTGCACCACTCGGGAGCGCAAATAAGGATAAGTTCATTACAGTTACCAGCCTCAGAAACTGCAGCCCAAATAAAAATAAGTTCAAGTAACACACATCTCAGACTGAGAATCCGGCCTTCATGGTCTAATTGCTGCAAAGAAACCATGCCTAAAGGACACCAATAAGAAGAAGATACTTGCTTGGACCAAGATACATGAGCAATGGACATTAGACCGGTGGAAATCTGTCCTTTGGTTTGATCAGTCCAAATTTGAGATTTTTGGTTCCCACCGCCGTGTCTTTGTGAGATGCAGAGTAGGTGAACGGATGATCTCTGTATGTGTGGTTCCCACCGTGAAGCATGGAGGAGGAGCTGTGATGGTGCTTTGCTGGTAACACAGTGATCTATTTAGAATTCAAGGCACACTTAACCAGCATGGCTACCACATTATTCTGCAGCGATACGCCATCCCATCCTGTTTGCGCTTAGTGGGACTATCATTTGTTTTTCAACAGGACAATGACCCAACACACCTTCAGGCTGTATAAGGGCTATTTGACCAAGAAGGAGAGTGATTGAGTGATGCATCAGATGACCTGGCCTCCACAATCACCCGAGCTCATCCAAATTGAGATGGCTTGGGATGAGTTGGACCGCAGAGCGAAGGAAAAGCAGCCAACAAGTGCTCTGCATATATGGGAACTCCTTCAAGACGGTTGGAAAAGCATTCCAGGTGAAGCTGGTTGAGAGAATACCAAGAGTGTGTAAAGCTGTCAGAGGAAACGGTTGGCTACTTTGAAGAATCTAAAATATATTGTGATTTGTAAAAAATAAAAAATAAAAATAAAAAATGTAAAAGTACTACATGATTTCATGTGTTATTTCATAGTTTTGATGTCTTCACTATTATTCTACAATGTAGAAAATAGTAAAAATAAAGAAAAACCCTTGAATAAGTAGGTGTGTCCAAAATTTGACTGGCACTGTATGTCCAAATCATTTGATTTAGAACACTTCATGGGAAACCTCAATCGCATGTAAAATATGAAACTAACTCAAACTAACTCACATCAGCATTTCTAAAGTGCACCGTTTGCCTCCTTACTGGTAGCCATCTCCACCCCTGTAGAGAAATCAGTGTGGTCAACCAGCTAGGACTCTCAACCAGCTTTCTGTGGCTCTGCTATAACACAATGGATTCTGCCCTCACCTGTTAGGTTGGAGTACTACGTTTAGGGCACAATCATCTTTTTCTACATTTCTTGGATTGCTACGTCTCTTATTTGTCAAGTCATACCCTGGGATGCATCCACAATGAATACAACATGTGGAAAGCTCTCAATTTAACATGAGATCAGACAGTCCAAGTAGCCTAGAGGAGTAGAGGTAGATGGAAAAACGACCTCATTTTACAGGTTGACAGCGTGCGGGAGGGAGGGAACAGGGGATGTAGCACTCTTTCCATTACCAGGTTGGGTCACACCCATCACCATTAGCAATGAATCCCTGGGCCACGGATACCTTGTCATCACCCGGCCCCTTAACTGAAAGATACCCCGCATTGAGAGATGGTCTGCATTTGTGTTAAGAAGTAGTGTTTTTTCCCCTGCCGCTGAAAAAGGTTCACGCTGTCGAAATCATTTAAGATAACTGCTTGAAGTGAGCCGTTGCTGACTGGTATAGAGTACCAGCAACTCAAATGTTCTACTTTAGTACCAGATGCAAAATATGCAAAATATTTACAAAATAAATACCCATGCAAAATATTGGCACCCTAGAGTACCGGCACCCATTTTATTCCACTTGAAGCAATGTTTATGAGAGCTTTCGGGTGAGGGGCTTTCAGATAAGGCATTTAGGGAACACCTTTTGCTACAACCTTTAATAATTATGAAGCAACAGCATTGTAGCATAGGGGAAAAAAAGTATTATTTAAATCACAACAACCCTTTCCATCTTTTGTAACTGTATGTATTATGGCTGAATTTGCTCTGCTTATGTTCTTTACCAAATATTACAAAAACGACAAATAAAAAGAAACTCCTTACCAAAGACCTCGTCTTGTGATTCTGGTTCTGCCATGGTCTCACCAATGGGTGCTGGTTCTATGGTCTGTTCTGCTTCTGGTTCTGCTGACGAAGGCTTTAAAAGAGAGAGAGCACAAAACAGAAAGAGGTGAGCTGAGGTACCATGGCAACAGAACAGAGGCTTTTCATTACCAGCCACATGAAGCCGAATCTGATATTTATTTAGAGCTTTACCTGAATTATCGCAGCACACAAAAGTCAGGCACATTTGCAGTATTTTGGGGGCGTACATATTAGCATAAAAACATTGCTGAATGCATTAACCCCCCCCTCTCCTCTAGACACTTACACACCCACACGCCATCACATACACTACTGTTCAGTTGTGCACCGGGGCCTCCCACTCGTTCTATTCTGGATAGAGCTAGTTGTGCTGTTCTGTGAAGGGAGTAGTACACAGCGTTGTACAAGATATTCCGTTTCTTGGCAATTGCTCACATGGAATAGCCTTCATTTCTCAGAACAAGAATAGACTGATGAGTTTCAGAAGAAAGGTCTTTGCAAAAGGGTTTTCTAATGATCAATTAGCCTTTTAAAATGATAAACTTGGATTAGCTAACACAACGTGCCATTTGAACACAGAAGTGATGGTTGCTGATAATGGGCCTCCGTACACACCTATTTTTTTAGTATTCTGACGTTTCCAGCTACAATAGTAATTTACAACATTAACAATGTCTACACTGTATATCTGATCAATTTGATGTTATTTTAAATGTACAGAAAAATAGTGGTTTTCTTTTAAAAACAAGGACCTTTCTAAGTGACCCCAAACCTTCGAATGGTAGTGTACACTGAGTGTACAAAACATTAAGGACACCTTCCTAATATTGAGTTGCACCCCCCACTTTTCCCCCTCAGAACAGCCTCAATTCATTGGGGCATGGACACTACAAGGTGTCGAAAGCACTCCACAGGGATGCTGGCCGATGTTGACACCAATGCTTCCCACAGATGTGCCAAGTTGGCTGGATGTCCTTCGGGTGGTGAACCACTCTTGATACACACGGGAAGCTGTTGAGTGTAAAAAAGTCAGCAGCATTGCAGTTCTTGCACACTCAAACCGGTGTGCTGGCACCTACTACCATACCCCGTTCAAAGGCACTTAAATATTGTGTCATGCCCATTCACCCTCTGAATGGCACACATACACAATCAATGTCTCAATTGTCTCAAAGCTTAAAAATCCTTATTTAACCTGTCTTCTCCCTTTCATCTACACTGATTGAAGTGGATTTAACAAGAGGCCTCAATAAGGGAACATAAATAGCTTTCACCTGGATTCACCTGGTAAGTCTACGTCATGGAAAGAGCAGGTGTCCTTAATGTTTTGTACACTCAGTGCAAATGCGCACAAAAACGCACGTGCAAACACACACATGCGCACACACGTCAACAAAAAATATACATTAGAAATATAGAAAATTGTCCCTCTGAAGAAGTTGTTTCCTGGAACCAAGCTCATGGTGTGTACAGGATATTATGGTGACTCAGCTGGACTGAAATGGTGTTCTTTTTAAGTATACCTTGAAGTCAATAGTGTCTTACGTATCCCATTCCATGAATTCCTATTAAAATGTACCATTATCTGAGCACTGGTGGTACATTAACTTTACAATATACTGTATTAATTTCCCATTACTCACCATTCGAAAAACATTTTGAAATCCCCTTTCCAGTCACATTTCCCCCCCCATCTCCTTCCAAAAAGATAACACCCCTCCTCGCTCAGACTGCTTTTTATCACAAACCGTGGAGGACTTTGAAAACTTGGCTATTTCTACAAAGTGGGCTATGCAGCCACATGAGCGGCGGCCTAGCCTTCTTGTCACCATCCGCAGGCAGAAGCTGACGACGTGACTTTGCACCTGCTTATCATAATAGAGGGATAATATTTCCATCTTGTTGAGAAGAGCTTCCCAGGGGGAAGAGGACAGATGGAGGGTTGCAGCACAGCAGTATGGGCCCCTGGGGCTTCGCTGCCTCTGCTACACAGCACGAGATAAGACCAGCCACTCGCACCACAATGACGGGGGAATAAAATTCACCTTTTTGAGGAGGGCCGAGGCGGAGGTTAATGCTAAATCTAGCAGCATAATACCTACTCTTGCTACAGAAACAGGTAGACTGGGAGAGAATGCAATCTCAACCGAAATCTGTCTGTTCTCCATATTCAAAGAGGTTCTTCATATAAAGCACGCCAATCTATTTCTCCAAGGTTAGGCCTATCAGTCTGATATTTCTTGAAATGCTACCTTTTGAAAATGTCTTTCTGATATCAATTGGATGGGCTTTCGAATATAAAAGATGAGCTGGTTCTCCTTTTTTCCATTTGTAGTTTCCGAAAGATTTCTAAGCTCTTATAGTCTAGGGGGGGATTTGGAGTGTAGTGATTGGAACCTCTCATGACTTGGAGAAATTTATTGGAGAGAGTCAAAGGTCACGGTCTTATCCGTTTCCTCTCTGATAGCTGTGCCCTTAAGCGTTTGTGTTCATCCCCGAGAGGAATGGTGAATGGGGACTTGGAGACTCCATCCCACAGATGTCTTCTCAAACAGCAGGATGTGCTCACACTGCAAATGTTCACAATAAATCGCACAGACCTACTCACATGAAGTACGATTGCTCACAAGTCCCCCGCCTCAGGCTCCTCAAAGCCTCTAACTTGAAAAATAGACTTATTTCAAACCACCCGCAAACAAACTAGTGTATAGGGTAATTGGCCAAAAGTCTTAAGCACCCATGACATGGCAAATAATGTGGCCACCTAGGAATCTGACATTGTTCTTAGAACAAGAAAACAACAATACTCTATTCCCAAGGGATACTTATAGCCTATAGCTCATCATTACCAAACGAAAAGCCTGGCCTCGACGAAAAGGATGTAGTCTTACTGAGGGATCGTAAAACAGAGAGTAAAGCTATATTGCTGGCCACAGATATAAAAATCAGTGTCAAGAAATAGACAAAGAAGGATCACATTGAACTGTTAGGATGTTTTATCAGAGTACCAACATGCAATTACTTGAGATCAGTGAAAATGATAGCCCTCAGCGAATTGTATAATTATTAATTGTAATATTAAATTGTCAAAGAGCTGGTAATTTAACAGCATGTATCCCACTTTAATTATGAGCAAAACAAATTAGTGTTCAAAAGTATATTCATGCACAAAATGTAATAGGATACATTTTAGTGGTTGCTGTGACATTAATGGTGAAAACAAGTATCAGCATCAAACAATACTCATCTGTACAACAGCAAGGCACCCTAGTCTCATGAATATTACCTAGTCAAAGTCGTTCTGCTATGCTCGACAGGTCGTCGTTGAAAATAAGAATCGGTTCTTCTCTGTAAAAAAGAAAAGTTAAATACGAAATAAATATATCTGCTGTATGTGTCCCTGCGTAGGTCTCCAAATGTGGAATGTATTTGCGTTCTAACAGTAATATCCGGAGATACTCTCTTTACCTTAAAGGAATGTTGTGGGGAGTTTTACTTCCTTCTTTCGGAGAGCAGTGAACATGAATGTTACTATGGGGAATGATTGCGTAACATGGGGGAGAGCAAGTACAGGAAGGGTAGTGCTTCTGCTGCGACCCAAGCATGAACAAACAGGTTTGGAACAAATGAGAAGGAGCTATTTACGACCCCCTTAGCTTTAGGGAAAGATACTGAACAAACCTGGGTTCAATACTATTTGAAATCATTTCAGATACTTTATCTGTGCTCGATTGCGCTAACCTGGCTTCATGAACCAATAAAAAAAGTTCCAAAACTACAAACCCCGCCCTTTCGCCACTCCCAGGCAGACTAAAGCAAACACTCAACGTATTTGAAAACTTTCAAATAGGATTTCATCCCATATCTGCTACTGAACACAATTCCAGTCAGGCAGGAACATGAGTGTGTAAGTTACAGTACATCACAAAAAGAAACTCCTCTCAAGGTGGGAATGCGTGGACAATAGCCTAACTTCAGGATCACTAACTGGGCCTCAGGCTCCCTCCACTGGAGACTGGATTTACACGCCGCCTATCCTCTTAATCCACAATGCACTTACTCAATACAACATGACTCTCTTGAAAACGGAGAAAAGGCCAATAAGGTGGCTTTCAAAATGGCAGAACATGATCAACAGTTCTGGAAGTTGGACATGGATTAGGGGTCTCGACAACCGTTCACAATGCAGGCTTATCAGACAGGAGATTGGATTCTACCACAGGCCTGATAATGCATAAATTTTCCGCAGACACAACCACGTCTCCCAAATCGGCTTTGTGAGGATGGATAAATAGTCCTATCCCCGATGTACGTGTGTCTCAGTGTATGCATAAGGCCTTATAGCCGGCACCATAACGGTTGGCTTGGAATCAATGTTGTGTGGGGGGAGGGATATATCAACTATGATACAAGCAGGCAGATTAGTCTATCAAATAACAGTACTTGCATCATTTTTGATCCCCTTTCATTTTTTTCCTACCACGCCCTCCCCTGGTTGGATTACCTGGTGAAAAATATTACAACTCAATATACAAAACATTAGGAACACCTGATCTTTCCATGACATCGACTGACCAGGTGAATCCAGGTAAAAGTTTTGATCGCTTTATATTTAAGTGCCTTTGAACAGGGTATGGTAGTAGGTGCCAGGCGCACCAGTTTGAGTGTGTCACCACCCAAAGGATATCCAGACAATCACACAACTGTGGGAAGCATTGGATTCAACATGTGACCTCCACTGACTTCTCAACACATTATGTGGTCCTCTCGCTTCCACTCAGCAATGTCACAATGCTGTGTTGACAAAAGTCGACGCTCTGATTGATGTGAAGATGACACTGCCAAAGAGAAAGACAGCCGTCAAATGAGCATGCATAATACTAAATGCATACTACTAAATCACACGATAAGTGTAATACTCTAAATGTATTGCTTATATTGTATACTTTTTGTGTTCAGTCCATACGCTCCACTGAACATGTAATTAAAAAGATAATTATATTCTGTGCCATTCATTTGTAGATAGGTTTCCATCCAATTGGCGACAGATTATCATGTGAATATTTAAAAATATGCATAAATAAAATATGCGCATTTTCCCACCAGAGATGCGTTTCCATCAAATTAACTTGTTGTGGATAAAAAGTCTGTGCGTGATGACATAGTCCAATTATAAATAACTTTTGCGGTTAAATTCCCATGTACTAAATAAAAATACAAGTTAAATGGGTTTCCATCGCATTTTCAACTACTGATGGTTTTGTCACTAACAATGTGTTATATAGCGAATGTGTCACCTCTGGTACTGGCACGTGCGCCTTAGCCAACAGCTCGCAGATATATTAGCCTACTTGCGGGCATAGCCTACATGATGAGATTATCATGAACAAAAGAGCAAGATTATTTAAAATTTGTCAAATGGCAACCAAGCATCGATCATCATGTTACCAGAATAAGACCCTCTAAATGTATTGGAAATGAGCATCAAGGTCATCACCTTGCACTTTCACCACCCGGTGAAGCTCAACATAACTTATTTCATCTGCAGCCTAATAATCTGAATGCTTTGTAATGGGAGGACCACACAACATGTCATCGAGTGACTCCAAGTTTACTTCAATATGATGGTTATTATAGAAATATTTGCACATAAAAGCATTTCTACCTCAATTTCTCGCACAATACATTTTTACAGACATAAAAAGATCCCACCTTGTCTAGCATATTTCGTTTTTTCGACAAATCTGCTGTTTCCATTAGGCCTGTCATGACATGTTTTTATTATCCAATATACTTTACTCGCATAAAAAGGTTGGACGGAAACCTGGATATTGTCTCTAAGCACATACTGACCTAAGGTAAAACAAAGACAGCAACACAAACACATTTAAAAATATGACATCAGTCTTTGATTTGACGCCTTATCTAGCAGTTGCTAACTCTCTTTATCCACTTTCCTCCTCCCCACTCTGGTCTCAGCTCTCTCAGAGTGTGCCTTGCAGAAAGGGAAACTAATGGAAACCTGTATTTGGTTGCCTGCCTTACCACTGTGAGCCTGCCTGGGCTGGGCTCTCCTGTTTTTTTTTTCGGATACCCCCAGCAGGCCAGCCGAGTCTGACAGAGCCCCATACATCCTCATCAACCCCGGGACAGGTGGCCAGGACAGGCAGGCCCAGTCCCAGCCTGGGTTTCCCTGTCACTGTCCTGTTGTCTAGGTAAGCCCATGCCAGGAACATTAAGGCCTCGTTATTCTGTGCTTCTGACACTGTTCAAAAAGGCTGTCTTCTCTTTTTTCCCTCCCTCTGTCTTTTCTAATTCCATTATGCGGTGGAGGAGGAGAAGAGTGGGGGAAAGTTGATTGCAGCCGCAGCTGAATTTTAATGGCGCGCCTATTTTCTCTGCTGTAATTTGAAAATCTGTGACAAATGGACTTCGGCAAGGCGGAGGTTAATTACCTGATGTCGTTAAAGTACATTACTCGCAATTTAAAGCCCCCTCTTTCCTCCCCACCCACGTCGCAACAGACAGGAACAATAGGTGGGGTGCAATTTCAGGATTCGGAGAGCGAGACACAGAGAAAACAACTCACCTCTTAATTATCTTTGTTCTGTTCAATTGCGGTGGCATCGCATTCCGATTTTTTTTTTCAGTAAAGTAGCAGCTCTCAGACCCAACCTGACTGAAAACAGTGGTGTGTTATTGTTAAATAAGCCTCTACTTGTCCTTATCGGTGGACCACACAGCATTGAGGCAGCGACTGTATATGCAAAACACAGGCAAGAGTTCAACTAAAACCATGGAAACAACATGCACACATCCCCCCCCCCCCCCCGTCGGGGATAGATACAGAATCTCTCTCAGTGCAGCCCATCTAAATTAGCCTACATTTATTTATGTGTATTCAACAGTATGTTGGGGTACAAATCTAAATATGAGGCTTGTTTGGATGTCAACCTCAATATATGTTAATTTCATAATCACCAATTAACGGCGTTACAGTAAAAAATTACTTCAACTTCCGCCACCGATTTCTATTTGGCTAGCTACCACCTTATCCAAACGAGAGCTAACCATTAGCAAAAAAATTTTAAAAAATGAAACCTGAAAAGGACAACTTCTAAATATTATACATCGAAAACAACCAAATATACAGTATATGCAAATCAGATTTTAGTAACCACATTGTGGGCCTGTTAGGACACAAAAATAACTACGGATTTGACAAATATCCACTCTGTTAGATCCGGTTTTTATTTTATGGCGCCAATGACGTCATCCTTATGCTATCCCCCATGATCTCTGACCGTATGTATAGAGCAAATGGAATAACAGCAGATTAAACCTCCTCAGAAAACTGTTTCATGTATAGGTCTACCATCTATAAAAAGACAAAACATTTTGTTTGAGCATGGCCCTCAAAACTATCAAATGTAGGCCTTTAAGTTAGGCTTTAAACCATTGGTCATATTGACAATTCTTGAGATATAAACATGAAACTCAAATGAATCAAAAAAAGGTGAGAATGTTGTTTTTAAATCATACGTGTTGTATTCACTACCTACAGTACAAAGCCACTCAAGGCCTTACAGACATCAAGCCATAGAAATAGAATAATTACTATTCTCTTTCTATGAGTCAAGCAACCTCAGAGCCAAAGGTTTTATCTTCATGTTTATAAAACAACACGCCAGCCTATAGGCTAAGATGAATGACTTCATACACAGTAGTCATCAACACTGATATAATGTCCAGTGTCTTTGAGAGCAAAAGTGTTTGACACGGTCCCGTTTTGATTAGGTGTGTTACACAGCCAACGGTTAGAAGTTAAAATGGCTACGTCAAACAAATGTCATCCATCAGCGAGCACAAAGGCTCTCTAAGGCTTTGGCTTAATCCAGTTTATTCTACTGAGTGGACAGGACAAACCACAGAGGGCTAACCAGCATCAGAATGACCACCCAAACACTAGGGCAGGGAATTGCTAGGACCTCACAACACGACAGTATCACATTACTTACGTGTCGATATGATACAGTATGTATTGCCATTCTATTTGTATCAAAATTCTATATGTTTTTTAATTTTATTTCACGTTGATTTAAGCAGGTAGGCCAGTTAAAAACAAGTTCTCAGTTACAACTGCGACCTGGCCAAGATAAAGCAAAGCAGTGCGACACAAACACAGAGTTACACATGGGATAAACAAACGTACAGTCAATAACACAATAGAAAAGTCTATATACAGTGTGTGCAAATGTAGTAAGATTAGGGAGGTAAGGCAATAAAATAGGCCATAGTGGTGAAATAATTACAATTTAGCAATTAAACACTGGAGTGATAGATGTGCAAGTAAAGATACTGGGGTGCAAAGGAGCAAAAAATAAATAATAATAATATGGAGATGAGGTAGTTGGGTGGGCTATTTACAGATGGGCTGTGGGTGCAATGATTGGTAAGCTGCTCTGACAGCTGATGCTTAAAGTTAGTGAGGGAGATAAGACTCCAGCTTCAGTGATTTTTGCAATTCGTTCCAGTCATTGGCAGCAGAGAACTGGAAGGAAAGGCGGCCAAATAAGGAGTTGGCTTTGGGCATGACCAGTGAAACATACCTGCTGGAGAGCGTGCTACGGGTGGGTACTGCTATGGTGACCAGTGAGCTGAGATAAGGTGAGGCTTTACCTAACAAAGACTTATAGATGACCTGGGGGCAGTGGGTTTGGCAACGAATATGAAGCGAGGGCCAGCCAACAAGAGCATACAGGTCACAGTAGTGGGTAGTATATGGGGCTTTGGTGACAAAACAGATGGCACTGTGATAGACTACATCCAACTTGCTGAGTAGAGTGCTCAAGGCTATTTTGTAAATGACATCACCGAAGTCAAGGATCGGTAGGATAGTCAGTTTTACGAGGGTATGTTTGGCATGAGTGAAGGATGCTTTGTTGCGAAATAGGAAGCGATTCTAAATTTAATTTTGGATTGGAGATGCTTAAATGTGAGTCTGGAAGAAGAGTTTACGGTCTAACCAGACACCTAGGTATTTGTGGTTGTCCACATATTCTAAGTCAGAACTGTCCAGAGTAGTGATGCTAGACGGGCAGGCGGGTACAGGCAGCAATCGGTTGAAGGGCATGCATTTGGTTTTACTTGCATTTAAGAGCAGTTGGGGGCCACGGAGGGAGTGTTGTGTGGCATTGAAGCTCGTCTGGAGGTTTGTTAACACGGTGTCCAAAGAAGGGCCAGAAGTATACAGAATTGTCTGCAGAGGTGGATCAGAGAATCACCAGCAGCAAGTGTGACATTATTGATGTATACAGAGAAAAGAGTCGGCCTGAGAATTGAACCCTGTGGCACCCCCATATAGACTGCCAGAGGTCCGGACAACAGGCCCTCCGATTTGACACACTGAACTCTGAGAAGTAGTTGGTGTACCAGGCGAGGCAGTCATTTGAGAAACCAAGACTGTTGAGTCTGCCTATAAGAATGCAGTGATTGACAGAGTTGAAAGCCTTGGCCAGGTCGATGAAGACGGATGCACAGTATTGTCTTTTATCGATGGCAGTTATGATATTGTTTAGGACCTTGAGCGTGGCTGAGGTGCACCCATGAGCAGCTCGGAAACCAGCTTGCATAGCGGAGAAGGTACGGGGGGATCCAAAATGGTCAGTGATCCGTTTGTTCACTTGGCTTTCGAAGACATTAGAAAAGGGAGGGTGTGATAGATATAGGTCTGTAACAGTTGAGGGGAATGACCGCGGCAGCTTTCCAATCTTTAGGGATATCAGACGATACGAAAGAGGTTGAACAGGCTAGTAATAGGGGTTGCAACAATTGCGACGGATCATTTTAGGAAAAGAGGGTCCAGATTATCTAGCCGAGCTGATTTGTAGTGTTCCAGATTTTGCAGCTCTTTCAGAACATCAGCTATCTGGATTTGGGTGAAGGAGAAATAGGGGAGGCTTTGACAAGTTGTTGCGGGGGATGCAGAGCTGTTGATGGGGTAGAGGTAGCCAGGTGGAAAGCATGGCCAGCCATAGAAAAATGCTTATTGAAATTTGATTATCGTAGATTTATCGGTGGTGACTGTTTCCTAGTCTCAGTGCAGTGGGCAGCTAGGAGGCGCTGCTCTTATTCTCCAAGGCTTTTACAGTGTCCCAAAACTTTTTGGAGTTTGTGCTACAGGATGCAAATTTATGTTTGAAAAAGCTAGCCTTTGCTTTCCTAACTGCCTGTGTATATTGGTTCCTAACTTCCCTGAAAAGTTGCATAGCGCGGGGCTATTCGGTGCTAATGCAGTACGCCACAGGATGTTTTTGTGCTGGTCAAGGACAGTCAAGTCTGGAGGGAACTAAGGGCTATATCTGTTCTTAGTTTTACATTTTTTGAATGGGGCATGCTTATTTAAGATGGTGAGGAAAGCACTCCACCCCTTTGGCAGTTCTATCTTGGCGGAAAACGTTGTAGTTGTGGATGAAAATTTCAGAATTTTTGGTGGCCTTCCTAAGCCAGGATTCAGACGTGGCTAGGACATCAGGGTTGGTGGAGTGTGCTAAAGCAGTGAATGAAGGAAACTAAGGGAGGAGGCTTCTGATGTTAACATGCATGAAACCAAGGCTTTTACGGTTACAGAAGTCAACAAATGATAGCACCTGGGGAATAGGACTGGATCTGGGGGCTACAGGGCCTGGGTTAACCTCTACATCACCAGAGGAACAAAGGAGGATTAGGATAAGGCTAAAGGCTATAAGAACTGGTCGTCTAGTGCGTGGAGGACAGAGAATAAAAGGAGCAGATTTCTGGGCGTGGTAGAATAGATTCAAGGCATAATGTACAGAGAAGGGTATGGTAGGATGTGAGTACAGTGAAGGTAAACCTAGGCGTTGAGTGACGATGAGAGAGGTTTCGTCTCTGGAGGCACCAGTTAAGCCAGGTGAGGTCTCCGCATGTGTGTGGGGTGGGACAAAAGAGCTATTTAAGGCATTTTGAGCAGGACTGAGGGCTCTACAGTAAAATAATAGACACGGCAGCAATATCACAAGGCATATTGGCATTAGGGTAAATGGCCATGAATGGGCAGAGTGGGTCAGTTCGGTACATGAGTTCGAGGCTGGGGCCGACAGGTAAACAAAATGAGGTACCGTGTTATTGAAACAGTCCAGGGGGCATCAGCTATGTAACCGAGTGATCATAGGTTCAAAAGAGCAGCAATAGGTGAGTCAGGGTGCAGTTCGGTAGTCACTACTATGCTAGGCGAGCAGGGGACACAGCGTTCAGAAAAGCTAGCAGGCCCGGGGCTAGTAGATGGTTCTTCGGCGATATCGTAACAGAATAGCCTGTTGAGACCACATCGGGCAATCCTATCGGCAGTCCAGTCGTGATGGCTCGGCGGGGCTCCGTGTTGACAATAAAAGGTCCAGGCCAATTGGTAAAGGTATTGTAGCCTCAGAATTAGCTGGTATATGGGCCTAGCTCGGGGCTAGCTGGGGCTTTCTTTGGGACAGAGGTGTTAGCTAACAGTAGCCATTCGTTTACAGTTAGCTAGCTGCGATGATCTGGTGTAATGATCCAGATCGGCAGGAATCCGGGGATATGGTAGAGAGAAGCAGTCCGATATGCTCTGGATTGATATCGCGCTGTGCAGACTGGCAGGTGTTGTCTGAGCTAAGGCTGGCTGATGACTGGGGAAAAGGTGAAGACTGCTAGCCGTGGCTAACAACGACTGGTAGCTAGTTAGCTGGCTAGCTCCTGATGGAAGTTCCATCATGTATTGCAATTTGATACTGCAAATTTATTGCAATTTAATGTCCCAAACATATTGCTCACTATTTGTCTGAGGCAGAGGGACGAGAGATTTTCTTCAGTCATGGTAATAAAAATGCTGAAACTGTTGGCTTACCTTTTAAAAGAAAGATGGAGAAAAAGCTATAGGAGGAGAAACACCTGAGTGTTTGTGCAGGAAAAGCTGACTAGCAGTAGCTTAATTTAAAAATAGAATAATTAATTAATAACCTTCATTCATTTAGAGAATTCATAGTTGGAGTCAGAGTCTATATAATATCGTAAAAAATGATATTGCGACACTCAACTGTATCGATTTATCCCCCCCATCCCTACCAAACACCCCCATTGACTGATTATACTTTTGACTTTTAAAAGCTCTTTAATTTAAATCATTCATGTGGGCTAGTTCAACAGAAAAACATAAATTAACTGATGATGGAACTGACAGATTTTCCCCAAAAGGGAAAAAGCACCAGTGTTTGAGACATGATATCAAACATGACATCACTCACTGTGTAGGACGGTTGAGATGAGCTCAACGTTATTGGACAGCTGGGCTCTTTGGGTGGGACTGCTGAATAGGCTCTCGTGGACCGTTGGCCCTGAGCTAATGATAGTATGAAACTGACCATAAACTGATTCACCCGAAAAAATATGCAATCCCTACTGTAAGTCTCTCTGGATAAGAGCATCTGCTAAATGACTAAAATGTCAAATGTAATTCATAATAATCTGCCCGATAGTCCATTCATCCTTACAGAAGGAAATGGGTCACTGATGCTTCTTTCGTCTCTGTGTATTGTGTGAGGTGGGTGGGTGGATGGATGTGGGTGACGCGGTGATGAAAGTAGCCGCTGACATTGAATGGCCTAACGTAACGCATCAGATATCACCACGGCAACATATGCCTACCAAGAGTGAGAATTTCATTGGTGGGATGTCTAAATGACCATCTGTCAATAAATGCATCGTGCCATGCAGATACTGCTTTGTCCATCCCATTTTAATGAACATAACACACAAATTACTCTTCTTGAGTAAGTAACAACACTGTGCCCTCCACAGCTATACTCATTACAGTTTAATGAGTTCTATTTTATGATTATTTTATGATTTTGAGCGAGCAGTTTAGCTTGCATAGGGGTCCCATGGCAATGAAAAGCAAGGAAATTTAATCTTTCTGATGTGTAACAGGGTAATACTCAAAATGAAATGTGAGTTGGGAATCAGTCCATCACCAGAAGTGTTCTAACAGTCATCAGTGTGTCATTTGAAATGCCTCGTTCCGATTCTGTGACCCGAACAAGAAAGGGCTATGCTGAAAATGATGAATCAAACATACTGTACACCACATCCAACATTAACCTGAAACGGCCTGGTTTTATAACCAGGCTAGCGCCTGAGCCCTGACCTTGCATAACCTTTCCTCCTCTCCCTGGGCCTCCGGGCTGACCTGCAGAAGTAGCAGGCGAGCTTTGTCATCACTTACTGAAATCGCAGTGTCCTGACCACCCAGGCACACACTGATGCTCGCTAATCAACCACTGCCTGGCAACACCAGTCCGCCACTCTAAGATCTGGCAAGTCGATAAGAAGACTCAGGGGCTCTGAGTCGCAGCCCTCCCACGGATATAAAAAAAAGCACCTCTCTCAGGACTGGACTGCCCATGAAGAAAATCATCTCCCCAGAAGCATGGAGAGAGAGAAGGAGTAGGGTAAAAGAGAGGGAGTGATAAAAAAAAATGGAGAAGATAGTTATCTCTATAGCAAGGGTGTCAAGCTCACTTTGCACTGCGCGCCACGATCGGACTTCACCAAGGTCTGGAGGTCTGCACTTACAATTTAGTATATTTCCTCGGCGTCAAAAGTTATAAAGAAAATTGTCCTCTATCCATCAATTTCGGAATTTGACGCTCCCTGACTGTCTAGATTTAGTTTCGATTACTTTTTAGCAAGCTTGACAGGGTGAAAAGTTTATAATTGTAGGTCCATTATCACTTCTACACAGTTGAGTTATTTCAATGTCGATTCTATTTTTTTATGAGAACAAATATGTTTATTTATTTACTCAAACCACCGTGGGGCAGATTGAATGGGCTCGGGCCGTATGTTTGACACACCTGGTCTGTAGCTACAGTATATTGTCAGGTAACTGCTAAAGTAATGGAAACTCTTCAGTAAATGTGGGATAAAAAGTATATTGAAAGCAGGTGTTTCCACACAGGTGAGATTCCTGAGTTAATTAAGCAATAAACATCCCATCATGCTTAGGGTCATGAATACAAATATTGTATTGGTAGCCAAAATACATTATTTTGGCTACCATGGCTATGCCCCCATAGGATGACAATGCCCCCTACCACAGTGCACGAGTGGTCACTGAATGGTTTGATGAGTATTAAAAATGATGTAAACCATATGCCATGGCCGTCTCAGTCACCAGATCTTAAGCCCATTGAACACTTATGGGAGATTCTGGAGTGGTGCCTGTGACAGTGTTTTCCACCACCATCAGCAACACTGTTGCATCCCTCCAATAGAGTTCCAGACACTTGTAGAATCTATGCAAAGGTGCATTGAAGCCGTTCTGGCTCTTGGGGGCCTTATTAAGACACTATGTTGGTGTTTCCTTTATTTAGCAAGTTACCTATATGACTACAAACATTATGTCAACACATTTCAAGAGGGGACTTTTTCAGTATTGACACACAAAAAGCTAACTTTCACATTCTTCCAAAAACACCAATTCATGGAAAAAACACAAGGCTACAAAAGGCCTTAAATGACTTGCTTATTTACCAAACACCACATCCTTACTCAGTGGTTAACAAGCTGGCCCCTACAGCAGAACAGTCACCACAACCCCATTCCCCTTTCCTTGTGCTATAACTGAAAGGAAAACGCCACTAAGGCTCCAAACAATTAAAGTGCACTACATAAGGGAAAAGGTTGTCACTTGGAATGCACCCTTTGTCTGGCATTCATTTGAGGGTTATATTATTCTAGTACCCCGCCAGACTCTTTTTGAAGCCATTTGTATTTTTCTGAGGGCTTCAGATTTGATTGAGAGCTTCTTTATGGTCATAACTCCATTGTTCTGACGGAGGACTGCATGAATAAACTACAGCAGGGTCCAAAGTGTTGCCTCACTTCCCTGATAAAGCCTTAAGCTGTGAATGATAGAGGCTCTACAGTCTACAATCACATTGAACTTCACCATTGTCAGTATTATTCCCATAAAAACAAAAGGATCAGACTTATCTTACACACAATGCACATCCACAGTTGAAGTCGGAAAGTTTACATTCACCTTAGCCAAATACATTTAAACTCAGTTTCACAATTCCTGATATTTAATCCCAGTAAAAAGGTCAGTTAGGATCACCACTTTATTTTAAGAATGTGAAATCAATGTGATGTCAGAATAATAGTAGATATAATTATTTATTTCAGCTTATATTTCTTTCATCACATTCCCAGTGGGTCAGAGGTTAACATGCACTCAATTAGTATTTGGTAGCATTGCTTTTAAATTGTTTAACTTGGGTAAAACATGTCGGGTAGCCTTCCAAAAGCTTCCCACAATAAGTTGGGTGAATTTTGGCCCATTCCTCCTGACAGAGCTGGTGTAACTGAGTCAGGTTTGTAGGCCTCCTTGCTCGCACAGGCTTTTTCAGTTCTGCCCACAAATTGTCTATAGGATTGAGGTCAGGGCTTTGTGATGGCCACTCCAACACCTTGACTTTGTTGCCCTTAAGCCATTTTGCCACAACTTTGGAAGTATGCATTGTCTATTTGGAAGACCCATTTGCGACCAAGCTTGAACTTCTTGACTGATGTCTTGAGATGTTGCTTCAATATATCCACATCATTTTCCTCATGTCATCTATTTTGTGAAGTGCACCAATCCCCCCTGCAGAAAAACACCCCAATAACATGATGCTGCCACCCCTGTACTTCACATTTGGAGAGGTGTTATTCGCCTTGCAAGCATCCCCCCTTTTCCAACAAACATAACGATGGTCATTATGGCCAAACAGTTCTATTTTTGTATCATCAGACCTGGGGACATTTCTCTAAAAAGTACGATCTTTGTCCCCACGTGCAGTTGCAAACCATAGCCTGGCTGTTTTATAGCAGTTTTGGAGCAGTGGCTTCTTCCTAGCTTAGCAGCCTTTCAGGTTATGTCGATATAGGGCTCATTTTACTGTGGATATAGATACTTTGTACCAGTTTCCTCCAGCATCTTCACAAAGTCCTTTGCTGTTGTTCTGAGATTGATTTGCACTTTTCGCACCAAAGTACGATCATCTCTAGGAGACAGAACGTGTCTCCTTCCTCAGCGGTATGACGGCTGCGTGGTCCCATGGTGTTTATACTTGCGTACTATTGTGTGTACAGGTGAGCGTGGTACCTTCAGGCGTTTGGAAATTGTCCCCAAGGATGAACCAGACTTGTGGAGGTCTACAATTTTTCTTCTGAGGTCTTGGCTGATTTCTTTTGATTTTCCCATGATGTCAAGCAAAGAGGCACTGAGTTTGAAGGTAGGCCTTGAAATACATCCCCAGGTACACCTCCAATTGACTCAAATTATGTCAATTAGCCTATTAGAAGCTTCTAAAGCCATGACATTACTTTCTGGAATTTTCCAAGCTGTTTGAAGGCACAGTCAACTTAGTGTATGTAAACTTCTGACCCACTGCAATTGTGATACAGTGAATTATAAGTGAAACAACCTGTCTGTAAACAATTGTTGGAAAAAGGACTTGTGTCATGCACAAAGTAGATATCCTAACAGACTTGCCAAAACTATAGTTTATTAACAAGAAATGTGTGGAGTGGTTGAAAAACAAGTTTTAATGACTCCAACCTAATTGTATGTAAACTTCCGAATTCAACTGTATGTGCACTAAAAGTGTATACTGTGTATGTCCTGTAGTCCTGAGCAATTAGTGGTTTTGACATTTTCAATATCGGTTTCGATTTCTTTAAACAAATGCATTATGTGGGTTCACTGCTGCAACAACTCAGAATAAATGAATTGATGGTAGTGACTGCCCATTACTATCACTTATTAGGCTCTAACCATCATTTATTCACATGACTTTACTTAAATAAAATATTGTGGTTGTTTATATCACACATTTGTTTTTAGTATGATGATATTATTTCATTGATACAACTCCAATGACTGCCCATATCTGCACATCACTTATTAATAAACCATCCTTCATTCATATTACTGAAATAAAATATTTCAGTTGTTATGTACATATAAAAAAATCTCTCTATATATATTTGATGATTTATTATTTTATTTCAAGGCATTATCTAATCTCTGTTCAGGCAGCCAGCCATCTACCTCTGTTTCCGAAAGAGTCATCCTTCAGGCTAGCCTAGCTGGCTAGCTGCCTGCTGTAACACCCATCACTCTATTAGATGCATTGTCGGGTAGAGACACCTAAACAACTGCTCTCTATCCCTCTCGTTTCTCTCGATCGCTCTCAGTGTCAGTCTGCCGGCCCCACAATCAGGCGTGAACCAATGAAAACAGGTAGCTTATAGGCGTAATGGATTCTGGTCATTGTAGTTAATTACCACATTTACTTCACTTAACTTAGATGAGTTGGACAACATGTCCCAGAGAGTAATCTCTCTAGAGAAACGGCACGGTGAGTGCACAGAAAAACATTTTACTAAATGGAATTCAAATAATTTATCTGATGTTGGTCATTTACTTTCTTCTTCTTCTTCTTTTCTTTTTTTTAATGAAAATAAACCAACATTTCGGTTAATCGGTGAGCACTACTGTCCTGTACACTTGCACAAAATCATGCATACATACACTTCCGACTGAGATGCTTACCTTGCTCTGCGGCTGTGGCTCACGTTTACCTAGATGCTGTCCCATGTTGTCGACAGAGACTGTGGAGAAAAGAGAACAGTCCTATTAAAATCGGAGACTGTCGGTTTCAGTGGCAGCAGAGCTGACGTAAAAAAAAAAAGAGAAACACTACTTCATAAATCACTCTCCCTCCATTCCCCACCCCATCCCGCCACCCCCCAATGAACCAACAACCAACAAAATTAACAAAAGAGGGGAAAAAAGAGAAAAAAACAAAAACAGATCATGCAAAAATATCAAGGAAAACAAAAACCTAAACAGCAAGGCAGACTGTATACGTTGCAGTGCATGTGCGGACCTATTTACACGTGTGCATGTGTCTCTGCGTGTGCACATGTTTGAATGCAAGTTTGTGTATATGCATGTGTACAAGCACCTGCGAGGCAACAGCCTCAGGCAAACAGGCAGAGTGTCATTCAAAACGTATTACTTATAAAAAATAAAAAAAACTTTATTTTAGACTTTTTTCTTTGACTGTCATCCTATCCCCGGCCCAGCAACTCCACTCCTACTTGCCTCCAGTTTCACATCCCAATCCTCAGTTTCCTTCAGGCTATCCCACCTATCTCTGCTGCCACCCTCTTTGGATTTCTACATGCCATATATATATATATATATATATATATATATATATATATATATATATATATATATATATATATATATATATATATATATATATATATATATATATATATATATATATATATATATATATATATATACTGCTCAAAAAAATAAAGGGAACACTTAAACAACACAATGTAACTCCAAGTCAATCACACTTCTGTGAAATCAAACTGTCCACTTAGGAAGCAACACTGATTGACAATACATTTCACATGCTGTTGTGCAAATGGAATAGACAAAAGGTGGAAATTATAGGCAATTAGCAAGACACCCCCAAAAAAGGAATGGTTCTGCAGGTGGTGACCACAGACCACTTCTCAGTTCCTATGCTTCCTGGCTGATGTTTTGGTCACTTTTGAATGCTGGCGGTGCTTTCACTCTAGTGGTAGCATGAGAAGGAGCCTACAACACACACAAGTGGCTCAGGTAGTGCAGTTCATCCAGGATGGCACATCAATGCGAGCTGTGGCTAAAAGGTTTGCTGTGTCTGTCAGCGTAGTGTCCAGAGCATGGACGCGCTACCAGGAGACAGGCCAGTACATCAGGAGACGTGGAGGAGGCCGTAGGAGGGCAACAACCCAGCAGCAGGACCGCTACCTCCGCCTTTGTGCAAGGAGGTGAACTGCCAGAGCCCAGCAAAATGACCTCCAGCAGGCCACAAATGTGCATGTGCCAGCATATGGTCTCACAAGGGGTCTGAGGATCTCATATCGGTACCTAATGGCAGCCAGGCTACCTCTGGCGAGCCCATGGAGGGCTGTGCGGCCCCACAAAGAAATGCCACCCCACACCATGACTGAACCGCCGCCAAACCGGTCATGCTGGAGGATGTTGCAGGCAGCAGAACGGTCTCCACGGCGTCTCCAGACTCTGTCACGTCTGTCACATGTGCTCATGTGCTCAGTGTGAACCTGCTTTCATCTGTGAAGAGCACAGGGCGCCAGTGGCGAATTTGCCAATCTTGGTGTTCTCTGGCAAATGCTAAACGTCCTGCACGGTGTTGGGCTGTAAGCACAACCCCCACCTGTGGACGTCGGGCCCTCATACCACCCTCATGGAGTCTGTTTCTGACCGTTTGAGCAGACACATGCACATTTGTGTCCTGCTGGAGGTCATTTTGCTGGGCTCTGGCAGTTCACCTCCTTGCACAAAGGCGGAGGTAGCGGTCCTGCTGCTGGGTTGTTGCCCTCCTACGGCCTCCTCCACGTCTCCTGATGTACTGGCCTGTCTCCTGGTAGCGCCTCCATGCTCTGGACACTACGCTGACAGACACAGCAAACCTTTTAGCCACAGCTCGCATTGATGTGCCATCCTGGATGAACTGCACTACCTGAGCCACTTGTGTGGGTTGTAGACTCCGTCTCATGCTACCACTAGAGTGAAAGCACCGCCAGCATTCAAAAGTGACCAAAACATCAGCCAGGAAGCAAAGGAACTGAGAAGTGGTCTGTGGTCACCACCTGCAGAACCATTCCTTTTTGGGGGTGTCATACTAATTGCCTATAATTTCCACCTTTTGTCTATTCCATTTTCACAACAGCATGTGAAATTTATTGTCAATCAGTGTTGCTTCCTAAGTGGACAGTTTGATTTCACAGAAGTGTGATTGACTTGTAGTTACATTGTGTTGTTTAAGTGTTCCCTTTATTTTTTTGAGCAGTATATATATATATATATATATATATATATATATATATATATATATATATACACACACACATCTTTCAACTATACTGTGATGTTTGATATACAATTTTAATCTAATCGAATAGAATCCACAGATTGCGAGTTGAAGATAAATACGTTCACTAATAAGAGTATTAGTATATTAGTAACTGACTGACCAAGTCTCCAAACAATGCTACTTCTAGGGTCAATTTTAGATTAATGTTATGCATTTTCAGCCATTCCTGAACCTGAGACCAGAAACAGGCTACCTGAGGGCAATACCAAAATAAATGCTCTATTGATTCTGTATCCTCACAACAAAATCTGCAGAGCTGTGATGATTGTATGCCCCATATATTCAACATTTTGTTGGTGGCAAGAATTCTGTACAATCATTTTAGCTGAAAGGCACAAAGTCTTGCATCTTGCGTTGTTTTATATATCATCTCATACACCCTGTGCCATGGAATTAGTACATCAACAATCACTTCCCAGCTATTTTGCAATCTGTATGACACAGCTGTCAACATCCTGGTCCTCAAATGAAACTGGTATGCTTTCCTATTTATCCTATTTTTTGTTCCTCTGCCACTTTTGATCCTTTATATTGGGCAGAGAGACCAGTTCCCTACCTCCTTCCGCTGCCACCTGCCTCCTCGATTTGGGGTAATGCTTTAATCAGTTGGTTGTAATCTTGGATTGAGCAGACCTTCCTATACAAATTCCGATAACTCAATGAAAGACATAACTCAACCATTCTAATTTACAATATAATTTAAAAACAAAAATACCGTTTTCAAACAGCTTTTTGATAAATACAGGTTTTTTATCAACCAGCACATTTGAGTTTCACCATAATATTTGTTCTCTCTTTTCTGGGGGATGAAATTGAAATTGTAACCAACTCTGCAATGCTTCTTTGAAAAAGAGATACTTTGAACAGAGTTTCACTTGATTAATTAATCGAAAATTAGACATGGCAATCTGCACAAAAGCAAATAGGCCATTTTTAAACAAAGCTTTTCTTAGTAATCTACTTGAGAACCATTTTGGGTTCAGGTAAAACTTTTGTAGAAATGAAGCTTTTAGAGAGAGAGGTTTAGTGCTTTTATATGTAATAACATCAACCCACCCAGTTCATATTCATTATAGAAATAGGCACGCTTTATCTTGTCAAAATTAGGTTTGAGTCCAGAGAGGCCAGAAAATAATGAAGAATTAAATCAATTGGATGTGTCCTGTAATAACAGCGATCCAATTGACAAGGTAATGAAGAATAAATCCAGCATCAATGTCCCAATCTCATCTTTACCTTAACAAAAGGTCAATATCTCAAAGCACACATCCTCCCTCATGCCCGAAGCAAATCACCACATGAAAAACATTGAGCAGAACAGTCTGGAAATAGAGACAAAGCCATTGACTGTGCGGCTGATGAAACTTCACTGTTCTGGCAGCAGCGAAGCGCTGTTTACCGTACATTTCAAATTCAGATAATACACTTCCAGTGTCTCAGAGAGTGAGATCATGATTTTTTTTTAAAGCACTGAGCGTGGTGCCCACGCTATGCTTGATATAGCGTTTGAATATATTACAAATCTCAGGGCCTATACCCAAGGGGGTTTGCACAGCACTACGCACTGTTGATCCTAACAACTGAAGGATACTTTTGGACAATGAAATAAGGAGAAATACTGAGCATGCTGAAACACTTAAATTGATTTTTAATGGCATTGAGTGAATCCGAATGTGATCCCTGTATGCTGGCAGCTATGAACCATTTTTGTTACATTGTCTTTTGTTGGGACTGAACTCTGCCCTAATTAGGTGTGACAGTAGCCTAAACAGTACGAGAGGTGAGATGGTTATGTTTTCTGTCACATGGGGTTTCAAATGGGTCCTGATATCATGCTGTAATAGGGAGCTGTTTCAATAAGCTTTAGCATTCACAGTAGGGGGGAAACAGGCTTTATTTCACATCTGGATAAATGCATGGATCTGCACTAGAAATAGGCTTACCTAAGGGGCAATTTGTGATTGATACATCCATTTTGGGACTTTAAAATTAATTATATATAGCATACTCATTGATTATTGAAGAAAAAAACTTCAAAATACCTCATGAGCTGTGATTCTGTCATACCCCATCAGAACGCAAAATATAAGCTTGTTTTACTCCAATGTTTGTAAACGTAAACAAACACTGTATGGCCTCAAAACAAGTATATTTTTTATTAAATGGATGGTTGGACCTTGAATCCAGAGCTCGGTCTATGAATTTGAGTGGTTACTTTTCTTCAGCGCCATCCCTCAGCTTTTTCCCAAAGCAGTGGTGGAGAGGAGCCTTATAATTATTTGAACTGCAGATTGCCCCTTTAATATTCACAATATTGCAGCGGCAACAATCGAATAACTTCTCTGTTACGATTACCGTGTAGCGGATGTGATTGTAAATGTCAGTTTGAAGTAAGGTGCGGGAACAACCTTTTCTCATGGACATCATAAAAGAAAGTTACAAGATGATTACCTCTGCAATATAGTGAGTATTACCTACAGCATGTACAGTCTCAGGATGATTGCTTCTGCAATATAGTGAGTATTACCTACAGCATGTACAGTCTCAGGATGATTACCCCTGCAATGTAGTGAGTATTACCTACAGCATGTACAGTCTCAGGATGATTACCTCTGCAAAATAGTGAGTATTACCTACAGCATGTACAGTCTCAGGATGATTACCTCTGCAATATAGTGAGTATTACCTACAGCATCTACAGTCTCAGGATGATTACCCCTGCAATATAGTGAGTATTACCTACAGCATGTACAGTCTCAGGATGATTACCTCTGCAATATAGTGAGTATTACCTACAGCATGTACAGTCTCAGGATGATTACCTCTGCAATATAGTGAGTATTACCTACAGCATGTACAGTCTCAGGATGATTACCTCTGCAATATAGTGAGTATTACCTACAGCATGTACAGTCTCAGGATGATTACCTCTGCAATATAGTGAGTATTACCTACAGCATGTACAGTCTCAGGATGATTACCTCTGCAATATAGTGAGTATTACCTACAGCATGTACAGTCTCAGGATGATTACCTCTGCAATATAGTGAGTATTACCTACAGCATGTACAGTCTCAGGATGATTACCTCTGCAATATAGTGAGTATTACCTACAGCATCTACAGTCTCAGGATGATTACCCCTGCAATATAGTGAGTATTACCTACAGCATCTACAGTCTCAGGATGATTACCCCTGCAATATAGTGAGTATTACTTACAGCATGTACAGTCTCAGGATGATTACCTCTGCAATATAGTGAGTATTACCTACAGCATGTACAGTCTCAGGATGATTACCTCTGCAATATAGTGAGTATTACCTACAGCATGTACAGTCTCAGGATGATTACCTCCGCAATATAGTGAGTATTACCTACAGCATGTACAGTATAGAGCAGATTAGTGCATTTTTGTAGAGGCCAAATGTAGCCCTTGATGTCTCATACAGTATAATACTGCATATGGCTTAAGATTATAAACAGAGAACAAAGCAGCATCTTGATAGGCATTCAAATGAAATATGTCTTTCAGATCCAGAGCCAAAAACTCCAGCTTTGTTGCTACGGGCCTTTTATGATAGACTGCTGAAAGCAAAAGAGAGGAGTGTATGCGAGTTGCTCTGTGAATTAAACTTTTCCCTTCAAAACAAAGAGGTCTTAGCAGATCAGAGTAGCCTGGTGATGATTCCCCTGTCCCTTTAAAAGGGCGAAAAATATATCACAATTGTTGGCAAGTAGGCTCGTTTACAGTAGGCTCGTTTACAGTAGGCTCCCAAACCCATGGTGTTTTCTGATTCCTAAGAACTACGGTAGTCACGCACAGCCACGATTTCCGCTTACTACAAAATGGAATACATGTTGGCTTCGGGAATTAATCTACTGTTACAACTGCCATATAGCCTAAGCTTTGGCGAGCTCAGCTCTCTTATGGAGCAAGGCCCCGAAACAAGTTTTAATCCTTTCTTAAAACAACACTTTCTGGTGTGAGAGGGCTCAGTCATGTAAGCATGGTTACGTAGTTCACTAGCTGTATCCAAGAAAGACAAACAACTAGGCTAGATGAAAATGTAAGGCAGAAAACGAATTGACAAAGACTAGCAAACCAAAGTAAGACGCCGACCCTTCAATACACTTTGCTATCTTTCTCCAGACTAGAAATATTGAAATGTGTTCATGGCTTTGCCTGTGAACAAGGCCACTTTTCCAGTAACCACACTGACAACGTGTCAACATTCTTCCCAAGGTTGTGAGTGTGAGAAACTCTGTGAACGTATTATCCGCAAGATTCTGGCAAACCAAAATACCATCCAGAGAAATATCTATGTCACAAAGAGTGGTGAGAGGATACAGATGAGATGAGGTTTCCCCTCACAAAAATATTACGCAACCACAGCTGGAGCCTGCGAGGACTTGCAAAACATGGGCGTTGCAGAACACTGAAAGAAAAATCCATGCTGTAATTAAACTTCTACACAGCAGCCTCCAATCCAACAAAAGAAGCTCCTTTCCTTGCCTTTTTTGCACATAAGATTCTATGACTCAAACACTTTGCAAATCAATTGGGGGGGGTAGACTACAGGCAGGGGAAGAGAACATACAGAGACTGAGAGACACAGTGGATGAGAATGATAAGGGAGAACCATATAGGTCTTACTCGCTCATACACACACACCCCTCTGGGGATATGAACTTTGCATATTCTATTTGAAGGTTGTATGGGAGATACAGCACCAGGGAGGCATGCTATTTATAGGACAACCTTCCTCACATATAGGCCAGCACTCACAGCACTGCAGCACTCAAGAGCCATCAATGCATATGAGCAATTATCTATATTCCCTCTGACTAAGTTCTGCTTGTGTGATTGCTCTGCTGCTGTCTGTTACCTAGGACCATGAGACTCAAATACTGTGAAAATCAAACAAAAATATTTTGATTTGGTCTAGCTGAGAGGCTTAATTCATTACAAAATACCTCATACACTTTTCCTCATATCAACATACTGCCTTCTGACTTGGTTGCCCATCTACTGTCAGCTGTTATTTTGTTTTATAGTTAGTAGTTAATGTTTTTTTTATTTTTTAATACTAGTCCCATAAGAAACTGTGAGTTTGTTTAAAATGAATGTTCATGCTCTATCCAGGGAGGATGTAAATGACTGCTCACCCATAGCGTAAGAGAGGAGAGCCCATCATTTTTAACATGTACCAACTTGGAGATAAAAGGTATCACAGCTCAATTCATGAGCCATACCTCCATATCTCCATCCGAGAGTGATGGCTTTAAGTATCAACAGAAAAAGCAATCTTCCTTCTCTACAGTGAGAAACGGATAAATAAGTATTCATTTCTTCTGCTTCCCAACCTGCGAGACTGAAACGGATATCACTTTCCTGCAACAAATTGCCCTTTAGGGATAAACGGCTATTTATGACTGCTCACAGAAGGAACTATGGATTACCCTGTAACACAAACAGCGGGCACAATAAAACCAAGACACAATGCGATACACTTCTCAAGTTTGACAGAACGAACACATATTCTTGTTCACATCATTGGGTGTATACACTTTACAGGCTCGGAGAACAACAAAGCTAAACGGTGTTCTAAACATTTGAGTTTCTATTTAGCCTGCTTGGGAATCCTCCTCTTTGACACGTTATTCTGGTCACTGTACCAAACACAAGGTCAGCGAGCACACTGAGTGAAGTAGACACTCTATTTGGAGTTAGCTCCGGAGATTGGGAAAGACAAGCAAACAATTCACAGTGCTGCCGAGCAGTTTTTCCATGGGGCTAAGATATCATTCTAAGATATCAGGGTATAACGGCCCCATAACTCGCTCCCTCTAAATCCTCACATCATCAGCGTTAACTAGCCATAATGATAAACTCCCAGAAGGTATAGCATGCCAGTAGCATCTCCCAGCTGTGGGTGGTCTTAGTAGGGGTGAGAAACACTGCCCTCTCCATGGTGCTGAATGCAGACCAAAACACTCCCTCGGTCTCATCTCGGTCTCTCTCACATACACAAACAGACTTCCTGTCATTATATCAGATAATGGATCCATAGGTGCCAGGAACGTGTGGGGCTGGTGTGTATGTGTGTGGCTCTTCCATGGAAAATGAGCTAATATACAGACGTCCTTGTGGATGGTGGACAAGTGCTTCATTTAACCCTCCAGGTGCCCAACGGCTTATGTAACCCACTTGGAGATACTCAGTGATACTAAGTCCCTGGTAGTGACACTAGAGCCAGGGTCAGAGGTCAACATCTGTCCTTGGAGAGAGCATCTGGTGTACAGCAATCAGGGTCGTGTTCGTGAGGGCACACAACATGTTTTTTTTTTGGAACAGAAAACAAAAAAAGAAATGTTTCTTATTGGACAAGTGCATGTTATCCCTTCCTTGTTTCAGTACATTTAATATTGCGTTTAGTGCCTTGTGAACATGAACCTGGACACGGAGTTGGATGGAAGAAAACTTTACTCGGAAGAGAGGCTCATGTTTCTCTATTAGAGGTCGACCGATTAATCGGAATGGCCGATTTCAAGTTTTCATAACAATCGGAAATCGGTATTTTTGGGCTCCGATTTGCAGATTTTTTTTACACCTTTATTTAATCTTTATTTAACTAGGCAAGTCAGTTAAGAGCACATTCTTATTTTCAATGACGACCTAGGAATGTTCTGCCTCGTTCAGGGGCAGAACGACAGATTTTTTAACTTTGTCAGCTTGGGGAATCCAATCTTGCAACCTTACAGTTAACTAGTCCAATGCTCTAACACTGATTACATTGCACTCCACGAGGAGCCTGCCTGTGCCGCGAATGCAGTAAGCTAAAGTAAATTGCTAGCTAGCATTAAACTTATCTTATAAAAAACAATCAATCAATGACTGTCATTGCTCCAATATGTACTTAACCATAAACATCAATGCCTTTCTTAAAATCAATACACAAGTATATATTTTTAAACCTGCATATTTAGCTAAAAGAAATCCAGGTTAGCAGGCAATATTAACCAGGTGAAATTGTCATTTCTCTTGCAAATTTCTCTTGGCAAATTGCACGCAGATTCAGGGTATATGCAACAGTTTGGGCCGCTTGGCTCTTTGCGAACTTATTTGCCAGAATTTTACGTAATTATGACAACATTGAAGGTTGTGCAATGTAACAGGAATATTTAGACTCATGGATGCCACCCGTTATATAAAATACGTAACGGAATAAACGTTTTGTTTTCGAGGTGATAGTTTCCGGATTAGTCAAAGGTATATGGTTTAGAGAGAAATAGTCGACGCGTTATAATTCCTGTAATACCTTTCGGCTGAACTTGACAGGGGTTCCTTTGTTATTTTACCGTTCATGTCTTCCACAGAGAATGTCTTGATCTACTTCAAATAAGGTCCGTGTTTCGTGCAGGCTTAAACCGCCTCGACGTTTTGATACCCATGTAAATCTCACTAGGATAAGGTAGCGTTTGTCAACATATTTTCATAAATCCACTCTACAAAAAAAATGATCTTCGCTTATATTTAGCCCATATTGATCAGAGTTACCTTGTTCTATGGATATCTACACAGTTATAAAATTGGCAAGGTGGTGTAAGCCTACACGAAACACCGACCTTATTTTAAGTGAATCTAAAAATATCCTATGGAATAAATGAAGGAACCACCTTTCAGATTTTGCTAGAAGGTGTCATGGGAATTATGACTCGCACTTTGGTCGTCAATTCTTACCATGCCCATTATTAAAATAGGATTTCCTGCATATAGAAATGACAGTTTTTGTTTTCAACATTCATCACAGGTAACTTAAACTCTATTTTTATTCAAACAGTTGAGAGTATTTGTCTCCTAAGCAGACTCTTCAGTATCATTGTCACTTCAGAGCTGTGTGTGTGTGTGTGTGTGTATTTATGTATTATATTAAGTTAAAATAAGTGTTCATTGTTCATTCAGCATTGTTGCAGTTGTCATTATTACAAAAGTGTGTGTGTGTGTATGATATATATATATATAAAACTTTTTTTTTTTTTTTTTTTTTTTTTTTTTTTTAAATAAATCGGCCGATTAATCGGTATCGGCTTTTTTGTCATCCAATAATCGGTATCGGCGTTGGAAAATCATAATCGGTCAACCTCTATTCTCTATCCCTATCAATTTATGTTCTCCTCTTTCACTTCTTCCTTTGCTCTCTACTCACTGCTCCCTCAAGCTCTGGGAAGAGAGATTTGTGAGTGTTTGAATGTCTGTGTCAGTGTTTTGAATGTCATGTTTGTGGGCAAGGCACTGTCCTACTCCCCTGTTCCCTGGGCTTCGAGACATTTTTGTCATTTTAGAAGTTCACAGAAAGGATGACCTTAGAAACCATGGTCACACCACGGTCCAAAATTAGCAGAAATGCCAGTATAGACCCAATTGCAGCATCACTGTCTTGTTCTACACAGCAAGCCCATCATTAGTGGCAGAACCAAACTATGCTTTGGGCCCATTCCGTCAGCACTGAATCATTGATGCGGACAGCTGTGTCTTTTACAGTAGGAAGTTTGGGCAGTTGTTCTCAGCTTCATAACATCTTGTCTTGATACTCCATATGACCTGTGCTATTTCCAGTTCCAGGCAGCAGCACGTCCATCACTTAGCTCTCATACTGCCACACAGTCTCTCCCAGACTGGGCAGAAGAACCAAACACTGAAGACTATAAAATGGGACTTCTGGAGGAGCTTCACAGCAGAGAAATGTGTTTAGGTTTAGTAGTATCCTTGGGTTATGTTCAGTAGAATCCTCCAGAACTAATCTGAAATCAAAAACCACCCTGATGCTTTTGAAGTGAGAGATATTGTATTAAGTGGTGTATCACTAGTCTTCTCATCAAAATAAATAAGAGTGCAGCAATAGAAATCTCAGCCCTAAACGCCGGTGTCGATGTTTGTGTTTATTTTCTTATTTATAGACATGCCTAAATCCCGTGATATGATTCTATTGTGTTCGCTGAGAGCGGCGTTTCTAGGGGGTATGTTGATACTGTCTGCCACAGCTTACACAACCCACAGCCACCTTGGGTTCACCACTAAAAGCTGTGAATTCCAATCTTGGCATGGGTGGAATGAAAATGATCGCTGCCATCTGCTTCTACTGCATGTTGTCGACGCTACGCACAGGCCTACCACGCTGGGTGAACTCAACGCATCAGACAACTATGCCGTCATCATCGTGGCTTTCTGTGAGCCCAAACAGTCGCGTTGCACCATGCAGTCGGGTTGCACCACACCTTTAGAAAACTCTGTTGCGTCACATGACGAAGTTCAAGGTGATATGAATCAACCTGCCCGAAAGCAACACCAACTGGTGCAGACCAGAGAGGAAGTGAGATAGACAGAAGGGAGGAAGTTGGTGAGAGTGGGAGGACGGAAGTTACCTTGGGTGATTCATCTACTTGCACAGGCATGCACATGCAGACACGTACACCGACACGCATACACATTAGACATGCAAACGGGAGTCTCTCTAACATACACACACACAAATGTTCAACCAGTGTTCCGTGTTCTTTCCCACACAAGACAACATACACACACATGCATGCATTAACACACATTTCAAGTCTTATATTGCATCTGTCAACTACTTCACACGCCGACAAATGCATGTCTAATATGGACCAGCTTGTGGAAAGAACTAGAAGACTTTACTGTGGAGCTGGTTTCCTGTGTATCGCAGACATTCCCCTGGGTCTCTACAGCAGCAATGACCAAAATACTATAAACAGTCACAAAACGTCCCAACTTATATCAGCAAAAGCTGAGGGTTATAGCCAGTATAAGGGCTTTATAAATACATTTGATTGATTGCCAATAGACACGGTCGAAACCGTGTTCACGCAGTGTGTTCAGGTGCGAGGAGGCGTGCTTTGTGAAAGGCAAATGAAGGGACGTTAAAGCGACAAGCCGTGCGCCTGTTAAACAAACAGCCGAGCATTTGTGTCTGACTGAGTTAACGCCTCTGTAATATATTATGGAATCTCTTCCAATAACCTTGCAATTCAGTAGACAATCTAGAACTTTCCCTTTCCTGTCGATTCTGTTCCAAACTACAAGAGAGTGTGCAAAGTTCCACTTCAGCAGATTGGTCTCACTTCTCCACCACAAGAGATGTACATTGAGCATAATACATTGATCTTACAGATTTCTTATTTTCCATTAAGTTGGGGGTTAGCGTTTCGCTACGACCAGATGCCTGCTTTGAAAACAGCACATAGAAGAGGATACATGTCCATGACATAAGTCTGTCAGTTTAAACCTGGCCGCAAAATAGCACATAGAAGAGGATACATGTCCATGACATAAGTCTGTCAGTTTAGACCTGGCCGCAAAATAGCATTTGAAATATTTTTGGAAATGGTCCCAAAAGTGCACTCATCGGTGTCCATTTTGAACCCACTCGCGTTCAAGTGTTTTTGTTTATAGAATGCAGCACATAGAGAGAGGATGGCTTTTGGGGTCAAATGTTTTCTTCTGATCCACATTAGCCGGGTTAGGTGACTAACATCCGTGTAAACAAATCATTTCATATCAGTAAAAGGGAGTAGGTCTATGCATTGCCGTTTGTTTGGTTCCCTCTCTGTGTGCAAGCTCACGAATTATGTAACAGATGTCGTGTAGTGTGAAATGCATTCTGAAAACAAAGTCCATCCATTAACATTGTAGATAACGCCAGCTCTCGCCAACTACAATAAAATAGGCTTTAGATTACAACACAGCAGGTCCAGACAGTGCATCTCATTGTGGACTACAGGTAGGTTATATGGTGTTAGTATTGTTTACATCTTCCTCAGCGACCTGTTTATAACTGGGTTTTTAATGTTTAATGTTATTATTATCTCTCCAGCCACTCCAATATGAGATAGTTCTGGCCAAGGTGCCTAGTCCTAGCATAACATTCAACTGAGAGTTGGTGTGAGCACTGCTTGGAGGAAAACGTGATATTCGACCGACAGTGACATCGACCGACTGGCCCATTTTGTTCTGTGGGCCTAAGTGAGGCTATATTAATATTCGCATTGACAATAGGCATGATGTGTCGCTTTGTCAAACATTCAACTGAATTAATGAATGACACGACATTCCTCGACATTCTTACACCGGTCGAAACTTAACAAACTCTTATAGGCTAAAGACAACGTAACTTACGTGTATACTAAATCGGTTGATGCAGCGCAACAAAACAGCTGGCAACAGAATTGCAATGTATCCGTCACATGGACGGGCACTGCTACAACCACAGTTTACTATCATTTGCGTTTCGTTTTCGACTGTCTTTTACATACCCTTCTCCGTTTAGATCGAATCAAATGCATCCACAATAAGAGGCTGTGATTTTGATGTGAAGTTTCTCTTCTCGTGGACAATAACGCCTTTTCTTCCACGGTTTGGCGTTGTTTGCACTGTCTTCGTAAACATGTATGGCTCGTTGCTTCCTGTTTTGCGTACAGTGATGGTTGTTTCTTCGGGGTGGGGCGGAATGTTGATACAACGCAAAGAAATGTGGGCAAAAGACCCGAGCATGCCCGTACACGCACGCACTCGTTATTGTAACATCTCTGTCACCAGACACGTTCGTTCGAAGTTTGTGATAGAGTGGTTGCTGCCCTTTTGAGTTTGTGAATAAAATATATTTTGTTGTAAGACAAGGTATATCGGGCAACACATAGGGTGCGGCAATGTACTCTATTAATTTAGAAGGCAAAGCATGTAATTACTGCAGATAGGATAAGATTCCTACACAAGCTTTGAATTAAATGGAATTGGACATGGTGAATTCTGTTTCTTATTCAAATCAGTTAGGGCCACTAATGACACATTATTCATTGCACAGGAATTAAAATATTGTGCTGATCCTCGCTATTTGAGCCACGTTACAATTCTCTACAAGTGAGTTAATCCTATTGGTACGATGTGTAGGCTGTTTGCCTTTTACACCAACCACCTGTGTTCGCTTCCCTGCCCCCGCCGTTCGCTACACTGGTGTCAGAAGCAGGATGACGGCCGTGAGGTCATTACGTGTGAGGGGACCGCGCCTTCCTGTTTGGAGGAGTTTAGCAATCCTGCTATCTGAGGCAAGTAATAATTTGTTAGAAACCATTACAACTATATTGACGGATGAGTAGGGTGTTTGCCTGTAATGCTAGCGACTCAGGTTCACTTCCCTGCCCTAAAGTTTGCTACAATATTATGTACACTGAACAAAAATAATGCAACATGTAAAGGGTTCCTCCCATGTTTCATGAACTGAAATAAAAGACCCCAGAAATGTTCAATAGGCACTAAAAGCTTTTTTCTCTCAAATTTTGTGCACACATTTGTTTACATCCATGTTAGTGAAAATGTTTCCTTTGCCAAGATAATCCACCTGACAGGTGTGGCATATCAAGAAGCTGATTAAACAGCATGATCCTTACACAGGTGCACCTTGTGATGGGGACAGTAAAAGACCACTCTAAAATGTGCAGTTTTATCACACAACACAATGCCACAGATGTCTCAAGTTCTGAGGTGGCATGCAATTGGCATGCTGAGTGCAGGAATGTCCACCAGAGCTGTTGCCAGAGAATTGGATGTACATTTCTCTGCCATAAGCCACCCCCAACGTCGTTTTAGAGAATTTGGCAGTACGTTCAACCTGCCTCACAACCACAGACCACGTGTATGACGTTGTGTGGGTGAGCGGTTTGCTGATGTCAACGTTGTGAACTGACTGTCCCATGGTGGCAGTGGGGTTATGGTATGGGCAGGCATAAACTACAGACAACCAACACACTTGAACTTCTTTCCTTCTTATTGCGTTTGAGTCAATCAGTTGTGTTGTGACAAGGTAGGGGTGGTATACCAAAGATAGCCCTATTTGGAAAAATCCATATTATGACAAGAACAGCTTCAAATAAGTAAAGAGAACCGACAGTCCATCATTACTTTAAGATGTGAAGGTCAGTCAATCCGGAAAATGTCAAGAACTTTGAAAGTTTCTTCAAGTGCAGTCGCAAAAATCATCAAGCACTATGATGAAACTGGCTATCATGAGGACCGCCACAGGAAAGGAAGACCGGGAGTTACCTGTGCTGCAGAAGATAAGTTCTTTAGAGTTATCAGCCTCAGAAATTGCAGCCCAAGTAAATGCTTCACAGAGATCAACTAACAGACACATCTCAACATTAACTTTTCAGAGGAGACTGTGAATCAGGCCTTCATGGTCAAATTGCTGCAAATAAACCACTACTAAAGGACACCAATAATAAGAAGAGACTTGATTGGGCCAAGAAACACGAGCAATTGACATTAGACCGGTGGGAATCTGTCCTTTGATCTGATGAGTCCAAATGTGAGATTTTGGGTTCCAACCGCTGTGTCTTTGTGAGACGCAGAGTAGGTGAACGGATGATCTCTGCATGTGTAGTTCCCACCGTGAAGCATGGAGGTGTGGTGGTGCTTTGCTGGTGACACTGTTGTTGATTTATTTAGAATTTAAGGCACATTTAACCAGCATGGCTACCACAGCATTCTGCAGCGATACGCCATCCCATCTGGTGTGCGCTTAGCGGGAATATCATTTGTTTTTCAACAGGACAATGACACCTCCAGGCTGTGTCAGGGCTATTTAAAAAGGAGAGTGATGGAGTGCTGCACCAGATGACCTGGCCTCCACAATCACCCGGTCTTAACCAAATTGAAATGGGTTGGGATGAGTTGGACCGCAGATTGAAGGAAAAGCAGCTAACATGTGCTCAGCATTTGTGGGAACTCATTCAAGACTGTTGGATAAGCATTCCAGGTGAAACTGGTTGAGAGAATGCCAAAAGTGTGCAAAACTGTCATCAAGGCAAAGGGTGGCTACTTTGAATAATCTCAAATATAAATTATATTTTGATTTGTTTTACACTTTTTTGGTTACTACATAATTCCATATGGGTTATTTCATGTCTTCACTACAATTCTACAATGTAAAAAATAGTAAAATAAAGAAAAACCCTTGAATGAGTAGGTGTGTCCAAACTTTTGACTGGTACTTTATATGACTTAATTTCTCAATAATATAGACTCTTCACTTTCATTTGACACCCAATTTCACATGCTCCTATGAACTTCACATGTTGGTGCTCATGGGTCCCTCTACATGGAAATTGCCCATGTCAACAAAATGTATTTGTTGTCAATGTCTTGGCGTCAAACTGGTGGCAGTAGAGAGTTGTAAGAGTTGATTGAAAATGAGTCTTTCTTCATTAATTAGGCTATTTTCTCTTTAACCATATGGCCTATCTAATAGATACCCATGGACAATATGGACACAGAACAAATTAATACTATATTTGAATATATTTTTTTGTTTTGTTATTCAAGTATAAATTAATAGATTGCCATAGATTTTCTGTTAAATACCAAAGTTACTGAAGATTCTGGTAACGTTGGTAAATTACCGGTAACTTTGTTACCCTAATTGCAATGTTACAAAACACCATACCGCAAGAATAGTAGCCATTGTTCCATAATGTTTAAAAGGTGGGGTGGGGGTTTCTACTAAGCTATATGGAATTGTTTTAAGAAGGTCATATCAAGGATCATTTAGCTATTGGATTTAGAATTTTATGACCCCTTGCAGTATAAAGAAAATATATAAAACAATTTGATAAAATTATTTTTGGTCTCACTGCCCATACAAACGCGTTGAATAACAGATTCACTACATGGAACAAAGAGTGGCTCCCGAGTGGCACAGCTGTCTAAGGCATTGCATCTCAGTGCTAGAGGCGTCACTACAGACCCTGGTTCGATTCCAGGCTGTATCACAACCGGCCGTGATTGGGAGTCCCATAGGGCGGCGCACAATTGGCCGGCCCAGCTTTGTTAGTGTTTTGCTAAATAAGAATTTGTTATTAACTGACTTGCCTAGTTAAATAAAGGTAAACAAAAAAACAATAGATAGTCCCAAAAACATATCAAAAGGAAGTTTGTTCTGAAGTGTCTCTCCTATATCTGAGAGATATAAGAAAGATCAGGATACATTTGTTCGTATTTGTTTTTTAGATGTATTTAACCACACACTTTGGGCATTACATACATACTGTAGACTTCCATTCATTTTTTTAGACTGTTACCAGGAGTCTTGTGAGGCCTGTGGGCGTCATAGAGCAAAACAACCGACATATACAGTGCCTTCGGAAAGTAGTCAGACCCCTTAACTTTTTCCACATTTTGTTACGTTACAGCCTTATTCTAAAATGTATTACATTTAAAAAATCCTCAGCAATATACATACAATACCCTATAATGACAAAGAGATTTTTTTTGCAAATGTATTACATATAAAAAACAGAAATACCTTATTTACAGAAGTATTCAGACCGTTTGCTATGAGACTCGAAATTGAGCTCAGGTGCATCCTGTTTCCATTGATTTTCCTTGATGTTTCTACAACTTGATTGGAGTCCACCTGTGTTAAATTCAATTGATTGGACATGATTTGGAAAGGCAAACACTTGTCTATATAAGGTCCCACAGTTGACAATGCATGTCAGGGCAAAAACCAAGACATGAGGCCGAAGGAATTGTCCGAGCTCCGAGACAGAAATGTGTCGAGGCACAGATCTGGGGAAGGGTACCAAAACATGTCTGCAGCATTGAAGGTTCCCAAGAACACAGTGGCCTCCATCATTCTTAAATGGAAGAAATTTGGAACCACCAAGACTCCTCCTAGAGCTGCTCCCCGACCAATCTGAGCAATCAGGGGAGACATTGGTCAGGGAGGTGACCAACAACCCAATGGTCCCTCTGACAGAGCTCTAGAGTTCCTCTGTGGAGATAAGAGAACATTCCAGAAGGACAACCATCTCTGCAGCACTCCACCAATCAGGCCTTTATGGTAGTGGCCAGACGGAAGCCACTTCTCAGTAAAAGGCACATGACAGGCCGCTTGGAGTTTGCCAAAAGGCACCTAAAGACTCTCAGACTATGAGAAACAAAGTTCTCCTGTCTGATGAAACCAAGATTGAACTCTTTGGCTTGAATGCCAAGTGTCACATCTGGAGGAAACTTGGCACCATCCCTACGGTGAAGCATGGGTGGCAACATAATGCTGTGGGGATGTTTTTCAGCGGCAGGGACTGGGAGACTAGTCAGGATCGAGGCAAAGATGAATGGAGCAAAGCACAGAGAGATCCTTGATGAAAACCTGCTCTAGAGCGCTCAGAAACAGACTGGGGCGGAGGTTCACCTTCCAACAGGACGACCTGCAGCACACAGCCAAGACAATGCAGGAGTGGCTTTGGGACAAGTCTCTGAATGTCCTTGAGTGGCCCAGCCAGAGCCCGGACTTGAACCCGATCAAACATCTCTGGAGAGACCTGAAAATAGCTGTGCAGCAACACTGCACATCCAACCTGACAGAGCTTGAGAGGATCTGCAGAAAAGAATGTGAGAAACTCCCTAAATACAGGTGTGCCAAGCTTGTAGTGTCATACTCAAGAAGGCTTGAGGCTGTAATCGCTGCCAAAGGTGCTTCAACAAAGTACTGAGTAAAGGGTCTGAATACTTATGTAAATGTGATATTTCAGTTTTTTATTTTTAATAAATTAGCAAAAATTTCTAAAAACCTGTTTTTGCTTTGTCGTTATGGTGTATTGTGTGAACAGATATCTCTAGTTTAAAATGACAGATTTTTATGTGGATCTTCATTGTGCTAATTGAATTTCTGCGCGGGCGCCGACATCAACCTTATTAAACCAGACTGAACGCTGTGCTCATTGTTTCACTTGTAAAACAACAGTATCATTGGATCCCAGCGTAAGCAGTATCATTGGATCCCAGGGTAAGCAGTATCATTGGATCCCAGGGTAAGCAATCATGCTCTTTTTGTCTGTTTTGACACAGTCACTAGTAGTATCCATGGTCAAACTTCCACAACTTGATACAAACAAAAAGAGCAAGAAAGCCACGCCATATTAGGTAGGTGTTGGCAATAAGTGCACACACCTGTTTTATGTTCTACATTGTTTAAAATGAGGTGCACAAAGTAAGGCCAATAACATTGTCAGCTCTGGAGAGCTCTTGCACTATAAAGGGCTAAATCGACAAGACAACTAGAAAATATCACTTTGACTTTTAACAATAATTGTTGCCATATTTAAAAATATATATTTTGGGGGGAAAGATCGCAAATGAATATTGCACTGTGCATTTTGATTATTTGTAAGTTATGTCGTCCTGTAACAACCCAGGCAACCTTATTGTAAAATGACCAAGTCACATCAAGGTCAAATTCACAAGTCTTTATTTTTCCAATTTCTCAAAAGACTATACTTGAATTCTAATCAAACCCAGAATTGAAATTGCTCATGCAAATATTTGATCAAATTGCTTTTCCCACTCTGCCCCATTTTATATCTGTTTGGAGGCTGCATCAAAGCATATAACGCAGTAGACCCACAGGATCAGGTGTTCAGAGACAAATACAAAACAATTTTGCCATTCACTTTCAATTTCCTTGAAAGTTTGTGCTTTTCTGCCCAGCTATAATTGTCAGATGGAATCAAATTACACAGTAAATATTAAGTAAAAAAAAGCAAGGTATGGTAGAAATGGGTTGTAATAACTCATATTCTTTCTGAGGTCCAGAGCTCAGTCCACAGATCTCTGGTTTTATTTTGCATGTAAGAAATGACCAACTATTGTATGGAAATGTCACATACTGTAGGATTAATTTGCAATAGACCATAGACCATACAGGGCGGCAGCATAGCCTAATGGTTAGAGCATTGAACTAGTAACTGAAAGGTTGCAAGATCGAATCCCTGCGCTGACAAGGTACAAATCTGTCGTTCTACCCCTGAACAAGGCAGTTAACCCACTGGTGGTAGCCTAGTGGTTAGAGCATTGGACTAGTAACCAAAAGGTTGCAAGATCGAATCCCCGAGCTGACAAGGTACAAATCAGTCGTTCTACCCCTGAACAAGGCATTTAACCCACTGTTCCTAGGCCGTCATTGAAAATAAGAATTTGTTCTTAACTGACTTGCCTAGTAAAATAATAAATAAAATTAAAATACAGCAATCAATACAATCTTGGGTCGTATTCATTAGTGCACACCATTGCAAAACAAACGAGCGATTCAAATTGAACAATTTGAAACGGATGTCAGTCTGTTTTCTTTCGTTTGGTGCCCAGTGAATACGACCCTGAACAACCTCTTTATGGTTATTACAGGAATCCGTGTTTGTCTCTCATCAATAATGACCAACGCAATTATGCTGATTGGAGACTTTTGGACACAGATGATGTGTTTTCCATTCAGATAACCTAGGAGCAGGAAATATAGAGATTGCAAATAGAGATTTTCCATCTCATGTTACTCAGTTTTATTGTTGTTTTCCACCCTTTCCACATGAAACGTCTCTACGTTGAAAATCAGTAAATGGCGTCCTCGTAAAACTCTGATCATTATCAAGAAGGCCTGGCTTCTCCTTTGGGAGGCAATCGTCTAGAGTGTGTATGTGTTTGGGGGGGGGGGCTGACACCACCATTAAGACAGTGAAATGTCCATTTTAGGGCTTCACGTTGATTTGTTAATTGTCATTGTGTTATCGATGCTACAATCTGACTGAGATGGATATGTGTTCAGGTGGCTATTGTCATTGTTCTCACTATTGCACATTTGCATATGGCTAAAGCCTCAATATTGTAGCTTTACAAGTGAGCAGCTGTTCTGTTTCCTCTATGTCTGCCACTTAGGAGTATGTGCTGATACCAGCACTGTATACTGGTAGCCTATAATGCCCAAAACGTTTCCTGCATGCTGCTAGCCGGCTAGCTTCCTTTCCTGGACAACAACAAGCAGGTAATTGCCATATCATTGGAGTCGGAGGCACCTTCACATCAGAAGCAGTGATTAAGGTGCTCTGGATAGTGAGTCTCCCTCAGAACACTCAGGCAATGTCCACTGCAACAACACCGAAAGAAAATTGACGGGCCATTCTGGGGGTTTTCCACCTAGTGCTCGGAAAGCCTGTAATGGGCATTCTATCTGTAGCTAGGTGAGCCAAGGATGAAATAGCATAAAATAGAGGCACAACACAAAGCTCTGATATCTGACAAAATGACGGACCAATCACAAAGGGAACAGTCTTATTTGTATTGCGTTGCAGCAACATGGGGTGTTCACAATACAGCTTTTAGTGCTCACAGTCTAGGTAACAGTATCTGTTGGTTGTCCAAACCAAATATTTGCATATACATTCTACGTACTTATTTGATTGTAAATGTTTGCTTTTATTCTCATTGCATGTTTGCTCCTGTAAGTACAGAGAAAGCTCACATCTTAAACAGACAGCACCAATTTGACATTTTGGTGCACTAGCCTTGATGAAAACACATCCTTTACTTCACACCTATTTAGGTGGCCTGTATAAAGCGTTCAATTAAGTAGTTCAGTTAATCGGCTAATAAATTACAGTCACAGCTGCTTTAGACAACCCTATCTCTTCAATATAGAATAACCCCATCTAGTGGAAGTAAAAATCCATGTTAACCACGTAGTCTATTTTTCTACAGCCTATAATCTCAGTTATTTGTTTGGCAATATGAACAATTCTGAAATGGTTGATGCCGATAAGTTGATACTGTAAATGGATGTTGCTCTATTCATCAATCTGTTTTAAGTATTTTGAAGAATATTCTGACATGTATTGTGTTTATAGGCATTTTGGTGCGTGTGTTATTGATGCTGTACATCATCCTGTCTCAATGTCGCTGTTTCTTTCTGAACCATGATCATCAGCCGGAGTCATAAGGCTCACATAAACCAGATCTAAAATCCAATAACCATATAAACCTCACTGTTTACTCTCATTTAGAAATAATATATTTACCTGGCAAATAATCTTTATGATTGCGGTCATTTGTTTGGTGTCAATCTGTTTACATCATTCCATTTTAATCTCAATCACATTAAGCCCTGTGAATAAAACCTGCATGTTATTGATAATTTCTTATGAAAATACTAGGGCTGTCTAAAGTACATTTTCCTTGTCTTCATTGAACGAAAGAGTGCAGTAAACAATGACATTCAGCTAAATGAAAAATAAGCTATAGTTTATAAATCTACTCTCCCTTGTCCAGAAGTATCGGACAAAGCAATAAAGTGGCCTAGGTGCCTTTATTTGTGTAACCATGTCGGACACAATGCCTTTGTTGTCTGTGAAGCAAAAGGTCTTGAAGCCAATGGAGTGGTTCTGACTCAAATGGCAGGTTTACTTCTTTCTGCCTTTGTTGTTGATGACTCTTTGCTGATGTGGGTAAACACAGCTGCCATGATTGGGATGATATGGGTGCTGTGTGGAAATGTGTGTTCGGGTATGCACTGATAGCTCGGCGCTAGCTGGACTGAGAAAAGCCACTCGACCCTGACACAGGACAATGAGGGAAATACACTCTACCTTGCATCGTGGCTCTGCTGCCATAGCTTCTAGGGCAACGCTCGCTGAACTTCTGGGTCCATTCGACTTCATTGCCCAGCTTAGGCCAGCGCCGTACCATTAACACAGGTATAGAAAAAGGAACCTTACGAATGCCTGGATGTCCTGAGAAGAGATGGTGGTCAGTTCCATCTCAATTCCAGTTATAGCATGGCTATTGTTGTTCTTTGATGTCTACAGGTATACTGGTAAATCATACCCCAGAGCTATATGACACCCCAACAATAGGCTACAGCAGGATTTATGTGTCACACTGTCTAATCTTAATTAACAGCCACAATCTTGGACAATAGGTCATAACTCACAGTGTACTATAGAGTCCCATACGCTATCAAGGAACTGTACAAGTCCCTCATATAGTGTGTTTGTTTGCATGTGTGTGTTTGTGTGTGCGTGCATGTGTCCATGCATGTATGTGTGTGTGTGTGTGTGTGTTTTTAAGCATGATCCACCAGTCATAAATCTCATCTGTTCTGTTTAGTCCTGCACATATGTGAGAATGAAGGAAGTGCCCAACTGAAAAATGACATTAACCAGAGGGCTGTAACATCAATTAGTAAATGATATGGGCGAATGGAAGCATATTGAAGGATATCAGAGATAACTGAAATGATTTGTTCTTGAGAGCACACTTCTTTGTCCTGCTGTTGTTCAGCAGAGGAGGAATGGCACCAACATTTGGCCATCCAGTGGGGAGAACATTGGGGGATAAACTAATGGGCTATTGTGGATTCTGTATCCTTTACTGTTAATGCCTCCATCTCATAAAGTAGCCTGTCCCTAAATACAAGCTCTAGGCCTACTGCCAGAACAAGAGCCAGGCACAATCATTTACCATTATCAGAGAGGAGCTAATGCTTGTTGTTTTTCAAAAAGAATACTTTGGGATGAGATAAGGTTTGTCAAGCCTGGCCCACTATCCTTCATTGGCTAACCACAACTCCAGCACCTTGTTTCATAAGCCAACAGCCCATTTCACAGGAATTATGAATGCCAACTACACTGAGTGTACACAACATTATCAAGAGAACAATTAATGCTGAACAATTCATCAAATGGCCACTGCGACTATTTGTATTGAACCATGGATTGAGACATGGATTGTGTGCTATTCAGAGGGTGAATGGGCAAGACAAAATATTTAAGTGCCTTTAAACGGGGTATAGTAGTAGGTGCCAGGCGCATCGGTTTAAGTGTGTCAAGAACTGCAACGTTGCTGGGTTTTTCACGCTCAAAATTTTCCCGTGTGTATCAAGTATGGTCCACCACCCAAGGGACATGCAGCCAACTGTGGGAATCTTTGGAGTCAACATCGGCCAGCATCCCTGTGAAATGCTTTCGACACCTTGAAGAGTCCATGCCCCGACAAATGTAGGATGTTCTGAGGCCAAAAGGGGGTGCAACTCAATATTAGGACGGTGTTCGGGAATATTTTGTACACTCAGTGTATATTAGACTGCTGTTAGCAATTGCAATCACCCCACATGTTAGCCTACAAGAGAATGATGTCATTCGATGACTTATACATCGCATTGTGCATAATTATGGCCACGAGAACGTGGACAGGCCAAATTGAATTTTGGAGTCCTTTTTAGTACATCTTGGGCGTGGTACTGAAAGCTGACGTGAGACGCGCTGCCCAGCCCCTTCTATAATATGTAGGGGGAAATAGGGCGAGGAGGGATTTGAGCGAAGCCATCCAGCGACTGAGGACGCATCAGGTGGAGAGAGAAACTGCATTACGCACCAATCAAATATAGAACAGTACCCTCTGGACCGCTAACTTCAGACATATTGACAAAATGTCTCATAAAAAGTATCTTCACTTACATTGTATCGAAAAACAATGAGGAACATTGCAACGAATTTAGATACAATATTGTGTGATGGCTGCATTCAAGAGACTCAAGAGACTTTGAGACAAATTATGCTTTAATTATCTGAATTGGCAAAAACGCCTGCCAGCTACTGTCAAACGACCCAGGAAGACATATGAAGGCATTTGTTGCTCCTTCACTTACATTTGAAAATAGTTCAGCGCTAGAAAAAGTGATGAACTCGTCTGGTTTGGACAACCTAACCGATTTTGCACCATGGTATGTCAACAGAACGGATGTCGAGGAGGAAAACCAGAAACTTTTGTTCGGGATTGGCATGGACAACTTCATTACGCTTTTGGTTTTCGGACTCATCTTTACGCTTGGAGTGTTGGGGAACTCCATGGTTATCACGGTGCTGGCCCATAGTAAACCCGGAAAACCACGGAGCACCACCAACATATTCATCCTCAACCTTAGCATCGCCGACCTGTCCTACCTGCTTTTCTGCATCCCTTTTCAGTCAACTATCTACATGATGCCGACATGGGTTCTGGGTGCCTTCATCTGCAAGTTCATTCATTATTTCTTCACCGTTTCCATGCTGGTCAGTATTTTCACCTTGTCCGCAATGTCGGTGGACCGCTACATTGCCATTGTTCACTCCAGAAAGTCGTCCTCAATCCGCGTGTCAAAGCACGCTTTGCTCGGAGTGGTGGTCATTTGGATACTCTCTTTGGCCATGGCAGCGCCAGTCGCGGTTATACACAACATATACCAGAGAGACGAGAATCACACCTATTGCTGGGAAGTGTGGCCGGATCAAAACCAAAAGAAAGTCTATGTTGTTTGCACGTTTGTTTTTGGTTATGTATTGCCCCTGTTGCTGATTTCGTTCTGTTACGCAAAGGTAAGGGAGCAATCCTGATTTATTTATTATTGTATTGATAGAGAATTGTATTCGCAATGAGTTATGAATGCCTTTACATATGTCAATTTATGAGTTTGGGTAATCTAAAATGGGGACAACTAAGACATCAATTAGATAGCCTTTGAAAATCAATTATGTCAATATAATGTTATTGTATATTTGTTATAGCTTAGGCTTAAATGGATCGTTTTGGTATGTCATCACACAATTCTTTATGCATTTTCAGGTTTTAAATCACCTGCACAAAAAACTCAGAAACATGTCCAAAAAGTCAGAGGCGTCGAAAAAGAAGGTATGTAAAACCATTCATCACATTTTACATATTGACTGTTGATGGTGATCATTAGTTGTATGGCGGACAGCCGCACAAATGTAGTATGTTGCAGTATTACAGTCTCCCACACCAGTTGTCCAGCAGCAGTCTAGGATTTAAAGCTGCAGTCTGGGATTTAGGAAGCTATGCATTGGTCTTTTCAATTCTTAATATTTACTTAATGATTCTTGAAGAATATAACTTATACATATCTCACGAGCTTAGCACTATGACCCACTGTGGGTTTTATCATAACCCCCAAATAGGTTTTATTACTTGTTTACAAACACAAAGAATGTAAAGAAACATTGTATAGCTTCAAAATTTGGTTTAAACTATATCTAGGAGTTGAACCATCTTAGCCTGTCAGTCCTTGCATTTAAAGAGTGTTCTATGATTTTGAGAGGACGTATGCCTCGTCACAGCTCAGCTATGTGGCAAACAAGTGACGGTGACCCTGTTTTGTTGTTTAACATTTTTACTTTAATACTTTTTCTAGACATCTTGTCTAGAGATCTAGGAGTCTAAAAACACTGTTTGGATAAGATGTTTTCAAAGATATAATCATAGCAAACATATCATGCAATGTTCAATGTCCAATCCCTCTTACTTTTCAATGCACTTTATGATGTTTATAATGATGTTGATTATCAATTTGGTTCAAGTCGTTTAGTAATGTGCCATTTTCAGAGACATTGTGTATAAAAGCATAGAGCCAGAGGTGTCATGCCCAATATCCGATTTGTTCTGTTTAAAAAATATATATATATAAATGAATAATATATTTTTGGTTGTTGTTTCTCTGTAATACCACTAGCCACCTAGAAATGTTATGAAGTTGGCTTTAGCACATAAGTTCCCTATCTTCCAAACTCATAACTAGCTACCAAGAAGCCATTTCATGCTATCAATCAAGTTAGAGTAGCTATCTTGTCCATCTTAGCTGACATGTTTTCTGGCAAGGTCGGTCGACTTAAGAAAAGCAAGCAATAACTACATGTACTGAACAAAACTCACACACCTTTCAATCTTTTACCCAGATCTTAGCAGAGATGCAGAGAAGCATATTTAGTTTCTTTAAAAGAAGAACCCCAGACAGCTCAAGAGTTATGCTTAGATATGCAGCCAAATATACATATTATTGACATAGAATCAATCATAATGATTATGGCTCTAGATTGTAAGAAAAAGCTGTTTCAGGTGTTTGAACAAGGCAAACATCTCCAACCTCCGCCCCCTTTCGGACCACCCCCCAGCCATCCTCATGTACTTTGTGCCAGCTCAGATTTTTGGGGGGTGCATTATGCACCTGCGTAGACCTGCAACGTATACCATGGAAGAACCAACATCCCATTGCCAGTTTCCTAGGCAAACATAATAGTCGAGTGAAGAAAAATAACCGATAAACTTAGTCAGTATTGTAAGTTGAATATAAGGCATTTGGTATCGACGGTACATTCCATCTACAATGTCCCTGAAGCGCCTGTCAATTACCACACTTGAGTGAAGCAGCAGGGTGGGAAAGTGCAATCAAACTGGACTTAAAGCTATTACTCTTCTTAATGGCCATTTGCCTGTCTAAGCCAACCCGCTGCTGCTGCTCGCCTGGCGCTGACCGTCTGTCAGACCTGTATCACACACCAAAATATGGGCCTCAGAGATCTATATTTGTTCTAGCCAATATACTCCAAATAAACGGTTCAGTAGTGTCCTCAGATTTTTTAAATATATTGGCTCATTAGTGTTGGCCATTACAATATACCCAAACACTGGTCCATATGGCGTACACATAACTAAACAATACAATATTAATGGCCTGAACTAAGTGTTTACAAAAATGTATTCTCGTTTTGTCACATTTACACAGTTTCAATGTCATTCAATAAGTATAAACTCTGATTACTGAAATATTTGTCTATAGGAATAGCTTCACTATAATCAGGTTTCCATCCAACCTTTTCATGCGAGTAAAGTACATGTCGGATAAATGACACAACAGGCCTGATGGAAACAGCTAATTTGTCGGTAAACTTTCCAAATGTCAACACAACTAAATACTTCAGACAAGGTGGGATCTTTTTGTGTCAGTAAAATTAATTATGCGAGATACGCTTTTAATAATAACCATCATATCACGTAATCGCGTGACTCCATTACATGTTGTTTGGTCCTCCCACTACGACTCAGGAAATAATTCATTTTATTAGGCTACAAATGAAATAAATTATGATGAACTTGATGCTCCTTTCCAATAAATATCGAGGGTCTTTTTCTGGTGACATGAGGATCGATGCTTGGCTGCTATTTGGCAAATAAAAACAATCTCGCTATTTTGTCCATAATAATCTGATCATGTAGGCTATACCCGCATTGTATCTGCGAGCTGTTGGCTAAGGCGCACGTGCCAATACCAGAGGGGGCACATTCGCCAAATAACGTAATTTATTTTGTGACAAAACCATCAGTAGAGTTGAAAATGTGATGGAAACCCATTTAACTTATATCTTTTTTTTATCTGCTACATGATACATCTGATACATAAATCACAAAAGTGATTTTTATGTGCACTACGTCATCACGCACAGCCGCAAGAAGCCAATTTAATGGAAATACATCTCTGGTGGGAAAATGCACCTATTGTTTTTATGCAGATTTTAGAATATACTCATGAAAATATGTTGCCAATTGGATGGAAACCTAGCTGATGAAATACTGCTGCCTGGTTCAAATCGATGTGCATGTTTGAGTCGTCAATCATCTCACCCAACCAGCCTAATTTATTTATAGTTAAAGCTTTCACTGTGGATACAATTAAATGCGTCAAATGAGTAAAGTAAACTGAGGCTGTGTCCATAGGCAGATCAAGAGAAAAGGTATTCAATTAAAGGTATAATCAATTGTGTGTTTGTGTGTCTGTGTGTACAAAACATTAAGAACACCTTCCTAATATTGAGTTCCACCTCCCACTTTTGCCCTCAGATCAGCCTCAATTTGTCAGGGCATGAACTCTACAAGGTGTCGAAAGCGTTCCACAGGGATGCTGGCCCATGTAGACTCCAATGCTTCCCACAGTTGTGTCAAGTTGGCTGGATGTCCTTTGGGTGGTGGACCATTCTTGATACACACTGGTAACTGTTGAGTGTGAAAAACCCAGCAGCGATGCAGTTCTTGACACAAACCGGTGCGCTAGGCACCTACTACCCTACCCTGTTCAAAGGCACTTAAATCATTTGTCTTGCCTATTCACGGTCTGAATGGCACACGTACGCAATCCACGTCTCAATTGTCTCAAGGCTTAAACATCCTTCTTCAACCTGTCTCCTCCCCTTCATCTACACTGATTGATGTGGATTTAACAAGGGATCATAGCTTTCAACTGGATTCACCTGGTCAGTCTATGTCATGGAAAGAGCAGGTGTTCATAATGCTTTGTACACTGGCCTCGAACTCCAGCCGTCAGTTCAGTAACTCCTCCAATGCTGTGAAACGGCGCAGCTGGGAGGAGCAGCTGGGAAAACAATGCTACTATAGCCACTGTTATAAAACGTCTCCACTTATCAGCCCTAGGTACACACAGAAAGAGGACAGGGTGTTTTTAGACTACCGCGTGTGGCATCCAAGCACGCCAAAAAAACAACGTATTTTCAACATCTTGTGCTCCTAGGGATCTCTCTAAAGCTCCTGTAATCCCCCTGTGACAAGCATATTGAGTAAATGTTGTACTTTCAATCCACTCCTGAAAAATAATCTTGACAACGTGTTTGGATTATTAGAAAGGGAATCGTGACACGAGGCCAGATAAACCTGGATTTTTTTGTATCATGCACTTTGGTTATAAATGTGATGTGTCATATGAATTCTAGTACTTTCTGACACTTCATAATAAACATACTCAAATAAATGAAATGTCAACAGACGGTTGTTAGCGATTGCAGTCTTAAAAAAACAAATTTAGGCTGTTCTGCAAAAAAAAAATAGTTCCCTGGAGTAGCTAATGGGTTTGTTTTGGATTGGCATGCCGCTATGTTTTAATGAATTCCCCGCTTAGGGCACAGTTAATTAGCAGATTTAACAGTTTTACTCTCAGTTATTTAATTCATTTAGGCATTTAAACAGCACACAGGAATTGTTATGGATGCCAATACTGGACTGGCTCTTCCAAAAACCTCTAAATGAGGAGCTAAAGCCCTTCAATGTGAGGATGGCAGAGGGGAAATCACAATATTCTACCTCCACTGTTTCACTTCATTGATTTTATCTTTTGGGGGGATTTTTAGCCCCTCTGACTGTGTGTGTGTTTGTGTGTGTGTGTGTGTGTCTGGCCATGTGTGTGTGCTGTACTATACATACAGATTCAGATTCCTCTTCTATACCATATACAGTAGCTTAAGAGAGTGATTTATATATTTATATTTCCATATATGAGCCCAAGAACTATTTACAGATTCACAAGTTGTCACCGTCAAATTAGCTGTGCTCGGTCTTCAAGAGAAACACCACATAGACTCAAACACCTAGACTTAACTAATTATGATAAAAATATATAACATAAATAACAGTGCAAGGTTATTTCTGTTTAAAATGTTGGATTTGACTGTTGAATGAGTAATTGAACGCTACACATACCAATTTGACAGCTCTGAATGATTGGGAGTTCAGTGTACAGTCAGTTCTGCTGGTCTTCAAAGGAGATCTTGGGAACAGGTGAAAGGGAGATTTTTTTTCTGTGGCTGTGCCTTTTGAAACAATGTGGTCGATGTTGATTTTGGGCTGGTTGTAGTGCTGAATGGTAGGTGTTTGAGCTGGACTTATGTACATTTTCATGATGCAACTAAGCTTACTGAAAACCTCAGTTAATCAATTCATTACTTAGTTACATCTACCCCTCTGTGTCTGTATGTCTGATCTTTCTGTCGTTCTGTCTGTCTTTATACTACAGGTCTGTTTTTTATTGTCTGCGTTCCTATCGGTCTTTGACCATATATCTTTCTCTCTGCCATCCCTCCCTCCTTTTTTCTCAGCATCATTTCCCAGTTTCCTGTAAAAGCTCCATTGGCTACCCTGTTAGTGGGGCTCGGGGAATGCTGTGGCAGACAGACACTCAAGCCTCCCTTTTACCCAAATAGCAGTGGAAAGCAAGCAGACACATTTTTAAACATCTCCAGCCCAGCCCCAATGCCTTTTTAGTATGTTCCCGCTCTTTAATATATCTCCCATGTTGTGTGCTAATTATTTAACCTGTGCCCCCCCCCCCCCCCCCCCTCTCCCCTCTCTCTCCCCACTAGACTGCCCAGACGGTTCTTGTAGTGGTGGTGGTGTTCTGCCTGTCATGGCTCCCCCACCATGTGGTCCACCTGTGGGTGGAGTTCGGCAACTTCCCCTTGACCCAGTGGTCCTTCTTGTTCCGGGTGGCAGCCCACTGCCTGGCCTATAGCAACTCCTCCGTCAACCCTGTCATCTATGCCTTCCTCTCGGAGAACTTCAGAAAGGCCTACAAGCAGGTGTTCAGGTGTCAGATTACCAACTCCCCTCTCAACGAACTCAAGGAGTTCCGCAGCAAGGTGGACAACACACCACCCTCCACCAACTGCACCAACGTCTGATTGGAGGTCACCGAGTGCCAGCTCAACTACGGCCATGATGATTGGTTGTTTTCAAGGGGGCCTTCTGAGACATATAATGCTATGCGATTCCATGTTTTAATTCAGAGATTGCATGAAGACAATATGAAGGAAACTGGATATGCACTCAAGCTACATAGTTCCACATCAGTGCTGTTCCATCATCAGAATAACGCCACGCCAGACGATGTGCCATACTGGACATACGATCACGTGAGCAGCTCTCTTTCTCTCTCGCTCCCTCTCTCTCCCTCTCCTATCTTGCTTTCTCTCTCATTCTCTCTGCCGTGATCACAGGAAGATTGCTGAGTCTGACTCTCAGGAATGGAAAGAATGTGGACTTTGATATCTCACTGACCATCTTATCATACATCAAAACTGTGAATGTTTGGTCATTTGCCTTCTTATATGTGCATATTGTTGGTCCTTTGTGATGCTGTATTTCTGCTGTCTTAAGTAGCTATTGAAATGAGCGTCTATAATATAGCTTCACTCTACACATTAAAGCCTGAGGTTACTGCTGTATATTTCACATGGTATCCTATCATGGAGTAGTTTTGAATTGTTAAAAAATATTAGCTATTGCTCTATTAGATATTGCCCAGAATATAAAAAAAATGCACACAGTGTAATTTTCTCTTTAAAGTTTAATATTTTTTTGTAGAGAAAGCATTTTGTTGTTTGCCAATTCTCTTGTTGCGAGTTGCCAATGTGTATACAAGGGAAATGTTGTCCGTATAATTTAAGCCTGTCTTGCCATCTGTAATAGAGTTTAATGGAAATAAACACGTTGGGATTTTTAATAACGCTATTGTATAAACTATTTAAAAACTATAATGTGTACTCAATATAAGCCTACTTTATCTTATTTATTGAATTGGTGTATGATATGGAAAGCTTAAGTCCATGTTTTCTGGCGTATTGTTTTGTGATGACTTTGGCTTGTACATTAGAACTTGTACAGGTACAGTATGTGGTTTTATCTTAGTGCTGGATCACTGAGCAACCTTGCTTCAAAGGCATTGTGTGGGATCTCATTACCCTTTGACTTCCATTTCCCCTCATCATTACAGAGTAAACTAAAGGAAAATCTTCAAAGATCAGAGACTTCCAATATATTGTTTGTCTGTGGTAACCACTTACAATCAGAAGTAAACAGAAAAAACATATAATTATTCTCACAAAAGTATATCCTGCCCCTATTCACAGCTAATACCACATCCATGTTTGATAGTTTAGTATATGTGAGAGATTTGAAAAAGTCACTTCTTCTCATTTTATGTGTCGAAAGCTAGCTAATAAATATTTTGTATGGTTAACATAATCCAATCAGGGATTTTCCACTCTATCAATCAATCAATCAAATGTATTTATAAAGCCCTTTTTAGATCAGCCGATGTCACAAAGTACTATACAGAAACTCAGCCTAAAACCCCAAACAGCAAGCAATGCAGATGTAGAAGCACGGTGGCTAGGAACTACTCCCTAGAAAGGCAGGAACCTAGGAAGAAACCTAGAGAGGAACCAGGCTATGCGGGTTGGCCAGTCCTCTTCTGGCTGTGCCAGGTGGAGGTTATAACAATACATGGCCAAGATGTTCAAACGTTCATAGATGACCAGCAGGGTCAAATAATAATAATCACAGTGGTTGTAGATAGAGAACAAGAATGAATACAGTAAAAAACAAAAAACATGGAAGAGACAGCACTTTTGTTTATTTCTATCCATGGTACAGGACAAAACTATCTCATACGGATTTGTATATATTTGAGTACTGCCATGGGAAACTCACTTTGTGTTCATTGTACGGTGTGTGGCTTTCTCTATAGCAAGGCGCTGTTGCACACTCTTACTTAGCATAAACAAATATCAGTAATGAACATCTAGAATGGGTTAGGTTTAGGCATGCTATTAGGGTAAGTGGTAGGCAGGGTAAGGTTAGGTATCGTACTGTAGCAAGTGGTTAAGCTAAGTGTTCTTGTTAGGGTAAGGTTAGAAAACAAGAACATCCATGGAGTGGAAACTTCTGCTACTCACAGATTGCAAATCCTGCAATTTACATTCCCCACAACCAACCACATTGCAAAGCAACGTGACTCTTGTCACTTTTTCACTCACCACCACATAAGGGCATCAGCAAGTTTACAATTACACTCAAACTCAGCTGCCCATAGAATCATTGGAACTGCTAATTATTTGGAATTACTAATTATTTCATTTTGTATTTACGGATTAATGCAACCCAGAGAATACCAAGTGATAATCATGTTAAATTATTCCTTTTAATCCCTCATTACTCATTATCAGTGTGTTTAATATTAATGAAGACTCTCTTGATGAATTAAGACTCCTGAGGATTCTTTCAGTCGCCCACAATTAGTTTCTGCTCCAGAACACAATGAATCAAATATTTACTTTCTGGAATGGAAGAAACTTCCGACACGTGTCACTCTGTAAAATACCTATCCGTATTTGAATTTCTAAAATGTTTGGGCAAATGTAAAATGCTTTTTTTTGTGCCATATTATCCTGGAAAAAATCTACACTTTTATAATTTGCCAATGCAGTGCTTATACATGTTCATATCACATTAAACTGTTGATCATGTTGTGACAAGCAATATGTTTCCTCATGAAAAGACTCACTGATTTAATTTGGTGTATTTTTATCTACTGTGAACATACAATATACACTATTGTGATGAAGGTAGATGTTTTGGAATTTGACCATCTGTAGTTCACTTTTATTCCCTCAATCAAGTCTTGATTTCCATTGAGGTAATAGGTAACAACCAGCTGGCCCATGAGAGAAGAATTAATTTCCTGAATGTGGCATTTGGCTAATGTGCTGAATTGGACTGTTTAGCCAAGGCAATGGACCACTGGCATTGCTCAGAATAGATTGGTTTGCAAGGCATGAATACAGAATGTGCTTATCTTTTTGCACTAGAAAGCAGCCAATCATCAGCCACATCATCCAGTGCCACCCAGTTCTGCAGGAATAAATGTCTCACATCAGAAAGCATGAAAAATGCCATCTCTAGTACTTAGTAGTCTTAGTAAACACACTTGGAGCACAAAACATACATAAAACATAAAACATGAAAACGATCTCACCCCGGAAGCATAGCCCTCCAAGAATGTGGAGATGAAGTTGATTCTAGAACCAATCTTTCTTGTGAACTTTTTGTGAATTATTTTGTTGGTAGCATGCTCCCTAAAGGACAATAAACACCACTAGTTCCCATCCAAATATACACTTTATCCTTACTCATAATCTTCTTGGCTAGCTATTTTACTACCTCTTACTTTTAAGGATCACCATGGGTCAACATGCATGGGTCACCATGCTCAGCAATAAGAATAATAAATAATGCTGTCCCCTACAGATGTAGGATCTTAATTTGACCAGTATTGTCGCAGCATAATCCTGCAGCAAATGGATTTGAACTTTTAGTCCATAATGTTGCTTGAATAGTGGTTAGGCTATTAGCCGGCCAAAATGAGGCTACATGAAAAGTGCAATACTGTTAAAATAACCGTGTGCTAGTGCAGGGTTTCAGAGAATTTCTACAAATCACAAAACTCATCTGCCTTTTCTGAGGCTCAGGAAAATTCTCAGCAACAAATTAAGATCCCACATCTGTTACACTCAATGAGGACGAGAGTAAGGAGTCAGGCGCAGAGAGCAAAGGTAATGGGGAAAACCACTTTTTAATGTCCAACCAGAATAACAACTGGTAACGTCAAAAACATTGGCGTAAAACTCCGACTTGAATAAAGTCCAAAACTGGAAAAATAAATCCAGACTGTGGAAAACCCCAATGAAAATAACAACCTCATATACAAACAGAGAGACAATCACCCACAAACAAACAGTGAGAACACCCTACCTAAATATGACTCTTAATTAGAGGAGAACGCAAAACACCTGCCTCTAATTAAGAGCCATACCAGGCAACCAAAACCAACATAGAAACAGATAACATAGACTGCCCACCCAAAACACATGCCCTGACCATAAACACATACAAAAACAACATAAAACAGGTCAGGACCGTTACAGAACCCCCCCCTCAAGGTGCGAACGCCGGGCGCACCAGCACAAAGTCCAGGGGAGGGTCTGGGTGGGCAGTTGACCACGGTGGTGGCTCAGGCTCTGGACGCTGTCCCCACACCACCATAGTCACTCCCCGCTTCTGTCTTCCCCTTCCAATGACCACCCTAAAACTAACATCCCCTAAATAAACGGCCAGCACCGGGACAAGGGGCAGCACCGGGACAAGGGGCAGCACCGGGACAAGGGGCAGCACCGGGACAAGGGGCAGCACCGGGACAAGGGGCAGCACCGGGACAAGGGGCAGCACCGGGACAAAGGGCAGGTCCTGGCTGAGGGACTCTGGCAGGTCCTGGCTGAGGGACTCTGGCAGGTCCTGGCTGAGGGACTCTGGCAGGTCCTGGCTGAGGGACTCTGGCAGGTCCTGGCTGAGGGACTCTGGCAGGTCCTGGCTGAGGGACTCTGGCAGGTCCTGGCTGAGGGACTCTGGCAGGTCCTGGCTGAGGGACTCTGGCAGGTCCTGGCTGAGGGACTCTGGCAGGCCCTGGCTGGACGGCTCTGGCAGGCCCTGGCTGGACGGCTCTGGCAGGCCCTGGCTGGACGGCTCTGGCAGGCCCTGGCTGGACGGCTCTGGCAGGCCCTGGCTGGACGGCTCTGGCAGGCCCTGGCTGGACGGCTCTGGCAGGCCCTGGCTGGACGGCTCTGGCAGGCCCTGGCTGGACGGCTCTGGCAGGCCCTGGCTGGACGGCTCTGGCAGGCCCTGGCAGGACGGCTCTGGCTGGTCATGGCAGGACGGCTCTGGCTGGTCATGGCAGGACGGCTCTGGCTGGTCATGGCAGGACGGCTCTGGCTGGTCATGGCAGGACGGCTCTGGCTGGTCATGGCAGGACGGCTCTGTAGGAAGGAGAAGGAGAGACAGCCTGGTGCGTGGTCTAGGCACTGGCTGCGCTGGAGAGGAGGAAACAGCTGGAGAGAGAACCCGGAGAGACAGCCTGGTACGGGGGGCTGCCACCGGAGGACTGGTACATGGAGGTGGCACCGGGTCTACCGGACCGTGAAGGAGGACACGTGCTCTTGAGCACCGAGCCTCCCCAACCCCACCAGGTTGAATGGTCCCCGTAGCCCTGCCAGTGCGGCGAGGTGGAATAGCCCGCACTGGGCTATGCAGGCGAACCGGGGACACCACCTGTAAGGCTGGTGCCATGTACGCCGGCCCGAGGAGACGTACTGGAGGCCAGATACGTTGGGCCGGCTTCATGACATCCAGCTCGATGCCCAACCTAGCCCTCCCAGTGCGGCAAGGTGGAATAGCCCGCACTGGGCTAAGCACGCGTACTGGGGACACCGTGCGCTTTACCGCATAACACGGTGTCTTACCAGTACAACGCCTTCTACCTCCACGGTAAGCACGGGGAGTTGGCTCGGGTATCCTACCCGGCTTTGCCACACTCCTCGTGTGTGTGTCCCCCCCAAGAAATTTTTGGGTCTGACTCACGGGCTCCCAACCGCGTCGCCACGCTGCCTCCTCATACCAGCGCCTCTCAGCCTTCGCTGCTTCCAACTCCTCCTTGGGACGGCGATATTCCCCTGGCTGAGCCCAAGGTCCTCTACCATCCAGGATCTCTTCCCAAGTCCAGGAGTCCTTGTTGCTCTGTTGAGCATTCCCTTGCCGCTTGGTCTTATTTAGGTGGGTGATTCTGTAAAGGCAGTCAATGTTGTTCTCCTCCTCAAACGAGGAGGAGCATGGATAGGACCAAGATGCGGATTGAGGGAAATAAGACATCTTTTTATTATTAACGACGGCAACACGAAACAAAACACTTTCAAATATACAAAACAAGAAAACGACGTTGACGAAACCTGAACTTACATAACTAAACGTAAACTCACGGACAGGAAACAGACGACATCAAAATAAACTAACAGCCAAACAGTCCCGTATGGTACATACATTCGACGACACAGGAGACAATCACCCACAAACAAACAGTGAGAACACCCTACCTAAATATGACTCTTAATTAGAGGAGAACGCAAAACACCTGCCTCTAATTAAGAGCCATACCAGGCAACCAAAACCAACATAGAAACAGATAACATAGACTGCCCACCCAAAACACATGCCCTGACCATAAACACATACAAAAACAACATAAAACAGGTCAGGACCGTTACAACATCTGTACCAAAGTTATTAGGCAATAAATGAAACTCTTTAATCATGCAGAGAACATCCATGGTTCTAGCGTACAGTACTGTATCAAGGTCACTCTTTTTCTCAAAAGCACAAACACACTCCAACCACATCTTGTACAGTTGATTTTGGAGGACTGAGATATATTTATTTCAATCTGAAGAGGATGAAAGTAAGGGCTATTATTGACTATTGTTGAGGGCTGTACCAGTCAAACCTGGTTCCATCCTGGGTATGCTTTTGGGATACGTTTTTTGGTACAAGGTCATGTTCTTTCTACCCACGTTGAGGTACAAATATTAATGTGTAGTTAAAGTATATTTTGCGCATTTTGTGCTTTCGTGGATGGGCTGGTATTTTGTGAGTTGATAAGATATCCGCTCTTTGAATTCTAGTTTATCAACCCAGCAGGTAGATAACAGCGGACTAAACAAGCTATCTGCTCCCTCCCTTGCATGTAACATATGCTAGCTGTATGTGAGGGTTTTTATCTCACCCACCCACTTATGTTTCCACACAGCTTTGACTATTTACTTATGATTAAACAGCATCTGTACTGTCCTGGGGGGGGGCAAACTACCTGCCCTCCAGGACACCTACAGCACCCGATGTCACAGGAAGGCCAAAAAGATAATCAAGGACAACAACCACCCGAGCCACTGCCTGTTTCACCCCGCTATCATCCAGAAGGCGAGGTCAGTACAGGTGCATCAAAGCTGGGACCCAGAGACTGAAAAACAACTTCTATCTCAAGGCCATCAGACTGTTAAACAGCCATCTCTAACATAGAGTGGCTGCTGCCAACACACAGACTCAAATCTCTAGCCACTTTAAGAAATGTAATAATTTGATTTTAATAAAGGTATCACTAGTCACTTTAAATAATGCCACTTTAATAATGTCTACATATCCTACATTACTTATCCCATATGTATATACTGTATTCTATCCCATCTACTGCATCTTGCCTATGCTACACGGCCATCGCTCATCCATATATTTTTATGTACATATTTTTATTCATCCCTTTATATTTCTGTGTATAAGGTAGTCGTTGTGAATTTCTTAGATTACTTGTTAGATATTACTACACTGTCTTAGCTAGAAGCACAAGCATTTCGCTAGCCTCGCATTAACATCTGCTACCATGTGTATGTGACCAATACAATTGGATTTGATTTGACACGGCACTGTTTGGTTAAAGACTGCTGCCACTGTTTCGCCAGCACAATTATGACTCATATTTGACTATACACCGGGTGGGGGAGGGGTTGTACACACCATGCTATGAGACTGTAAACATTTTAGAGAAGCTGTTCTCCAAAGCTAATTAATATGAATAAGATCATTAATCATGCATCTGTCTCCTGTGGAATAAAATATGTTAGCTAAGGGATACTCTGAACAGGCAATATACTTACCGATGACAGCTTTCTCCTAAGGATAATGGATAATAAGGATTATCTCTGGAAAGTCTGAAATATGTTTGGTCAATATTTACAATACTGGCAAAAAAGGGTAAGCTGCAGGGTGTATTTTTGTACAAACTCAGTTTAGACGAGGTTTGGGCAATAGTAATGTCACGATCGTGTACTGGAGAGAATGAGGACCAAGGCGCAGCTGGATAGGAATACATCTTCTCTTTTAATGAAACGAACGAAGATGAACATGGAACGAAAAAACACTATTACAAACAAACAAAAACAACAAAACATAAACATTCCCCATGTCACACCCTGACCTAACTAAAATAATAAAGAAAACAAAGAATAATAAGGCCAGGGCGTGACATAACCCCCCCCTTGAGGCGCGAACTCCGGGCGCACCATACACAGTCTAGGGGAGGGTCTGGGTGGGCTCCCCTCCACGGTGGCGGCTCCGGCTCTGGTCGTAGTCCCCTCGTCACCACAGTACCTAACCACCTCCTAGGCTTTCTCCAAACGACCCCCCTCCACATTAACCCCATTGCATTCAGGGGCAGTTCCGGACTAAGGGGCAGTACCAGGGTAAGAGGCAGTACCAGGGTCAGGGGCAGTACTAGGGTCAGGGACAGTACCAGGGTCAGGGGCAGTACCAGGGTAAGGGGCAGCACCAGGGTAAGGGGCAGCTCCGGACTGAGTAATGGCAGCTCCGGACTGAGTAATGGCAGCTCCGGACTGAGGGACTGCAGCTCCGGACTGAGGGACTGCAGCTCCGGACTGAGGGACTGCAGCTCCGGACTGAGGGACGGCCCATGGCTGGCTGACAGATCTGGCTGCTCATGGCTGGCTAACGGATCTGGCTGCTCATGGCTGGCTAACTGATCTGGCTGCTCATGGCTGGCTGACGGATCTGGCTGCTCATGGCTGGCTGACGGATCTGGCTGCTCATGGCTGGCTGACGGATCTGGCTGCTCATGGCTGGCTGACGGATCTGGCTGCTCATGGCTAGCTGACGGATCTGGCTGCTCATGGCTAGCTGACGGATCTGGCTGCTCATGGCTAGCTGACGGATCTGGCTGCTCATGGCTAGCTGACGGATCTGGCTGCTCATGGCTAGCTGACGGATCTGGCTGCTCATGGCTAGCTGACGGATCTGGCTGCTCATGGCTAGCTGACGGATCTGGCTGCTCATGGCTGGCTGACGGATCTGGCTGCTCATGGCTGGCTGACGGATCTGGCTGCTCATGGCTGGCTGACGGATCTGGCTGCTCATGGCTGGCTGACGGATCTGGCTGCTCATGGCTGGCTGACTGATCTGGCTGCTCCTGTCTGGTTGGCGGCTCTGGCAGATCCTGTCTGGTTGGCGGCTCTGGCAGATCCTGTCTGGTTGGCGGCTCTGGCAGATCCTGTCTGACGGACGGCTCTAGCGGCTCCTGTCTGGCTGGCGGCTCTAGCGGCTCCTGTCTAGCGGACGGCTCAGTGGGCTCATGGCAGACGGGCGGCTTTGCAGGCTCATGGCAGACGGGCGGCTTTGCAGGCTCATTGCAGACGGATGGCTCAGATGGCGCTGGGGAGACGGATGGCTCAGATGGCGCTGGGGAGACGGATGGCTCAGATGGCGCTTGGCAGACAGGCAGTTCAGTCATTGCAGTGCAGACGGCAGACTCCTGCCGGCTGAGGCGCACTGTAGGCCTGGTGCGTGGTGCCGGGACTGGTGGCACCGGGCTGGGGACACGCATCTCAGGGCTAGTGCGGGGAGCAGCAACAGGACGCACAGGACTCTGGGGACACACAGGAGGCTTGGTGCGTGGTTTAGACACTGGTGGTAAAGGGCTGGAGACACGCACCATATAGCTAGTGCGTGGAGGAGGCACTGGTGGTACTGGGTTGGGGCGGGGAGGTGGCGCCGGAAATACCGGACCGTGCAGGCGTACTGGCTCCCTTGAACGCCGAGCCTGCCCAACCTTACCTGGTTCTATGCTCCCCGTCGCCTGACCAGTACGGGGAGGTGGAATAACCCGCACCGGCCTATGTAGGCGAACCGGGGACACCATGCGTAAGGCTGGTGCCATGTACGCCGGCCCGAGGAGACGCACTGGTGACCAGATGCGTTGGGCCGGCTTCATGACATATGGCTCAACGCTCAGTCTAGCCCGGCCGATACGTGGAGCTGAAATGTACCGAACCGGGCTATGCACGCGTACAGGAGACACCGTGCGCTCTACTGCGTAACACGGTGTCTGCCCGTACTCTCGCTCTCCACGGTAAGTACAGGGAGTAGGCGCAGGTTTCCTACCTGACTTCGCCACACTCCCTTTAAGGCCCCCCCCAAGAAATTTTTGGGTTGTACTCACGGGCTTCCAGCCTTGTCTCCGTGCTGCCTCCTCATATCGCCTCCTCTCGGCTTTCGCTGCCTCCAGCTCTTCACGAGGGAGGCGATATTCTCCAGGTTGATCCCACGGCCCCTTACCATCCAGTATCTCCTCCCATGTCCAGAAATCCTTTATGGGTAGGTCCTGTTGCCTTGTTTTCCGCTGCTTGGTCCGATGGTGGGTAATTCTGTCACGATCGTGTACTGGAGAGAATGAGGACCAAGGCGCAGCTGGATAGGAATACATCTTCTCTTTTAATGAAACGAACGAAGATGAACATGGAACGAAAAAACACTATTACAAACAAACAAAAACAACAAAACATAAACATTCCCCATGTCACACCCTGACCTAACTAAAATAATAAAGAAAACAAAGAATAATAAGGCCAGGGCGTGACAAGTAATGAATAAAAGTGTATGTTTTTGGTGTATAAATCCTCTCTGGGATAGCGGGACGCTTGTGTCCCACCTGGCCAATAGCCAGGGAAAATGTAGAGCGCCAGATTCCAAAAAATTATATAAAATCAAACTTTCATTAAATCACACATATAAGATACCAAATAAAGCTACACTCGTTGTGAATCCAGCCAACATGTCAGATTTCAAAAAGGCTTTTCGGCGAAAGCATAAGATGCTGTTATCTGATGATAGCACAATGTCAACAAAGAGAGTGTAGCCTATTTCAACCATGCCGGCGCTACTCAAAACGCAGATATAAAATATAAAACATGCATTACCTTTGACGAGATTCTTTTGTTGGCACTCCAATATGTTCCATAAACATCACAAATAGTCCTTTTGTTCGATTAATTCCGTCCATATATATCCAAATTGTCCATTTATTTGGTGCAGTTGTACCAGAAAAAAACAGCTTCCAATAAGCGCAAAGTCACTACAAAATATCTAAAAAATTACCTCTAAACTTTGCCAAAACATTTCAAAGTACCTTTGGAATACAACTTAAGGTGTTTGTAAACGTTAATAATCGATCAAATTGAAGACGGGACTATCTGTGTTCAATACAGGAGATCAACAAACTAACGCTACTTTTCTAGTCTTGCGCAATTCTCAAACAGTACACAAGACGTTACTGTACTTCCTGGTGGCCTTCTTCATTGCACAAATGAATAGCCTCAACCTATTTTCCAAGACTGGTGACATCCAGTGGGAGCAGTAATAGAGTGATTATAAATCTGGCCTGCCCATAAAAACTCATTGAACAGACAGTGACTTAAAAAAAAAAGGTTAGTCCTCATGGTTTTGCCTGCTACATAAGTTCTGTTATACTTACAGATATGATTCAAACAGTTTTAGAAACTTCAGAGTGTTTTCTATCCAAATCTACTAATAATATGCATATCTTATATTCTGGGGATGAGTAGAACGAAGTTGAAATTGGGCACGCTATCTTTCCCTAAGTGAAAACTCTGCCCCCTATCCTAGAGAAGATAAAAAGTAATGCGCAGTAGGGTAGAAGTATTATCAGACATTGCATTCCAACTAAGAATATTTGGAGTCAAACGAGGACAGGGCTGTTCTGTTTTTTGTTTTTTTGTGTTTTGTGTCCTGTTACAAAAAAACTGTGAATCGCAGTAAGCCACACACAAATCAGAGCATTATAATTGGCAGAGACACAGGTACAAGCCCCACATTAGAGCTGAGATAACAGCACCCGTTACTGTATTTTATCATACAAATGTGTAATGATGTCAGAAAACCTTGTTGCAAAGGAAGATGGATTTGAAAACGAGGAATCCAGCACAATGAAGACTATGAATATTGGAGGTGGTGTTGGTGCTCTACTCTCTCTACATCTTCAGAGGTGGAAGAGGCCCTCCTGAGCTTTGTGTCTGGGGCTGCTGCGTGTTCTCCTAGTGGTTGGGATCATAGGACTGACTGTTCAATAAAATGGACTCCTTGGTCAGTACTATCATGCAGGGAAACACCAACAGGCCAGATTCAACACCCTCACGAAAGAGAGAGACCAGTTACAGGAAAAGGTGAACAAACTGGACATGGAGCTCAATGGAAAGAGGACGTTTGGAGAATCCATCTACTACCTCTCCACTGAGAAGAAATCCTGGCAAGAGAGAAGACAGGACTGTCAGAAGAGAGGGTTAGACCTGGTGATCATAACAGCGAAACGGAACAGGAATTTATATATGGATTCAAAGCATTTCTGAAAGTCTGGATTGTCCTGCATTACATCAAAATAGAGGGAGACTGGGAGTGGATTGATGGCACATCAGCTACAACTACATATTGAATGAAAAATGAACCCCGGAATTATGACGTTGAGGACTGCGGTATGTTCGGTGATATGGAGTTGAATTTGGATATCCATGTAAGAATATATATTTTTACATTTCAGTCATTATATTCATTATGCAACATTTGTACAAACTTAGTTTAGATCAGGTTGTGGGCAATGGTAATTAGTAAAATGGACTAAAACCTGTCTTGCATGTCTTTCGAAAAACATGGCACATAACACCATAAATATATATACACACTGCATTCAGAAAGTATTCAGAAGACTTGACTTTTTCCACGTTTTGTCATGTTACAGTCATATTCTAAAATTGATTAAAGTAATTTTTCCTCTCATCAATCTACACCTAACACCCCATAATGACAAAGCGAAAACAGGTTTTAAGACATTTTTGCAAAAAACAGAAATACCTAACTTACATAAGTATTCAGACCCATTGGTATGAGACTCGGAATTGAGCTCAGGTGAATCCTGTTTCCACTGAACATCCTTGAGATGTTTCTACAACTTAATTGGCCGCATGTGGTCAATTCAATTGATTGGACATTATTTGGAAAGGCACACACCTGTATAAGGTCCCACAGTTGACAGTGCATGCCAGAGAAAAAACCAAGACATGAGGTCAAAGGACTTGTCCATAGAGCTCCGAGACAGGATTGTGTCGAGGCACAGATCTGGGGAAGGGTACCAAAACATGTCTGCAGCATTGAAGGTTCCCAAGAACACAGTGGCCTCCATCATTCTTAAATGGAAGAAGTTTGGAACCACCAAGACTCTTCCTAGAGCTGGCCGCCCAGTCAAACTGAGCAAGCGGGTGAGAAAGGCCTTGGTCAGGGAGGTGATCAAGAACCCGATTGTCACTCTGACAGAGTTCCAGACTTCCTCTGTGGAGATGGGAGAACATTCCAGAAGGACAACAATCTCTGCAGCCCTCCACCAGTCAGGCCTTTATGGTAGAGTGGCAAAACGGAAGCCACTCCTCAGTAAAAGGCATATGACAGCCCGCTTGTAGTTTGCCAAAAGGCACCTAAAGACTCTCAAATCATGAGAAACAAGATTCTCAGGTCTGATGAAACCAACATTGAACTCTTTGCCCTGAATGCCAAATGTCACGTCTGGAGGTAACCTGGCACCGTCCCTACAGTGAAGCATGGTGGTGGCAGCATCATGCTTTGACAATGTTTTTCAGCGGCAGGGACTGGGAGATTAGTCAGGACCGAGGGAAAGATGAACTGAACAAACGACTTTAAGCACACAGCCAAGACAACACAGAGTGGCTTCGGGACAAGTCTCTGAATGTCCTTGGGTGGCCCAGCCAGAGCCCAGACTTGAGCCGGATCGAACATCTCTGGAGAGACCTAAAAATAGCTGTGCAGCAATGCTCCCCATCCAACCTGACAGAGCTTGAGAGGATCTGCAGAGAAGAATGGCAGAAACTCCCTAAATACAGGTCTGCCAAGCTTGTAGCGTCATACTCAAGAAAACTCGATACTGTAATCGCTACCATAGGTGCTTCAACAAGTACTGAGTAAAGGGTCTGAATACTGATGCTTTGGCATCATGGGGTATTGTGTATAGATTGATGAGAAAAAAAAACAATACATTTGAGAATAAAGCTGTAACGTCACGAAATATGGACAAAGCCAGGTGGTCTGCATACTTTCCAAAGGCACTGTATATACTGTGTATATATATACTGTGTATATATATATATATATATATATATATATATATATATATATATATATATATATATATATATGTGTGAACGTGTGTGTGTTAAGTGTGCCTTGAATTCTAAATAAATCACTGACAGTGTCACCAGCAAAACACCCCCACACCTCCTCCTCCATGCTTCACGGTGGGAACCACACATGCGGAGATCATCTGTTCGCCAACTCTGCATCTCGGCGGTTGGAAACAAAAATCTCAAATTTGGATTTATCAGACCAAAGGACAGATTTCCACCGGTTTGTTGTCTATTGTGTGTGTTTCTTGGCCCAAGCAAGTCTCTTCTTATTATTGGTGTCCTTTAGTAGTGGTTTCTTTGCAGCAATTTGACCATGAAGGCCTGATTCACGCAGTCTCCTTAACCAGCATGGCTACCACAGCATTCTGCAGCGATACACCATCACATCTGGTTTGCGCTTAGTGGGACTATCACTTGTTTTTCAACAGGACAATGACCAAGAACACACCTCCAGGCTGTCTAAGGGCGATTTGACCAAGAAGGAGAGTGATGGAGTGCTGCATCAGATGACCTGGCCTCCACAATCACGCGACCTCAACCCAATTGAGATGGTTTGGGATGAGTTGGACCGCAGAGTGAAGGAAAAGCAGCCAACAAGTGCTCAGCATATATGGGAACTCCTTCAAGACTATTGGAAAAACATTCCTCATGAAGCTGATTGAGAGAATGCCAATAATGTGCAAAGCTGTCATCAAGGCAAAGGGTGGCTACTTTGAAGAATCTAAAATCTAAAATATATTTAGATTTGTTTAACACTTTTTAGGTTACTACATGATTCCATATCTGTTATTTCATAATTATGTTGTCTTCACTATTGTTCTACAATGTAGAACATATTAAAATAAAGAAAAACCCTTGAATGAGTAGGTGTGTCCAAACTTTTGACTGGTATTGTATATTCAAGTTTCTGCTGTGTATTTGATTATCAGATGTCCATGTAAACAGCATTATTAGTAAAAATTGTTGTCCTTGCAAAAATGTTTTACTTTTAATTGAACACACAATGTGCTGCAGTTTGTTCACTCTGTTGAATTATTAAATGATAATGCTCGAGAAGCCGGTGTTTGGAGGATATATTGGCACAGGTGTTGTTAGGCCCGAGATAATGTCGAGGGTTGGCATATATCCTCCAAACACCGGCTTCGAGGGCATTATCACTTTTACAAACATATTCAAATAATGATTGACATATTCATTTAAAAATTATTTTGATTAATTTATTCATACTATTTCATCCTTCTACAAGATATAGTCCCGACACAAATCTAGGGTTGCTAGAGACGCGACCAGTCGTACAGTGTTTTTGTTCTGTCTATGGATGCGACCCAGTCGTTTGTTCTATTGCCATACTGGCTGGCAACGTTCTTATCCCTTGCTTGCTAGCCAACTACGGCTAACTTACAGTCATGTCAAAAAGTGCAGCGAGAATAACATCAAAGTAGTAGAATTTGCATTTGTTTAATCGGATTTCTATTGACATTTATTTTGATACATCCATGAGACAATGAGCCGCGATTTCGCCTGGCATTGAAAATGTGCTTCTTCGTCAGGACACTGTTGTTCAGAGGAGCTAGCCAACAACACAGCTAACACGATCACTTCAAACCGAAGCTGGAAAGACTGCAAATAAGCTGTGTTTCGTTTGACCTTTTCTCAATTGATTTTTTTTGTATATATATACTGTATATATATATACATAAAAATTATGCCAGCTGATTCGTGATTTCGACTGGCTGAGAAACTTTGCCTGCCTGTATGTCTCGTCTCGACATTACTATGGCACAGCAGGAGATCGATGAATATTGAAACAATGTTGCAAATGTCGGACAGACAGACATCAACGTCAACAAAAATCTCTGTTGTTGAAAATTAAATGTTAGTCTAAAACAAATGTGAGATAATGTCTAGATGCTTTTTATAGTGGAGATCAAGTTTATAAAGTGCCTGTCTGGGCCGATGAGACAGTGGATTGCGCAGCCAGATGGAACAGAGTAAATAGGTATTATGACGTCATAGATTTAGCCGGTGGCAATTTGTGGAACAGACACCAGCTGGAAAGCGATTTTAACCAATCAGCATTCAAGATTAGACCCACTCTTTGTATAACACTGGACAGAAACCTGTCTCGATGTCTTTGGAACTTGTCTATCGCAAAACATGGAACAGAACTTTAGAATCTGAAATTTGTGATCCAGGAAGGATTCTGCAGGTGGATTTTGAGATCACATGTTGAGCTCCTTGGGCTGCCCAGAGTACACAGGACAATTGTTGTCCCTCTCCTTCAGTGAAGAAAAATACATGTACACAGTTGTATGTGCACAGATATAAAAACAACAGATAAATGTATGCTCTTTCAAATAGATAAGACCGTAGAGTTTCAGGCCTCAAGTCTGATGTCTGAGGTCACAGTGATCGTACAAGATATTTGCTCTGCCAAAACACCCCTGGGCAAAAAAAAACAATTACTCCAACAATGCCACATTTCCCAGAAAGACATTTGGGAAACAACGTGTCTCCCCAACCTGAAGGTGCACTCAGTCGAACCTACCCTTTGCTCATAACATTTAGCTTTTTCAGACTTTCCTTTTCCCCCTTCAGAGACCTAAAACAGAAATTAAATTAAATCAAGGCATAACATTGCATAGATGTGTTGTGCATATTGTGTGGTTCAATTGAACTACATGCATTCGGTTTTTAATTAACACCATAGGTTTCATACTCTGCATCCTGAGTACGTTGGGTTTGTTCCTTCCAGGTAGCAAGTACAGTATCTCTGGTCTTCTCAGAACATCCCAGTTCTCAGGTTTTTCCATTTAGCATGCATTACAATCAGATGTACTGGAGCAAATCCAATGTTCTATATGCAGGCAGGGTGTGGGTGCCTAAGGCCCCCGATTAGCCACCTGCTGCCAGGCAGGAGTATGTACTGATTACTGCTCTGATTCTCTTTCCTTCTAATCATGAGAGAGATATAAAAAATGACTTGTGTCCCAAGGCGCTTTCTTCTCTCACAAACAGCCTGTGAACGCAAAATGTTCTGCCTACACCTGAGATGTAGTCATGATGTACTATTTTACACCTAGGGTTACTACACATAACTTTAACCCATTTCATAAAGAGATTCTCCAAAATTGAAGTATTCTAGGCATTTATATATAAACTCCAGTCGTACTTTAACAAAAGCCTTTTCAAAGTCAGCTATGGAAACCAAGCCTGGTGTCCCCGATATTTCATAGCGTTCTTGTGTTTCCAGTACTTGTCTTATATTATCTCCAATTTTTATTTTATTTAACCGTTATTTATGTCCAATGTATCATCCATGTAAAAAACCTGTCTCCTTAGGATGAATAATATCTGACAAAACCTTTTTAATTCTATGCGCTAAGCATTTAGCTATAATTTTTGCATCACAACACTGAAGTGTAAGAGGCCTCCAATTGTTTTTATATATACCACTTGGATTCTGTTTCAGTAATAATGAAATCAGACCTTGAATGTCCGATAATCTACCATTTATATAGGAGTGGTTCAAACTTGCTAATAATGGTCCTCAGAGTATATCAAAAAAAGTTTGGAATACTTCCACTGGTATAGCATCCAGTGTTTTCCCAGACTTAAAGGCTTTAATTTAATTGCAAGAAGTTCCTCCTCTTCTTTTACTTTATTAATAGGGAAACAATCCATACAATTAGCTTCGGTTAGTGGAGATGGAGGAGACGGAAACAAAAACATATGCTTTCCTCTTTCAAAATATAATTCGGTGAATCATGATTGACTCCATCATTTGTAACAAGTTTCAGTAAAACAATGTTTGTTAGCATTTCTATGTTGAAGATTGAAAAATAATTTGTTGCATTTTCCCCCATATTCCATCCAGTTCGCTTTATTTTATAATATATTACACTGGATCTTTCTTGAATAAGTTCCTCCTTTTTTTTGTTGTTTTTCCTCTGACTTATTCTGAGCCTCTGTGGTACAGTTTTTATTGCCATCTATCTGTACTGTAGGTCTTTCTATTTCCTTTGTTAATATGGACTCATTTGACCTAAATTGCTTTTGTTTTATAGAGGAGTACTGAATTGCATGGCCTCTAAAGGCTCATTTAAAAGTGTCCCATACAATAAGGGGATCTGCTGTACCTAAAGTCAGTTATAAATCATTCTGTCCTAGTTAAAAATCCAGTACGCTTTGGTTACATTTTCAATATCCTCGCCCACGTGGATATTCTGTAAAAGTAATATACACTAACGTTCAAAAGTTTTGGATCACTTAGAAAAGTCCTTGTTTTGAAAGAAAAGCAAAAAAAAATGTGTCCATTAAAATAACATCAAATTGATCAGAAATACAGTGTAGACATGGTTAATGTTGTATATGACTATTGTAGCTGGAAACGGCAGATTTTTTAAATGGAATATCTACATAGACGTACAGAGGCCCATTATCAGCAACCATCACTCCTTTGTTCTAATGGCACGCTGTGTTAGCTAATCCAAGTTTATAATTTTAAAAGGCTAATTGATCATTAGAAAACCCATTTGCAATTATGTTAGTAGAACTGAAAACTGTTGTTCTGATTAAAGCAGCAATAAAACTAGCCTTCTTTTGACTAGTTGAGTATCTGGAGCATCAGCATTTGTGGGTTTGATTACAGGCTCCAAATGGCCAGAAACAAAGACTTTCTTCTGAAACTCGTCAGTCTATTCTTGTTCTGAGAAATGAAGGCTATTCCATGCAATAAATTGCCAAGAACAGCGCTTCACAGAACCCTTCACAGAACAGCGCAAACTGGCTCTAACCAGAATAGAAAGAGGAGTGGGAGGCCACGGTGCACAAGAGGACAACTACATTAGAGTGTCTAGTTTGAGAAACAGACACCTCACAAGTCCTCAACTGGAAGCTTCATTAAATAGTACCCGCAAAACACCAGTCTCAACATCAACAGTGAAGAGGCGACTCAGGGATGCTGGCCTTCTAGGCAGAGATGCAAAGAAAAAGCCATATCTCAGACTGGCCAATAAGAAGAAAAGATTAAGAGCGGCAAAAGAACACAGACACTGGACAGAGGAACTCCGCCTAGAAGGCCAGCATCCCGGAGTCGCCTCTTCACTGTTGACGTTGAGACTGGTGTTTTGCGGGTACTTTTTAATGAAGCTGCCAGTTAAGGACATGTGAGGCATTTGTTTCGCAAACTAGACACTCTAATGTACTTGTTACTCTTGCTCAGTTGTGCGCCGGGGCCTCCCACCCCTCTTTCTACAGAAAAAGTTCCACAGAAAAAGTTAGCAACCTTCCCACTAGCCATGATTGGCTGAGAAAATGAGTGGGCTGGAAATGCCGAGAGAGGAGTTCGGATTGGTCTACCATATTGAAGGCTGCCGTCTATTTGAGCTCGTTGGTCTATGTTGGTAATCCTGTCGAACGTGGCTTTAAAAAAATGTATTGTGTTTTGAAGCTGCATAAGTGTTACTCTCCACTTTCTGGAGGATCAAGTTTTGAAATCAGTGAAATTAGAATATGATAGCTGAAGAGATAGGTGTTTTCTCTGTCTCCGGATTACATATTCAAACTAAGGGCAACCGTGGTATGGCATTCCAGACAGGGAGACACGTCCATCATGCATAATGATGTATACAGGTAACAGTCTAGCGTTAGCTAGCTACATTTTCAGATATTACACATTTCTAATTTTGACAGAAAATGATTTAATTTCAAGTTAAAGTGTACTGTTAGCTAGTTAGCTAACGTTAACTGGCTGGCTCCCTAACTGACATTATTATTTGTTTCCCAGAAATGTTTGCTTTTCTAGTTAGAGCCTAATGTTAGCTAGCTAACATTGGACCTGGATTGTTAGCTCCCAGCACCGTGTTATTGTTGGCACTTTGTTCATTGTTGTTTAACTATCTAATGTTAGTTGGCTGGCTCGTTAGCTAACGGTACGTGTGCAATCTTAAACATTGTTTACCTTGCTAAGTTCATTGTTTATCTAGCTATATGTCTTAAGCTAAAGTGTACTGTTATCTAGCTAGCTAATGTTAGCTGGCTGGCTCCCTAGCGGACGTTAGTATCACATTTCAGGTAAGACCCAAATGCAGACTGTGTTGAAGTAACAATGTTTATTACAGCAACAGGGGCAGGCAAATGACAGATCAAGGCAGGCAGGGGTTGCCAATCCAAAGTAGTGGGGCAACGGTACAGGACGTCTGGCAGGCTCAGGGTCTGGGCGGGCAGAAAAGGTCAAAACAGGAAGAATCATTAGACAGGAACAGAGGGAAAAATGCTGATAGGCCTGACAAAACAAAATGAATTGGCAACAGACAGAGAACACACGTACAGTATAAGTACCCAGGGGACAATGGGGAAAATGGGTGAAACCTGGAGGGGGGTGGAGACAAGCACAAGGACAGGTGAAACAGATCAGGATGTGACGGCCTACAGAGCACCCGTCCAGCGCTCTAACATCCATGCGACTGGAGAGGGGTTGAGTGGGGATGCCCAGCTCAGACACCAGGGTAACGTCCATAAGACTCATATCGGCCCCCAAGTCGATGAATATCTGGAGAGACTTGGACTGGTCACCCCACAGCAGGTTGGCATGGAGAAGGGGGTGAGTAGAGGGAGAAGCAACATTATCCTTAAGACCCACCAGAGTACTCATTCCTACCAATGAGCTAGGTCTCTTGATGGGACAGGTAGACACATAATGACCGGCAGCACCACAATACAGACAGCTCTGGGTGTTAAGTCTGCGTACGCGTTCGGCTGGAGACAGCCTAGCCCTGCATCGGCTTGGGAAGGGGAAAATTGGCAGTCTTCGGAGGGTCTCCGGTAAGCTCGGATCCTCTCAGGGACGAAGACGCCGGGGACTTCCGGAGTTCATCAGATGCAAGGTGGGATCCTTGAGTGAGCGATTGGGACCGCAATCAGACCTCTTGTCCCTTACGTCCCCGTAGCCGACCATCAATCCAGATGGTTAAAGTGATGAGTGACTCAACTCACTCATCATCTGTCAATATTTCCCGGACTGCAAGCTCGTCCTTTATTTCCTCCAATAATCTGTGCAGGAAAGTGTCGAACAGCGCTTCCAGGTTCCAGGTACCCTTCGCTGCTAGCGTGCAGAAATCCACCGCATAGTCTGCCACACTGAGGGAGTTCTGCCGAAGCTTGAGTAACTTCCGGGCAGCCTCTCTCCCGGACACCGGATTCTCAAACTTTTCTCACCTCCGCCACGAATACCTCCAGACTGAGGCAGACGGGGGATTGTTGCTCCCACACCGCCGTGGCCCAGGCGAGTGCACTCCCGGATATCAAAGTAATAATGTACGCTATATTCGAGTGGTGCGAGGGGAACGAAGAAGGCTGCAGCTCGAAAATTATGGAGTACTGGGAGAGAAAGGCCCGGCAGGTTCTGGAATCTCAATCATAGCGCTCCGGGAAACCGGGGTGACGGCGCTGCTACCAGCCAGGTTACTGAGGAACTGGGAGGTTACCGTCGTGGTAGGTTGCCTAGTAGGTAACCCACGGAATTTCTCCCGCAAAGCGTCCAATGCTAGGTCGTGATGTTCGGCCATGTCCTGGAACCCTTCCATCAGACCACGAAGCAACTCCTTGTGTCTACCAATGAGGGCTCTTTGGGAGGAGATGGCATTGGGGATCTGGTCCAAGTCTGTTGGGTCAGACAGGGACAGTTCGTGCTATCACGTTTCAGGTAAGACGAAAATGCAGACCGTGTTGAAATAACAATGTTTATTACAGCAACAGGGGCAGGCAAACGACAGATCAAGGCAGGCAGGGGTAGATAATCCAGAGTAGTGGTGCAAAGGTATAGGGCGGCAGGCAGGCTCAGGGTCAGGGCGGGCAGAGGTCGGTAATCCAGAGTAGTGGGGCAATGGTACAGGACGTCAGGCAGGCTCAGGGTCAGGGCGGGCAGAGGTCGGTAATCCAGAGTAGTGGGGCAATGGTACAGGACGTCAGGCAGGCTCAGGGTCAGTAAATGTCGGCAAAAAAAGCGTGAAGAAATTGTTGCCAGCAGAGCTGGTTAGGCTGTTTTCATGTTATCAAGAGGTAAATAAATCATCGGTCAGAGCATCAAGTTTTTCCCCCCCGAGAGCGCTCCGAGATGGGTGGGACTAAAGTTTAGGAGGGTGTGAACGATGTGAATGTGTGTAGACAAAGAAGAGCTCTTCACTAGATACCAAAACATCTGTACTTTTATCCAATGTAAAAAAAACAGCATTACACATTTTCCTACATAAGACTGAATCCAGGTGGTGAGTCACATATAACTCTGTAACATGACATATGGAAGAGATCTCATTCTTGAACTGAATACTCACTTGAAATACTCTGTTTATTATGAACTTGACAGGGTCGAGTCAAGTCCCACTGCTTTGGGTAGTATTTACAGTACTTGGAAGTTCCATAGCGTAGGTTCACATGAATGCATAGTTATTACAACTGTTATACCTTTGCAGTGTAAACCTTTGCTTCAGTCTCTGTCGCAGCCGGCCGCAACCGGGAGGTCCGTGGGGCGACGCACAATTGGCATAGCGTCGTCCGGGTTAGGGAGGATTTGGCCGGTAGGGATATCCTTGTCTCAGTATGTAAAATGTAACAAAATGTATGCACTCTACTGTAAGTCGCTCTGGATAAGAGCGTCTGCTAAATGACTAAAATGTAAATGTCTCAGAACATTTCAACATTTTAGAAATCGCCATACTAGTCAATTTCACTGCGAGTGCTAGCTTGGAAACTCGTCACAACAGCTCTCTGACATACATTGGTATCGAACATGTTAAGAACTCTAGGAGGGGGGGATACTGATAATTGATTATTGAGAATGGAATTGTATTCGATTTATCGTTTGTGTATCATGACTCCTAAAGGTTTGAACCAAGAGTTTGATATCAGTGTCACGAATCCCCCTTCCTGAGTCTGTTTTTGCCTGTGTTCTGTCCTGGAGTGTTTTTTCCGGTGTCCTGGAACGCACCCCGTATCTCTGAGTACCTGTACCTGTATCCCATCAGCTATCTTCACACCTGGTCCTGATCATCACCCCTCCACTTCATAAGCACTGACCTGACATCCATTCCCTGCCGGATCGTTAGCCATGAACAGTATGTTGTGCCAGTGTATCAGCCTCCAGTTTGATAGAGTTTGTTTTGTTATTTTGTACGTTTTGCTTGCCTTGAACTCACCTCTGTTTTTTCTGTCTACAGTCATTCACCCGGAACACTCATCTCATCCCTACCTGGTCGTCGGTGACTTCAGTTACTTCATTGGATCTGCCTATTCAATCCCATCAACTCACCTCCGCTGCCCGCTCCGTCACTTGGATTTTTCTATCACTACATTCAAACTTGTAAATAAATATTCACCTTCGTCTTACTCTCCTAGAATAATAGTGAAGACATCAAAACTATGAAATAACACATATTGGTTTCATATAGTAACCAAAGAAGTGTTAAACAAATCAAAATATATTTGAAATCAAAAATCTAAATATATTTGAGATTCTTTAAAATAGTCACCCTTTGCCTTGATGACAGCTTTGCACACTCTTGGCATTCTCTCAACCTGCTTCATGGAGGTAGAATGCATTTCAATTAACAGGTGTGCCTTGTTAAAAGTGAATTTGCGGAATTTCTTTCCTCCTTAATGCGTTTGAGCCAATCAGTTGGGTTGTGACAAGGTAGGGGTCGTATACAGAAGATAGCCCTATTTGGTAAAAGACCAAGTCCTTGATGATCTTTTTGGCCTTCCTGTAACATCGGGTGGTGTAGGTGTCCTGGAGGGAAGGTAGTTTGCCCCCGGTGATGCTTTGTGCAGACCTCACTACCCTCTGGAGAGCCTTACAGTTGTGGGCGGAGCAGGTGCCGTAACAGGCAGTGATACTGCCCGACGGGATGCTCTCAATTGTGCATCTGTAAAAGTTTGTGAGTGTTTTTGGGGACAAGCCAAATTTCTTCCTTCTCCTGAGGTTGAAGAGGCGCTGCTGCGCCTTCTTCACCATGCTATCTGTGTGGGTGGACCATTTCAGTTTGTCCGTGATGTGTATGCTGAGGAACTTAACTTTCCACCTTCTCCACTACTATCCCGTCGATGTCGATAGGGTGCTGCTCCCTCTGCTGTTTCCTGAAGTCCACGATCATCTCCTTTGTTTTGTTGACATTGAGTGTGAGGTTATTTTCCTGACACCACACTCCGAGGGCCCTCACCTCCTCCATGTAGGCCGTGTCGTCGTTGTTGGTAATCAAGCCTACCACTGTAGTGTCGTCTGCAAACTTGATGATTGAGTTGGAGGCGTGCATGGCCACGCAGTCATGGGTGAACAGGGAGTTCAGGAGAGGGCTGAAAACACACCCTTGTGGGGCCCCAGTGTTGAGGATCAGCGGGGTGGAGCTGTTGTTACCTACCCTATCCAGTGTTTGGATGATCATCGGTGTGGTGGTAGAGGATAACAGCTTCTGCCCATTGCGAATGTAAGTCATGAATGACAAGTAGGTATCTTGCGTGTACTGGGGCCCTCTGCAATTATGCACAGATACCCACCTCCATGTGGTCCCAGGGAGCCTTTGGCCATTCCACTTGTGCCAGGGGTGCAGGAGTGGGTTTGCCCAAGTTCACACTCATTGTGGGTCTGCCCGATGTTCCCACTCATTGTCATTGTCCCCCTCCATTCTGTCCCCCTCTGTTGCCATGCACACCATTGATGCAGGTGAGATCGCCCTGGACAGCAGATCAGCCACAATGTTGTGGCGTACCGGGGTGAACTCAAGATCAAAATTGTACTGGTTCAGATGGTCTGCCCATCTGAAAAGCCGTAGAGGCTTGTGTCCGGAGCCCTGTGTGGCCAGCAGTGCTGTGAGGGCTTGATGGTCTGTGTGGAGTTTGAATGGTCTGCAGTAAAGGTACAAGTGCCAGCGCTTGCACCCCCACATGCAAGCAAGTGAGCCAGTGTTGGGGTCGATGTGAGCTTCACCTTGAGCTCCTGCACAGCATCCCAACAGTCCTGAGTCCATGTCCATGGTGCGTCTCTTTTCAGAAGCCGTCAAAGAGGCGCAGTTGTCTCAGTGTAGTTTGGAAGAAACCGTGGGTAGTATGTTGCCATGACAAGGAATGACACCAGCTGTGCTGCGGACTGAGGCTCAGGCAATGTGAAAATGGCATCCACATGGGACAGGATGGGGTTGATACCCTGGCTGGAGAGCCTGTATCCAAGGAACTTAATGTCTGACACCCTGAACACATACACTTTTCAGTGCACTGTACACCACATTGTCATCCAGATAGATTGACACTCCAGGGATGCCTTCCAGGAGAAGAGTCAACATCTTCTGGAAACATCTGGGCGCGGAGCTGAGTCTGAATAGCATGTGTTTGTACGTGAACAGCCCCCTGTGTGTTATGAACGCAGTGAGATTAACTCTCATGTGCCAGGGGAATGTGGAGGTATCCCTGCCTCAGGTCTAGTTTTCTAAATACTGTGGACCCATAAAAATGGGTTGTGAGCTCCTCAACGCTTGGTAGCGGGTACTTGTCAGGAATAATCGTATTGTTCACAGCCCTGAGGTACATGCAGATCCGAAAACCGGCATTTTTCTTGGGCTCAACGACCAGGTTTGGGACCCCTGGTGGGGAGTCAATGGGCTTAATGATGATATCCTCCAGGAGGTTGTCAAGTCCCTTGTCAATGGGCTCCCGAAGGGTCAGCGGAACCCTCTGCAATGGCTGGATTACTGGCTTGACCGCTTTGTTGACTGTAGGCCAATGGACGAAACCTCTGAGGTGACCTAGCCCCTCAAACAGTTGTGAGTACTCCATAGGCACTGGTGTAGGCAAGTGCTACACATGTGCACCAGTTCAATCTGACAGCTTGAATCCTAGGGCATGAAATAAGTCCAGTCCCAGGATGTTAGTGCCATCTGTTGCAACGTAGAACTGGGTGGCTAGTTTGTTGTTGTAACAGACTGGCTGTGAGACAGTCCCAATGATTGAGATCGGTGTGTGGTTGTAGCTGTAGAGGGATACTGCAGGTCTCTGCAGTGGCACATGTGACAAGAAGGAGTCATAAGTGGCTTTGTTCAAAAGTTTCACTTTTGCTTGCAAGCCTCCCTATTTTTCCTCCAAACATAACAATGGTCATTATGGCCAAACAGTTCTATTTTTGTTTCATCAGACCAGAGGACATTTCCCCATGTGCAGTTACAAACCGTCGTCTGGCTTTTTTTATGGCGGTTTTGGAGCAGTGGCTTCTTCCTTGCTGAGCGGCCTTTCAGGTTATGTCGATATAGGACTCGTTTTACTGTGGATACAGATACTTTTGTACCTGCTTCCTCCAACATCTTTACAAGGTCCTTTGATGTTGTTCTGGGATTGATTTTCACTTTTCGCACCAAAGTACATTCATCTCTAGGAGACAGAACACGTCTCCTTCTTGAGCGGTATGACAGCTGCGTGGTCCCATGGTGTTTATACTTGCGTACTAAGTACAGATGATGTCCAATGATGTCAATTAGCCTATCAGAAGCTTCTAAAGCCATGACATCGTTTTCTGGAATTTTCCAAGCTGTTTAAAGGCACTTAGTGTATGTAAACTTCTGATCCACTGGAATTGTGATACAGTGAATTATATGTGAAATAATCCGTCTAAACAATTGTTGGAAAAATTACTTGTGTCATGCACAAAGTAGATGTACTAACTGACTTGCCAAAACTATAGTTTGTTCACAAGATTTTTGTGGAGTGTTTGAAAAACGAGTTAATGACTCCAACCTAAGTCTTTGTAAACTTCCGACTTCAACTGTACATTTATGAACACAAGGATCTCACTCGAGAAAACTGCAGTTCTTGTGTTGAGTTTGTGTTGACACATAAAACTACTTTCACAAAAAAGGCACCCAGTAGCAATCACTACACAAATAGCAATCCAGAGAAATCACCTCCTACTGCAAGATTTAATCTTTTCCTACAGTGCCCAATGATAAAGATCGTCAGAAAACTGTTTTTTCATATACGGCAGCTGTCATTACTGTCGTGAGAAAGGACACATTGTCTCTCAGTGTCCTAAGTTGAAACAGAAAAATTTGAGAGAAAAAGCAGTTTCTTCTTGTGGGAGTACTCCAGCCCATTAAGTCTCTGGTTGGGACTGGTGTATCACCTAAACAAGATTTTAGATGAGATGTGTATGAACCCTTTGTTTCAGATTGGTTCATGTCTCTGCAGAGTGGCGATGCTGTTAAGCAGCCAGTGAAGATACTGCGAGACACTGGGGCAGACCGGTCCTTCATTTTGCCTTTGTCTGACACTTCAGCAACTGGTTACAGTATGTTAGTACAAGGCTTGTAGATGTGTTGCATGGAAGATCCTTTGTATAATGTGGAACCCGAGTCTGATGTTATTCCTGGTTCCGTTGTAATTGGAGTGAGGTCTAGCCTACCGGTGAAGGGGGGTCTCATTCATTTTGGGAAACAATTTGGCTAGAGGGAAGGTTGTGCCAAATCCTGTTGTTTGTAAGGAACCCAGAGTAGAGGAACCCGATGGGTTATCAGAAAGTACCCTAGAGTGTTCCCAACGTTTGCCATTACACTTGCTGTCCAAGAAAGTCACTGGGAGCAAGTCTAGTTTTGAGAATAATGTCAGGGATCCCACCATGATTGATCTGTTTGAGACGTTTATGGGTGATCCTGATTTTGGTAAACCTCCTGAGTTGACCTCTCCTTTGAAAACTCCAAATGTGAGCGAGTTTAGCACCGCTGAAGGAAGAGAAGGTCCCTACAGTTGACACTTTGTTCCAAAATCAGCTGCTTCCTAGACATCAGAGTGGAAACGTCTAGGAGCAACAAAAGCTCAGCCACGAAGTGATAGGCCATACAAGCTCACAGAATGGAACCGCTTAGTGCTGAAGTGAGTAGCGTGTAAAAATGAAAAAAAATATATATAATCTTTCCTCGGTTGCAATAATCACTCCCGAGTTCCAAACTGCCTCTGGAAGCAACGTCAGCACAAGAACTGTTCGTTGTGAGCTTCATGAAATGGGTTTCCAATGGCTGAGCAGACGCACACAAGCCTATACCATGCCCAATGCCAAGCTTCGGCTGGAGGGGTATTAAGCTCGCCACCATTGGACTTTGGAGCAGTGAAAACGCATTCTCTGTAGTGATGAATCACGCTTCACAATCTGGCAGCCTGATGGACAAATCTGGGTTTGGCAGATGCCAGGAGAACACTAACTACCCGAATGCATAGTGCCAACTGTGAAGTTTGATGGAGGAGGAATAATGTTCTGGAGCTGTTTCTCATGGTTTGTGCTGTTTCTCTATGCCCCTTAGCTCCAGTGAAGGGAAATCGTAATGCTACAGAATACAATGACATTCTAGACGATTCTGTGCTTCCAACTTTGTGGCAAAGTTTTGGGAAGGCTCTTTCCTGTTTCAGCATGACAATGCTCCCGTGCACAAAGTGAGGTCCATACAGAAATGGTTTGTCGAGATCAGAAGTGGAAGAACTTGACTGACCTTCAGAGTTCTTACCTCACCTCCATTGAACATATTTGGGTGCCCAAACTCACTAATGCTCATGTGGCTGAATGGAAGCAAGTCTTCGCAGCTGCCAACCTGACAGTTAACCTGTCAAAGAACGAAATTGCACGAGCAGGAGTGAAATGTCTCGGGAAGGTGGTGGGGCAAGGGAAAGTACAACCAGTCCTTGCAAAAGTGGAGGCCATCAATAACCTTCTAGTACCAGCCTCTTGCCAGGAACTGCAGAGATTCTTGGAAATGGCTGGTTACTACCATGCTTTTTGCAAGAACTTGTTGCGCCACTCACATATTTGATCAGTCCGAAAGTCATTTTCCGTTGGAGCCCCTACTGTCAGCAGACTTTTGAGAAAACAAAGACCCTTTTGCTCTCTGCATCGGTGCTAGCTGCTCCGGATTCCCATTGTCTGTTTGCTCTGTACACCAATGGCAGCGACAGAGGCGCAGGGGCTGTGCTCCTACAGAAAGACGATAAGAGTTGAGCACCCTGTGGGATACTTTTAAAAGAAATTGGCATCATATCAAAAATACTACTCGACTATCGAGAAGGAGAGACTCGCTTTGGTAATGGCTCTTCAGCACTTTGAGGTTTATGTAACGGTCTCTACACCTCTGGTTGTGTATACCTACCAAAACTATCTCGTGTAGACCTACGTACAAATGACAAATCACTGTGTCTTGTTTGCTATTAAACTGTCCCTGTTTGCAAATAATTAAATCCGACAGTCATTAGAATCTGAGCATGATACTTTCAAAAGTTAGGTCTACCTTTCCACCTCAGACAGAGTAGGCCTACTGACGCAGAAAAATGTAAGCTTTAACTGCAGGCTATTCTTATTCCGTGGCTTAACCTAGCAGAAGGTCACAAGTGTTTCCCCAAAAGCTGTCTGGGTTTAAACAGAAAGTGAATAGATTAATCAATTGATAGTGACAGAATTAGATTACTTCCCAAGCAAAGGCTTTTTGTCTCCTCGGCTATAGAAGGTTGTAGCTCAGCCTCTGAATGTCATAGAGACTAAACAATGATATCCCCATATGCATGTGTAACAGTATAACTTTACGTCGTCCCCTCGCCCCGACACGGGCGCGAACCAGGGACCCTCTGCACACATCAACAACTGACACCCACGACGCAGCGTTACCCATCGCTCCACAAAAGCCGCGGCCCTTGCAGAGCAAGGGGAAACCCTACTTAAAGTTTCAGAGCAAGTGACGTAACCGATTGAAACGCTATTAGCGCGTACCTGCTAACTAGCTAGCCATTTCACATCCGTTACACTCACCCCCCTTTCAACCTCCTCCTTTTCCGCAGCAACCAGTGATCCGGGTCAACAGCATCAATGTAACAGTATAACTTTAGACCGTCCCCTCGCCCCGACACGGGCGCGTACCAGGGACCCTCTGCACACATCAACAACTGACACCCACGAAGCGTCGTTACCCATCGCTCCACAAAAGCTGCGGCCCTTGCAGAGCAAGGGGAAACCCTACTTAAAGTCTCAGAGCAAGTGACGTAACCGATTGAAACGCTATTAGCGCGTACCCGCTAACTAGCTAGCCATTTCACATCCGTTACACATGAGTCACGTCTTTCCCGGGTATTTTACAGCAATTTTCTATCATAAAGCATTGTGGACCAAAGCGCTGTTATAGTTCACTTTTTATGAACCGGGTGGTTCGAGCCCTGAATGCCGACTGGCTGAAATCCGTGGTATATCAGACTGTATGCCAAGGGTATGACTCCAATATTAATTTTACTGTTCTAATTACGTTGGTAACTAGCACCTCGGGGTTTGTGGCACGTGGCCAATATACCACGGCTAAGGGCTGTTCTTAGGCACGACGCAACGTTGATACATTCCTTAGCCGTGGTATATCGGCCATATGCCACACCCCCCCCCCCCCCGTGCCTTATTGCTTAAATATAATCGGATCTGTTTAATTTTCTTAAAAATCTTAAGCTTACAAGGGGTAGGCTTGTGCCTTTTGCCATTTTCTTTAATAAAAGGTAGGCCTATGGCATACCCTTTCACACTCCCTCAATTCAAGTCTTGGTTTTAACTTAACAGCACTTCAATGACACAAAGGTAGGCTATATAAAGAGTGCATGGTGTGTGGAGGAATTGACCAACAAATCTATGGATATAGCAGCCTATAGCCTAATTTCGTATGTCAAACAGTTAGGCCTACCTCTTAAATAGGAAAAAATAGGCTCCATCACAAAGCCCTCTTGTTGTTAGTAAAGTGAATTAGAAAATCAATATGGTTGAAATTAATTTTGCCTTTTCGAATTTGCCTACTTTTAGTACTATGAGCTGTCCATTTCCGATTGATTGTGCAGTGGCTGCTGCTTCAAGTTTCAGCACCACAATGTAAGTTAATCGAATAACTGATTAATACAAAAACCATATTGCAAGAAACATATTGTTTTTATTAAAATGAATTATAGTAGTGGCAAGCTATCAAAGTTGACTGAACAGAACATAGGCTATAGGCTAGTCTACGTGCATAATAAAAAAACATTTGATTCTCCTCCTGAACTGCCAACATAGGCCTACACACCCCAGCCATCAGCAAGAGCAGAGCAGGCCAGGGCTCAGGGTTGGAATATCCATTGCAGTGTGTAATGCAGCCTAGTTGTATTTACACCATCCCAGCAGCTATCTTAGAAATACAACTTTGCTCTGTGCTTCTCCGAGCATGCACTTCATAGCCTGTAGCCTATATGCTATGGATCATTTGCTTGAGTCCACACTGAATAGCCTATAGGCCCACTTACTATTGTGTGCCCAGTGGAGAATCAGAGATAAGGGGCGACGTCGGGCACACATCGATATATAGCCTAATAAGCAACTAATTCTAAAACACTGAGAAATATAGAAATGTCAATTACATGACCCTCCCCTGAACTAGATTTAAAAAACACTAAACCCTCCTTGAAATGTAAAAAGCATGGCCCTCCCCCACTTTCCTCCAGGTAACCATTTTGTACATTTCGATCCATCCCTAATAGGGCTGGGGGCTGCAGAAGATACAAAAGGCAGTCTGTGGACTTTCAACTCGTATTAATGCTTTTGTGATTTGTCTCTCCTGTCTCTCTCCTTGCCTTTGCGATTCATTTCTCTCCTGGAGGCAGACATTGATTCTAGTTACTTTGAATGTTTCTCACTCCAGTATTTAAGTAATCACGCACACCAATAGAGATCACAGCAGGTCTTCCTCTCCACTGTCTGATTAGGTATCCCGACAAGGTATTAGGTACACCCCCCCCCCCCCCCACACACACACAGACAGACACACAGGGAAAGTAAAAGACTCCACTGCTGTGTACTTGCTCTCAATCCTCAATTAAAGTGTGTGCATGTTTGTCTTGATCAGTACAGCAATATACAAGGCTGCAGTAATTCCATCACATTCATGACAAGATGGGGGTGGGTGGAGAGGCTTCCACTAACCCGTTGCTTTCTACTATATATAATAACACGATTAGGCTATATCTTTACATTAAAAACACAAGTCTGTCAGATTCCAGTCATTCCAATTAATTGAATACCCCTTTGATCTTCAAGAATAGGACATGGAAATATGGAAATGTGCATTTAACCAAATTGTTTTACCTGAGCTTAAGCCAAAACCTAAGATCTTATTAGCCTACTCTGTCGTTTATGGTTTTGTGTCATGGAGGACTGATTGGTCTCATTGCTTCGAGTAAAGAAAATGCTATTTGCATTTGGAAAATGTATGCCATATGCTGCATTTGCTATAGGTCTACTGTTAATTCTTTTTGTGGGTGACCCTTTGATATCTCGATAATTTGCAGCTGTTTTTCGTATTTTCCATAATTTCATAATTGATAAACATTATTATACATTTTTTTTAGGTAAAAAAATCCAGTGTTTCTATGTCAAACATTGTTATATACCAGTTTTCTGTGATGTATAAAAAGTGTAATATTGGGATGCAAACTCTAAATTTAATAGTTTTGTACTCTATATCTGACATGGTACCAGTTTCTTCTTTTTTGTAAGCCCATAAACATGTGTGTGTGAGGTGTATACTTTTGTTTTAAAGTAGATTTGTTTAAGACTACCAAGAAACACCGTGTGACCCTGATTTAGCCCGCTGCAGTAAAAGGTTAAGTCTATCAAAGTGTGCGAGTTTGAGCATTTGTCCGTCAGGCCTTTTTTTTTACCAGTATAAATTGCATTGAGCAATGAAAGCTCCACCAGTGGTTTTCTTAAAAGAAACTTGTTTTTGACAGTTTGGAGCACAATAACACAGAGGAGTTTAGAAGGGAGGAACTCCCTCAAACTTTTGCTCCATAAGCTGGGATCGGCTCTACGCAGCTGTTGCAAGAGCACATTTATCACTGGCTGTCAACTGGTCGCAAAAAACAATAATTGATAAGCAGCTTAAAACTTCTTTGTGATAGGGGGCAGCATTTTCACTTTTGGATGAATTGTGTGCCCATAGTGAACTGCCTCCTACTCTGTTCCAGATGCTAATATATGCATATTATTATTACTATTTGATATAAAACACTCTGATGTTTCTAAAACTGTTTGAATGATGTCTGTGAGTATAACAGAACTCATATGGCAGCAAAAACCTGAGAGAAAATCCAAACAGGAAGTGAGAATTCTGAGACTGGTCAATGTTCAACTCATCGCCTATTCAATTCCCTGTATGATATGGATCTGTTTGCACTTCCTACGCCTTCCACTAGATGTCAACAGTCTGTAGAACGTGGAATGAAGCCTCTAGTGTGATGTGGGGCCGGATGGGAGGTGTTTCAGTCATTGGTCTGGCAGAATGCCAGTTCCTGGCCACGAGCGTTCCAAACAATATCGTCTTGCTTTCCATAACTTCTAGAGACACAAAGGAATTCTCCGGTTGGAACGTTATTGGATAGTTATGATAACAACCTCCTGAAGATTGATTCTCTACTTAGTTTGACCAGTTTATTCAACCTGTTATATAACTTTTTGAAGTTTTCATCCGAGTTCGCCTGCATCTGTGCGAGCGTTTGGACATGTGCACTAAACATGCTAGCAAAAGTAGCTACTTAGACATAAGTAATGGACATTATCGAACAAAACAACGATTTATTGTGGAACTAGGATTCCTGGGAGTGCATTCTGATGAAGATCAAAGGTAAGGGAATATTTATGATGTAATTTCATATTTCTGTTGACTCCAACATGGCGGAGAAATGTTGTTATTTTTGAGTGCCGTCTCAGATTATTGCATGGTGTGCTTTTTACGTAAAGTTTTTTTGAAATCTGACACAGCGGTTTCATTAAGAACAAGTGTAACTTTAATTCTATGTAAAACATGTATCTTTCATCAAAGTTTATGATGAGTATTTCTGTTATTTGACGTGGCTCTCTGCAATTTCTCCGGATATTTTGAAGGCATTTCTGAACATGGCGCCAATTTAAACCGAGATTTGTGGATATAAATATGCACATTATCGAACAAAACATAAATGTATTGTGTAACATGATGTCCTATGAGTGTCATCTGATGAAGATCATCAAAGGTTAGTGATTCATTTTATCTCTATTTCTGCTTTTTGTGACTACTATCTTTTGCTGGGAAAATGGCTGAATTTTTCTGTGGCTACGTACTGAGCTAACAATCGTTTGGTGTGCTTTCGTTGTAAATCCTTTTTGAAATCAGACATGTTGGCTGGATTCACAACATGTGTAGCTTTAATTTGGTGTCTTTCAAGTGTGATTTTATGAAAGATTGATTTTTATAGTAATATATTTGAATTTGGCGCGCTACATTTTCTTTCTGGCTTTTTGGCCAAGTGGGACGCTACTGTCCCACATATCCCAGAGAAGTTAAACTTCTTAAAGTCAACCATTATTGGGTTAAAATACACATACAGTACCAGTCAAAAGTTAACACACCTACACATTCAAGGGTTTTTCTTTATTTTTACTATTTTCTACATTGTAGCATAAAATAACACATTTGGAATCATGTACAGTAGTAACTAAAAAAGTGTTCAAAAAATGAAAATATCATTGCGCTTAATGGTTTTTGCAACTGCTCTTGAAGAAACTTTAAAAATTCTTGACTTTTTCTGGATTGACTGACCTTCATGTCTTAAAGTAATGATCTCTTTGCTTATTTGAGCTGTTCTTGCCATGATATGGACTGAGCCCTATTTGGTAAAATACCATCTTCTGTATACCACCACTACCTTGTCACAACACAACTGGAAGACATAGCCTTGACTGTAGGCTATTCCCCCTCTTTGCCCGTGATCCATCAAACTCATTTGGTGTGTCATAGTGGTCTCTAAGTTGTGGTCAGACTCGCTCAGGCAGACCAAACTTAAAAACTTGCACCTATTTTTAATGCTGGTTTTGCAAAACATCCTTTCTGAATTTAAAAGTAATCCTAGAAGTAATCCTCTAGTTTTTCAAAAGTATATGTAATTTGATTACAATATTGTTGCTGGTGCTGTAATAGATTACAGTAAAAAAAAAAAATCGATTACATGTAATCTGTTTTGGGGAGTAACGGATTAAAATTTGTACACTTTTGTTAGACTTAAAACGGCTTCAAATTATCGAGATATCAAAGTGTCCCCCACGAAAACGTAAACAATAGGCCTTTAGCAAATGCAGCATATGGCATTCACTACCTAAAAAGGCAAATAGCCCTTTTAGGTAGTGCTCAAAGCATGCCATTCCATGAAAGCAGCATTTCTTTTTCAACTCCAAGCAAGGAGCCCAATCAATCCTTTATGAAAACACAATCAGTTCTCCCCAGTTTTACAGCTGCACCATTGAGAGTATTTTGACTGGCTGCATCACCGCTTGATAAGGCAACTGCTCGGCATCCGACTTCAATGCACTACAGAGGGTAGTGTGTTCGGCCCAGTACATCAACGGGGCCAAACTCCCTGCCATCTAGAACGTCTATACCAGGCAGTGTCAGAGGAAGGCCCTAAAAATTGTCAAAGCCTCCAGCCACCCAAGTCGTAGGCTGTTCTCTCTGCTACCGCACGGCAAGCGGTACTGGAGTGCCAAGTCTATGACCAAAAGACACCTGAACAGCTTCTACCCCCAAGCCATAAGACTGCTGAACAGTTCATCAAATGGCCACCTGGAGAATTTACATTGACCCCCTTTATTATTTTTGTTAATGGTTTTGCACTGGCTCTGTGCACACTCACTAGTCTCGACCCACGCACTCACACATATGACACTGCAGTGGCGGTCGGTGACGTTTTAAGATGAGGGAGGATGATTGATTTTTTTTATGAACATGGCCTTATTTCTATTACAGCATATTGGATGACTGTTATTCATATTGAATGTAACATTGAAAGGTTTACACTACTACATGATACTCAAATTTTCCATGTACCCATCATGAAGGTTGCTACAACCTAGCCTATGAACAAAAGTTTACAAGGTCGGTGCACAGGTCGAGATAATTTTGAGTAATCAAGGTGACACAGTGCCCACTCTTGCCTACATCTAGCTGATCTAGGGTGTAATCATTAGTCCAACAGTTGCAAACAAGAGTTTCTATTGGACAAATTTAGGTATGTTTATCCCCATTTTGTTCTGATTGCTTCCGTTGAATTATTTTTTTTTGAACAGAATCGGCGCAATGACTTTGTATATGTGGAGTAGGTTGTGTATATTTGGAAAATTCGAATTAAATCCCTTTTATTGCTGTAACTGTAAGGCAGTAAAAGGGGTGTGTAGACTTTCACTAGGCACTGTATGTAGGCCTAGTGAAATACACTGCTCAAAAAAATAAAGGGAACACTTAAACAACACAATGTAACTCCAAGTCAATGACACTTCTGTGAAATCAAACTGTCCACTTAGGAAGCAACACTGATTGACAATAAATTGCACATGCTGTTGTGCAAATGGAATAGACAAAAGGTGGAAATTATAGGCAATTAGCAAGACACCCCCAATAAAGGAGTGGTTCTGCAGGTGGTGACCACAGACCACTTCTCAGTTCCTATGCTTCCTGGCTGATGTTTTGGTCACTTTTGAATGCTGGCGGTGCTTTCAATCTAGTGGTAGCATGAGAAGGAGCCTACAACACACACAAGTGGCTCAGGTAGTGCAGTTCATCCAGGATGGCACATCAATGCGAGCTGTGGCTAAAAGGTTTGCTGTGTCTGTCAGCGTAGTGTCCAGAGCACGGAGGCGCTACCAGGAGACAGGCCAGTACATCAGGAGACGTGGAGGAGGCCGTAGGAGGGCAACAACCCAGCAGCAGGACCGCTACCTCCGCCTTTGTGCAAGGAGTAGCACTGCCAGAGCCCTGCAAAGTGACCTCCAGCAGGCCACAAATGTGCATTAAGTGTTCCCTTTATTTTTTTGAGCAGTGTATATGAAAACAAGTCTTGCATTAAGTGCTCAGTATAGTTAGACTATTGTACCCTATTAAAATCCACCTGCCCTGTCTTTAAACTGCTGTAGAATTGAGGAGGGTGAGGTTGTGGGGTTACCTCTAGATAATACCTCTCTTTGTAATACCGTGCAATATTTGACCTTTTTGATTGGCTTAGTGTTTGACAGCCATGCTTTGATTGGCTTAGTGTTTGACAGCCATGCTTTGATTGGCTTAGTGTTTGACAGCCATGCCTGCAAAAACATGCCTATTCGGCACAATGGTGTTACTTTCATTGCATTACAACCAGCTATGAAAAATGTTGGGGGCTGATATTGTCTGAATCTCAACGCAACAGCTGAATGAAGAGCAGAGATGCATAGACATTTGCCGTGATGAGCCATTCACTGCTCCATCACAAGAGGCTGACGTGAGGGTCGGCAGATGGAGGCACTTCTGAGGGGACAGTGCTCTTGAGCAAGGCACTTTTCCAACATTTAAATGTCTTGGAATGGACTAGTCAAAGCTCAGACCTCAATCCAACTTAGAATCTGTGGTATGACTTAAAGATTGCTGTACACCAGTGGAACCCATCCAACTTGAAGGAGCTGGAGCAGTTTTGCCTTGAAGAATGGGCAAAAATCCCAGTGGCTAGATGTGCCAAGCTTATAGAGACATACCCCAAGAGACTTGCAGCTGTAATTGCTGCAAAAGGTGGCTCTACAAAGTATTGACTTTTTTGGGGGTGGTGGGTGAATAGTTATGCACGCTCAAGATCTGTTTTTTTTTTGTCTTATTGCTTGTTTGTTTCACGAGAAAAAATACTTTGCATCTCCAAAGTGGTAGGCATGCTGTGTACATCAAAAGATACAACCCCCCCAAAAAATCAATTTTAATTCCAGGTTGTGAGAAAAAAAATAGGAAAAATGCCAAGGGGGATGAATACTTTCGCAAGCCACTGTACTTGGTATTCACATCTCAAAAAATATAAAATGAACTTCCCAAAATGTATTTCAATAGAAAGTTAGCAAAAATAGATACGATTCTGCCACCATGGAGAGCTGAATAATTGTCCATTTATGGAAAAATCACATTGATTAACTCTTTAATCCTATCACAGTTTACTTACTTACTAATGCCACTGCCTACTCCAAATGACTAGTTTTCACATCATATGAGCAAAAAAACATTTCATTTTATTTGGAATGCTAAGCAAGACAAAATGACACGTGCCTATTTGCAGTTGAAGTTGGAAGTTTACAGCCAAATACATTTAAACTCAGTTTTTTACAATTCCTGACATTTAATTATAGTAAAAATTCCCTGTCTTAGGTCAGTTAGGATCACCACTTTATTTTAAAAATGTGAAGCGGTGGCTTCTTCCTTGCTGAGCGGTCTTTCAGGTTATGTTGATATAGGACTCGTTTTACTGTGGATATAGATACTTTTGTACCTGTTTCTTCCAGCATCTTCACAAGGTCCTTTGCTCTTGTTCTGGGATCGAGTTGCACTTTTTGCAACAAAGTACGTTCATCTCTAGGAGACAGAATGTGGTATGACGGCTGCGTGGGCCCATGGTGTTTATACTTGCGTACTATTGCTTGTACAGATGACCGTGGTACCTTCAGGCGTTTGGAAATTGCTCCCAATGATGAACCAGACTTGTGGAGGTCTACAATTTTTTTTTCTGTGGTCTTTGCTCATTTTTTAATTTATTTTCCCTTGTTGTCAAGCAAAGAGGCACTGAGTTTGAAGGTAGGCCTTGAAATACATCCACAGATACACCTCCAATTGACTCAAATTATGTCAATTAGCCTATCAGAACCTACTAAAGCCATGACATAATTTTGTGGAATTTTCCAAGCTGTTTAAAAGGCACAGTCAACTTAGTGTATTTGAACTTCTGACACACTGGAATTATGATACAGTAAATTATAAGTGAAATAGTCTGCCTGTAAACAATTGTTGGAAAAATTACTTGTGTCGTGCACAAAGTAGATGTCCTAACCAACTTGCCAAAACTATAGTTTGTTAATAGGAAATTTGTGGAGTGGTTGAAAAACAAGTTTTAATGACTCCAACCTAAGTAAACCTCCGACTTCAACTGTACATACTACCTCAACTACCCGGTGCCCCCACACATTGATTCTGTATCGGTATCGGTACTGTATATTGTCTCGCTATCGTTATTTTACTGCTGCTCTTTAATTGTTACTTTTATCTATTATTCTTATCTGTATTTTTTGAAACTGCATTGTTGGTTAGGGGCTTGTAAGTAAGCATTTCACTGTAAGGTCTACTACACCTGTTGCATGTGACTAATACAATTTGATAGGTTTTTGTACTAAGCTTTTTATGTTTTTTCTTTTTTAAAGCTGTTGCAAACATTTCTGAGACACACACACTAATTAATTACTGACATTGGAAATAAATAACTTATTAAACCTAGCTTTCGATGTTGCGTGGTGTCTAATGAGTTATTACATTTCATCAGAGATTAATATTGGAGATTTCCGCTAGACATTTCAAGCCAAAAACCTGGTATTAGAAATTGGAAATAAGAATTTTGATGAGATAAACACATTTTATACTCTTGCAATTGGCTTCGAAGCGGCAGGTAGCCTAGTGGTTAGAGCGTTGAGCCAGTAATCAAAAGGTTGCTGGATCAAATCCATGAGCTGACAAGGTAAAAATCTGTTGTTCTGCCCCTGAACAAGGCAGTTAACCCACTGTTCCCCAGTAGGCTGTCATTGTAAATAAGAATTTGTTCTTAACTGGCTTGCCTAGTTCAATAAAGGTTAAATAAAAAACATATAAACATTTTTGGACAAATTACCCATTCCATCTCATGATAAGGAAATAAACTCAAAGAAAACTTGAGAAAGAGTTAGTGGTGTAACTTTGCAAACTACCTTCTGGTTTCTGCTGTTTGACCAAAATTACATGATAGCCATTTATCCCGAAACATAATTGTACCATTTATTGTAGACAGAATACTTGAGCTCTTCCAGCAGATGTGACTGCAGTTTGATAGTTGAGGATAATTCTGATTTGAAGACAATTGGAATGTTACGGTTCTGTTGGGGAGGGGAAGCTTTTTGCTGGGATACCAAGGTAGAACATAGGGTCAGCAGCTGACACCTGTTTGAACGTTCCCTTTCAACTAATTCCATATAAAGATGATTCTAACAGACACAGGATGTTCTTTTCTTTGTGTTTAAGCCGTGCACCGTATGTCTATTTAATCTATTTCTATGCTCACTGGAACTTTTTAAATGACACACAGCACTGAGTGAGTGCTCAACCTCAGCCTCGGTTTTTTTGTGTGTGAGCTATGGTAAAGGTTTGCCTTAATATATTAAAATTGGATGGCGAAGGAAGAAAACACAACACAAACAGATTTCTGCAGCTGTCGTTTACCCCTTTAATCTCAGGAACACAGCCTGTGCTTGTTTGCTGTTGGTTTATTTTGTATTTTTCGAAATGAGGCATCTACAGTAACTAGAAGCCAGAGGAGGAGAGGAAAATAAATAGTGTTAGAGTTGATCTCCCCAGGGGGAGCTGATGTAGACTGTTCATTCATAATGCATTGTGTTCTGTGGAGGGAGGTATTGTGGGTATTTCTGGCATAGTCCCATCACCCCATTATCTTGCTACCGCAATGGCTGCTGGGATCACCTGTAGTATTTGGTATTTTATTAGGATGCCCATTAGCTGTTGCAAAAGCAGCAGCTGCTCCTCCTGGGGTCCACACAAAACATGAAACATAATACAGAACATCAATAGACAAGAACAGCTCAAGGGCAGAACTACATACTTTTTGTTTTTACAGGCGCATGTAGCCTATATATCAATTCCAATACACACAAACTATCGAGGTCAAATAGGGGAGAGCCCTTGTGCCGTGAGGTGTTGCTTTATCTGTTTTTTGAAACCAGGTTTGCTGTTTATTTGAGCAATATGAGATGGAAGGAAGCTCCATGCAATAAGGGCTCTACATAATACTGTGTGCTTTCTTGAATTTGTTCTGGATTTGGGGACTGTGACATGACCCCTGGTGGCATGGTCTGATACACAAGTGTGTGTATCAGAGCTATGTGTAAGTTAACTAAGCAAACAATTTGGGATTTAACACATTCATGTTTCTTTTAAAAATAAGTGATGCAGTCAGTCTCTCCTCAACTCTTAGCAGAGTCTGGCATGCATAGTATTTATATCAGCCCTCTGATTACAATGAAGTGCAAAACTTGCCGCTCTGTTCTGGGCCAGCTGCAGCTTAACTAGTTCTTCCCTTCCAGCACTGGACCACACAACTTGACAATAATCAAGATTAGACAAAACTAGAGCCTGCAGAACAGATCAGACTGAATCATCACATCAACCAGGGGGACTGGGTATAATTTGTGGAATGTTTCAACAGGAATCTGTTCCAAAAACTTTGTAAAGTACATGGATGCCAAAAAACAACGCATACAAAGTAGCATGATCAATTCACCTAGATAACTAGCTGCCGAGTAGGCATCAACTCACCAAGTAGCTTATTCTTAATGTTTGTCCATAGGTTACCAGAGTGAGGACAGACATTTCTCAGCATAAACGTGGTGAGTGGAAAACGTTATTAAATTGCCCACTGTAGTATCTTATTCTTATTCTGCCGCTATACTTAGTGGCAGAATAGTTGTTTGTTGGCAACCTTGGTATTTACGAAGTTGTTGGAAAGTTCCACCAATTATACCCCACCCACCAGGGGTGAACCACATGCAATGCTGCTATTCATGTGGATGTGTTCAGTCTCTCTCTCATCTTTTTTGTATTAAGCTCCCGTTGCACAAAAAAAAAAAAGATTTCTGTACATAACCTCACTTGCAGTATTCTCGATGCAGACTGTAGATGAGAAGTCAATATTTCCTCAAAGCTTAACATTCTGTTGTAGACACTGGACAGTGTGTCCTGTTTGCGTAGCTTCTACCAGACCAATAAGCATTGGCTGGAGGGGTTGATGTAAAAGGGCTATTACAGCTTTTCCAGCAAATAATGAAAGTACATTTTTTCTGTTGCTGCATATCCACTCTGATTATCATAGTGAGTGTGGATGAATGCAAGTACACATCCATGGAGGTCTGTGTACCACTAATGAAATGAAAACACCATTTTATTTTGATTACAGTTATTATGATTTTTTCGGGGAACAGAAGTGTCTCTTCTCTACAGTGTTTATTTATTTATTGACATAACCAAATAAACGAAAAGGACATGTGTCCTTCTTTCCAATAATCAGCATTAAGCACCATTTTCTATAAAAGCTTAACTGAATATTCATGAAAGAAAATACTAGAAATGACAGCTGTCTAGACACCTACTCAGTGACTCACCTCAGAATGTGGTGTTAGTGGAAGAAGTATACTTTTTTTTCAGTTGAATCCCAGTAAAACTGATTGCAGTGACATCGTTCATGGTGGCAATTGTTTTTTTAGCAACAAGAAAATCGTATCTGTTTATCTGATCAGATAACAAGCAGCATATTAGGTTTTTACCATTCTCTATATGAAAAACATTTAATTTACTGTACCTGGTCGTAACAGAGAACAATTGGTTGTAATCTGGTTATACAGTCAACTACAGTTGAAGTCGGAAGTTTACATACACTTAGTTTGGAGTCATTAAAACTCGTTTTTCAACCACTCCACAAATTTCTTGTTAACGAACTACAGTTTTGGCAAGTTGGTTAGGATATCTACTTCGTGCATGACACAGGACGTTGCGACCTTGTGAAGATGCTGGAGGAAACAGGTACAAAAGTATCTATATCCACAGTAAAACGAGTCCTATATCGACATAACCTGAAAGGGCGCTCAGCAAGGAAGAAGCCACTGCTCCAAAACCGCCATAAAAAAAGCCAGACTACGGTTTGCAACTGCACATGGGGACAAGGATCATACTTTTTGGAGAAATGTCCTCTGGTCTGATGAAACAAAAATAGAACTGTTTGGCCGTTATGACCATCATTATGTTTGGAGGAAAAAAAGAACGCTTGCAAGCCGAAGAAGTTTTAACTATGTGGTAAGCTATGCATAATTATATATGCATGAAAACCAAAGTCTGAGACCATGACAATTCCCACTCTCTCTTCACCTGACTCTATGCCTCCAGGACACTTTTCTGCTGACTCCACAAAAATTAAGGCCCTAAAAAGCCTCCTCATGCTTTCGCCCATTCTCCCCCTCTCCGGCCCCAGGTTCCGAGAGGTGTTCCCAAGCCATGTCATTTTCACTTTGTTCCCCATCTCCTTCATTGCCACTTGATAGGCACGTCACCTGAGTAGCAAGTGCATATCCCTAATCAACGCTACATCCTCTTGAGGAAACTCAGCACTGTATACACTTTCACGTCAATGCCTTCAAAATATTGTTCAGAGTACAATTACCCTAACATCTATCCTCTTTCATATGATGCATTAACCAATAAAGCAGCCAACCCAACCCTACTATGATGTTAAAATAGCTCCCAGACCCAACCCATATACATGTGTACAGTGGAATCTAGTCTCTCTCTCTCTTTTTAGCTCTGCTTCCTCTCTCATGGTGTCTCCAAGCTCACCCATTATGCAGCTGGACCTCACTTCTCGTGAGAACAATACACTCACCGAGGAGAGACATGACGATCTTTACCGCTGCAGGTGCTATAAGGAGTACTGTGTGTGGACCAGGCCAACGCTGTCCCAACACCCCACTGCCTGGTATATCTTGATTAGAGGTCGACCGATTATGATTTTTCGATACTGATACCGATTATTGGAGGACATAAAAAGCCGATACCGATTAATCGGTCGATTTATTAAAAACATTTTTTTTATATATACATATATATATATATCATACACACACACACACACATTTTTGTAATAATGACAATTGCAACAATACTGAATGAACACTTTTATTTTAACTTAATATAATACATAAATACACACACAGCTCTGAAGTGACAATGATACTGAAGAGTCTGCTTAGGAGACAAATACTCTCAACGGTTTGAATAAAAATAAAGTTTAAGTTACCTGTGATGAATGTTGAAAACAAAAACTGTCATTTCTATATGCAGGAAATCCTATTTTAATAATGGGCATGGTAAGAATTGACGACCAAAGTGCGAGTCATCATTCCCATGACACCTAGCAAAATCTGAAAGGTGGTTCCTTCATTTATTCCATAGGATATTTTTAGATTCACTTAAAATAAGGTCTGTGTTTCGTATAGGCTTACACCACCTTGCCAATTTTATAACTGTGTAGATATCCATAGAACAAGGTAACTCTGATCAATATGGGCTAAATATAAGCGAAGATCATTTTTTTTGTAGAGTGGATTTATGAAAATATGTTGACAAACGTTACCTTATCCTAGTGAGATTTACATGGGTATCAAAACGTCGAGGCGGTTTAAGCCTGCACGAAACACAGACCTTATTTGAAGTAGATCAAGACATTCTCTATGGAAGACATGAACAGTAAAATAACGAAGGAACCCCTTTCAAGTTCAGCCGCAAGTTATTACAGGAATTATAACGCGTTGACTATTTCTCTCTAAACCATATACCTTTGACTAATCCGGAAACTATCACCTCGAAAACAAAACGTTTATTCCTTTCCGTATTTTATCTAACGGGTGGCATCCATGAGTCTAAATATTCCTGTTACATTGCACAACCTTCAATGTTATGTCATAATTACGTAAAATTCTGGCAAATTAGTTCGCAAAGAGCCAGGTGGCCCAAACTGTTGCATATACCCTGAATCTGCGTGCAATGAACGCAAGAGAAATTACACAATTTCACCTGGTTAATATTGCCTGCTAACCTGGATTTCTTTTAGCTAAATATGCAGGTTTAAAAATATATACTTGTGTATTGATGTTAAGAAAGGCATTGATGTTTATGGTTAAGTACACATTGGAGCAATGACAGTCATTGATTGATTGTTTTTTATAAAATACGTTTTATGCTAGCTAGCAATTTACCTTAGCTTACTACATTCGCGGCACAGGCAGGCTCCTCATGGAGTGCAATGTAATCAGTGTTAGAGCATTGGATGAGGTTAACTGTAAGGTTGCAAGATTGGATCCCCCGAGCTGACAAGGTTAAAAATCTGTCGTTCTGCCCCGAGGCAGAACGTTCCTAGGCCGTCATTGAAAATAAGAACGTGTTCTTAACTGACTTGCCTAGTTAAATAAAGATTAAATAAAGGTGTAAAAATTCAAATAAAAAAATATATAATCAAATCGACAAATCGGCGCCCACAAGGGTCTAGCTACATAACAAATGGTCCCTTTGTTCGATAAAGTCCTTTTTTATATCCCAAAAAAGTCAGTTTAGTTGGCGCGCTTGACTCAGTAATCCACCGGTTTCCCTCGTTCAAAATGCATACAAATGAATCCCGAAATTTACCAATAAACTTCGTCCAAACAAGTCAAACAACATTTCTAATCAATCCTCAGGTACCCTAATATGTAAATAAACGATTACATTTAAGACGGAGAATAGTATGTTCAATAACAGAGATAAATAACTGACGCGCGCCACAACACTACAGCCAAAATGGGAGCTCATTTAAAAAAAACAAGCCTGCAACTCTTTCTAAAGACTGTTGACATCTGCTGGAAGCCCTAGGAACTGCAATCTGGGTGGATTTCCATTGATTTCCCCAAAGACAGGCAGTTTAAATGGTGTCACCTCCAAAAAAACATTTCCGGATGGACTCTCTTCGGGTTTTCGCCTGCTATATCATTTCTGATACTCACAGACATTATTTCAACAGTTTTAGAAAGTTTTCTATCCACTACTACCAATTATATGCATGTCCTAGCTTCTGGGCCTGAGTAACAGGCAGTTTACTTTGGGCACCTCATTCACCAAAATTTATGAATACTGCCCCCTATCCCTAAGGAGTTTTAATCTTTCTAAATGTAATACTTTTTCCTACCACATAGTTGTTCATTTCTCATCTTAAGGAATCAGTGACATTTGATCCTAGGCATCTAATAAAAAGTTGTTTGAGACGTGGTCTCCTATGTCTCCCTTAATTAACATACATACTGTACTGGACTTCCATCAGTCCTGGAAGCAAGAATCCTACTCCAGACACATCAGATAATACAGTGTTCCATTAAGTGAAATCGACCCCATCTAAAATAAACAATCCCAGATCCCCTTTCCAGTAATCCTATCAGTTTAATCTGTTGCATTAATTTAGTAAAATATAAAACTGTTGTTTAACAAATGTAGAACCTTCACAAAGTTGGTGCTGTCTTACCAGCTTAATAGTCAATACTTATTTCATTTGACTTTTTTTACTGGACACTGTCCAGTAATAGAATACATTAACTTCCTGCTCAAATTCACTGGTGTTACCTAACTATAAAACCAAGCAACAGTAATCAGAAACTGTCAAAGAATGTTTATCATACCTCTACTTCAAATGTCCCACTGCCTACTCACTTTCAACCACAGCTAATATTTTTTACATTGTCAAGGCTCAATCCCTCTACTCATCATTTAACTTTGTATTGAAACCTCAGCTTTTCAAATGACTAAAATATCGCATTATTAGAGTGCTATAAAAAAAACACAACATATTACCATTCACATACTGTCAACACTCATTGTCACGAATCCCGCTTCCTGAGTCTGTTTTTTCCTGTGTTCTGTCCTGGAGTGTTTTTTTCCGGTGTCCTGGAACGCACCCTGTCTGGTTGCCGGGCGACGTAGCTAGTTGGAAGATCTCTGAGTACCTGCACCTGTATCCCATCAGCTATCTGCACACCTGGTCCTGATCATCACCCCTCCACTTTATAAGCACTGATCTGACATCCGTTCCCTGCCGGATCGTTAGCCATGAACAGTATGTTGTGCCAGTGTATCAGCCTCCAGTTTGATAGAGTTTGTTTTGTACGTCTTGCTTGCCTTGAACTCACCTCTGTTTTTTCTGTCTACAGTCATTCACCTGGAACACTCATCTCATCCCTACCTGGTCGTCGGTGACTTCAGTTACTTCATTGGATCTGCCTATTCAATCCCATCAACTCACCTCTGCTGCCCGCTCCGTAACTTGGATTTTTCTATCACTACATTCAAACTTGTAAATAAATACTCACCTTCGTCTTACTCTCCTTGTCCTGGTCTGCTTCTGGGTTCAACTTTAGAAAACCGTGACACTCATTACGTTTACATCAATCCTCATCAATATGACTATATTTGTATCAATAACCACTGCTTCACACTCATTAAACATCTGTTATTTTAAGATTAACTTGTAATGCCCAAATGTAGAAAATACATCAGCCAATTTTTTTATCAATCCAAAAAATTCTAACCCAAAATTCTTACTTTCCAATGGACTTACTCTCCTTTGTCACCTTTACAAGTCTACATGTCTTCCATTAAACTCAGAAAGCCCTCTAGAATCTCTACTGTACTCTACCTCTGTCTTTCCATCTAATGTTTATAGTTTCCATGTGATTTATTTATTCATTTCAATTAAAGTCAAAACAAACAACTTCTACTTTTCACAGGGAGGCCACTTTAATTACTCGTATCTCTTCCTCCCTTTTGTCAATTCAACAAATCTATTTTAGAATAAAACAAAATAAAGTCATACGAGTTTAAAGCTACTAGGGTTTTCTTGATTCGAATGGTTCTCGAAACCCCCAAATATGTTCTCGTTTCGCTGGTTGTACTTTACCATAGCTATAATTCCGTGTGACCCTACTCTACCACACAGTTTACTAATGTGGCGATGTTTGGTATGAGTTTCTTCGTCTTTTCACGCCAATAACAAATCCAAAACATATTGTATCAACCCAGAACCCCCAAATCCACACCCTTTAGCGATTGTTTGAATGTGGCGTGATAAAGTTTAACTTACTATTTTGAATTTGCGCTCTTGACCATATACTGACAATTTTAATATGTTACCTAATATCCGCTGTCCTTGATTCTCACAAGGATTATTCAACCCCAAAATCCGCTAAGGAACAGGGTTGATCCAAGCTCCCTGATTCATAATGCATAATACTTTTCTTGCCACCAGGCATTCAAGCATCCAAAATAACTGGCTAAAGTTGGCTAGCTTTTTTAGCTAGCGCTACTTCCAGACACAAACAAGAGAATACATCTTCACTCACCATTCTACTCACCTCGCAGAGCTGGTTAGGCTCTTTACATGTTTGTTAAGAATGTTGGTGACTGTGCTGCTGGCAATAATTCAAATTACGTTATTTCCCTGACGTTTACTGACACTGACCATATTCAACCCGGCGTTGAGCATTCGTAAATTCATCAGTTATTCTGCACTCTGGTACATCCAAACCAGTGCTTTGAAATCCGAACAAAATAGCCTGAGCGATTTTACCAAGTACCCTATTTAACAATATCCATACTAAAATAGTGAGGTTAGTGCAATTACGCTGATAGAATGCTAACATCAATAAGTTGGTAAATCGAGCTTTTGATTCTGGTTTTATGTGATTGTGCCAAGTCATTGTCTCACTGAATTCTTTATTTGATTTGAATTCTCTGTCAGCATTGAAATGTTGCCCAATATTATCCAGTTTGCGCAATTCTTCCCATATTCGAGCCGAATTGGTAGAATTCTCGTGAACTTCTTTCAGCGACTCCATGGCTTTATTAAAATCCTCTAGCGCCATATTACAGAGAGAAATTGGGCCGTTTGTTGACATATGAATAGTTATTATTCCCAAACCTCTTCCTACTGTGTCCAGGGTGTTTTAGATTTCTTCACTCCCGTCTATATCACACACCTTCTATGAACTATTTTCCAAGGTAGCGCTACCCACTTCCCCGGATAATAATGAATTGGTTATGGCATTGAATACCTTGTATTAGAATCTATACTATAGCCTCTGCAAATGTATTACTTGAGAAAACAGATGACTTAAAGTCTTATTCCAGTATTGAGACTCAAATATCACTATTGATACACATATTACAAAAATTATTCACACTTACCTACTTATCACACACACCTATTTCCACACAATCTTTCATTTATTATTATTATCTCCCTTTTCTGTTCTAACACTACTGATATCAAATTTCATATTACTTCAATGGTTATTCATGTACCGTTCACACTCCCTTCCTTTAGTGCGGGACTGGGTGCGTCTTCCCTACCAGGTCACACAGAGAACTTTCACACTCTCTCACACTTTCCTAAGTGACCTGCAAATTCAACACTCTTTCTGATTCACTTCTTCGACACAGAAAAGCCGTATTATACAGGATTTGTACCCATCCAAGCAGTCCTTATTGATCCACTTTCTCAACACAATAGGCGGTATCATCGGATTTCTATTTCATTTTATTTGACCACGCAGATGGACAGTTGTCACTCCAAACTGGATCGAACAGAACAGTCAATATGGCAGACAGATGAACGAGACTGCGCACCCACCCCCAGATGAGCAACTGAGTGAGCCGGATGAATTGAATGACCCACCCGACTCGGACTGATTGAATGAAACGAATAAAACGAATGGGTTGCGTTCGTGCGCAACTCAAACAGGTCTAAACATACAAATCCGGCCAAACTGAATCAGACAACACAGGTCACAACTCAAACAGACTGAACAAACTGGTCAGATGAACTGCCCGAACAAATCAGGTGACTATCCCCATTCAACTGAGCCAGTCAAGACAGATGAAGCACACAACTCTCCCTCTGCAGTGGTCACACACCAATTACTATACTCTCTCTGTTGCAACCCTCAAAGCTTTTTATCCCCTCATTATTTTGCATGCATTTCATTGAAACCAAAAGCTCCCAATATTTCTTTGGTTCGTCAAATTTGGAGAGACCCACTTGGTGACCTACTGCTGAGGCATTTAGCCACCATTATCTTTCTCCCTTGCACTAATTTTAGCCTGGTTTCACATTAGGGCATAGATTCCATTGGTGGCGTAACCATAGCAAGAGTAAACATTAGGCCATAGCATTGGTACAAAAAAAAAAAAAAAAACAGACATGCCACTCCCAAGACAGTGCATGTCTAATGGTGCCTAGTGACCTAGACACACACATTGAGTACACTTATTCTGCTGACTACTCTAAGATGTGTAATGGGCAAACATGTACTTGAAAAGTCCCAATATCAGTACACTAAGTGTAGACTGTCTGTTGCTCTGGACAATTCATGTCAGCATCCTTTGTCCTCTTCTATCAATTAACCGTTTTCAACCACTGGCCTGCTGTTGACTGGATGTTGTTTGGGTGATGGACCATTCTTGATACACACAGGAAACTGCTAAGAGTGAAAAACACAGCAGTGTTGCAGTTCTTGACACACTCACACTGGCACCTACTACTATACCCCGTTCAAAGGCACAAATCTTTTGTCGTGCCCATTCACCCTCTGAATGGCACACATACACATTATACGTCTCAATGTCTCACCGCTTAAAAATCCTTCTTTAACCTGTCTCCTGATGGTTTCCTCACCTTCAGCAACTCTGATTGAAGTGGATTTAACAGGTGACATCAATAAGGGATCATAGCTTTCACCTGGATTCACTTGGTCAGTCTGTCCTAATGTTTTGTACACTCAATGTACATTTCCTGTGTGTACTATTGCTTATAAGGCTATTTCTAAGGCCAATTTATATATTTAGGGGGTTTCTCTGTGGGCTATCCTTTGGATTACACAGACTAGCAAATGAACTGGTAAAATCAAATCTCACTTAATTTCTCAAGGCTGAATTATTTAGATTTTGCAGAATTTTGGGACTAAATTGAAATTGTACTTTCACTGGAGAACAGGGACTTGCTTTTGTATTTTCATTTGTGATTCAGAGACTGAGCCCGTGCGTTTGACAGCTGATTCATTTATGAACGAGCATAATTCTGTACATTACATTTGTGCACTCGTTTTTCTAGCAGCTATATTGGGTTTGGTGCTGCCTGACCATTATAATTATTCTACTAAATGATCCAGGCTTCAATAGAGAAAAAAACTCAGTTCCCTCTAGGGAATACTGTTTGGTTCAATCATAGCTGAATCAACACCGGTTCTTTCCCTAAGTCAATGGAGGAGCCTCTCTTTTCAGCGCAGAGGGAGGGAGGTTACCAGGGAAATTGTCTGAGGAGAGGGAGAACGGCATTTGCTTTTCCCCTGTGTTTGATCATTAAAGTGGGACTGCGTGGACTTAATGTACTCTATCATCAGATGCTTTCCTCTAGGTTATTCACTATCTCACCAAGGAGATGTGAGGAGGAGGTGGGGGACAGAATCCATAAGTGTGTGTGTGTGTGTGTGTGTGTGTGTGTGTGTGTCTGTGTGTCTGTGTGTCTGTTGTGTGAGTGTGTGCATGGAGATAGTCTGGAGGGAAAGGAACACTGTATCTAGTTGTAAGAGCATGAGTAAAGAGGGTCAGAAAAGGTTGGTCTGAAAAAGATAGTAGTGGGGTGGTGTTGGTTGGTGAATGCACAGTAAAATACATTAAATGTGTTTTACAGAATTAATACTGTAGATTGTACTGCATTATGGGTAAAATACTGAAACACTCATGAAAAATGACTAACATACTGTATTTCTTAGATATACATTTTCCGTTTCAGGCGCCATCCTATGCTGTCGGGTGAGAGACATGAAGCTCAGACTATAAGCTCCCTTACCCCAAATAGATTTGCTCCTGATCATAGAATCCCAATTTTAACTCCATCTACCTCCCCCTCTTTATCTCTCTCTCTCCCCAACACCCACCCCACACAATATACGTTTTGAATTACTGTTGTAATGCTGCGCTTCTTTGGTTACATACAGCCGTAATTCGCAATGCACTCTTGGTGATTTTAGGCATAACTGGTAAATGATACCGGAAATAACATTGAAACATTGATTTAACAGTACATTACTGTAAAGAAGTACTGTATTTCAAATTGTACTGTAATTCCACCCCACAGAATACAGTCCCCTACCATATTTTTTTGAGCGCCAAAAAACTTTTGACCACTAGTGGGTGCATGGTATTGTTTCAGTCTCATGAACATATTTTGAGGTGTGTCTTGTAAGAGGCTACATTTGTTGCGCCCGTGAGAGAGTGATGTACCTTGGTCTGTTTTGCCCTGTAATCACAACAGGTTTGGAAATATTCATATACACAATATATTTGATATGCTGTAATATGAAAATGCATTGCCAATCTGCTTGCACCAATCCCATACAATTACATTAAAATACTGTAAAATACAAACCCTGGTAAATTTACAGCATTATACTGGCAGCAGAGTTGCCAGCAAATTACTGTAATTATATAATACAGCTGTGATGCTGTAATGAATCCAGTACGCTCATTCATGTACAGTATAACTCTGTATTGTACAATTTGTCTTACTGTATAACATGACTCCATCACAGCTGTAAAGCAAAATTACAGTATTTAGCTGGCAACTCTGCTGCCAGTATAATGCTGTCATTTTATAGGGAAAGGTTTTACAGTGCAGGTACGCCACAATTTTTATCTTCACACGTAGTCTTCCCACTGCCTGAACACACACGAGATAGAGTTGACACATATTTTCCACTAAACTTCTGCATTTCGATTGGCATTCCAAAGTTTTGCCAAATCCAAAATAAGCTATGTTCACATCGTCGTCAAACAACAAACCTTAGACTTGACACATCTGTCTTGCGCTACATCAATACGAGTCCCAAGGCATTCTGTACCTGCACACACAAAAATATATATATATATTTTTTCTTCTCAGTTTCTGGCCTAAACAGCCGTGTTTATCATGGGGAGACACACACTTAAAGCTCCCATCCCTCAGCCCCACCCTAGGAATCTCTCCCAAAACCTCAGGATGTCTTGTGCCCGCCAGATGCAGAAAAAGCACTGATAAACCCTTGCATTAAATTGTTGGTGTTAGCAAATGGATGGAAGGCAGTCTCACCGACGGTTCCCAGATCCAGACAGCTTAGAGTTGCTTTCCTAGCCGGTCCCAGTCATATGGGCACGGTATTTCAATCAGACTCCTGTAAAACTAACTTTAGTAGTGATGCCATGGGAGCCATACCTGAATACTGATGGTTTAAGTGCAAAAACTGCATCCTTGTGAAAAGGAATGCTTGAGACGTTAGGTATAGTAGCCCATAACGTCAGGATGCATGCAGGACAACGGATTTTGTGAGTGCAACCATTCCAACATTTATACCTACTGTAGCCTAATTGTTCTCAAGGACTCAACGTATGAATGATGGCGTATGAATAAAGCAATAGTCAAAAAGGTTGGCCTTTTAGTGTTTGACCTAAAATTGTCAACACTCAGTCGATAATGCACAGTGCTCATAGAAACGGCTAAATGTGTTCAAGATTATAGCAAAGGGATAGCAAGGGATAAAAGGGATAGCAACCATATTGCCCTTAAGATTTCAGTAAAGAGATAAACAACTTCCTCTCGGATTATGGCTGAACGATGCCTATTTTAGCCTCCCCAAGAAGCAAAAATATCCTGATTAGATTGCTAGGTGCTGAACTAAGATCTGTTACGGGATTTTTGTGAATAATGACTAAAATATGTATGCATTTGACTTAGAATTATAACTAAACAGAATACTACTATGTTACTGTATGGATGAATGCACCTATGAATCATAATGTTGAATATAATGTGTTCTTTGTTAGAAAGAATGGAGTTATCTTCAGACAGGCTGGAATGATGTGTTCCTTACAGGAAATTCTCTCTCTACCCAGGGAGGGGAGAGACCTTGGGTTGGTTGCAGATTGTCTAACAGGTGGCAGACAAAACAAGAACGCTAACTGTACTGCCATTGTATCCGAGAGGAGGAAGGACATTTTAAAACCTATGACATCATTATTATTATATAACCTGATGTAAATTGTACTATGGTCAGTACTCTCGAGAATAAACGCGATTGACTGATTTTGAGACTGGTTTCTGTCCATTTAATGCTGATAAGTATCTTACAAATTCTTATGTATGAGCAGAGTGTTTTAATTGAATTGGTTGATAAACATATAGGAATTAAATTCCTTTAACACATCGCTATAGTATTTCAACAAGAAGATCCACATTTTGGTTTTAACTTTTATTTGCCTCACTTTAAAACCTGTTTCGGCTAGGCGTCCCGCTTCCGGTGAAACTGGAGGGCGCGCAATTCAAATAAATAATAAACATTTATGGATATTAAACATTTAGGTACATACAAGTGTCTTATATCGGTTGAAAGTTTAAATTCTTGTTAATCTAACTGCACTGACCGATTTACAGTGAAAGCATATTTCTTACAGAAAGAAGTATGTTCAATTGGAAACCGATTTTAGCAGGTGCGTCCAAACACGAATGTCCAAGACTGTGTCCCAGTACTAAACTCATATTTCTAATTCACTTTGGAATTTACACGCCTGAAACCTTGAACATAGACTGCTGACACCCTGTGGAAGCCATAGGAATTGCATGCTGGGAGCTACAATTCAGAATGCCCCTATACTTTCCATTGTAAGAGCATGGTCTGTCTCCAAAAAAAAATCCGCTTGGATTTTCTCCCACCATATCTATTGTGTTATAGTCTCCTACATTATTAAAAAAAAATCTACAAACTTCAAAGTGCTTTCTTTCCAATGGTACCAATTATACGCATATCCTGGCTTCAGGGCTTGAGCAAGAGGCAGTTTACTTTGGGCGGAAATTGAGGAAAAAGGAGCCCTAAGAAGTTTAATTTAAAAAAGAAATCCGTTACACATTTGAAATTTGTATGGCCTTAGTGGAGAAACTGTATGGTGAATGAAGGACTGCACCTATTGAGTTATATGAGTAATATCGCATTTGGTGGTACACTACATGGCCAAAACTATGTGGACGAATGCTCGTCAAACATCTCATTCCAAAATCATGGGCATTAATATGGAGTTGGTCCCCCCCCCCTTTGCTGCTGTAACAGCCTCCACTCTTCTCAGAAGGCTTTCCACTTGATGTTGGAACATTGCTGAGGGGACTTGCTTCCATTCAGCCACAAGCATTAGTGAGGTCGGGCACTGATGTTGGGCGATTAGGCCTGGCTCGCAGTCGGTGTTCCAACTCATCCCAAAGGTGTTCGATGAGGTTGAGGTCAGGGATCTGTGCAGGCCAGTCAAGTTCTTCCACACAGATCTTGACAAACCATTTCTGAATGGACCTTGCTTTGTGTCCAGGGGCATTGTCATGCTGAAACAGGAAAGGGCCTTCCCCAAACCATGGAAAAACAGCCCCAGGCCATTTTTCCTTCTCCACCTAACTTTACAGTTGGCACTATGCATTCGGCCAGGTAGCATTCGCCAAACCCAGATTCGTCTGTTGGACTGCCAGTTGGTGAAGCATGATTCATCACTCCAGAGAACGTGTTTCCACTGTTCCATAGTCCAATAGCGGCGAGCTTTACACCACTCCAGCCAATGCTTGGCGTTGCGCATGGTGATCTTAGGCTTGTGTGCGGCTGCTCGGCCATGTAATCCCATTTCATGAAGCTACAAACAAATATTACTTGTTCTGACTCGGTAGTGAGTGTTGCAACCGAGGACAGACTTTTTACGTGCTTCAGCACGCGACGGTCCCATTCTGTGAGCTTGTGTGGCCTACCATTTCGCAGCTGAGCAATAGTTGCTCCTAGATGTTTCCACTTCACAATAACAGCACCTACAGTTGACAGGGGCAGCTCTAGCAGGGCATAAATTTGACAAACGGACTTGTTTGAAAGGTGGCATCCTTAGACGGTGCCACATTGAAAGTGAATGAGCTCTTCAGTAAGGGCCATTTTACTGCCAATGTTTGTCTAAGGAGATTGCATGGCTGTGTGCTCAATTTTATACACCTGTCAGCGAAGGGTGTGGCTGAAAAAGCCGAATCCACTCATTTGACCACATACTTTTGGCCATGTAGTGTATCTCTATTGGTGATATCTCTAGGGATACTGTGTTATCTATGATAGTATGTCCGTAAAGGACATCATTGGTTACTTATTGAACTATTTTTTACTGTAATAATTTGAAGTTATATCAATGCACTCAAGCGTGGGCTTGAGGTTTTACAGATTACCCCTGGATAATTGGGTAATATGTGGTTGAGATGTTTAACAATGAGACTACAGCATGTATTCAACTACCAAAAGTTAGTTGGATTTCTAATGTTTTATCATTATGCTTTCAACCATCTTGAAGCACAACCAAATTCCAATGGAAAAACAATGTCAGATTTTGGGGTTTAGTTGTCACCCAAATGACCATCACTGCTCTTTTAAAGCACTGCAAATATCAGATGTCAAATCAAATTGTATTTGTCACATTCGCCAAACACAACAGGTGTAGTAGACCTTACCATGAAATGCAGACTTACAAGCCCTTAACCAACAACGCAGTTGAAAGAAATATAAGAGTTAAGAATATATATACTAAATCAAATTAAAAATATTAAGTAACGCAATACAATAACGAGGCTATTTACATGGTGTACCGGTACCCACACTGTTGAGTGTGGAAAAACCCAGCAGCGTTGCAGTTCTTGACACAAACCAGTGTGCCTGGCACCTACTACCATACCCCGTTTAAAGGCATTTAAATATTTTGTCTTGCCCATTCACCCTCTGAATGGCACACATACACAATACATGTCTCAAGGCTAAAAAAATCCTTCTTTAACCTGTCTTCTCCCCTTCATCAACACAGCTTGAAGTGCATTTAACAAGTGACATAAGTAAGTGATCATAGATTTCACCTGGAAAGAGCAGGTGTTCTTAATCATTTGTATAATCTGTGTACAGTTGCTGTAACCTCAATGTGGCCATGGGTTTCTTACTTATTTTAAGGTTGAATGTTCCATTAGTTTGTAAGAACCTTAACTTTAGGGTATTTATTATATTACACAAGTAGTATTGAAATGTGTTTGGTTGGCAACACAATTAAATATGAATATTTAAAGGAGATGTACTGTATCTACTGTTTGGAGAAAACTATCTGAGCCACTGGCTTAATCCCATTCTTTAACTTTTATTTATTTTATTTCAAGTGGTATTGAATTGTGTTTGAATCTTCTGCTTGGATAGTTCCATCTATGCGACTGACTTTAATTCCAGTTTGTCTACAAATTAATAATTATGTTGGATTATCATCATCCCAAACAAAAAAAACTAGTCAAAGAATGCCTTAATCAAAATTTCAATGCACTTTTAAAGTTGGATTTGATTTAGTCCTATTCTTTAAATTTGATTTTTGGTTGAGATGGAGACGTGAATCCAACGTATCAATTAATAATTTGTAGACAAACTGGAATTAAAGTGAGTGACACAGATGAAACTATCCAAGCAGAAGATAAATCTCTTTCAAATGTTGATACTTGGTTGCATTAACAACCAAACACAGTTCAATATCACTAAATATAATTGCATTTGAAATCAGCCAGAGCTTGAAACCCTAGGCCTATTGTATTCTTTAATTCTCAGTTCAATTGAGAAAATAGCTGTTCATGACTTTGCAAAAGCTAGAAGCCTAAATAAACTCAATGATGAGGTATGAGTGATAAAGTGTGGTCACATTTAATTTGCTCTGTTATTAAACCTACCCTTTGAAATTACTTCGATAGCAGTTTTAAGTGGATCTCTCAACAAACATTCTCATGATAGCACATTGATAATAGTCAGTGACAAATCATAGATAAGCAGGTCTGGGCTTGCTTAAAACCCTGAATGGGAGACAAAAGGGTAGCTGTAGATCATTTCTCTAGTAGGAAGTTCTGCCCCCAGCATATCATTTTTTTCTGATAGTGGAAATGGCGTTGTGGATATGACGTTGAAGATCTCACGTTGTTTTAAAGGTACGAATTCAACAAAGACAAACCTTGAGTATATAATATGTTGTAATTTCTTTGTATATAATACATCGAATTTTTTTCAAATCCAATGTATTTTCCGTGTCGATTCCACGTCACAATACGTTGACAAATTACATTGAAACAACATTGATTCAACCAGTTTTTGCCCAGTGGGTAGAAAGCAATAATCCTATCAGTTTCCATATGGAAGCTGAATTGACATTTCATGGACCATTTTGAGCTGTGACTGACTTCACTAATGACTAACGCATGACCACAAGGCAGTTCTAGACACTCTCCACTCTGTAACGGCTTTCCTCCTCCTCTTCATCCGAAAAGGAGGAGTAGTGAGTCGACCAAAATGCAGCGTTTGAAGTCAACATAATATTTATTTACAAAACGGAAAACACGACAACACTTTAACAAACTACAAAACAATAAACGACGTAGACAGACCTGGACGACGAACTTACATGAAACACGAAGAACGCATGAACAGGGAAACTGACTACATAAAAGAACGAACATACAAACAAACCGAAAACAGTCCCGTGTGGCGCAACGACATACACAGGAGACAACCACCCACAACATACAGTGTGAAAACACCTACCTTAATATGACTCTCAATCAGAGGAAATGAAAACCACCTGCCTCTAATTGAGAGCCATATCAGGTCACCCATTAAACCAAAATAGAAACAGAAAACATAGACTGCCCACCCAAACTCACGTCCTGACCAACTAACACATACAAAAACTAACAGAAAACAGGTCAGGAACGTGACATAACCCCCCCCTTAAGGTGCGAACTCCGGGCGCACCAGCACAAAGTTAGGGGAGGGTCTGGGTGGGCATCTGACCACGGTGGTGGCTCAGGCTCTGGGCGAGGTCCCCACCCCACCATAGTCAATCCCAGCTTACGTTTCCCCCTACGACTGACCACCCTCCTATTCCACCCACTTAATTTTTTGGGCAACATCGAGACAAGGGGCAGCACCAGGACAAGGGACAGCACCGGGATAGAGAGGTAGCTCAGGACAGAGGGATAGCTCAGGATAGAGAGGTAGCTCAGGATAGAGAGGTAGCTCAGGATAGAGAGGTAGCTCAGGATAGAGAGGTAGCTCAGGATAGAGAGGTAGATCAGGATAGAGGGGCAACTCCGGACTGAAGGGCAGCTCCGGACAGAGAGACAGCTCTGGACTGAGGAGCAGTTCTGGATAAATCTGGGCTGAGGGACAGCTCATGACTGGCTGACGGCTCTGGACGCTCATGGCTGGCTGACGGCTCTGGATGCAAATGGCTGGCTGACGGCTCTGGACGCTCATGGCTGGCTGACGGCTCTGGACGCTCATGGCTGGCTGACGGCTCTGGACGCTCATGGCTGGCTGACGGCTCTGGACGCTCATGGTTGGCTGACGGCTCTGGACGCTCATGGCTGGCTGACGGCTCTGGCAGATCCTGTCTGGTTGGCGGCTCTGGCAGATCCTGTCTGGTTGGCGGCTCTGGCAGATCCTGTCTGGTTGGCGGCTCTGGCAGATCCTGTCTGGTTGGCGGCTCTGGCAGATCCTGTCTGGTTGGCGGCTCTGGCAGATCCTGACTGACGAATGGCTCTAGCGGCTCCTGACTGACGAATGGCTCTAGCGGCTACTGACTGACTAACGGCTCTGACGGCTCGGGACAGACGGGCGGCTCTAATGGCTCGGGACAGACGGATGGCTCAGACGGCACTGGGCAGACGGATGGCTCAGACGGCACTGGGCAGACGGATGGCTCAGACGGCACTGGGCAGACGGATGGCTCAGACGGCACTGGGCAGACGGATGGCTCAGACGGCACTGGGCAGACGGATGGCTCAGACGGCACTGGGCAGACGGATGGCTCAGGCGGCACTGGGCAGACGGATGGCTCAGACGGCACTGGGCAGACGGATGGCTCAGACGGCACTGGGCAGACGGATGGCTCAGACGGCACTGGGTAGACGGATGGCTCAGACGGCACTGGGCAGACGGATGGCTCAGACGGCACTGGGCAGACGGATGGCTCAGACGGCACTGGGCAGACGGATAGCTCAGACGGCACTGGGCAGACGGACGCCTCAGATGGCGCTGGTGAGACGGATGGCTCTGGCCGGATGAGACGCACTGTAGGCCTGGTGCGTGGTACCGGAACTGGAGGTACCGGGCTAAGGACACACACCTTCAGGCTAGTGCGGGGAACAACAGGGCACACTGGACTCTCAATGCGCACTATAGGCCTAGTGCGTGGTACCGGAACTGGCGGTACCGGGCTGAGGGCACGCACATCAGGGCGAGTGCGGGGAGAAGGAACAGTGCGTACAGGGCTCTGGAGACGCACAGGTGGCTTAGTGCGTGGTGCCGGAACTGGAGGCACTGGGCTGGAGACACGCACCATAGGGAGAGTGCGTGGAGGAGGAACAGGGCTCTGGAGATGCACTGGAAGCCTGGTGCGTGGTGTAGGCACTGGTGGTACTGGGCTGGGGCGGGGAGGTGGCGCCGGAAATACCGGACCGTGCAGGCGTATTGGCTCCCTTGAGCACTGAGCCTGCCCATCCTTACCTGGCTGAATGCTCCCCGTCGCCCGACCAGTGCGGGGAGGTGGAATAACCCACACCGGGCTATGTAGGCGAACCGGGGACACCATGCGTAAGGCTGGTGCCATGTAAGCCGGCCCAAGGAGACGTACTGGTGGCCAGATATGTAGAGCCGGCTTCATGGCACTTGGCTCAATGCTCAATCTAGCCCTACCAGTGCGGGGAGGTGGAATAACCCGCACCAGGCTATGCACACGTACAGGAGACACCGTGCGCTCTACTGCGTAACACGGTGTCTGCCCGTACTCCCGCTCTCCACGGTTAGCCTGGGAAGTGGGCGCAGGTCTCCTACCTGCCCTTGGCCCACTACCTCTTAGCCCCCCCCCCCCAATACATTTTTGGGGTTTTCTTCTCGGGCTTCCTCGCTAGCCGAGTACCTTCATATTTCCGGTTCCCTTGTCCGGTTGCCTCTGCTCTCCTCAGTGCCTCCAGCTGTTCCCATGGGAGGCGATCCCTTCCAGCCAGGATCTCCTCCCATGTGTAGCAACCCTTGCCGTTTAATACGTCCTCCCATGTCCATTCCTGTTTCGTGTTCCACTGCTCGAACTTATGCTGCTTGGTTCTGGATTGGTGGGTGGTTCTGTAACGGCTTTCCTCCTCCTCTTCATCCGAAAAGGAGGAGTAGTGAGTCGACCAAAATGCAGCGTTTGAAGTCGACATAATATTTATTTACAAAACGGAAAACACGACAACACTTTGACAAACTACAAAACAATAAACGACGTAGACAGACCTGGACGACGAACTTACATGAAACACGAAGAACGCATGAACAGGGAAACTGACTACATAAATGAACGAACATACAAACAAACCGAAAACAGTCCCGTGTGGCGCAACGACATACACAGACACAGGAGACAACCACCCACAAACAAACAGTGTGAAAACACCTACCTTAATATGACTCTCAATCAGAGGAAATGAAAACCACCTGCCTCTAATTGAGAGCCATATCATGTCACCCATTAAACCAACATAGAAACAGAAAACATAGACTGCCCACCCAAACTCACGTCCTGACCAACTAACACATACAAAAACTAACAGAAAACAGGTCAGGAACGTGACACACTCTCAGTACTAGGTTTTGTTCATCAGGGGACACCATTTCAAAATGTTGTGCAACGGAAAACTAAAACTTATTGGACACGTTCAGATACAATTACTCCCCATTTCACTCTCTTTTTCTGAGTGTTTTGTTCCGTTCTGTGCCTAGTGAACCTGACCCTGATTTCAGGACTACTGTTGACCTATAAAACGTATCTTATGAGGTGAGTTCCGTATCCTTACACTGTAGGTCAATTATTATTCTTTGTATCTACGTACAACGGTTTACTGTGAAAAGTGATGATCGTGTCACCATCCCCGATGATCGTGTCACCATCCCCGATGACATGCAATGGCATGACTTTCCAGAAATCAATATTTGAAAATATGTGGGCTTTAGAAAAATGCGGTTGAACGCACACTCTAAATAATAGTAACAATTATAATATTTACTTTTCAAGAATGTCGGAATGGCCTTCGCAAAGATAGCAGTTCCTGTAATCCTTCCCTTCAATTCTTTCATCTTTTCATCACGTTTGATTGTGTTATTATTATTATTTTCTCTCGCTCTCACAGGCACACAACATGCACGCACACCCACGCGTACACGGACAGACATTCAGACAGATGGACATGTTTTTTTGACTATCCTTGTGGGGACCAAACAATTGATTCCTGTAAATTGGTGGGTGTTACTCCGGAACTAGTACACTAAGTGTGGTGTATAGCGACATCATTAGGCATGACACAATGTATGAAGTCCTAATGGCGAAGTAAACATTGGACATTTACAAAGGCAGTGACGTTGTCAGATTCCCTCCGTCACCCATACGTTGCATGGTGTCAGAAGTGGTGAAATGGCACAGGGAGTGTGCTGCATCGACCAGCTGGTTTTCAATGAAAATATCACGGACAACTGGAAAAAGCTTGAGAAGGAATGGCGAAGATACTGCAACGCAGGTCTATCGAACAAGACAAAGAAAGTTCAATCGTACACTCTGCTAAACTTATCTGGACCAGACGCCCTGGAAAAGTCAGAAGCATTCGTCTTTGTAGAGGGGACCAAGAGCTGTAGGTCCAGGAAGCCACAAGCACAACAGCAACCATCCGGCAGCTATGCTAACAGTAACCGATACCATGCTAATGCATATCAGCCTAGAGCACAGAACATAAGAATTAATTACCTAGAATGTAAAGCTGATGATACATTTTACTGTGAAAGTGTCGATCTGATCACTAAAAAAGGGAAGATACTCGCTACTCTGACAGTAAGCAAAGATCAAAATGAAAGTGGATACTGGTGCTAAGTGCAATGTACTATCTAGAGAGATGTGGAAAGACATTGAACCTACTGTAACTGTTAATACTGCTGAAAAAGTTAACCTGGTGGCCTATGGGAGGCAGGGACGCTGCTGGGATATATGCAGAGTTGACCTTTTCGCTCTTTACTTTAATTGCTGTTGATCTGGCTTTGTACTTTAGTGTTTTTACTAGCTACTTGGTTTTGGCTTCGCCCAACGTTTCTCGTTAAGCTTTTTGCTTCGGACGTTTTAATACGCTACACCACGCACCTGTCTGGTAAGGTTGAATGCCTCCTCTCATACTCTGCCTCCCGACGAAAGCTTCTCCCAAGCAGGTGTGACACCTACTCCCGTTGCCTGCTGCACTGATGCTTGGATCCCACCCAGCGATCTGCTCTCCATCTGTCTCCCCTGTCTGGTACAGGTACCCCTGCCACACTCCCCTTTCTTTCCTGAGCTTTTGCTCGCATTGAGTGCGCACACACACACACACACACACACACACACACACACACACACACACACACACACACACACACACACACACACACACACACACACACACACACACACACACACACACACACACCAGAGACTTAGGACTGATCTGAATGTTATGTAGGCTAATTAACTTGTGAAGCTTATTATGTGAACTTTACTCAAGCAAATTAATTAACTAGCATAGGCCAACTATTTATTTTATCTCAGACTTTTATAGCCTAATGGACTCCTAGAGAGCTACTCTCATGTTATTTTGTTGGGGCGAGTGACTCTTTGAACTTTCAATGGCTAGCACCATGCGGTATTATATATATTTTTGTGCTTTATGCTGTTTCCTCCATGACTCCTGCACGCTTTGTTGACTATGAACTTGTTCGTTTAGCTGACTGCGGGACATACAATGTTTGTTCCCACACTCGTGACTCTGACTCTATAGTGGTTACACGGACTCTTGGGCTCCCATCCTATTCTAACACCCTCTTGCCCGCTTTTTTATTCATGTTACCTGATGACATTGCTGTACCATATGATCTTGTTGTCATCTGATGCACATTCAAATGTCATAAAAATCAACACTGCAGATAAAGCTCTCCCTGTCCTCTGCAGTGCCCTGGTTGTATTAGTGCTGATGATATCTTGCGTCAGTCTGGTGTTTCAGTAATGAACTTAGTGATCGTAGTGGCTGCTCAGTTAAACAACCTGTCCTGATTTGTCACAGACGCTTGCTGAAAAACATTAATGAGCAAGCCTTCCTTCATGACCTGGCCTGTGTACAAGGGTATTGAATCAGCTTGATCCCCTCTGTCAAATCCCCTCTTCTTTTTTTATATTTTCAGTGGTGTTGTTAACAAGCACACCCCCATAAAGAAAACAAGGATTAACCCCAAGAAGAACTGAAAAAGTTGTAAGACCTGAAGAATAAATCGTCCTCCTCACAGCTGCCCGTGTCACATAATGTTGATAATGTGGTTGTTACTGACAAGGAGCGAATGGCTGAGCTCTTTAATAACCACTTCATTAAGTCAGGATTCCTATTTAACTCAGCCATGCCTCCTTGCCCGTACAACACTTCCTCATCTCCCAGCCCTTCTAATGCAACTAGCCCTGATGCTCCTCCCTCTCTTTCCCTTGCCCCGCTACACAGTTTCTCCCTGCAGGTTGTCACTGAGTCTGAGATGTTAAAGGAGCTACTTAAACTTGACCCCAAAAAGGCATTTGGGTCAGATGGTTTAGATCCTTTCTTCTTTAAGGTTGTCATCGCCGGTCTATCTCTCACCTTTTTAACCTGTCTCTGGGGAGGTTCCCAGTGCTTGGAAGGCAGCCACGGTGTGTCCTCGTGGAGATCAAGCGGATCCCAACTGTTATAGGCCAATTTCTATCTTGCCTGTTCATCAAAAGTGTTGGAAAAACTTGTCAATAATCATATGACTGTGTCACGACGTGGCCCTTTGGGGATGTATATCGTGCACCCTCCCCCTCTCTCCCTTCCACAAGTTTTATGACTTTACAACAGGTCATAAATACCTGTCAGAAACTGCCATGCAGTATTGAGGCAGAGAGTCTACCAGAACAAAAAGCTTCTCTTAGTTCAAAACTCCTAATCCCCAAAATGGGAGAACTAAACAATATTTCTACTTTTGAGAATGTGGGAATGGTCTGTGGACACTTACAACAATTGTGTTTCATTTGGTGATCTCATGAAGGACAGGAAACACACAACTGTATCTCTTAAAGTGTACATTTCCCAGCTGTCAGGTTTATATCTAAATATTGTGAAATCTAAGTGATTAAACATGAAACTATTTGTGAAAAGATGTAATGTGATGTTAACCTTCTAAATGATAAAATATGGGTTTTCATATAAAGTTAACAAAGTCAGTGAGCATAGACATTACTTCGGTGTCAGGGACCGCCCTTTTCTCACCCTGTATAAAACCCTCTCCTGACGAAATTCACATTAGACTAGAAAACATGCAGCTGACGCTTCATGTGAAATGTTTTAAATTACAACTCTACCAAAGGACAAGTCAGAGAACACCGGGACGTTGTCACCACGTTGAAATAGCAACAATTCTATAGGCCACAGAGAACTACAGCTGTAGTTTTGGCTACACGGCTGAAAATTGTTAAACTCCGAGACTATCGATCACTACAGAATAAGAGCAAATCTTAGATGTATAATTAGTAGTCTGCAGCTAGAAATGACGTAAGTCTAGAACGAGAATACCGACAACTGCCGAATCACCTATTCTATGAGAACATTTCCGAATGGTACTCTGAAGTATTCATTCTAACCACCTACAATCACGAAAGACATTGTGACTTTTGGGAAAGTTAACCAGAGACTCTGAACTCTACAGGACGATCGAGGATTCCAACAGAGAAGACAACAACGACATACGGACATAAATATATACATTGCAATTATTCTCGAATGAGCGGCCGTTCATGTGCAAAGGATTAGCATTTCAATGACTATAATTATCCGCTGTGTGTAGTGAATTCATTTAGTCTTTCCCGTTCTTTTCCAGTCCCCACCCCTTTCCTTTGTCTACCAAGCCATCATATCGGCACAGCCCGCTAGGGACTTTTCTGTCATTGTTAGTAACCAATATCTACTGTTTGTTATGTCATTCTGTGTGATTAGTTAGTTAGTTAGTAAATAAATAATTAAGCCAATTTGTATTTTGCTGATTCATTATGGAAATGAGGGTTGGTGCAGATATCCAAGGTTTTGCGACATTCAGTAATGAGAACTGATGAGGTTATAATTCATTAATAGAAGACTAATTGATCAGATATTAAAACATCTGAAGAGTTATATTCGGAAAATTATAACTTTGTAATCAACATTTTCTGTGGTGCCCTAACTTCCTAGTTAATTAATGTTTACATGACTCATTTAATCACATATTAATTAAACATAGAGAACTGATTTGATATAAATAAGTCTTCACATTTTAATGATAGCTAGTTGTCGTGTATGGACTTTCTTGATGTCTATAGTATTCTCTTTTGTATGCAATCTGGTTTCCGCTCAGGTTACGGATGTGTCACTGCGACATTAACTTCTTATGGCTGAAGGGGCAGTATTGAGTAGCTTGGATGAAAGGTGCACAGAGGTGCCCAGAGTAAACGGCCTGCTCCTATGTCATAGTTGCTAATATATGCATAGTATTATTAGTATTGGATAAAAAACACTCTGAAGTTTCTAAAACTGTTTGAATTATGTCTGTGAGTATAACAGAACTCATATGGCAGGCAAAAACCTGAGAAGTTGCACTTCCTGTTTGGATATTTTCTGGGGGTACCAGATTTTCAACCAAGCTCTCATTGAAAATACAGAGAGATATGGATGGGTTTTCACTTCCTACGGCTTCCACTAGATGTCAACAGTCAATAGAACTTTGTCTGATGACTCTAATGTGAAGGGGGGCCGAAGGAGACAGGAATGAGTAATCACTTCCATGAGGTGCCCACGCATTGAACTGGCGCGTTCACGTGAGAGGGAGCTCCGTTCCATCGGTCAATTGAAGTCGATGTAATTCTCCGGTTGGAACGTTATTCAAGATGTATGTTAACAACATTCTAAAGATTGATTCAGTACATCGTTTGACATGTTTCTACTGACTGTAACGGAACTTTTGGACATTTCGTCACGTTATAGTGGACACGCTTTGAGACTTTGGTTAGGGCGTTTGGTAAACAATTCGAAAGTAGCTAATTGGACATAAATAACGGACATTATCGAACAAATCAAGCATTTATTGTGGACCTGGGATTCCTAGGATTGCATTCTGATGAAGTTCATCAAAGGTAAGGAAACATTTATCATGTATTTTCTGGTTTCTGTTGAGTCCAACATGGCGGCTAATTTGGCTATTGTTCTGAGCTCCGTCTCAGATTATTGCATGGTTTATTTTTCTGTAAAGTTTTTTTGAAATCTGACACAGCGGTTGCATTAATTCACTAGGCTAGGGGGCAGCATTCGGAATTTTGGATGAAAAGCGTGCCCAAATTAACCTGCCTGCTACCATAGCCATAAAAGCTAGAATATGCATATAATTAGTAGATTTGGATAGAAAACACTCGGAAGATATCAAAAACCTAACCAGGAAGTGGGAAATCTGAGGTTTTTAGTTTTTCAACTCATTGCCTATTGAATATACATTGTCTATGGGGTCATATACTTCCTAAGGCTTCCACTAGATGTCAACAGTCTTTAGAACCTTGTTTGAGGCTTTTACTCTGAAGTGAGAGGGGATTGAGTATGGTCTCTCCCAGAGTGCCATGAGCTGATCATGCGCGTTCACGTGAGAGATCGCTTGCGTTCCATTGCAATTCTAAAGACAAAGGAATTCTCCGGTTGGAACAATATTGAAGATTTATGTTAAAAACATCCTAAAGATTGATTCTATGGACTGTAATGGAACTTTTTGACTTTTCGTCTGCACCTAGTGATCGGGCCTCATGAATTTTGATTACTGGGCTAAACGCACAAACGGAAAGGAGTTATTTGGACATAAATTATGGACTTTATCGAACAAATCAAACATTTATTGTGGAACTGGGATTCCTGGGAGTGCATTCTGATGAAGATCATCAAAGGTCAATTAATATTTATAATGCTATTTCTGACTTCTGTTGAATTCACAAAATGGTGGATATCTGTATGGCTTGGTTTTGTGTCTGAGCGCTGTACTCAGATTATTGCATGGTGTGCTTTTTCCGTAATTTAAAAAAAAAATCTGGTTGCATTAAGGAGAAGTGGATCTAAAATTCCATGCATAACTGTTGTATCTTTTAGCAATGTTTATTATGAGTATTTCTGTAAATTAATGTGGCTCTCCTAAAAATCACCAGATGTTTTGGAACTACTGAACATAACGCGCCAATGTAAACTGAGATTTTTGGATATAAATATGAACTTTACCGAACAAAACATAAATGTATTGTGTAACATGAAGTCCTATGAGTGTCATCTGATGAAGATCATCAAAGGTTAGTGATACATTTTATCTCTATTTCTGCTTTTTGTGACTCCTCTCTTTGGCTGGAAAAATGGCTGTGTTTTTCTGCGACTTGGCTCTGACCTAACATCATCATTTGGTGTGCTTTCGTCGTAAAGCCTTTTTGAAATCGGACACTGTGGCTGGATTTACAACAAGTGTATCTTTAAAATGGTGTAAAATACTTTTATGTTTGAGGAATTTTAATTATGGGATTTCTGTTGTTTTGAATTTGGTACCCTGCAGTTTCACTGGCTGTTGACGAGGTGGGACGCTAGCTTCCCTCCTACCCTAGTGAGGTTAAAGGTCCTAAATTATGTCACCATTGCCCTTGATACTAAGCAATGCTGTGCTGCTATTTTTATTTTGATACAGTAGACCATTCCATTGTTGTGGGTTGGCTAAGGAGTATTGGTATCTCTGATGGTTCTTAGCACTGGTTTGCCAGCTACCTCTCTCAAAGAGTGCAGTGAGTAAAGTCAGAACATCTGCTGTCTCAGCCACTGCCTGTCACCAAGGGAGTAGCCCAAGGCTCGACCCTAGGCCCCACGCTCTTCTCAATTTACATCAAGAGTCAAACGTTTTGGGTAGCCTTCCACAAGCTTCCCACAATAAGTTGGGTGAATTTTGGCCTATTCCTCCTGACAGAGCTGGTGTAACTGATTCAGATTTGTAGGCCTCCTTGCTCGCAAACGCTTTTTCAGTTCTGGCCACTCCAATACCTTGACTTTGTTGTCCTTAAATCATTTTGCCATAAATTTGGAAGTATGCTTGGGGTCATTGTCCATTTGGAAGACTCATTTGTGACCAAGCTTTAACTTCCTGACTGATGTCTTGAGATGTTGCTTCAATATATCCACATAATTTTTCTGCTTCATGATGCCATCTATTATGTGAAGTGCACCAGTCGCTTCTGCAGCAAAGCACCCCCACAACATGATGCTGCCACCCCCGTGCTTCACGGTTGGGATGGCGTTCTTCGGCTTGGAAGCTTCCCCATTTTCCTCCAAACATAACGATGGTCATTATGGCCAAACAGGTCTATTTTTGTTTCCTCAGACCAGATGACATTTCTCCAAAAAGTCCCCATGTGCAGTTGCAAACCACAGTCTGGCTTTTTTATGGCAGTTTAGGTGCAGTGGCTTCTTCCTTGCTGAGCTGCCTTTCAGGTTATGTTGATATAGGACTCGTTTTAGTGTGGATATACATACTTTTGTACCTGTTTCCTCCAGCATCTTCACAAGGTCATTTGCTGTTGTTCTGGGATTGATTTGCACTTTTCGCACCAAAGTACGTTAATCTCTAGGAGACAGAACGCATCTCCTTCCTGAGCGGTACGACAGCTGCGTTTGTACAGATGAACGTGGGACCTTCAGGCGTTTGGAAATTGCTCCCAATGATGAACCAGACTTGGCTGATTTCTTTTGATTTTCCAAAGATGTCAAGCAAAGTGGCACTGAGTTTGATGGTAGGCCTTGAAATACATCCACAGGTTGTGGTGGTTCATTTCTTTACTATCAAATGAGGAGAGACAAAGTTATCACACAAGTCAGAGTTATACTTAAACTCAATCTTTAATAGTGAGAGCTTTGCAATAGCGATGGCTGGTCGACGAATCACCGTCTCTGATGATCCGTTGAGAGCGCCGAGACAAAAGTACAAAAGTCTTTCATAGCCAAGATACACCCCTTTCAACCTACATGATGAACAACAGATATATAGAATGGGTCACAAGGTTAAGATTTGTATGAAAGATACCTATAATACATAGCAGACAGAATCTGCCGTGTCAACAGCTTTCATTGTATAGACCAGTGTCTGGCCCTCCGACTCCAAACTGGAACCATCTCTCCCTGGTATGTTATAGAACAGAAACATTAACTCATGCTTGTGAATGCTCTTTAGGTTTTATCACCCAAAAGACATCGTAAATCTCCTGTCAGTGTTATCTCCCAGAGGCCCATCCTCAGTAGAACATACACAATAGTTAACAATACTCTATTCTGTTTAATAAAACAACCATGATGCAATAAAAGTTTTATAACATAATTTTTCAATTTGCCACCATAAGGTACACCTCCAATTGACTCAAATGATGTCAATTAGCCTATCAGAAGCTTCTAAAGCCATGACATAAATTTCTGGAATTTTCCAAGCTGTTTGAAAGCACAGTTAACTTAGTGTATGTAAACTTCAGACCCACTGGAATTGTAACACAGTGAATTATAAGTGAAATAATCTGTCTGTAAATAATTGTTGGAAAAAGTACTTGTGTCATTGCACAAAGTAGATGTCCTTAATTCTTGCGACTACAGGGGTGCTGTTTTCTCATTAGCATAATTGCATTACAGACTAAACGGCTTCCTACAAAATTCTTGATCGTACAATATGCATATTATTATTACTATTGGATAGAAAACAGTCTCTAGTTTCTATAGGCGTTGGAATTTTGTCTCTGAGTGGAACAGAACTCATTCTACAGCAATTTCCCTGACATGGAGTAAGATTTCACACATTTTGGCCCCTGATCTGGAGTCAGTTTTAAGGCCACTGTTATTGCTATGAGGATACGGACACTGCTTACGTCTTCCCCTGGATGCCTTTACGTGATGAAGATTTGAATGGTATCGATTGCCCAATCACAGCCACTATAAAACAAAAACACGTGTAGGTAGGAACTCTTTCCCAGATGCGCCATGCGTGCGGAGGACACCGAACGGCTCTTTTTCCAAGCATTAGTGTAGCCAGTTATATTTTTCCGGTCATGTTTCTACTCGTTATAGGAGTTAAAAACATCATAAGGTAGTTAATTTAAACCGTTTCATAGCAATTTATATCCGTTTAGTGCGATTTTGAGGCATTGCTTTGTTGTGCACTTTGACGCGCTGGGCACATTTCGGGCTCCCGGTCGTACGTTAGTGGGCATTTCAACGGACAAGTGGACATCTTTCGACCAAAAGAAGATTAGACCCAAGAAAGAATTCTTTGCCCAAGATTCTGATGGAAGAACAGCTCACAGTAAGAACAATTTATGATGATAAATCGTGTTTCTGTCGATAAATGTTAAACGTTTATGTCGCCATCTTGTTTGCTATAGCTTCGCTTGGCGCAACCTGTATTGAAAAGTAAGGATAATTAAAAAAATGTAAATCAGCGATTGCATTAAAACTTCTTGAGAATACAGGGGGTGCTGTTTCGCATTAGCATAATTGCCTCTACAGATTAAACTGCCTCTTATTCAATTATTGCTGTTACTATATGCATATAACCATATACCATTGGATAGAAAACAAGCTATGGTTTCTAAAACCGTTCCAATTTCGTCTCTGAGTGAAACACAGGTCATTTCACAGCACTTTCCCTGAGCCAGAAGAAGATTGCAAGATGTGTATGCTCGCTTCAACGCTCTGCCTATATATGGTCATGCCACCTATGACCCGAAACACACTTCATTCTTCTTCCTCCGGGTGTCAGGAAGTTGTCAGAGGAGAAATTTTTTGTTTATCTTGTACTGACGTGAAATAAGACCTATTTCTTTAGCGTGACCGACAACTTCCGGTTTTCTCAGACGCGCGTCTTAGAGCTGCCATTGTCTTTTGTTATGCTGACGTTACGGATGAAAACTATCTCCGTCTCGAAGTTTGTTTGATACATGTGACCATATCACCGTAATGTATGTTTTTTCAATATAGTTTAATCAGATTATTAGAATTTTTTCGGGAGTTTTGCCGTGTTCCGTTCTTTGAGTTTTTTAACTTTGGACAGGGACCGTGCCAGTCGACCAGTACCCAGGCTAAATGAAGAGGGGAAATTGCCATTGTGAATGGATTGAACGACTCATCAGGACTAAGGACACCTTGATCAACATTCTGATGAAAGATCAGCAATAGTAAGAACCAATTTACGATGTTATTTCATATATCTGTCGTGTATGTGAACTGGTCGGGCGCGTCCAGCTGGTTCTGGCTGGCCTGGTTATGCTAATTTAGCGCTACATTTTGTTTTCGCTATAAAACATTTAAAAAATCTGAAATATTGTTTGGATTCACCAGATGTTGGGCTTTCAATGTCTGTACGCTGTGTATTTTTTCTGAAATGTTTTAAGACAAGTAATTAGTTATATAACGTTGGTCTCTGTAATTGTTCTAGCTGCATCAGCACTATATCAGATTGCAGCTGCAATGTAGAACTGTGATTTATACCTGAAAAATGCACATTTAAAAAAAAAAACTATGCTATACCATAAATATGTTATCAGACTGTCATCTTATGAATTTGTTTGTTGGTTAGTGGCTATCAATATCTTAGTTTAGCCGAATTGGTGATAGCACCTGATGGAGTAAGAAACTGTTGGAGTAAGAAAATGGTGTCTTTTGCTAACGTGTTTAGCTAATAGATTTACATATTGTGTCTTCCCTGTAAAACATTTAAAAAATCTGAAATGGTGGTTTTATTCACAAGATCTGTGTCTTTCATTGGGTGTCTTGGACTTGTGATTTAATGATATTTAGATGCTACTATTTAATTGTGACGCTATGCTAGCGATGCTAATCAGTGTGGGGGAGGTGGGGGGTGCTCCCGGATCCGGGTTAGGTACTCTGTAGAGGTTTTAAGAACTAATTTGTCTTTCGATTCCTGTCAACCCTGTATTTTTTAGTCAAGTATATGATTAGCTATTGATTAAACTAGATCACTCAAAGATGGCGACCGACTTTACCAGGCTTGTTTTGCTACTATTTTCATTGTATAACCACGTTTTTTTATGGCTAAATATGCACATTTTCGAACAAACTGTATATGTATGTTGTAATATGATGTTACAGGAGTGTCATCTGAAGGATTCTGAGAAGGTTAGTGAAAAAATTTATATATTTTGGCGATGATATGATATCGCTCTCTTTGGCTAGAATCAGTGCTCGGGTAACGTTTGCATATGTGGTATGCTAATATAACGATTTATTGTGTTTTCGCCGTAAAACACTTAGAAAATCTGAAATGTTGTCTGAATTCACAAGATCTGTGTCTGTCCATTGCTATGTGCTGTGTATTTTTAAGAAATGTTTCATGATGAGTAAATTGGTAATACACGTTGCTGTCTATAGTAATTCTAGGAGCTTTGGTGAGATTTGTGATGCTGGCTGCAATGGCAAACTATGATTTATACCTGAAATATGCACATTTTTCTAACAAAACCTATCCTATACCATAAATATGTTATCAGACTGTCATCTGATGAGTTTTTTTCTTGGTTAGTGGCTATCAATATCTTAGTTTAGCCGAATTGGTGATAGCTACTGGTGTTGAGAGAAAATGGTGGACAAGAAAAATGTTGATTTTTGCTAACGTGTTTAGCTAATAGATTTACATATTGTGTCTTCCCTGTAAAACATTTTAAAAATCTGAAATGGTGGCTTTATTCACAGGATCTGCATCTTTCATTAGGTGTCTTGGACTTGTGATTTAATGATATTTAGATGCTACTATTTAATTGTGACGCTATGCTAGCGATGCTAATCAGTGTGGGGGGGGGGGGGGGGGGGGGGGGGTGCTCCCAGACCCGGGGTAGGTGCTCGTTAGAGGTTAACCGACTTGCCAAAACTATAGTTTGTTAACAAGAAATTTGTGGAGTGGTTGAAAAACGAGTTTTAATGGCTCCAACCGAAGTGTATGTAAACTTCCGACTTCAACTGCATCTGGTTAGCCTCAAACACAGCCAAGGCAGAGATGAGTTGCTGACACCGAGACGCGTGTGGACAGCAGTGGACGAAATAAATTCTGGCTTATTGTCGAATGTCATTACACTTTTTGTTGTTTTGTGTAACAGCTGTCTATTTTAGATGTGGAGTTCAGTGTAGCCCTAAATATTATTAACCACAATCTGTTGTTGAGAAAACATGTTTTATGGCTTTTCAAGCTCTGTCATATCAGGGATTAAGCGCTATCTATCTATAATGTCTCTAATGTCAAACATCTAGGTTGTGGTGTACCGCAGGGAAGCTCTCTAGGCTCTCTACTCTTTTCGATTTTTACCAATGACCTGCCACTGGCATTTACCAGTTAAATGTAACTAAATGTAATCTACGTAAATCCCAAAGTAATGATTTATCCTGAGAGGACCATGAACAATAACTAGTAATGCTGCATACTCAAAGGTTAAAATCTCAACTCTGTGTCTGTGGGAACCAGGGCTATCTCTCAATGCAAGCCATATCTTTCAATGCAAGACATTTTGATCTACGGTGTCCACAGATCAATTTATAAGCAAAAATGCCAGTCCGAAATAGTACCAGAACCATGAAGGTCCCCTAAACAGGGGACTTTACATCTAAGAGGTTTTAACAAAACCTGTGTGTTCATGTATGCAGATTATTCAACCATGTACGTGTCAGCAATCACAGCTAATGAAGTCACTGAAACCCTTAATAAGGAATTGCAGTCAGTTTTGGAATGGGTGGCCAGTACCAAACTGGTCCTGAACATCTCTAAAACAAAGAGCATTGTATTTGGTACAAATCATTCCCTAAGCTCTAGACCTCAGCTGAATCTGGTAATGAATGGTGTGGCTGTTGAACAAATTGAGGAGACTTACTTGATATTAACTTCGATTGTAAAGTATCATGATCAAAACCTATCAATTCAAGGTCTGTCCATAATAAAGAGATGCTCTGCTTTTGACAACACACTCCAAAAAGCAAGTCCTGCAGGCTCTATTTTTGTCTTATGTTGATAATTGTCCAGTCAAAAAAAAAAAAAAAAAAAAAAAAATCTGTGTAGGGTGTCGTCCTTCGGATGGGACGTTAAACGGGTGTCCTGACTCTCTGAAGTCATTAAAGATCCCATGGCACTTATCGTAAGAGTAGGGGTGTTAACCCCGGTGTCCTGGCTAAATTCCCAATCTGGCCCTCATACCATCATGGTCACCTAATAATCCCCAGTTTACAATTGGCTCATTCATCCCCCTCCTCTCCCCTGTAACTATTCCCCAGGTCGTTGCTGCAAATGAGAACGTGTTCTCAGTCAACTTACCTGGTAAAATAAAGGTAAAATAAAAATAATAAAATGTGGTCAAGTGCTGCAAAGGAAGACCTAGTTAAGCTGCAGCTGGCCAGGAAGAGAGTGGCACATCTTGCTATTCATTGTAATCAGAGGGAAAATATAAATACTATGCATGCCAGTCTCTCTTGGCTAAGAGTTGTAGAGAGACTGACTGCACTGCTTCTTCTTTTTATAAAAAACATGAATGTGTTAAATTCCAAATTCCTTGCAGAGTCAACTTACACACAGCTCTGACACACACACTTACGCCACCAGGGGTATTTTCAGTGTCCCCAAATCCAGAACAAATTCAAGAAAGCATACAGTATTACATATTAGCATTATTGCATGGAACTCCCATCTCATATTACTCAAATGAACAGCAAACCTTATTACAAAAAACAGATAAAGCACCACCTCACGGCACAAAATATCTGACCTAGATATTTTAGGTGTATGTATTGAGACACTACATGACCAAAAATATGTGGACACCTGTTCGTCGAACATCTCATTCCAAATTAATGGGCATTAATATTGAGTTGGTCCCACCTTTGCTGCTATAACAGCCTCCACTTTTCCTGGAAGGCTTTCCATTAGATGTTTGAACATTGCTGATGGGACTTGCTTCCATTCAACCACAAGAGCCTTTGTGAGGTTGAGCACTGATGTTGGGCGATTAGGCCTGGCTCACAGTCGGCGTTCCAACTCATCCCAAAGGTGTTCGTTGGAGTTAAGGTCATGGCTCTTTGCAGGCCAGTCAAGTTATTCCACACTGATCTCGAGAAAACATTTCTGACTGGACCTCGCTTTTTCCACGGGTGCATTGTCATGCCTTCCCCAAACTGTGGCCACAAAGTTGGAAGCACAGAATCATCTAGAATGTCAGTGTATGCTGTAGTGTTAAGATTTCCCTTCATTGGAACTAAGGTGCCCCCCCCGAACCATGAAAAGCAACCCCAGACCAATATTTCTCCTCCACCAAACTTTACAGTTGTCACTATGTATTGGGGCAGGGAGCATTCTCCTGGCATGCGCCAAATTCAGATTTGTCCATCGGACTGCCAGATGGTGAAGCGTGATTCATTACTCCAGAGAACGCGTTTCCACTGCTCCAGAGTCCGATGGCGGCGAGCTTTCCACCACTCCAGCCAGCGCTTGGCATTGTGCATGGTGATCTTAGGCTTGTGTGCAGCTGCTCGGCCATGGAAACCCATTTCATGAAGCTCTTGACGAACAGTTCTTGTGCTGACGTTGCTTCCTGAGGCGCTTGGAACTCAGTAGTGGGTGTTGCAACTGAGGACAGACTCGGTGGTCCCTTTCTATGAGCTTGTGTTTCCCATCTCTTTGGGGCTGAGCCGTTGTTGCTCCTAGATGTGTCCACTTCACAATAACAGCACTTACAGTTGACCGGGGCAGCTCTAGTAGGGCAGAAATTTGATGCACTGACTTGTTGGAAAGGTGGCATCCTATAACGATGCCATGTTGAAAGTCACTGAGCTCTTCAGTAAGGCCATTCTACTGCCAATGTTTGTCTACGGAGATTGCATGGCTGTGTGCTGGATTTTATACACCTGTCGGCAATGGGTGTGGCTGAAATAGCCAAATCCACTCATTTGAAAGGGTGTCCACATACTTTTGTATATATAGTGTGTGTAGTCTATGTGTGCCTTTTTTTTCTCGGATGTAGATTTGTCCTTGAGCTGTTCTTGTCTATTAATGTTCTGTATAATGTCATGTTTCATGTTTTGTGTGGCCCCCCGAACAGTAGCTGCTGCTTTCACAACAGCTGATACGGAGCCTAACAAAATTCCACATAAATCAATAGAATGATCTATGCAACATCAACAATCTAGTTGACATCGGTAAAGTTCTCTCTTTTGTGCTTCTCTCACCGGGATGAGGACATTTAGGGAGGAGATTTCTGAGTGACATCAGTTGGACCGGTTTAAAGGAAATTAAAATCTGTAAAAACGATCCAACATGTTTGATGATCATATTTTAGTTTGTTTGGGTGCATATTTTATGTGGTTGAAAATTAAGTACTGTCAGCTTTTATGTCGCTGAAAGAAAATGTGAGTTTAGGCTACACAATAGATCACTGAGCACGCAATCGCATTCTGTCAAGATGCTGAAATAAATAAATAATATTTCTCCACTCCTGTTCCCGAAACAAAATGTGCATTTGAGCTATCATTTTACTGCATTTGGTCTATCATTTTACTGTGAGAAACATTTTAATTCTGCAGGAGTTAATACTATAAAAGGCTACATGTGAGGCCTACAGTTATTGTCCAGACTTACTATTACAACTATTAAGCTACTCAACTCTAAAATAATGTTGGCATCCATACAGTGCCATTTGATAAATGCATAGAGACCACTTACAAAACACCAAAAAGTTTTATGAATGACATCATTCATTAGTCCTACACTGCTGTCTGTGCGTGTTGGCAAAAATGTCAGTGTTATCGCTGAACTGCACAGCATTTTGTAGCGTTACAATTTTTTTATCTTTGGAGCTTATTCCACAAGTTTTCAAGTCTATTCGTAAATGTTTCATGTGACTGACATGCTGTAATAATAAATAGTGTCATAGCCTTTTCTTGAAATCAATGTTTTAATTATTGTGATAGGATCATATTTCATGGAATGGCGTACCCCCACAATTTATTTGACTGATACTCGGTATTCCAGCTTACTTTCACCCCTGGTTGTCAGACACCCTTATTTGCCCACACATTGTCAGACACCCATTCAAAATCATATTTTCCTAACCCTTAACCCCTGACCCAACCCCAACTCCTAAACCTAACCCTAATTCTAACTTTTACCCTAAAGCTAATTTAAGCCTTTTTCCTTGTGGGGACCAACGAAATGTCTCCACCTGTCCGAACCTTCCTTTACTATCCTTGTGAGGCCTTTTGAAAGCAGATTTGAAAACATACCCTTATGTTTCTTTTCAGATGTCATGGCAATTTGCATTTGAGAATTGTATTGTAGATATAGATATAGGTGATATAGACACAGGCTGTGCAACACACATGGCCGACCTTTGTTTATTGCGAAGTAGTGGTTTCTTCTGGATGTCGGTTGTCATGGAAACCATGTGCTTTGGTAAGAGCTTTACATAATCCACAATAGATATCATCAGGGTCATGTTCAGTAGGGGAAAAAAGTATTTTGAAATGGAGTGAAACGAGGAGGTACTACCTTCACTAACAGCGTGGCCATGAGTAAGAACACAAGTTCTTATGATGTGGCTACTCCACCCACACGACTTGTTCGTTTCCGGCTCAGGATCCACAACGTGTTTCTTTCACAGATACATAGGATTAGATTATGGAATTCATTCATTTCCACTCTATCTTCAAAATCTGTCTGTGGACACTTTCCCCTAATGTGAATCCATCTATGCATAAGCTGTCAATGCGTTGGTCTTTGAACACTGCTACTCCCCAGGCCTACACTCAGACTCAATATAGATCTCACTGATCCAGATGTTGTTTGTGTAGAGCCACAGACAACATATTGTCTTTGTTGGATCCATTAGATGAAAAAATGCCCCAATATATTATGACCTAGAAAAAGACTTCATCCAACAAGTAAGATATGACTTGAATCAACACATTCACAAACTGGTACATTACAGACAGTATAGGCCCAATTGAGACATTAGACAGGCATTTCAAACTACAGTGTGGCACCATTGGTATCATTTTATGTTACCATATGGTATTACTTTAGTATGAATAAAAACATATTTCTGGCGAATAACATCTTGTCTTCATACAGTATATCCTTGGAAAATAGTCATGAAATGCCAACAAAGTCATGTTTTGTGTTCTTCCCAAGAACACTTTGTCCTCATTTTAAACGTAATCGAATTATTGTGAAACATGCACACAGCCATTTATTCCTGGTCTGAGAACGTTCTCTCCTTTGGGTAAGTCAGGAAAGTCTCTGATTGGTCTTTAGGTCATGCACTGCGTTATGGTGACACCTAGAGGTTTGCCACAGTCAGACATGCCTTGGTTGTGGAGGTGGGTTGCATTATTCTCACGTCTTTACCAGATGAGCAGGAGATGTGACAACATTGACAAAATCAGACGGATGTCTTGGCTAAAGCAAAGACAGTGGGTGCATAGGGATCGCATCGACTGCGAGAAGGAAAGTTAGAAGTTCGAATCATTCATTGAAACACAAAGCCTGAGTTTGTGAATCTCGTATCCATCATAAAGAAAGTGAATGATTATGGAAATGCAGCCTTTCTTTCCCCCTGGAGATTCATCCATTTCCTGATGACAGTTGCGGTAATAAGTGAATGCAGGGCCGGCATTATAATCCCCTTCTCTTCACTCCCACTGGGAACATTTCCAGCGTCTCAAATTGATTTATGATCGTTCGCGCAATATAGAAAAAATTAATAGTGCAATATCCTCAAAGTAATAGAAAGACCTTAGTTGAGTTTTGTCATATTTCGATCGTGCACTCTTAGAGGTGATGTGTTGAAAACAACACCAAAAAAAAATGGTTCTTAGATCTGTAACAAATGTTGTGTGGATTGTACCATAAATGTAAAAAAAAAAGAACACATCCTGGAGGGGACCTTTGGTAATAGTGGGGCCCGAAGCAGTCATTTCTTTTCAAATCACTCAATCAAATGTATTTAAAAAGCCCTTTTTACAACAGCCACTGTCACAAAGTGCTATACAGAAACACAGCCTAAAACTCCAAATAGTAATCAATGCAGATGTAGAAGCACAGTGGCTAGGAAAAAGTCCCTAGAAAGACAGGAACCTAGGAAGAAACCTAGACCAGTCCTCTTCTCGCTGTGCCGGGTTGAAATTATAACAGAACATGGCCAAGATGTTCAAACGTTTATAGATGACCAGCAGGGTCAAATAATAATAATAATCACAGTGGTTGTAGAGTGTGCAACAGGTCAGCACCTCAGCCGAGCATTCAGAGGTCGAGACAGCAGGTGCGCTATAGAGAGAGAGTCAAAAACAGCAGGTCCGGGACAAGGTAACACATCTGGTGAACAGGTCAGGGTTTCCCGCAGGCAGAACAGTTGAAACTGGAGCAGCAGCACGACCAGGTGGACTGGGGACAGCAAGGAGTCATCAGGCCAGATAGTCCTGAGGCATGGTCCCAGGGCTCAGGTCCTCCGGGAGGGGAGAGAGAGAGAGAGAATTAGAGGGAGCATACTTAAATTGACACAGGACACAGGATAAGACAGGAGAAATACTCCAGATATAACAGACTGACCCTAGCCCCCCTACACATAAACTATTGCAGCATAAATACTGGAGGCTGAGACGGGAGGGGTCGGGAGACACCGAGGGGGGCGCCAAACCCAGACAGGAAGATCACGTCAGTGACTCAACCCACTCAAGTGACGCACCCCTCCTAGGGACGGGACGGAGGAGCACCAGGAAGCCAGTGACTCAGCCCCCATAATAGGGTTAGAGGCAGAGAATCCCGGTGGGGAGAGGGGAACCGGCCAGGCAAGGACAGCAAGGGTGGTTCGTCGCTCCAGTGCCTTTCCGTTTACCTTCACACCCCTGGGACAGACTACACTCAATCATCGGACCTACTGAAGAGATGAGTCTTCAATAAAGACTTAAAGGTTGAGACCGAGTATGCGTCTCTCACATGAATAGGCAGACCAATCCATAAAAATGGAGCTCTATATGAGAAAGCCCTGCCTCCAGCTGTTTGCTATGAAATTCTAGGGACAATTAGGAGGCCTGCGTCTTGTGACCATAGCGTACGTGTAGGTATGTACGGCAGGACCAAATTGGAGAGATGGGTAGGAGCAAGCCCTTGTAATTCTTTGTAGGTTAGCAGTAAAACCTTGAAATCAGCCCTGCCTATCTACTGGAGAAATATGATCAAATTCTTTGGTTATAGTCAAGATTCTAGCAGCTGTGTTTAGAACTATTTGAAGTTTATTTAGTGATTTATCTGGGTAGCCGGAAAGTAGAGCATTGCAGTAGTCTAATCTAGAAGTGACAAAAGTGTGGATAAACTTTTCTGCATCATTTTTGGACAGAAAGTTTCAGATTTTTGCAATGTTACGAAGACATACAAAAGCTGTCCTTGAAGTCATGAAGTGAAAGCCATCCTTGGGGAATGCTGCTTTTTAGTTAGCTTTGCGAAAGTATCAAAAATACATTTTGGATTGTACTTATTCTCCTTAATTAAGTTGGAAAAATAGGATGATCGAGCAGCAGTGAGGGCTCTTCGATATTGCACGGTACAGTCTTTCCAAGCTAGTCGGAAAAATTCCAGTTTGGTGGAGCGCCATTTCCGTTCAAAATTTCTGAATCCTTGCTTCAGAACTCGGATATTTTCTGTATACTAGGGAGCTATTTTCGAATTGCATCTAGGTTATTACGCAAGGTTAAATTTAGTTCCTCAGTTAGGTGGTTAACTGATCCCTGTGCTAGTGGCAGACGGCATCACTCCGTCAAGGGAAATATAATATTATTTCTATCAAAGATAGCTACATATATATCAGGATGTTGAGCATTCCTGGAAGTACTCAGAATTGATGTAAACATTACAACATAGCTTGTCCCCAAAAAAGTGCCAAACTTACCCCGGGTATGGGGACAGGGTAAATTAAGCCGCCTACACATTTCTGTACTGAATAAAATATTACCACTACCTTTTTAAAACCATGTCTATCTTTATTTCCCAAACACAATTCAACACAATCACAGTAGCTTTTTTGTCTTTTAATAATTTTAGGCATATTTTAAATACAGGCTTAACACCTAACAAACACATTGTACTTAAATAAAAAAACACTTAACATAGGCCAGGCCCTGTTGTTACCTCATTTCCCAGTGATAACACCTTGCATATGCCCGGGAAGAAAACAATTCTATTTGCTCAAGTTGCCATTGGCTCAACTTACCCCAGCGCAAATATTTTGACTATATTAGCCCACACAGGTACAAAAGAATGCACTTTCATGCTAGGTTTAGGACCTCATATTGAAGCTTATAGATACCTCAATTGATGTTAAGAAAAACATCTTAAAAATTATCTACTTTGGTTTAGACACAAGAATCATGAAACCTCTGACACAATAAATTAATTTGACATGGTGAAATCTGTTTTTTTGGACCTAACTTGCCTACCACTTTTTCCATGTTGTTTTTTTCCCCTCACAGACTCAATAAAATATGACTTCTTCCTAAATCTTTGCTCAAATGTTTTGTGTATGGTTTCCTAGAAACAATGGTGGCTCAATTGACCCCTTTGGCTCAACTCACCACACTCTCCCCTACACCAAAACAAACACTTCTTACTTTGTTAATATGTTTGTTTTGAAGATAATCAACAATCAAGTATGTCATATTATTCAGAACACTAGACTTTATAATAAAACAATGCAATCTCCATTGTACTACTTTTATTTCCTCCTCACCAGCAGGCCTAACTTGTTCTTTAAAAACATGTATTATACTTTTTGCATGGAGCTCAGTTGTCAAATATTTGAAATGGTTTACTTTAAAATGGCAGAGCTACATGGAATCAATTCAATAGATCATGAATGATCATATTGGGAGGAAATTCACACGTTTTATACACTCATATGCACAAGTAGTAAAACAAATCCATATTTTGGGATACAAATGAAATCAAAGTATGTTTGTGCCAGGGGTTGGAACTGCTTCAGAGAACAGAATTTTCGATGAACCGAATCAGAACCAGGTGTGAAAGTGGTCTGTACTATTCCGGAACACAGAACCGTTATTTTAAAAGCACGGGAACTGGTTATTAACGTTCTTTTACATTCCGGGCCTTTTGAGGGCTTTGCAAAGCCCTCACTTTATCACTCAGAAAAGTATTCCAGTGTCTCTGCCTGCCAGCTGAAAACCAATGCCAGCGTGTGTGCGTGTTTAGGCTACCTGCCTATCCCCTCCGAAGCATAGTCTACTGTAGCTAGCAAGCTCTGGTCCTACGGCCATCTCTCAGACATTCAAAGTTCCTTCATAGAAGCCGTGGGCCTAATTCAGGCCTAAACAACAAGACGCCCAGTGCGTCAAGTCTCCTCCTACTTGCTCTCCTCCTCTTGCTTTCTACCCACCTGAAAAATGTGCATCTCATGCTACTCTTGTTTGTACAATGCATGTAAATAGCTTGCCCGCTCCATAGCAAGCTGCTTTATCCGCATTGGTGAAGTAATTTAATGTTGAGGTAAATGTAAAAAAATGCCCAATTCAGAAGTTTAAAAGGAAGAGGAACCAGTTCAGAACTTTATTTTGCTAGTCGTAACCATGGAATGGAAAAAAATTTATGTTTATTTTCATAATGAAACAATTGGAAAATAATTACAGTTCCAACCCCTGGTTTGTGCACAACATTATGTTTGTAGCCTAATCCTCCATGGTTTTGCAATAATATGCGTATACTTTGCGTTACCACTAGGGGGAGCTGCAAGCATGCGCCTCTCTTGTGCGCAATAAAGGTTGCTTCGCTACCACACCTACAACGGAAACACAATCATAGCCTCGGATTCACAGGTGGACATGTTAGAACAGGTTAGTGTAGTTTTTGGTGCTCTTTGAAACCAGCAACTGATGGTAAAAACCCGACTTCTCAACACAGAGGTTGAAACATTCATAACTGATGGGCACTACATCAACATAAATTGTTTTGCAATCTCGGGAGAAAATAGAATGTCTACGTTGCACAGTAATATCTCTATCGCTAACATGTCTGTGGTGGCAGGTAGCCTCGTTGTTAGAGCCGAAAGGTTGCTAGATCCAATCCTCGAGCTGACAAGGTAAAAATCTGTCGTTCTGAACAAGGCAGTTAAACCCACTGTTCCTAGGCTGTCATTGTAAATAAGAATTTGTTCTTAATAACTGACTTGCCTAGTTAAATAAAAAATAAAATATCTCATTGTTTATTTTAGGGATGAGGAGACTCTTCATGATTCATTTAGTAAAAGGGAGTTATCATAGTCATTGCTTCAAACATTAACTTCTGTGCTGCACAGGTGTGTGAATCGTCTTTCTTTGTCTTTATAGTGCAATACACTTTGTGGTTTCTTTAACTTCTTATGGCTGCAGGGGCAGTATTGAGTAGCTTGGATGAAAGGTGCACAGAGGTGCCCAGAGTAAATGGCCTGCTCCTCAGTCATAGTTGCTGATATATGCATATTATTATTAGTATTGGATAGAAAACACTTTGATGTTTCTAAAACTGTTTGAATTATGTCTGTGAGTATAACAGAACTCATGACAGGCAAAAACCTGAGAAAAAATCCAAACAGGAAGTGGAAATTCTGAGGCTGGTCGATTTTCAACCAAGATCCCATTGAAATCACAGTGAGATATGGATGAGTTTGCACTTCCTACGGCTTCCACTAGATGTCAACAGTCTGTAGAACCTTGTCTGATGCCTTTACTGTGAAGGGGGGCCAAATGAGAGGGGAATTAGTCAGGTCTGCCATGACCTGATCATTCTTTGACCATGCGCGTTCACATGAGAGGGAGCTGTTCCATCGCTCATCTGAAGTCAATGTAATTCTCCGGTTGGAACGTTATTCAAGATTCATGTTAAAAACATTCTAAAGATTGTTTGACATGTTTCTACGGACTGTTACGGAACTTTTGGACATTGTCAGGTTTTAGTGAACGCGCTTCCCTGACGTTGGATTTGTTTACCAAACACGCTGCAGAAATAGCTATTTGGACATAAATGAGGGACAATTCCGATAAAAACGAACATTTCTTGTGGAAGTGGGAGTCCTGGGAGTGCATTTCGATGAAGATCAGCAAAGGTAAGTGGAGATTTATAATGCTTTTTATGAGTTTTGTTGACTGCACAATTTGGGCGGGTAACTGTATGGCTTGCTTTTGTGGCTGAATGCTGTTTTCAGATGATTGAATATTGTGTTTTGCCGTAAAGCTTTTTGAAATCTGACACAGCGCTTGCATTAACAACAAGTGTATCTTTAATTCTATGTAAAACTTGTATCTTTCATCAAAGTTTATGATGAGTATTTCTGTTATTTGACGTGGCTCTCTGCAATTTCTCTGGATATTTTGGAGGCATTTCTGAACATTTGGGATATAAATATGAACTTAATCGAACAAGACACATATGTATTGTGTAACATGAAGTCCTATGAGTGTCATCTGATGAAGATCATCAAAGGTTAGTGATTCATTTTATCTCTATTTGTGCTTTTTGTGACTCCTCTCTTTGGCTGGAAAAATGGCTGAATTTTTCTGTGAGTTGGTGGTGACCTAACATAATCGTTTGTGGTGCTTTCGTTGAAAAGCCTATTTGGAATCGGACACTTTGGTGGGATTAACAACAAGATTACCTTTAAAATTGTATAAGACACATGTATGTTTGAGGAACTTTAATTATGAGATTTCTGTTGTTTTGAATTTGGCGCCCTGCACTTTCACTGGCTGTTGTCATATCGATCCCGTTACCGGGATTGCAGCCATTTAACACAGAAGAGGTCACAGTTATGCCTAAATTCGACACAAAACCAACAAGGAAGTCTGCAGTGTTGAGAGCAGTTGTATGAAACCAATCAATGTCAAAGAAAGCTCTCAACTATGCCAGCCCGCTCTTAATTTCTGTTCATTTCGACTCACCATACAATTGGCATAGGAACTGTGCATTAGTTAGCTAGCTAAGGTCAATGAGAACAAAATGGCGTCTCAGATTATTTTTTATTTCTGTTATAAATGACCAACTGTCATTAATCCCTTTAAAAACAGCCTATGTGGCATCAATATGAAACAGAAAAATGCATTCTAATATCAAAATTGACTACAAAGTTTAAATAGGATCATTTGTCATAAAGTCAGTCTCGTCTAAATTGGAGTTTGGAACCACGAGTAAATGAACGTTAGGATTACAATTATGTCAACAATTCATGCCCCCTTTTGCCAAACTCTACGTGCAAATCGCCCCTCCGCCCACTTCGTTTACCTTCATTGAATGGGGCTCCTTTGTTGCATCGCCCCGCCGTGTTCAAAGGATCACAGACGTCGTGACCATGCTTTCTGATTGACCATGCTTTCGGCTCCGGTTCGATAATGCATGCTTCCAGCAGGATGCACGGTCAACTATGGTTTGTATGCTCTGCTGAAGGACCCTACCATGCGGAATAGCTAGTTGGAGTTTGTTGGTCTCCAATGGTGGTGAGTATACTGGTAACTAGACCATAGACTGTTGGTTATGTATCTGGTTATGTATACTTTAATAATCATTATCACTATCATCGCTAGCATAGCTGACATTAGCTAGGCTACGTACATGATACTCGAATTTGCCCTCTACCCATCATGGGGTTGCTACAACCTAGCCTACAACTGAACGTTTATAACGTAGGTGCACAAATCGAGAGAGACAAAAGTGAGTAATCAAGGTGACAAACAGTGACACATTCAATACCGCCTTGCACACTCTTGCCTGCATCTAGCTGATCTGAGGTGTAATCATTAGACTGAACAGTTGCAAAACAAGAGTTTCTTTTGGAAAAATGTATGTAGGTCCATCCCGGTTCCTTTCCATTTAAGAAACATTTTGCAACGGAATCGGCAGAATGAATACAACCCTGAACACCCACACACACTTCACTTTCATTGCAGCCACATACAGCATCATCACCTTGCTCATTGTAAAATTCCTTCTCGCATCTACAGGCTCTCCTCCTCTCACCTTTTCCCCTTCACTTGCGGACACAACTGTCTGTGTCCAGGCACAAAAACCTCTTCAAGCCAAACCTTTCTACCATAATTGAAAACCACTACAGAGCCTATATCGTTGTCACCATATTCGCTAACGTCATAGTCAACAAATTCTAATTAACGCTTTAGTAAACCCACAATCCAATCACGCAGTACAGTGTACAGCAAGCAGTTTAGCAGTTACATTGGTGTGCCCCGGTGGTAATAAATTAATAAAACGGAAAGCTTACCTTGGAAAAGTTAGTGTTGGATAGCCTTAGCTATTTCCTCTCTGTTTGAGTCAGGTTGTTGAGTAGGCTCAATTAGCTGCATTAACTAAGTGAGTGATGTAAGCTTCTGTATTTATTTTCTTAGTCAACCTTGTGTTCTGTTTCATTGTGTTCTTGAACGTAGCCCCGTATCTTTGTGTTCTTGAATGTAGCGCTGTCTTTCATTTTTGTTCATTGATTTCACCTGTGTTAGTTACTCAGCTGGTCTCACCAACTCCTTATTTAGTTCAGTTCATTCTGTTTGTGCCTTTGTGAAATATTATTCGTTTTGACTCTACTAAGGCTTTTCCTAGCTGGTTCGTGAGAACAAGTTGTAGCCTTCAGTCCTAGTTTTGATTCACCTGCCCGTTTTCCTGCCTGTGACCACGATTCCTGCCTCCTGCGAAGACGAAATAAACACCTGCCGTGCTCTGCGCTCTGTGCGTGAATCTACACCTTTTTTTACACCTTGAGTATTCATTACAAGTGAAAGGTAAACGAAGATGATGAAAAAAATACAACTACATATCTCTTTCTGCTGCTTCTCCTTTATTTTTGAAAAAATGTATTTGTTCAAAACGGTTCAACTATTTTCTTTCTCTCTTTGTGTCAACTACTCACCACACTTTATCCACTGCAGTGCTAGCTAGCTGTAGCTTATGCTTTCAGTACGATATTTATTCTCTGATCCTTTGATTGGATGGACACCCTGTCAGTTCATGCTGCAAGAGCCCTGATAGGTTGGAAGACGTTCTCCTGGAAGTTGTCATAATTCCTGTGTAAGTCTATGGACGGGGGTGAGAACCATGAGCCTCCAAGGTTTTGTATTAACCTGTTGAGGCTGGGGGCGCTGTTGTCACTATTTATGCTAATCGTGTAATTTTTGAAACGGCTTCCCACAAAATTCTTGATCGTACAATATGCATGTTATTATTATTATTGGATAGAAAACAGTCTATAGTTTCTATAGGAGTTGAAATTTTGTCTCTAAGTGGAACAGAACCCATTCTACAGCAATTTCCCTGACATGGAGTCAGATTTCAGAAATTTTGGCCCCTGATCTGGAGTCAGTTAAAAGGCCACTGTTATTGCTATGAGTATACGGACACTGCTTACGTCTTCCCCTGGATGCCCTTACGTGATGACGATTTGAATGGGGTCGATTGCGCGTTCACAGGCACTATAAATTAAAAAACCCTGTAGCTAGCAACTCTTTTTTTGGTGCGTCACGCGCGTGGAGGACACCGACCCGCACCTGTTCCAAGCATTAGTGTTGGGAGTAATCTTTCTCCGGTCATGTTAAGACTCGTTATAGGAGTTAAAAACATCATAAGGTAGTTAATTTAAAGCGTTTTATAGCAATTTATATCCGTTTAGTGCGATTTTGGGACATTTATTTCTGAAACGCTGTGAATCGCCGGGCACGCTTCCAGTTCATGCTGAACGCAGTTGGCATTTCCACATGGCAAGAGGACAGCTTTCCACCAAAAGACGATTAGACCCAAGAAAGGATCCTTTGCCCAAGATACTGATGGAAGAACAGCTCAAAGTAGGACATTTTTATTATGATAAATCGTGTTTCTGTCGAAAAATGTTAGTGGCTTAGGACGCCACTAACATTGGCTTAGGGCTTAGGACGCCACAAGGATAATTTAAAAAATGTAATTCCGCGATTGTATTAAGAATTAAATTGTCTATCAATCGATGTCCACCCTATATTTTTTAGTCACGTTTATGAGTATTTATGTATAAGAGTAGATCACTGTCTAATATGGCGCACGGACATTTTCTCACCAGCTGGGCTACTTTCCCCATTGTCTAACCATGATTTTGGTGGCTAAATATGCACATTTTCGAACAAACTGTATATGCATGTTGTAATGTGATGTTACAGGGGTGTCATCTGAAGAATTCTGAGAAGGTTAGTGAAAAAAATAATATATTTTGGCGATGTTGACGTTATCGCTCACTTTGGCTAGAATTAATGCTGGGGTAATGTTTGCACCTGTGCTATGCTAATATAACGATTTATTGTGTTTTCGCTGTAAGACACTTAGAAAATCTGAAATATTGTCTGTATTCACAGGATCTGTGTCTTTCGATTAGTGTATGCTGTGTATTTTTACGAAATGTTTGATGATTAGTAAGTAGGTAAACACGTTGCTCTATGTAGTTATTCTAGTCCATTTGTGACGGTGGGTGCAATTGTAACCTATGCCATCTACCTGAAATATGCACATTTTTCTAACAAAACCTATCCCATACCATAAATATGTTATCAGACTGTCATCTGATGAGTTTTTTTCTTGGTTAGGGGCTATAAATATCTTAGTTTAGCCGAATTGGTGATAGCTACTGGTGTTGGTGGACAAATAAAAGATGGTGGATTATGCTAATGTGTTTTTAGGTAATAGATGTACATCTTTACATATTGTGTCTTCCCTGTAAAACATTTTAAAAATCGGACATGTTGGCTGGATTCACAAGATCTGTGTCTTTCATTAGCTGTATTGGACTTTAATGTGTGAAAGTTAAATATTTAAAAAAAAATTTTTTTTTTGAATTTCGCGGCTCTGCCTTTTCAGTGGGGGTGGGGGGGGAGTGCCGCTAGCGGCACCCTCATCCTAGACAGGTTAAAGTCAGAGGAGGATGGAAAATAGCTGTCCTCCATTTGCCACATTGTGCCATCCTAGAGGATGCTGTTGAGGCTACTGTAGACCTTCATTGCAAAACTGTGTTTTAATCAGTTATTTGGTGACAAATGCATTTTAGTATAGTTTGATCTAAAAAGGATACGTTTTTTAAATGTTTTTTTTTAGTTTTATGAAATTCACTGAGGAGGATGGTCCTCCCCTTTCTCTTTTGAGGAGCCGCAACTGCTTTATAGATCTAGGAGGGTGTCAGAAATACTTTAGTTATTTTTATAGTAGTTATTATGAGCGCAAAGGCTGGCTATAGTGTGAAAGAGCTAGGTTTTGATTAGTAAACAAGTTGTAGTTATGATGGCTTTGCCACTCACTGACCAATCAAGGCATTCCATGGCTTCGTACTACATGTGTTTGTCTCAAGTTCTGTAGGTTAGTGACGGGTCTTTGGTTGTCATCAACTCCAATTCTCATAGTCCATTGTGGATTGATGCTACAGTTTATTAAATAGCATTGGCTACAGTAAATAGTGATTGCAACAGTAAAACATCCAGTGTTTGCTCAATATGACAGTCAACGTTGTCATTGACTTCAACGAGTATGGCGTTTATGCATCGCACGTCACCTCTAATTGAACTGGTTGCATTAACGTTATTTTAACGTATTTCGAATTATATGAAATATATTCAAACATTTTCCAACAAAAGCTGTCTGTGCCAACCACTAAACACAGCCAATAGACAAAGCATACCAATTTTGGGGCACTTCAATATCATGGTTTGCATTTTCAATACCACAATAAATAGTTTCAAGGACAGCTTTTTTCCATCTACGTAACATTGCAAAAATCTGAAACTTTCTGTCCAAAAATGATGCAGAAAAATTAAACCATGCTTTTGTTACTTCTAGGTTATACTGCTGCAATGACCTACTTTCTGGCTACCCAGATAAAGTACTAAATATTCTGCATTTAGTGCTAAATACGGCTGCTAGAATCCTGAATAGAACCAAAAGATTTGATCATAGTACTCCAGTGCTAGCCTCCCTACACTGGCTTCCTGTTAAGGCAAGGGCTGATTTGAAGTTTTACTGCTAACCTACAAAGCATTACATGGGCTTGCTCCTACCTATCTTTCCGATTTGGTCCAGCCGTACATACCTACACGTACGCTACGGTCACAAGACGCAGGCCTCCTAATTGTCTCTAGAATTTCTAAGCAAACAACTGGAGGCAGGGCTTTCTCCTATAGAGCTCCATTTTTATGGAATGGTCTGCCTACCCATGTGAGAGACGCAGACTCGGTCTAAACCTTTAAGTCTTTACTGAAGACTCATCTCTTCAGTGGGTCCTATGATTGAGTGTAGTCTGGCCCAGGAGTGTGAAGGTAAACGGAAAGGCTCTGGAGCAACGAACCGCCCTTGTTGTCTCTGCCTGGCCGGTTCCCCTCTCTCCACTGGGACTCTCTGCCTCTAACCCTATTACAGGGGCTGAGTCACTGGCTTACTGGTGCTCTTCCATGCCGTTACTAGGAGGGGTGCGTCACTTGAGTGGGTTGAGTCACTGACGTGGTCTTCCTGTCGGGGTTGGCGCCCCCCTTGGGTTGTGCCGTGGCGGAGATCTTTGTGGGCTATACTCAGCCTTTTCTCAGGATGGTAAGTTGGTGGTTGAAGATATCCCTCTAGCGGTGTAGGGGATGTGCTTTGGCAAAGTGGGTGGGGTTATATCCTGCCTGTTTGGCCCTTTCCGGGGGTATCATCGGATGGGGCCACAGTGTCTCCTGACCCCTCCTGTCTCAGCCTCCAGTATTTATGCTGCAGTAGTTTATGTGTCGGGGGGCTAGGGTCACTCTGTTATATCTGGAGTATTTCTCCTGTCTTATCCGGTGTCCTGTGTGAATTTAAGTATGCTCTCTCAAATTCTCTCTTTCTTTCTCTCTCTCTCTCTCTCTCGGAGGACCTGAGCCCTAGGACCCTGCCTGTGGAATCCAGTGTCAGTGGAATTATGTTTTTAGTAAGTGTCTTGAGTCAATAAGTATTAACCCCTTTGTTATGGAAAGCATACATAAGTACAGGAGTAAAAATGTGCTTGTCAAGTCACATAATAAGTTGTATGGATTCACTCTGTGTGCAATAATAGTGTTTAACATTATTTTTAATGACTACCTCATCTCTGTACCCCACACATACTATTATCTGTAAGGTCCCTCAGTCGAGCAGTGCATTTCAAAAACAGGTTCGACCTTTTACTCAACAATACTAACCTAACTGACAGAGTAAAAAGAAGGATGCCTGTACTTAATGAAAGTATTCCAAAACATCATCCTGTTTGCAACAAGGCACTAAAGTAGTATTGCAAAAAAATGTGGCAAAGCAATTAACTTTTTGTTCCAAAATGTAATGTTTGGGGCAAATCCAGAACAACACATTACTGAGTACCACTCTTCATATGTTCAAGCATAGTGGTGGCTGCATCATGTTATGGGTATGCTTGTAATCGTTAAGGACTTTATAAAAAATAAATGGGAGGGGCTAAGCACACGCAAATTCCCAGAGTAAAAAACGGTTCATTCTGCTATCCACCAGACAATGGGAGATGATTTCACCTTTCATCAGGACAATAACCTAAAACACAAGGCCAAATCTACACTGGAGTTGCTTACCATTACCAGGAAGACAGGGAATGTTCCTGACTGTCCGAGTTACAGTTTTGACTTAAATCTGCTTGAAAATCTATGGCAATACCTGAAAATGGTTGTCTAGCAATGATCAACAACCAATTTGACAGAGTTTGAAGAATTGTGAAAATAATAATGTGCAAATGCTGCACAATCCAGGTGTTGAAATGTTTTAGAGACTTACCCAGAAAGACTCACAGCTGTAGTAACTGCCAAATGTGTTTGAATCGGGTGTGAATACTTATGTAAATTGGATATTTAATTTCTATAAACATTTTGTTACTTTGTCCTTATGGGGTATTGTGTGTTGATGGGTGGGAAAATGTTTTATCCATTTTGAATTCTGGCTGTAACACAAAATGTGGAATAAGTCAAGTGGTATGAATACTTTCTGAAGGAACTGTAGATAGACACATTACAGAGAGACAAAAAAGGTTCTACTGTACACACATTAGCCAGATTTGACATGATTTTTAAAAAGTTGTTATGGTTCGTATGGCTTTAAGTTGCTGTGGTAGTTCGTTCCACTCAAGAGCTGGTATATAAAAATGTGTTCCTAACAGATAGACTTATATTTAAAGCAGAGTTTCTGGTATCATGCTGGTGGACATTTCTAACAAATTAAAAATAGTTGGGTAGGTACCTGGGGGCTGAGTCCGTGATAATTATGTGGACCAGACCAAGTTTAATTAATACTACTATTTTTTTTTCGACAAATAGCCAGCCTAGCTGCTTAAAAGGCTTGACCTCCAGATGAATATGCGAGTGGAGTTTAAGTCCAATTCTAACAAGCTTGTTTTGGCTGGTCTGTAGCTTACTCTTCATTCTTCCCCAGGGCTGCTGGTGACCGATGATGTGCAGGCATAATCAAAGTGACACTGAACTAGTGCACTTGCCAGAGTCTTTATGGTGTCTATAGCTAGGTTTCCATTCAATCAGTCACAGATTTTCATGTGAATACTCTACAATCTGCATAAAAACAGTATGCATTTTGCAATCAAAGTCTTAATTTTATACTCACTTGCATTGTGGTGTTGTAGGCTAGTCTACAGTTGAAGTCGGAAGTTTGCATGCTGTTACGTCCGTCGTCGGAATGAGACCAAAGCGCAGCGTCAAAAGTGTTCATCATACTTTATTTGAATGAACACCAAAAACAACAAAGGAAAAAACTAACGTAATGTTCTGCAGGGCTATACAGCTACTGTGCAAAAACAACATCCCACAAACTAGGGTGGAAAAACAGGCTGCCTAAGTATGATTCCCAATCAGAGATAACGATAGACAGCTGCCTCTGATTGGGAACCATACCCGGCCAACAAAGAAGTAGAAAACTTGAATGCCCACCCAAATCACACCCTGACCTAACCAAATAGAGAAATAAAAAGGCTCTCTAAGGTCAGGGCGTGACAGTACCCCCCCCCCCCCCCCCCCCCCCCCAAAAGTGCAGACTCCGGCTGCAAAACCTGACTCTATGAGGGAGGGTCCGGGTGGGCATCTAGCCTCGGTGGCGGCTCCGCTTGCTGATCCCTCCGCTTCCGTGGAACCGGACCACTTGAGTGGATCGTCGCCAGAGGCTCCGGACCATAGATCGTTGCCGAAGGAACCGGACCGTAGATCGTCGCCGGAGGCTCCGGACCGTGGATCGTCGCCGGAGGCTCCGGACTACGGACCGTGGCCCGTCGCTGGAGGCTCCGGACTGCGGCCCATCTCAGGAGGTTCCGGACTGCGGGCCGTCTCAGGAGGTTCCGGACTGCGGGCCGTCTCAGGAGGTTCCGGACTGCGGGCCGTCTCAGGAGGTTCCGGACTGCGGGCCGTCTCAGTAGGTTCCGGACTGCTGGCCGTCTCAGGAGGTTCCGGACTGTGGACCGTCGTTGGAGGATCCGGACTGTGAAACTGTCGCCGGAAGCTCTGGACTGGAAACTGTCACCGGAAGCTCTGGACTGGAAACTGTCGCCTGAAGCTTTTGATTGGGGACTGTCGCTGAAAGCTCTGGACTGTGGAGGCGCACTGGAGGCCTGATGCGTGGGACCGGTATATGTGGCATCGGGCTGATGACACACACCTCAGGGCGAGTGCGCGGAGGAGGCACAGGACGCACTGGAGGTCTGGAGCGTAGAGCTGGTACACCCCGTCCTGGCTGGATGCTCACTTTAGTCCGGCAAGTTCGGGGCGCTGGCACAGGACGCACTGGAGACACGGTGCGTAGAACCGCATAACATGGTGCCTGAACGGTGACACACACCCCAGGGCGAGTGCGCGGAGGAGACACAGGATGCACCGGACTGGGGAGGCACACCGGAGGCTAGATGTGTGAAACAGATGCACATGACACCGGACTGGTGTCACACTACTCAGCACGCCCTCAACGCCAGCACCGCTCTCCAGAATCTTGCGTCGAGCTCCTCAGTCGACTCCCTGCCTGGCTCTGGTTCACCCCTCGGCCCCGCCGACCACTCCGTGTGCCGACTGCTATCTTTAATTCTGTCAAAAACACTTGTATCTTTTAACAATGTTTATTATGAGTATTTCTGTAAATTGATGTGGCTCTGTGCAAATTCACGGGATGTTTTGGAGGCAAAGCCAAATGTAAACTGAGGTTTTTGGATATAAATATGAACTTGATCGAACAAAACATACATGTTGTCCCGGGAGTGTCATCTGATGAAGAATATCAAAGGTTAGTGATTAATTTCTCTCTATTTCTGCTTTTTGTGATTCCTCTCTTTGGTTGGAAAACCCCTGTATGCTTTGTGACTAGTTGCTGACCTAACATAATGATATGTTCTGCTTTCGCAGAAAAGCCTTTTTGAAATTGGACACTGTGGTTGGATTAATGAGAATTTTATCTTTAAAATGGTGTCTAATACTTGTATGTTTCAGAAATTTGAATTATGAGATTTCTGTTGATTGAATTTGGCGACCTGCAATTCTATTGGCTTCATTGGCCGTTCCCAGACAGGTTAAAGAAAACAGAACTATGGATTACAGTTTTTCCTGGCCCATAGACTACTGTCAGGGTGAGGAACCATCTAACATTAAGTTGTATAATACTGAACTTTCCCTTTAAAATTTGAGAAGTATTCTGATACTGGGATGTTAAATATAGACACAGCCTTCAGCATATGATGTGCCACTTATGCCTATGAAGTAAAATTGTTTAAGGAACTGTCCCTAATACTCTTTGTAATTACAGAAACTGTGCACTCACTAAAGTGCTCTGTAACAACATTGTATTAACATGTTGATACTAGTGTAATTGCACCAATCGTAATCAGATAGAACGCATTGGATATCTCCAATAAGCAATTTTCCCTCTTCTGTGACTTCCAATTAAAATAAACACAGCAAAAATGAAATGTACTCACACTGTCAACTGCATTTATTTTCAGCAAACTTAACATGTGTAAATATTTGTATGAACATAATAAGACTCAACAACTGAGACAAACTGAACCAGTTCACAGACATGTGACTAACATGAATGGAACAATGTCTCCCTGAACAAGGGGGGGGGGGGGGGGTCAAAATAAAAAGAAACAGTCAGTATCTGGTGTGACAACCAGCTGCATTAAGTACTGCAGTGCATCTCCTCCTCATGAATTGCACCAGATCTGCCAGTTCTTGCTGTGAGATGTTACCCCACTGTTCCACCAAGGCACCTGCAAGTTACCGGACATTTCTGGGGGGGATGGCCCTAGCCCTCACCCTCCGATCCAACAGGTCCCAGACGTGCTTAATGGGATTGCGATCCGGGCTCTTCACTGGCCATGGCAGAACACTGACATTTCTGTCTTGCAGGAAATCACGCACAGAACAAGCAGTATGGCTGGTGGCATTGTCATGCTGGAGGGTCATGTCAGGATAAGCCTGCAGGAAGGGTACCACATGAGGGAGGAGGATGTCTTCCCTGTAACGCAAAGCATTGAGATTGGTTAATAAGTATTCAATCACAAGTATTCAAACTACAGACAGGTTAATAAGTATACCAATGAGTATTCAAAAACACCCCTAAGCTAGTCTACCTGCTTCAACAGCTAGCAAACTAACCAAAAATACAGAGGGTGGTCCACCCAGTTCTAACTAGTGTATTTAGACAAAGTTTACCTACGGGTAGTGTATGCCCATGGGCAACTTGTCTTGGTACCCCTTTTCCCACAATCAAACAAACAGTCAAACACCATAACCAAAACAATACTCACAGGTGGGACAAAGTGACCTGTAGGTGTAAAAACAAATGACAGCTCAAAGAGAGAGATATTGCGAGAGATTGAGACACAAAGAGATCGAGCTCTAGAGAAAACAACTGAATGCGTTTTTAAACCAAGGGAAAGGGGATGTGATTGGGTAATGGAAACAGGAGGAGGTGTGTCTTCTGATTAGCGACTGATTGGGGAATGATGATTGCCACCTGTGAGGGGAGAAGGAGAGAAAAGAAATACACACACAGAATACACAGACACAGGATACCTGTATTCGTACCAGACAACAAGCTCAGTCCGATGATGCTGTGACACACCGCCCCAGACCATGATGGACCTTCCACCTCCAAATCGATCCCGCTCCAGAGTACATGCCTTGGTGTAACGCTCATTCCTTTGACGATGAACGCAAATCTGACCATCACCCCTGGTGAGACAAAACTGCGACTCGTTTAGCGAAGAGCACTTTTTGCCAGTCCTGTCTGGTCCAGCGACGGTGGGTTTGTGCCCACAGGCAACATTGTTGCCGGTGATGTCTGGTGAAGACCTGCCTTATAACAGGCCTACAATCCCTCAGTCCAGCCTCTCTAAGCCCATTGCGGACAATCTGAGCACTGATGGAGGGATTTTGCGTTCCTGGTGTTCCATCCTGTACCTGTCCCGAAGGTGTGATGTTCGGATGTACCGATCCTGTGCAGGTGTTGTTACACGTGGTCTGCCACTGCGAGGATGATCAGCTGGCCATCCTGTCTCCCTGTAGCGCTCTTAGGCATCCCTCTTAGGCATCTCACAGTACGGACATTGCAATTTATTGCCCTGGCCACATCTGCAGTACTCATGCCTCCTTGCAGCATGCCTAAGGCACGTTCACGCAGATGAGCCGGGACCCTGGGCATTTTTCTTTTGGTGTTTTTCAGAGTCAGTAGAAAGGCCTCTTTAGTGTCCTAAGTTGTCATAACTGTGACCTTAATTGCCTACCGTCTGTAAGCTGTTAGTGTCTTAACGACCGTTCCACAGGTGCATGTTCATTCATTGTTTATGGTTCATTGGACAAGCACGGGAAACAGTGTTTAAACTCTTGACAATGAAGATCTCTGAAGTTATTTTGATTTTATGAATTATCTTTGAAAGACAGGGTCCTGAAAAAGAGATGTTTCTATTTATTCTGAGTTTATAAAGACACAAATATTTGCCCTCCTTAAATGGATGAAATCAATAATTGATTCTCTGTTGATAGTCATGGTCAATATTTTCAGCAAAATGCAAATCACAATCCCTCCCAAAACATTGTTTGTAAAGACAATATCAGAATACAACAATCAATAAAAATTTTAGGACAGAGAGACATTAATTTCCAGTAAATACTAGAATGGTAAGAGTATTTCCATTATTTTACAAACATTGTCTGCTCTCTGTAATTTCAAGAGCTGTCCACTTGGTGGCAGGTGTGTGGCTCGTATAAATGTTCCTGTGAAGGAGACACCCAGGCAACCCAGTCACCTTCCTTATAATACTCTAGTTACCATTATGAAACTGTATTCCGTATTCTATGATGACTTTGTTCATTTGTGTTGAAGGCAATATAAGCACTTTTGGTATATATATATATAAAAAGTGTACTTTACACTGAATATACTGAACAAATATGCTTCTCAAGAACATGTCTTTTTTTTCTTTTTAGGGACATTATAATGTATACCCCTAAAACGAACACATCTTATATAGAACTTTATTGGAGGCTCCCAGATACTTGAAACGTATTTACCTCTCAAACATTGGTTTCATAGTCATCCCATAATCGGCTAACATAATTGTAGAAAATTATGATATTATTTAACTTTTTGAAAAATCCGGTTCAAATGACCTTTTAGGGGTCCATGCATAACAAGTTAAACAAATAAAATTACATTCTATCAAATACTTAGACTTGTCATTGATAGTGAAACACTCGTATGCTCTGGGGTGAGTAAATTGTTAAAACATTAGGGAAGGGGAAAGAGGAGGTCATTCCAAAGGCCTGGGATTAATAGATTAAAAGAGACAACTTCAGTGTCTTTATTAAAAATACCATTGCATCCTCTGCTTCGGCCCTTTTGTAGTAAGAAAACAAAAGTGAAAGAGAACTGAAACTCATAAAGCAAGTCCTTTAAAGATAGAATCCGCAGTAGGGGGAAACTGTACTACTGTCTGCCCCACAGCCGTTGTAATTGTTTTGTTTATCAGACTTCAGGATAAGACCCAGATGCAGACAGATTGAAATAACAAATGCTTTTTACAATACAGGGGGCAGGCAAACAACAGCTCAACGGCAGGCAGAGGTCAATATAATCCAGGGCAGAGTCTGTAAGGTACAGAACGGAAGGCAGGCTCAGGGCAGGCAGAATGGTCAAAAACTGAGAGAACTAGAAAACAGGAACTAACGAGAAACAGGAGTACAGGAAAAAACTCTGGTAGGCTTGACGAGACAAGATACACTGGCTCAACAAAAAACACTGGCTGAGAAACAGATGCCTCACAAGTCCTCAACTGGCAGCTTCATTAAGTAGTACCCGCAAAACACCAGTCTCAACATCAACAGTGAAGAGGCAACTCCAGGATACTGGCCTTCTAGGCAGAGTTCATCTGTCCAGTGTCTGTGTTCTTTTGCCAATCTTTTCTTTTTATTGACCAGTCTGAGATATCGCTTTTTCTTTGCCTAGAAGGCCAGGAGTTTTAAGCTGTGCTAACAATTGCAAAATAGTTTTCTAATGATCAATTAGCTAATCCAAGTTTATTATTTTAAAGGGCTAACACAATGTGCCATTGGAACACAGGAGTGATGGTTGCAGATAATGGGCCTCTGTATGGCTATGTAGATATTCCATTATTTAAAAAAAATATTAATCCGACGTTTCCAGCTACAATAGTCATTTCCAACATTAACAATATCTACACTCTATTTCTGATCAATTTGATGTTACTTTAATGGACAATTTTTTGGCTTTTCTTTCAAAAACAAGGACATTTCTAAGTGACCCCAAACCTTTGAATGGTAGTGTACATCTCCATAGCCTTGGTCTCAGGACCCGACAGTGAATACAGCCATCCCTGGGGAGAAGATCGATACCACAGTCATAGATTCGATGCGGAGGAAGCGAAGTGGCCCGGGCCTTGCTGAAAACCTCCTGGACGTCCTGGTACTCTGCGGGAATGGAGCAGAGGCCCGAGGCTCCTTCCGAGCCCACAGCAAGACGTCCTGGGGCAGGCTGCGCAGACGTCAGGCAATGGGCGTGGCAGAACGGGCTCCAGCCCATGATAGTACCAGCAGTCCAGTAGATAAGGGGATTGTAGCGCTGGAGCCAAGAAATCCCCAATATCACGGGAACCTGAGAAGACTTGATGAGCATAAACTGTACAGACTCACTGTGATTTTGACTGGTCGCCCCACAGTAGGATGGCATGGAGAGTGGTGTAAGTAAGGGAAGAAAAAAAATGATCCGTAGGGCCCTCCAGAGTACTCGTACCTACTGATGAGCATGGTCTTTTAAATGGACAGGTAGACACATAATGACCGGCAGTTCCACAATACAGACAGCGCTGGGTGTTAAGTCTGCGTAAGCGTTCGGCTGGAGAAAGCCTAGCTCTGCCGAGTTGCATTGGCTCGGGAAAAGGCATGTCAGCAGACCTCGGGGGAACTCGGGTAAGCTCGGATTCTCTCAGGGACGTAGATGCCGGGGACTTCCAGGGTTCCTCGGAGGCAAGCTGGGATCCTTGGGCGAGCGATTAGGACCGGAATCAGACCTCTCCCTCCTACATTCCCGTAGCTTCCCATCGATCCGGATGGTCAAGGCGATGAGCGAGTCGAGATCCGTAGGCAGCTCACAGGCCTGGAGCCTGTGAGCTTGTCCTTAACTTCTTATGGCTGCAGCCCGACGCCGGTACACTTTTGACAACAGCCAGCTCAAGTGGAGGGCGCGAAATTCAAAATATATTTTTTTAAATATTTAACTTTCACACATTAACAAGTCCAATACAGCATATGAAAGGTACAGATCTTGTGAATCCAGCCAAAATGTCCGATTTTTAAAATGTTTTACAGGGAAGACACAATATGTAAATCTATTAGTTAACCACGTTAGCAAAAGACACCACTTTTTTTACTCCAACAGTTTTTTACTCCATCAGTAGCTATCACAAATTCGACCAAATAAAGATATAAATAGCCACTAACCAAGAAACAACTTCATCAGATGATAGTCTGATAACATATTTATTGTATAGCATATGTTTTGTTAGAAAAATTTGCATATTTCAGGTATAAATCATAGTTTACATTGCAGCTACAGTCAGAAATTGCACCGAAAGCAGCCATAACACTTACAGACACCAACGTCAAATACCTAATTACTCATCATAAAACATTTCTGAAAATACATAGTGTACAGCAAATGAAAGACAGGCATCTTGTGATTCCAACTAATATTTCCGATTTATTAAGTGTTTTACAGCGGGAAAAAAATGTAGCGTTATATTAGCTTAGCACAATAGCCAGAAACACTTGGGCGCCGGCGACTACGACAGATATATGAAATAACATCATAAAATGTTTCTTACTTTTGCTGATCTTCCATCAGAATGTTGGACAAGGTGTCCTTTGTCCAAAACAGTCGTTGTTTGGATTCAGAACGGCAACTTCCCCTCTTCATTTAGCAAGCGCGCTAGCCTAGTGGCACAAAACTCTCCATGTCAACAAACGGAAGAGAACGGAACACGGCAAAACTCCCGAAAAAATTTCAATAATCTGATGAAACCATATTGAAAAAACATACTTTACGATGATATGGTGACATGTATCAAATAAAATCAAAGCCGGAGATTGTAGTCGACTATAACGGCAGCTAAACAAAAGGCAATCCGACTGTCCAGCTCGCGCTCTTCAGAGTACCGAAAATGGTGGACACGTCATTCCAAGATGATGTGTTCCATCTCAGACCAAGATAATCAACTAATTTCTTCTCTCACAGCCTCTTGACACCCAGAGGAAGGTGTATGAAGTGCATGTATACTAATAAGTCTTGTGCCCATTTATAGGCAGGAAGAAGAACAGAGCATCGATTTCAGACTTTCCACTTCCTGGTCAGGTAATGTGCTGCAGAATGAGTTCTGTTTCACTCAGAGAAATAATTCAAACGGTTTTAGAAACTAGATAGTGTTTTCTATCCAATAGTAATACTAATATGCATATTGTACGAGCAAGAATTGAGTACGAGGCCGTTTGAAATGGGCACATTTTATCTGGCTACTCAATACTGCCCCTTGCAGCCCAAACATGTTAACCTCCGCCGATAATCCATGAAGGAAGGTATTGAACAGGGATTCCGGGTTCCAGGCACTCTCGGCAGCCAATGTGAGGAAATCAACCGCATAGTCCGCCACATTGCGGGAGTCTTGACGAAGCTGGAGTAACTTACCGGCAGCTTCTCTCCCGGACAACGGAGAATCGAAAACCTTTTTTTTTAACCTCAGCCATGAACTCCTCCAGGCTGAAACACACGGCAGATTGTTGTTCCCACACCGCCGTAGCCCAGGCGAGAACCCTCCGTGACATTAGCGTTATGAGATATGCTATTTTCGAGAGGGGAAGGGCTACAGCTTGAAGATGAGGGAACACTGGTAGAGAAACGCCTGACAGGTTCCTGTCCATTCAGCGAAGCGCTCCGGAGGAGGTAAGCGGGGTTCTCGGGAAGCCGGGGTGGCCTGGAGAGACGTACTGCTGACAGCGGTGTTACTGAGGGGCTGGGAGTTTACTGTCGTGGCCGGCCGCCTCCCAGATAATCCGCAGAATTGCTCCAGCAAGGCATTCAAGGCACGGTCATGGCATTCTGCCAAGGTCTGGAATTCTTCCACAAGGCTCCTTGGGAGGAGACGGCGTTGCGGAGCTCGTCCAAGTCTGCTGGGTCAGTCATGGCCAGTTTGTACTATCTGACCTCAGGATAAGATCCAGGGCAGGCAGAATGGTCAGAAACCGGGAGAACTAGAAAACAGGAACTAACAAGAAACAGGAGTACGGGAAAAAACGCTGGTAGGCTTGACAAGGCAAACTGGCAACACAGGTATAAATGCACAGAAGATAATGGAGAAATGGGTGACACCTGGAGGGGGGTGGAGACAAGCACAAGACAGGGGAATCAGATCAGGGCGTGACATTGTTGACAAGCAGAGGTGGGGAGTGCTGGGGGAGCGTTGCATGTCAAGGTAAAAAAAAAATACACTACATCTGCTGTACTATCGCGCATGCAATGATGTTCGACAGGAAAAAAAATAAGTGTTTTTTGTTTGCAGTAATTTCTTTGTTGTTGTAATATCGCAAACGGACATGGCTGTTTCACCAATAAGGATTCCAGCTTTCTCCACAAAGAAAGCCATTAATTTCTTCATACCTTGAGGGCTTTCATTTAGTCATTTCTTGTTGACTTGTTTTTGAATAGTGTTCTTTCAATTTTCTAAACTCTTTGGTTAAAATCCAATGAAGAAAAACACAAAATGGGGTAAAAGAAAAACAAGCATGCCACATAGCCAGCCAGAAGGTAAAGAATGTCATCTGTGTTTCATTATTTATGGCGAAGCTATACTCTTTACTCTGTGCTTTTTATACTCAAAATTTGCCCCTTACCCATGCTGCTTAGAATTATGCACTGCCCTTAGTAGAGTTGCCATGCTTGGCTGCCCCCTAAATCGCCATCCCCCGCCAGCTGGGCATCTTTCTCAAGCACATCCTGCCAGGGCCACTTTTGATGACATCATCAGAGCTGTCAGTCTTATCCTGGTCCGCTCCCTCTGGGAAAAGGGAGTCACGCACTCTTGCACACTATATCTGTCCTCCATGCCCCTTCCACTTCCCCATCCCCTCCATCCCCTACCAGACCTCCCAGCAGTGCTGTTTCAATGTTTTGTAGCGACAGATTATGGTTGATGGTCTCATCTTAATCACTTCCAATTTTCATTTTCATCTCCACAGCTTCACGCTACACTGCTCTCCCTCACACAAACACTTAGAAGCCAAAGTCACTTCATGTCTCAGCCATTCATTAACTATGAACTGTCTGACACTCTTCTACAGCATTGCTTCTGTGGGCTCACCAGGCCTCATGCTCGGTCCCATGTCACAACATGGTTCCCTAATTTCTAGACCAGAGCATTTACTCTTCTCCTTGAATGACATTGATTTATCTGAAAGCTAATGTAAGAGAGACATCTGTTGTTTGAATGCCATGGCACCCCAGTCTGTGGTGTCTATGGTGCAGATGTCTGTACTAGTGTTCATAGACTCCATACACATCAGACATTTCAGCAAGCTTAGGGTGTCTTCAATGTGCTCTCTCCATTTGCACCACAATGTAATGGTCCAGTACTGACTGCCACATGCCACAGATCTCCTGATATGATTCTGACAACCACAAACATACTCAATACCCGCTGGCCACAGATGTCAGTTCAACGTCTAGTTTTGATTTATATTTGATTGACTTGTCAACTAATCTGAATTCAATGTGAAATTAACAAAACAATGTACCATGTCATTGGATGTCATTTAGGTTAATTAAAAGGTTGGGTGAAAAGAAATCACAACATTTCCTTTTAAGTTGATGACTTTTTTCAAGTCCAATCAGTTTTCCACGTTATTTCAACATCATCACGTTGAATGTTTTTGTTGAAATGACGTGTAAACAACGTTGATTCAACCATTTTTTGCCCAATGGGTATTGTCTTATGTTAATGTCATGAAGAACAGGAAATACTAATACACTACCATTCAAAAGTTTGGGGTCACTTATAAATGTCCTTGTTTTTGAATGAAAAGCATATTTTTTCATCCATTAAAATAACATCAAATTGATCAGAAATAAAGTATAGACATTGTTAATGTTGTAAATGACTATTGTAGCTGGAAACAGCAGATTTTTTTATGGAATATCTACAGAAGTGAACAGAGGCCCATTATCAGCAACCATCACTCCTGTGTTCCAGTAGCATGTTTGTTAGCTAATCCAAGTTTATCATTTTAAAAGGCTAATTGATCATTAGAAAAACCTTTTGAAATTATGCTAGCACAGCAGAAAACTGTTGTTCTGATTAAAGAAGAAATAAAACTGACCTTCTTTAGACTAGTATCTGGAGCATCAGCATTTGTGGGTTCAATTACAGGCTCAAAATGGCCAGAAACAAAGAACTTTCTTCTGAAACTCGTCAGTCTATTCTTGTTCTGAGAAATAAAGGTTATTCCATGCGAGAAATTACCAAGAAACTGAAGATCTCGTAAAATGCTGTGTACTACTCCCTTCACAGAACAGCGCAAACTGTCTCTAACCAGAATAGTAAGAGTGGGAGGCCCCGGTGCACAACTGAGCAAGAGGACAAGTACATTAGTGCCTAGTTTGAGAAACAGACCCCACACAAGTCCTCAACTGGTAGATTCATTAAATAGTACCCACAAAACACCAGTCTCAACAGTGAAGTGGTGACTACGGGATGTTGGTCTTCTAGGCAGAGTTGCAAAGAAAAAGCCATATCTCAGACTGGCCAATAAAAATAAAATATTAAGATGGGCAAAAGAACACAGACACTGGACAGAGGAACTCTGCCTAGAAGGCCAGCATCCCGGAGTCGCCCCTTTGCTGTTGACGTTGAGACTGGTGTTTTGCGGTTTCCAGCTACAATGGTCATTTACAACATGAACAATGTCTACCCTGTATTTCTGATCAATTTGATGTTATTTTAATGGACAAAATGTTTTTATTTCAAACATAAGGACATTTCTAAGTGACCCCAAACTTTTGAACGGTATTGTGTGTGTCCATGTGGAAGCAAATACGGCAGTTTGCTATATAACACTCCCTAATCTTAGTTACTCTTAAAGGACAGAGCGTTGGATAGAGAGCCATTTGACTCTTAAATTGTTGGAAGTGGGTTGCCTTTGAGCCCATGTGACCTTGCAAACTCTGGATGCAGACGCACACTCAGACAAACATGGTTTTCTCGCGGACATGGCAAAAAGCCAAAACAAATAACCTGCCCTCGAAGTGTCGGAAAAACCGCAAGAAACCCTAAACCCAGACCCACGGCTCCGCAGTACTCACTCACAGGGCCATCAGCGAATGACTTGTTGAAATTTTAATTGTCTGAATGCATCATGTGGTTTGGAAGCAAAATAAAATCAGGACAGATCATCCCTCCTGTGTGATACCCATCCAAAGGAGAGCAGCATTTTTGATTAGGCTTTAATTAATAAATGTTTTGCTGGCTCTGATTTCAAGGTCGGATTACACCAAACTTGGGTGGTATTGTATGGATAGGTAATTCAAGAGTCTGTGCTTCGATCCTAATAGATAAGGAGGAGATAGGTGTCCTGTAGAATAGGAGACATCCATTAGGCATTTGATCACCAAATACTGTATCATAATTGTCTTTTTTTTAATGTAACTACATATCTTTTGACTGGATTAATAAGACTCTTCATAATGTTTAAGAGGAGTGGTAATGTTTTTTTTGCTCCTGTTCAGACATACTACTGTAGAGTGTCACTTATCTAACAACAACACAGCAATACATGTAATTAAATAAATGCAAGAACGAAACAGAGACGGGGGAGAGAGAGAAAGAGAGAGAGAGAACGCAGTAATTTTTATTGTATGTACCAGCAATCTACCCCTGCATCCTGCTATTGCTATACTTTTTTTTTTCTTTGCAAAAGTGTTCTTTGGCTGTCCCCATAGGAGAACCCTTTTTGGTTTCATGTTCAACCCTTTTTGGTTCCAAGTAGAACCGTTTTGGGTTCCATGTAGAACCCTTTCCACCGAGGGTTCTACACAGAATTGTTCTACCTGTAACCAAAAAGGGTTCTCCTATGGGGACAGCGGAAGAACCCTTACACATTTTTTTATTTCTAAAAGTGTACACTGTATGGAAATAGCAGGATGCAGGGGTAGATTGCTGATACAAGGTAGAATCCATTTGGTTTTGTGTTCCATGTAAAATCCTTTCCACAGAGGGTCCTACATGGAACCCAAAATGGTTCTACACCTGGAACCAACAAGTGTTCTTCAAAGGGTTCTTCCTATGGGAACAGCTGAAGAACCCTTTCAGGTTCTATGTAGCACCTTTTTTTCGAAGAATGTAGGAAGCTTTTTTCATTACTGTAATGTAGTCCCAAATTTTATTCCTCGGCATTATACACTGTTTAAATGCAATCATTTGTAATGCAATCAAAATGTAATGTAAATCATTTGTGAAATATTAGAGACCATTTACCTCTTTTTATTTCCTGGCAAAATTAAAAGTTGTTGATGTAAATTTACAATTTTCCAAAATACGTGTTGAATAGGCAAGGATCCACATTAAGAATCCCACTGAGATTCATGGAAACAGACAAAGTCACAATTAGAGAAATCACAAAGCCTATTCAGTTTTACTTGCTTCTGCTATTATTCATTAGGCCAGATATGGACCGCTGGATGCCTACAGTATGCTGAGCGATCACACAGATATTAACATTGCATATGGGATGGAAACGCATGAAACGGCCCCCAACTTTATGATAATCCAATCTTAAGGGCCATTTATAATACGACTCACCAGAAAATGAATAGTATGGTGGAATTTAATTGCTTCGATGTGCCTTCTTCCCTGCTTATTAATCGCTTCTGTCATTAATAATAATAGGCAGTAAATATTCATTACAACCCCCCATATTGTGACAAAAAGGCTATGTCTGGCCAATTAAAAATGCATAAGGTGTAATGGCCCTTTATGAAAACGCAGCAGATGCCTCTCCATCGTTATACAGCCTGGCAAAGGCAACAATGCCCTCATACATACACTCTGTCTGTTTTCTCTGTACAGAACACTCTGAGACCGAGGTCTGTAGGCATAAGAGCAAGTTGTTTTTTCAGGCAGTAGAAGGACACCTAAAAGTAAGCTCTGTCATTAGATCGTGATTTCTGCCTTATGGGATCAACCTGATGTATTTCACTCACAGAATTTCAGTGTGTGGATGTACAGTATTGAGATGACTGAAAATGTTAAGTTTTAATGTGGTAGTTTCATTCATGGTACTGTAGGTTATCAACTGCCTACTTTAGTCCCATAGAGAATGGTTTACCGTTTAGTGTCAGACAAATAGACTAATGAAAAAACAGTAAAGATTATCAGTAGAAAAATACTGTACGTCAGTATGGATATACATATTTGGTGCAGCTTTCATTTTTGTTACCATTATTGCAGCCCAATGATGATATGTGTCCAGTAGGTGGCAGCTTTGTATAAGTAAACCCCCGAGCAGTAGGTTAGATATTGTTCAAGGCTTGCTCCGATAGTTGAATTAATTGGCTGCAGTTAGAAAGTAAAGTACAACATGAAACCTTGTGGAATTGTGGTTTTAGTGAAATGTCTGCACACAATGAACAATAACGTTGGTCGTAAGATGGTGACCGGAAAGGTCAAAGTAGCTTTCAAAATCAAATGTCTAATGGTATAGATATTGTATTGTTTTATTTAATCTCTTTATCACAACTTGATTCTTAGCGTTAAGACTCTATAACTAATCAAGTTGGACCTGACATCAACGATAAGAAAACTGCCATTTGACTTAGAGACATTGCAAAACTGAACCATATACAGTGCATTCAGAAAGTATTCAGACCCCTTCCCTTTTTCCACATTTTGTTACGTTACAGCCTTATGGATTAAATAAAATATTTTCCTCATCAATCTAAACACAAAACCCCATAAAGACAACGCGAAAACAGGTTTAGACATTTTTGCAAATTTATCAAAAGTAAAAAACTGAAATACCTTATTAACATTAGTATTCAGACCCTTTGCTATGAGACTCGAAATTGAGCTCAGATGCATATTGTTTCCATTGATCATCCTTCAGATGTTTCTACAACTTGATCAGAGTCCACCTGTGGAGAATTCTATTGATTGGACATGATTTGGAAAGGCACACACCTATCTATATAATGTCCCACAGTTGACAGTGCATGTCAGAGCAAAACCAAACCATGAGGTTGAAGGAATTGTCCGTAGAGCTCAGAGACAGGATTGTTTTGAGGCACAGATCTGGGGAAGGGTACAAAAAAAATTCTGCAGGATTGAAGGTCCCCAAGAACACAGTGGCCTTCACCATTCTGAAATGAAGACGTTTGGAGCCACCAAGACTCTTCCTAGAGCTGGCCGCTCGGCCAAACTGAGCCATCGGGGGAGAAGGGCCTTGGTCAGGGAGGTGACCAAGAACCCTATGTTCACTCTGACAAAGCTCCAGAGTTCCTCTGTGGAGATGGTAGAACCTTCCAGAAGGACAACCATATCTGCAGCACTCCACCAATCAGCCTTTATGGTAGAGTGGCCAGACTGAAGCCACTTCTCAGTAAAAGGCCCCATAGGAAAACCAACATGACAGCCCGCTTGGAGTTTGCCAAAAGGCACCTAAGGGACTATGACAATGAAAAACAAGATTCTCTGGTCTGAAGAAACTAGGGTTGAACTCTTTGGACTGAATGCCAAGCGTCACGTCTGGAGGAAACCTGGCACCATCCTTACGGTGAAGCATGGTGGCGGCAGCATCATACTGTGGGGATGTTTTTCAGCGGCAGAGACTGGGAGACTATTCAGGATCGAGGGAAACATGAGTGGCGCAAAGTACAGAAGATTCTTGATTAAAAACCTGCTCTAGAGTGCTCAGGACCTCAGACTGGGGCGAAGGTTCACCTTCCAACAGGACAACAACCCTAAGTACACAGCCAAGACAACACAGGAGTGGCATCGGGACAAGTCTCTGAATGACCTTGAGCGGCCCAGCCAGAGCCCGGACTTGAACCCGAACGAACATCTTTGGAGAGACCTGAAAATAGCTGTAAAGCGATGCTCCCCATTCAACCTGGCAGAGCTTGAGAGGATCTGCAGAGAAGAATGCGAGAAACTACCCAAATACAGGTGTGCCAATCTTGTAGCGTCATGTCCAAGGCTGTAATCGCTGCCAAAGGTGCTTCAACAAAGTACTGATTAAAGGGTCTGAATACTTATGTAAATGTAATATTAACTTTTTTTTATTTTTATAAATCTGCAAAAATGTCAAACTTTTTGCTTTGTCAGTATGCAGTATTGTGAGTAGATTGATGAAGGAAAAATCTATTTAATCCATTTTAAAATAAGGCTGTAACGTAACATGTAGAAAAAGTCAAGGGGTCTGAATACTTTCCTGAATGCACTGTATCTTGGTACAATGATGCTTTTCCATATAACCAATGTGTTTAGAGGTGATAAGGTTTAATGAAAGCATTTTACTATGACGTCAATAAAGTTTTTTTCAAATTTAAATCACTTCATCAACGTAACATCCTGTAAATGTCCCTATAAGAAACCAACAGGCAGAAAAATTGAAAATCTAGAGCGACTTATGACACGATATCCAAATTGTCTGTGGTCACCTCTCTGCTTCAAAACGGTTCTGGATATTAAAAAAGGACAATAAAAAGAATGACAGCCTGTATTTAATGACTCCTTCACAGGAAAATACTTGGAAAGAAATGGCTAAATCCACTTATTTTTATCTGAGTTGTTGAAATCAAATGTGGTGCGCTAATTAATGTTTTGCAGAAAGCCTGCATACATACAGAATGGTCTTGTGGCAAACAAAAGTTGAGCACATAGAAATTAATGATCTACTGATGCATGGGCTAAGTTAATTATAACAAATGAATGCAGTAATTAAGAGACAGAGTTCGGTCATACACAGTGCATTCTCACACAGTATCATATTCAGTGATAATTCAATATTAGCCTACACACTCAAAATGAGCTCCACATCAAAGCTAATTCAGCTACTTAGATCATATCTCTTTACCAAATGCCCGATCATAATTTTCCTCTCGATCTGTTGTGACCTCTGGAAGTGATCGTTTATCTATCTGTGAAGTGATATGGGCTTCCTTCTGGATAACTGCACACAACCGCCACATTCTCCTTTCTTGTCAATTTCGTTTTCATTTCAGATGACTCTCTTCATAGCTCAGCTCTCTCCAGTAACGGCTTCCATATAGCCTGTGTGTGTAAGTATAACCCGCACACAGGCCAGAGCACAGTAGAGATGATACGCTCTGTGGCTGAGAGAGACTCAAAGGGCCCCGGAGCAGACTAGACCAGACCAGCCGATACATATATCACAGTGCCAGTGTCAGCAAGATTACTGGATAAAGATCACAAAATGACACTTTTCCTTTTCTGTGCTCGCTGGCTCACTGCACAGCCTGAGAGCTGCCTTTCCACCAGGCCCTAGACAAGGATATCGATCACAGCCGTCCTCCTCCTCTCCCATCTGGGCTCCCGTCTCCTCTCCCACCACGGCAGATGATGGGTATTTTACAGGCAAATAAGATCTTAATTTCTTCTGGAGATAACATCAATGAGTACGTCAACTCGGTCACTGGATTCATAAAAAAATGAATAGATCACGTGATACCGATAGTATCTATCAAAATGTACCTGAATCAAAAACTGTGGATTGATAGCAGCCTTGTAGGACAACTGAAAGAGATTCTGCTTATAAACAGGGCAAGGTGACCGGGAACAATAGTTTGGTTAAACACAAGTATAGGGGCAAAATGAAGGAGCAAATCAACAGGTCGGACACAAGGTGTATGTGGCAGGGGTTCCTAACAACCATGAATTACAAAAATAAAGCCAGCCACATCACATTCAACAACGCTACCCTACCAGACAAGCTAAACACCGTATTTTCAAGATTTGAGCGCAATGACCCTGAGCTGCCGATGAGGACGGATGTACGTCATTCAAACGTGTTAACCCTCGCAAGGCTGCCGGCCCAGAAGGCATCCCTAGCCTTGACCTCAGAGCACGTGCAGACCAATTGGCTGTTGTGTTCTCTGACATTTTTAATCTCTCCCTAGTTCAGGCTGCTATACCCACCTGCTTCAAGATATCCACTATCATCCTTGTGCCCAAGAAAGGGAAAGTAACTGAACTGAATGACTACCGACCAGCAGCACTCACTTTCGTCATCATGAAGTGCTTTGAGAAGCTAGTCAAATACCATATCACCTCATCCCTCCCTGACACACTCGACCCTCTCCAATTTGCCTACCACCTTGACAGATCCACGGACGACGCAATCGCAATTGCAATGCACATGGCCCTTACCCAACTGGACAAAAGGAATGCATATGTGAGGATGCTGTTCATCAGCTACAGCTTAGCCTTCAATGCCATAGTGCCCTCTAAGCTCATCACAAAGCTCACAGCCCTGGGTCTGAACTCAACCCTATGCAATTGGATCCTGGACTTCCTGACGGGCCAAACCAGTTGGTGAAGGTAGGCAACATTACCTCAACACTGATTCTCAACATGGGGCCCTACAATGTTGCGTCCTCAGTCCCCTCCTGTATACCCACGACTACGTGGCCTCACACAGTTACAACTCCATCATCAAGTACGCTGACGACACGATAGTAGTAGGCCTGATTACCAATAATGGCGAGACAGGCTACAGGGAGGAGGCAGGCACTCTGACGACATGGTGCCAGGTAAACAACCTCTCCTTCAACATTAGCAAAACAAAGGAGCTGATTGTGGACTTCAGGAGGAACCAGGCTGGACACGCCCCCATCCTCATCAACGGGGCCACTGTGGAGACAATCAGTAACTTTAAATTCCTTGGCGTACACAACTCAGAGAAGCTGAAATGGTCTAACCACACGGAGACCATAGTGACGAAGGCACGACAGCGACTCTTCAACCTGAGAATGCTGAAGAAATTCGGCCTGTCCCAGAGGGCCCTCACAGTGTTCTACAGGAGCACCATCGATAGCATACTGTCAGGATGCATCACAGCCTGGTACGGCAACTACAGCGGCGCGGACCGCAAGGCTATTAAGAGGGTGATACGTGCAGCCGAACGCACCATTGGGTTCACACTGCCTGCCCTACAGGACACCTTCAACACCAGGTGTCGCAGGAAGGCCAAGAAGATCATCAGGAACCCCAGCCACCCAAGCCATGCCCTGTTGCCTCTGCTTCAATTGATCAGATGCGGGTAGTACAGGAGCATCATGGCAAAAACTGACTGGCCAAAAGTTTAAACATTTTTTTATTTAACTTGGTCCCCACTCCCCCTAATGTCATTCCCACCACCCCCTCAAGTCTTTACTCTGCCTCCACCCCAATGTACATTCATTTATGAATCACTGCCACAGTTGTTATTTTGTATTGTTGTTTTTTTAAATTACAATTTTCTTTATTTTATTTCACATAGTCCTGCATATTGGAGCTCGAAGCCCTAAGATTTTCACTGTACCCTGCAATCACACATGCAACCCTGTACATGTGACCATTAGATACTCTGAATCTGATAACACGGCCTCTCCTGAACATTGTTTATGACTTATTCCACCTGATTGGTTATTATTGGATGTTCACGAGTCCAGAAGCAAGAGGACAACTCACCTGAATAAAGAATACAGATCAAAGACAGGAGGCGGCAAATGAGTTGAATTGAAGCACCCGTTGATACCATTTTACACAATTACCCATTAGACATTATCTTCCACCACTGGCTCCGTTGCTTCCTGAGCCTCTTCGTTTTTATTCGGAGGGGGAAAATTCATTTGGCTATAGGTCAAACTGGAGTTACCTTACTGGGATTCTTTTCTTACCGAGATTAACTTGGCAATGCAACCAATGAGTTCCCCTCCACAGACTACCGTTTAAATCAATTTTACACCTATTTAGTAATTCGGTACACTATTTAGAGTTTGAATATGAGTTACTTATTTTCCCCCTAGATATAGGCAGGCTATTTTTCTTTATCCCCCATGGCCTGAGTTATTCTCCTTGTGTGTATGAGGGGAGTTCAGTACGTTCCATTAAAGCTCCACCATCTCCATTCATTTCTGGAATGGGTGAAACAAATCAATAGCACCAGCAAGAGCATTTTTATATATGCAGTTATTAAGTCATAAGCTACAGTATGTCACACTTCATTTCAGCAACAGCTGAGGCCTCCATTCTGCAGCCCCTTCCCCAGCTGAGCACCCGCGGGGGACATTATGAGAATCATAAATAATATGTACTAATGAGATATGAATTGATTACGTGGGGAAAAGCTTGACACTCTTCATCCATCACTCTAAATGATGTTTAACAATGGATTACCAGCCAATAATTCCTCCAATATGAGATTAAATAAAATAGCTGGGCTGTTTTCAGGAGACAAGCCGGGGCGGCCCCCTTCCCTCCTATTTTCCACGGGGAGAAAAATACATCTGCTCAATTACTGTACCTCCAATCCGTTCTTCACTGCTAAGGATATTATTATTTCCTTTAGGACTTGTTCATGGATCATAGATTATTTCATTTCACTCCGTCAATAACGAGAAGTGCAGTATTTTATTTTATCCACTGGGGCCCGTGGTGAAGTGGGGCTTTGATAGAGTGTGCTTGGCCTGATACGGGGCACTCGCTGGGCATGGAGCGAGGCTGGTGGTGGAAGCACATGGAACCAATAATAACATATAGATGTTTAAACATGAATTCACTCTTCAAATATGTTGTTTTATCACAGAGGTACGCATTGGCCCTCACTATCCTCAGGCCTCTGACAAACGTAAACGAAAGGGTATTCCCTCAAACTGTGATCAATTGAAAATGAATTAGCTGTTCCCATAAGATGATTTGGAACATCACCTCGATCCCAAGAACCACTGGAGAATTGGATAACGCACATACACACAGCCACAAATCGTGTTACTGTTTTCAGTGAAGCCAAAGTTCTGATTGGTTATTTCTCATGTAATATCATCAGAGTGTACCTCTGAGGGGATTGACTGAGATTGTCTGTGTTAACGTGCATTCTGATCCCTTTACTGTGTCTCAAAACAGAAATGGAGAGAGAGCGCAAACAAGAGAGGCCTCAGGATTTTGAGATGGCATGTCATACCAAGCTGACCATCTCTGCTTTGACTTTTTGTCATTGTAAAAAACAAAATGGCAGCATATGGCCTTGACAGCTACCATGTGTGTTTGACATTAATGTACCCCCATGTTGCTCTTAATACTTCACTGTTAATAATGCTGTCACTATAAAAGGAGGGGGAGAGGGAGCAAGAGAGACAGACAGGGAGGCAGGTAGGCAGGCAGACATATGTATAAATTCAGTAAATCTGCTCGACGCGGCATCCCAGAGACGGACACATTTTAGTGAGAGAGTCTATGTCGTGAACAAGGTCTTTATCTTGGGAGGAACTGTTTAACAGGCTTGGGATGGTCCACTGATAGCAGCACTAGTCTGGTCCCTGGTGACCCTCCTCTCTGTTCCATCAAGGAACGGTCTTAATTGGCCTGCTGGGTAAGTATGGGACCTACTTTAGGAGCTCAGTGGAGTAAGGGACTGCATAATAAAACAGTCTCCCCCCAAAATTACTGCAATTAAAATGCAATGATAGGGAATGTGTTATCTGCACACAAAAAGCATACGATTATGAACTCATTATTTTGATAAGGCATTGTTTATCTTGATGATAATAGTTTACATTTCATTAAGGATATACCATAGGCCAGATCCTCTGGGGAGAACAGAGTAGCATCCCTATGGCACAAACAGAAAACAAGACAGGTTTTAATTAGTATTTCAAATTGGCAGATTTATCCTTGATTGGAGCACACTATTAAATTGGTTGATATGTTCATGAGCCCAGTAAACATGGGAGATAATGGTAGTGGCTTTTTAATGCTTCTAATCTAGTGCCCTTGTATGTGATTTAGTGAGTGCCAGATTCCATAAAATTATACTTGAAAAAAAGAAAGAATCAACTCTCATCATATAGCCAGAGTTAGAGTCCAACAATTTGGGAGTCCATTCTCAGAATATACAGGGGATTACATTTGGCAATGATCCATATGTGATATGGATCATTTGAATAAAAGAAAAACACTGCTTTTCTTAACCCTAAATATTCCCCCATCTACTGTATATGCAGGGTCAAAGTGACCCGACCTAATGTTTCTTCTTTCTCTATTGATCCCCATCTAATATTCCAGGAATTCCTTAAGTTGGGGATGGGGGCGCTGTTTAGACTATTTATGCTAATTTGGCTAATTTTTGAAACGGCTTCCCACAAAATCCTTGATCGTACAATATGCATATTATTATTATTATTGGATAGAAAACAGTCTATAGTTTCTATAGGAGTTGAAATTTTGTCTCTAAGTGGAACAGAGCCCATTCTACAGCAATTTCCCTGACATGGATTCAGATTTCAGAAATGTTGGCCACTGTTCTGAAGTCAGTTAAAACGGCACTGATATTGCTATGACTATACGGACACTTCTTACGTCTTCCCCTGGATGCCTTTACGTGATGACGATTCCAATGGGGTCGATTGCGCGTTCACAGGCCCTATAAATCAAAAAAACCTGTAGCTAGCAAGTCTTTCCTTGGTGCGTAACGCGCGTGCTGGACACCGACCCGCTCCTGTTCCAAGCGTTAGTTTAGCCTGTTATATTTCTCCGGTCATCTTTTCACTCGTTATAGGAGTTAAAAACATCATAAGGTAGTTAATTTAAAGCGTTTTATAGCAATTTATATCCGTTTAGTGCGATTTTGGGACATTTATTTTTGCAACGATGTGAAAAGTTGGGCACGCTTTTCAGTTCATCCCGAACGCAGTTGACATTTCCACATGGCAAGAGGACAGCTTTCCACCAAAAGACGATTTCTCCCAAGAAAGGATCCTTTGCCCAAGATACTGATGGAAGAACAGCTCAAGGTAGGACATTTTTATTATGATAAATCGTGTTTCTGTCGAAACATTTTAGTGGCTTAGGACGCCATGTTTTATGACGTAGCTTCGCTAGGCGCAAACTGTATTGAAAAGTAAGGATAAATTAAAAAATGTTATTCCGCAATTGTATTAAGAATTAAATTGTCTATCAATCCCTGTCCACCCTATATTTTTTAGTCACGTTTATGAGTATTTATGTATAAGAGTAGATCACTGTCTAAGTGGCGCAAGGACTTTTTCTTTACCAGCTTGTCTACATTTCACATTGTCTAACCATGATTTTGGTGGCTAAATATAAACATTTGCGATCAAACTCTATATGGAATGTGTAATATGATGTTACAGGAGTGTCATCGGAAGAATTCTGAGAAGGTTAGTGAAAAAATTAATATCTTTTGGCGATGTTGACTTTTATCGCTCACTTTGGCTAGAATCAATGCTGGGCTGCTAATTGCTATGTGCTAAGCTAATATAACGATTTATTGTGTTTTCGCTGTAAGACACTTAGAAAATCTGAAATATTGTCTGTATTCACAGGATCTGTGTCTTTCGATTCGTGTATGCTGTGTATTTTTACGAAATGTTTGATGATTAGTAAGTAGGTAAAAACGTTGCTCTAAGTAGTTTTTCTATTCCATTTGTGACGGTGGGTGCAATTGTAACCTATGCCATCTACCTGAAATATGCACTTTTTTCTAACAAAACCTATCCCATACCATAAATATGTTATCAGACTGTCATCTAATGAGTTTTTTTGTTGGTTAGGGGCTATAAATATCTTAGTTTAGCCGAATTGGTGATGGCTACTGGTGTTGGTGGACAAATAAAAGATGGTGGATTATGCTAATGTGTTTTTAGGTAATAGATGTACATCTTTACATATTGTGTCTTCCCTGTAAAACATTTTAAAAATCGGAAATGTTGACTGGATTCACAAGATCTGTGTCTTTCATTAGCTGTATTGGACTTTAATGTGTGAAAGTTAAATATTTAAAAAAAATATTTTTTTTGAATTTCGCGGCACTGGTTTTTCAGGGGGGGGGGGGGTGCCGCTAGCGCCACGCTGATCCTAGACAGGTTAAATAATGTGCATTTAATGTTCCGACATGGTTTTGGCATCACCATCAAGTTCTCATATGTGGGTCAAATATGACCCGTAATTATTTCCCATGGAATTCACTGCTTTGCACTTTCTTTTTGTTACAACAATAAAATCTACATTTGAAGACGGAAGTTTACATACACCTTAACCAAATACATTTAAACTCAGTTTTTCACAATTCCTGACATTTAATCCTAGTAAAAATTCCCTGTTTTAGGTCAGTTAGGATCACCACTTTATTTTAAGAATGTGAAATGTCAGAATAATAGAGAGAATTATTTATTTCAGCCTTTATTTATTTCATCACATTCCCAGTGGGTCAGAGGTTTACATACAATCAAATAGTATTTGGTAACATTGCCTTTAAATTGTTTAACTTGGGTCAAAGTTTCGGGTAGCCTTCTACAAGCTTCCCACAATAAGTTGGGTGAATTTTGTCCCATTCCTCCTGACAGAGCTGGTGTAACTGAGTCAGGTTTGTAGGCCTCCTTGCTCACACATGCTTTTTCAGTTCTGCCCACACATTTCCTATGGGATTGAGGTCAGGGCTTTGTGATGGCCACTCCAATGCCTTGACTTTGTCCTTAAGCCATTTTGCCTCAACTTTGGAAATATGCTTGGGGTCATTGTCCATTTGGAAGACCCATTTGCGACCAAGCTTTAACTTCCTGACTGATGTCTTGAGATGTTGCCTCAAAATATCCACATAATTTTACTTCCTCATGATGCCATCTACTTTGTGATGTGCACCAGTCCCTCCTGCAGCAAAGCACCCCCACAACATGATGCTGCCACCCCATGCTTCACGGCTGGGATGGTGTTCTTCAGCTTGTAAGCTTCCCCCATTTTCCCTCCAAACATAACAATGGTCTTTATGGATCAAAGGTTCTATTTTTGTTTCATCAGACAAGAGGACATTTCTCCAAAAAGTACAAAAAGTCTGGCTTTTTATGGCGGTTTTGGAGCAGTGGCTTCTTCCTTGCTGAGCGGCCTTTCAGGTTATGTCGATATAGGACTTGTTTTACTGTGGATATAGATACTTTTGTACCTGTTTCCTCCAGCATCTTCACAAGGTCCTTTGATGTTGTTCTGGGATTGATTTGCACTTTTCGCACAAAAGTATGTTAATCTCTAGGAGACATAACGCATATCCTTCCTGAGCGGTATGAAAGCTGTGTGGTCCCATGGTGTTTATACTTGCGTACTATTGTTTGTACAGATGAACATGGTACATTCAGGCGTTTGGAAATTGCTCCCAAGGATGAACCAGACTTGTGGAGTTCTACAATGTTTTTTCTGAGGTCTTGGCTGATTTATTTAGATTTTCCCATGATGTCAAGCAAAGAGGCATTGAGTTTGAAGGTAGACCTTGAAATACCTCTACACCTCCAATTGACTCAAATGATGTCAATTAGCCTATCAGAAGCTTCTAAAGCCAGGACATAATTTTCTATAATTTTCCAAGTTGTTTAAAGGCACAGTCAACTTCTGACCCACTGGAATTGTGATAGTGAATTATACGTGAAATAATCTGTGTAAACAATTGTTGGAAAAATTACTTTTGTGATGCACAAAGTAGATGTCCTAACCGACTTGCCAAAACTATAGTTATCAAGAAATTTGTGGAGTTGTTGAAAAACAAGTTTTAATGACTCCAACCTAAGTGTAAACCTCAGACTTCAACTACATATAACTGATACTATTTATTTAATATATTGTTTTCATGTTCATTAATCACCGTTTTCATTTCTCCGTAACTCACTGAGTAAACAGAGTTTTTGCATTACTACCCCAGGTTTGCATATGCCGGGTAAAAAATGACTCATCTACATTTCTCATGGAATATAATGTACATTTTTTCCAGTCAGGAATATATTTACAGTCTGCAGTCAACAATTTCACAATACCAGAAGTCAATTTTGCTCATCATCTGATACATGTAAGTATTTTACAAAACGTTTACCTCACAAAACATTTGTCTTCAGATAAATAATATTCCACAACTTTTGCACGTCCATCATGACAAAAGTTAGAAAATAATGTATACTATATAATGATAATAATAGCTTTCTATCCTGATCTTAGCCAGCTAGCCATCCAGCTAGTATAAGTTAGTCTGTTTGTCAGATACAATATTTTCCCCAAAAATGTATAATCAGCCAGCTAATCAGAAAGAGGGGGGTGGGTTAGGGCAGGAGTTTGGAGATGACTAGGAGTATTTGGGGGGGGGGGGGGGGGGATAAACTTGGTGACACTAATGCTAAAATAATTGCCGTATTAGGAAAACCACAATATCTTTTATGAGTTGTGGGCCTTTGTGTTTCTCTATTCACAGTGTTGTAAATGGCTCCTAAGAATGTTCCCAGATATACAACCAAAATGGTTTTACAGATGCTGCATGAGGAAGCCATTGGTGCCTCTGAGGTATCCAATTCAGATGACACAGACTATGTGCCTGTGGGTCAAGTTGGAGTTGTGGATGCACCTGGTAGTCCAGCTGTCCTAGATGAGCAGGACTCCTCTGAGGGGGAGAGTGAAAACCTGTCAAAAATACTGAGTAAAAAGGGGTCTTACTGGAGTGAACATCCCCCCACTAAAGGCAGGACCAGAAGCCATAACATTCTGAGGAGCTTCCCAGGGCCTGTGCCAGGGTCAACAGTTGTGTCACCAAAAGACGCCTGAGAGCTGTTCATTAGTGACAACATCTGTTACGTACGCCTCTTGGAGGGAACGCAACACCCTGCTACACAACTTCCCGCAGAGTGAAAGAGGTATGTGGCTGTAGGTGCGGGTAAGGATGATAGAGGCAGAGAATATTACCGTTTACAGGGGATGTATTCTTCCTTCACAAGGTAATTTTGGGAAAAGGGGCTGGACGGAACCAAAGCAAAGAAAGTTCAAGTTAAAGAGTCCCCTCTCCTACCTTACCTGCCTACCCACTATTTACCTAACCTTTTAGCACCTCCTGGCACGCTAACCAAAATACAGGGGGTGGTCCGCCCAGGTCTTACCTAGTGTGCATAGACAGTATATACTATGGGTTATGTATGCCCGCAGGCCTCTTGCCTAAGCACTCCCAAGGTGCCTTCCCCTTCCCCCCTGGGAACAAAAACAGAATAATTACTAACTGAAAGTGAAAAATTTCAATAATCACAAATACATTCCTTTTGGCATACACATACCTCAGCAGGACCAGCTACAAAATACTTTACGAAAACTGTTTCTGCGCAACAACCAAACCCAAAACACATCCAAACCCAAAACACAGAAACTGGGAAACGTAACACACCCACCCCAAAACCTGCAAACTTCCAGTTTGCAATAACAAAAACCAGCACGCGACCCCATTTACTAAACCTGTGATAGAGCGTCGGCAACCACATTCGCCGAACCCTTCACATAGTTAATCTGTATGTTGTATCCCTGTACAATCAGAGCCCACCGCATAAGGCGGCAGTTCTGATTGTACATTTGCTTCAAAAACACCAAAGGATTATGGTCTGTGAAGACCAGTGCAGGCAAGGCACTGGAAACCACATATACCTCAAAACACTGGCTAGCAATAAAGCCAGCGTCTCTTGTTCAATGGTGGAGTACATTGACTGACACGAGTTGCACTTATGGGAGAAGAACCTGACGGGTCGATCCACTCCCTCTCCTGCAAGAGAACCGCACCTACCCCCACTATACTAGCATCTACCTCCAACTTAAAAGGTTTGTCAAAGTTGGGGGCGGCAAGAACTGGGGCACTACAAAGTAGCGCTTTGGCGGACTCAAAAGCATAGTTACAGTCCTGGGACCACTTAAATGGTACTTTGGGACAAAGCAGAGATGTAAGGGAAGCCACTACCGTCAAAAATTCCGTACCATCCCCAGGAATCTGCGCAACTGGCTGCGAGTTGGGGAGCAGGAAATGCAACAATTGCTTCCACTTTACCAGTTACTGGGCGCACTTGACCTCTTCCCTAAGTCAGTCACAGTAATCTTCCCAAACTCACACTTGGCCAAATTGAGGGTAAAAGAAGCATTCTTCAACCGTTGAAACACATGATCAGACCAAGTAGACGAATGAATCACCACATCGTCAAGTTAAGCAGTACAATTTGGCACATCCGCGAACACAATGTTAACTAGGCGCTGAAAAGTAGTAGCTGCGTTATACATTCCAAATGGTATCACAGTGTATTGTACGAAGTTATCAGGCCTAACGAAAGTCTAGATGTCAGAAGCTCGAGAGGTCAGAGGCACCTGTCAATAACCTTTTAGCAAATCTAGCTTACTAATGTAAGCAGCAGAACCAATTCTATCAATGCAGTCATCTAAGCAAGGTAGAGGAAAAGAATCAGACATTGTAACAGCATTTACGCGATGATCGTCCGTACATAAGCAAGACTTGTGCTGTGCTTTGGCAAAGTGGGTGGGGTTATATCCTTCCTGTTTGGCCCTGTCCGGGGGTATCAACGGATGGGGCCACAGTGTCTCCTGACCCCTCCTGTCTCAGCCTCCAGTATTTATGCTGCAGTAGTTTGTATCGGGGGGCTAGGGTCAGTTGGTTATATCTGGAGTACTTCTCCTGTCTTATCCAGTGTCCTGTGTGAATTTAAGTATGCTCTCTCTAATTCTCTCCTTCTCTCTTTCTTTCTCTCTCTCGGAGGACCTGAGCCCTAGGACCATACGTCAGGACTACCGGGCATGATGACTCCTTGCTGTCCCCAGTCCACCTGGCCTTGCTGCTGTTCCAGTTTCAACTGTTCTGCCTGCGGTTGTGGAACCCCTACCTGTCCCAGACCTGCTGTTTTCAACTCTTAATGATCGGCTATGAAAAGCCAACTGACATTTATTCCTGATTATTATTTGACCATGCTTGTCATTTATGAACATTTTGAACATCTTGGCCATGTTCTGTTATAATCTCCACCCGGCACAGCCAGAAGAGGACTGGCCACCCCTCATAGCCTGGTTCCTCTCTAGGTTTCTTCCTAGGTTTTGGCCTTTCTAGGGAGTTTTTCCTAGCCACCGTGCTTCTACACCTGCATTGCTTGCTGTTTGGGGTTTTAGGCTGGGTTTCTGTAGAGCACTTCGAGATATTAGCTGATGTACGAAGGGCTATATAAAATAAACTTGATTGATTGATTGATTGACTTACCGTCAGGCTTAGGAAGAAGAATACACGGGTAACTCCAGGAGATGTTACTGGGTTTTGCCATGTCATTCTGTAATAAATAAGCTACCTAACTTCTCATTACCTCCCTTTTCTTAGCGTTTACCCGGCACAGATGCTGATGTATAGGAGCAGCGTTCCCCACATCCACGCCATGTTCCAAGACTCTCCGGAACGTCCTGAAACACATTGAGAAAACTATTTATCAATAGGATAAGATCATTAGTTTGATCATTATCCAAATGTTCTATTTGAGAGGGTAACTTTTTTAGCATCTCTGAATTACATAAGCGTTCATATTGCTGTAACGTTTGGCGTATCTCCAACCCGTCCTCCAGGACTCCTCCAGGTCCCAGCCAGGCTTCAGTACCACCACAGCCACACTGGAGACGGTGGGCTGAACCGGCATACCTGAGGAGCTGTCTGGAGAGTCACGTATATAATATGCTTTCAGCATATGACACACACCGGAAGAACGCCTACGATCCGGGGTCTTTATCACATAATTGGCGTCACCGAGTTTCTTTTCCACAAGATATGGCCCAGAAAAACGTGCCGACAGAGATGAGCCAGGGATTGGCAACAAAACTCAAACAAAATAATGGCCAACAGCCTCTTTATCATAATGCAACTTCATGCGTTTTTGAGATGAGGAGAGAGACTTTTGGGCTAACACACATGTGGCGTGCAGTCTTTCCCGAATCTTACTGACATAATTCAACACATTTTTAGGGGCGCTACTGGGTGTAGGAGATAGGATATGCTCCTTCAAAACTTTTAGCGGACCCCGTGGGGTGTGTCCAAACACAAGGTCAACAGGGCTGGACCCTAAGGACTCTTGTGTTGTTTCCCTGATAGCAAATAGGACAAAGGGCACCCCCTCATCCCAATCGGTACTGGTATCCATGAAATACTTGCGTAGCATCGCCTTTAGCGTCTGATGCCAGCATTCGAGGGCCCCTTGACTCTGAGACCTGATGGGAAATACACAGCGTCTTTAACACATTTGAGAACAGTTTTGACAAAGTTGGTTCACTGATCAGTTTGGATTACTTTAGGGAGTTCAAACGTAGAGAATAACTTCACTGGTGCCTTCACCACAGTCTTCGCTGTTATAGTACGGAGAGGGATAGCCTATGGGTATCGAGTAGCACTGCACATTATTGTTAGTAAGAACTGGTTACCTGACCTGGTTTTCGGCAACGGACCTACTAAATCGATTATCACTCGTTCAAACAGTTCCCCAACGCAGGAGTGGGGCAGAGCAGCGCAAAATGAACTGTTTGATTCACTTTCCCAGTGAGTTAAAATACATGACATGTGACATATATGACACGCTTTCAAAATTGGACAACGTCAGACATCAAACCTGGCCAGAAAAAATGAAGTACTCGGTTAAAAATCTTCGTGATCCCCAAATGTCCGGACCACGCCTGGTCATGGGCGTGCGACAGCACCTGCTGGACGGTGTAGGAACAATCACTTGACACACTTTCCTCCAGTCACTAACGGTGTCATGAGCTGCCCATTTACACATTAAAATTCCTTCCATAAAGTAGGCGGTCTCTCTAGTTTTAGCTTCCTCAATGGAAATTACCAAAGCGAAACACTTGCGAAGACTGGGGTCTCCTTTTTGACATTCAATCACCTTCTCGGGTGTGACAGACAAAAGAACATTCATGTAATTGGGGCGCGATTTCGCTTTCCCCTTCCTTAGTTTTTACAAGGGTAAAAACCGTCGGCCTTGCAGAAGGAATACTCGGGGCATTGTCTTCTACCTCAACATTCTCAAAAATGGAACTAGACAAATCCACCACGTCTCCCAGCTTGTGAGATTGTGCCCTCGTTAACACTCAAGCAAGAAAAACATGGGGAAATGCTTGAACCAATGTATCATCTGTAGTTTTGATTTCTGGGTAGTCTACTACCTCTAACACAGGAGTGACGTTACCACTAGCAATATCGTTCCCTAGTAGCAGCGTGACTCCTTTTACTGGCAGTGTAGACACTACACCAACACGAAAACGTCCTGATACCAAGTCTGACGCTAAGTGGACCCAGTGTAATGGTACAGGTACGTTTTTTGTCTCTATACCCTCTAATATGACATACGAGCCACAATACGTTTCAGGAGACCAGGGTAAAGCATCAGTAACAATTACTGACTGCGCCGACCCGGTGTCTCGTAAGATTTGTATGCGCTTTTGATCCGCTTGTTCTCCAGTTAAGGAAACACAACCGGCAGAGATAAACAGAGCATAGATAGGATCCAGTTTCCCAAATGCAGAATCAATAACTCGGTCCAACGGTTGAACCAAAGACTGGACTAAACCCACGCTTTTCAATTTAGGGGATGGTGACAGGGACTGTTTCGGTTTATTTTTCCAAAACCGGGCCGTAATCACGTGATCCTTTTGGTGACAGTAAAAACATAATTGAAGAGGTCCTCAAGTGTACACATTTAAAAGGACGGAGAACAGCAAAGGGAAAGAGGGGAGAGAGGTCAACAAAGGTGAACTAAAGGCCTTTATTGGTTTAACCCTCCTCGCCGGAGTGGAGAAAAGCTGGGATGTCTCCACATGGAAGCAATTTTTGGATCCACTGCAGAATCCAATGTATAAGGCCACCATGTCGGTCGGAAGATATGAGGATATCCGTCGCTACTTGAGGCTTGATGACAAGAGGACCAGAGTATCCAGAGAGGCAACGGACCACCTGGCAGCCTTCCGGTGTGTGTGGGACCTTTTCCTAGCAAACTGTAGAGGAAGGTTCATCCCCAGCAACTGCATCACAGTGGATGAGCAGCTTGTGCCGTTCCGGGGCAGAAGCAGGTTCACACAGTATATGCACAGCAAGCCTGCCAAATATGGCATAAAGATCTTCTGGGTATGTGACGCAAGAGTCCCCTATGCCATTGATGGGATAGGCTACACAGGCAGACAGTCAGGAGAGGAGGTTCAGAAGAACCTTGGAGAGAGCGTTGTCCCAAAAGTTGTGCAGTGGATTAAGACGAACAGGTGAATTATTCTCTCTAAGAATAGAAATTCCAAATGTATAATTTTGTAAATAAATTAATTTGACAATTTGGCCCTTTGTTTTGAATCACAGGTCACAACATCACAATGGACAGCGTCTTTACTAGTGTCCCTTTGGCAGAGTACCTCTTGGACAATAACTTGACAATTGTGGGGACTCTTCGCCAAAACAAGCTTGACATGCCACCAATTATGAAGCCATCCAAGTTCAGAAAGGTGCATAGCTCCGAGGAGTTTGGTTTTAATGGCAACTTGGCCATGCGAAGCAGCGAAAGTCTGTTGTCCTCCTGAGCACGCTGCAGGACGACAAAGTGGTTGATGAGGTCAGTGCGAAGAAGAAGCCAGAGATGATCCAATACTATAACTGCACAAAAGGAGGAATGGACATTATGGATCAGATGGTGCGTAATTACACATGCAAACGCCAGACAAGGAGGTGGCCAATGGTGCTGTGGTACAACCTGCTGGATGTTGCCACCCTCAATGCTTACAACATATTTATGGCACAGAACCCCAACTTCATGGGAGGTGTGAAAAGCACCCAACGGCTGTTCATCAAGGAGCTGGTCAAAGAGCTTGTGATCCCACACATGCAGAGGCACATGGAAGGATGTTGCAACCTACCTAAGGTCATCACTAAAGCAATGGAAAGATTTGGGGTGATGAAAGAGAGCCATACCACCACCACTCAGAGCAGCCAGAAGAGGAAGTGGTGCCAGCTCTGCCCAAGCGCAAAGGATAGAAAAGTCAGCTGCTGGTGTTCTCAGTGCAACACACCCGTCTGCACAGAGCACAGTCACATGCTTGTGGTTTGTAACAAATGCATGGACTAAGACAGCATAGGTAAGCATGACACACACACACACACACACACACACACACACACACACACACACACACACACTTTGTTCATTTTAGTGTTTGTTTTCTAAATTCACAATTGTTAGTATTGATGATGAACTTTGGATTTTCAAATAAATGTTTTGAAATATACAATTTTAAGGTGGTTTTATTTTGTTATTCACACCAAAAGGTTGAATGTGAAACTTTGATTGTAAGAAAAATATGCTAATATTTTCAACAACCATTATGAATTTTCATAGTATGTTATCATTGAAATGTGTTTCAAACTGAGCGACAAAAAAACATTTCAAACAATAAAATAATTACTGTAAGGTCCAAATCATCACTCAAAATAATTATGCTCCACAAAATGGATAATATTTTAGACCCATATAAATTAAACACATATTACATTATCTGGTCATTTTGACCCGGGATATGCATTAATGGGGCGTCATGTTTACTATGTGTCCTAGGGTTAATAAGATACGTCATGGTTTGGGTCTTTATATATCAGAGGCTTTGGCACCCTTGAACAAGTGTTTAATTCCCTGCCATATGATCTGTGCAAATGAGATCTTTCCTAATCAGCAGGAATTAAACATGTATAGAGGATGGGGCTTGGAACCGGACTAATAATTGCCTATACCTCCACGTACTCTGCCCCCAGAAAAATCCATCCTCTCCTTCCCAGTCAGTCCGCACACTGCCTTCCCCTGATCTTCTACTCCACCTGCTCTCCACTGCTTCTCTGGCCCTCTGTGGGTATGGAGCAGAGCAGTCTCCTGTCTGGAGCAGGACTGGATGGGAAGAGGTGGCTGTCACAGTGTCTGATTAATGACCCATCGGTGGCATGTCCAGCCACATTAGGGCTCCATGTATCTACGCGGGGCCAGGGGCTTTGTTCTGGGAGGAAATAGTGTCAGCGCCCCACAGCCGTTTGCCTATAAAAAGATAAAGATTTACTGTCATCAGAGGGCAGATTAAAGCGCACAATGCCGACATTGATTTTTACCAAAAAATTCACATTTTGGGAAAACTCATTCCAGGGCTGGCGCGAGATATGATCAGCTTATTTGGAAAGGGATAATATGGAATCTTCTCCGAGAATGAACTTTGAAAGAAGTAAATTGTAAATATTGATTTCTGAAATGAAGTGTCAATCTTGGTTGGGCCGAGATTATTTCTATCATCTCGCTCAACCCCCAGCAACGATGAATTCAAAACTGCTGACAAAGGGGAGTGTATAGGATTTCTGTTAGGGAGCAGTCGGCAACGCTTTACCGCTTGGCCGGCCCGCCGAGCCCTCGCCGGTAATGGCTGTTCAATTTTATCAGATAACGGAGGAGATCTCATCAGAGGCGAAAAATGAAATGAACTGTGACTCCGAATCAGGATCCCTGCTCTTATCCCGGCAAAAATCATCCGAGCGGGGCCCAGGGCTTTCCATTATTTCAGGTCACTTCATTACGGCCCTGCACACAGGACCCAATTGCTGCAAACAAAGCAGGCCTTTCCTGTCTCACCCAGGGGTCGAGTGTGAGGGGCAGTTTGATAGGCTCCTGACGTGTCCAGGGTTATCTCATTACCACTTAAGAGGGTTGGTGAAAGGTAGCAAATCTCAACCACTTGTTTGTTATCCTTCTCCACTCCATCTTTTGTATCATAGGGCTTTATTGGCCACCTTGTTCCCTTATTGTGGAAAATAATTCATCTTTTCCGGTAATTGTTTGAAATAGATTTTTCCCCCCCCCGCCTTGTCCTTTGCTGCAGTTAATGTCACATGGACGATGAAGTCAAGGTGAGCTGAAGAACATGCAGGAGGAACTAGGTCCATGTTGAACTGCGACGCAGAGGAAGATGTTGTGAGTTGAGAAGTCATGCTTCTCAAAAACGCCATGTTCTACTAGGACTTAGTATTCTAAGTCAAGATACTTCAAGATAAATTGAAAACAATTTATTGAAATCTTGGAAATGAGAGAAAAATTTCAGGCTAACATTTTTGAGGATTACTACTAGTCAGTCAGTAAGAGGAACAAGGGTTGTGGGATGAAATGAAAACAGAACAGAGATGAGGTAAGATATTGGAAATATAATATAAAATGTTACATCTTAAAATGATATGTGGAATGTCTGTGTAACCCATTTGTGTGTGTAATGAAATAAACCCATATCCCAAGGAATGTGTGGCTTTCTAATTCAAATTTTTATTTCAGCCTCCATAAGCAAACTATTGATCTCCAGGAGGAAGGGGGGGTTCCATGACACATGGGCAGGGGCATTTGATAGCTACATGGGAGAAAAATGACGTTGGTCTGAGTAGGGAGATTTGTACGGTAGCGATAAGTGGAGCTAGGGATGGAACAGGAGGATAGGATAGAAACCCAAGGACAAGCAAGCTTGCTCCTATAGATAATGCACAGCATGGAATAAAGACTGTTTTACATTTGTATAAAGGGGTACTTTGGTGGCATTGATGTTTGTTACCATTAATTGTAATGGTAATTTAACTGTTTGAACTGTCGTGCTTGGACCCCTGTTGGTCTTATAACTTAGCTTTAAAGCAGGTGGAATGAGTTAGAAAGTGCTAAAGGTCAAATGTGAACAGTAAAATCTGAAATGGATGACATCCCACGCAAGTGTGTTGTTTGAGGGCTGTGAGTTCATGAGTTAATTTGTCAAATGATTGCAGTACTGGATTGTTGCAAGAGATGCCATGGGATTCATCAAAAGGATTCAAAGTTGACCCTGGACACCCAATACCATTATGTTTTATTTTTAAGTTGAGCAAGTTCCGCAACACACCAAACTCAATAATGTACAGCTTTTACAATATTTATTCCGTATATGAACTGATGTGTGGGTAAATGTCAGCAATCTGTGTAACTGTCAGTAGGATCTTTTTTTCTAATGTTCTTTTACATTTGTGTAGTTCAGTCCTTGAGCTGTTCTTGTATGTTGATGTTCTGTATTATGTTGTGTCTGGAGCCCAGGAAGAGTAGCTGCTGCTTCAACAATAGCTAATGGGGATCCTAATAAAATACTAATTCTGGCTCGGGAGTATGTCAGGATCAAAAGATATATGAAAGGAGCAAAGGTCAAATAAAAAGTGACAGTAAACCCTGCCACAGTCTTCTGAATACCTCACCCTGGGGTATACTTTTATTTTTCAGCAAGACACAAAGACACCAGAATGGCTTTCCAATGGGTGTTGAGTGTTCCTGGATGGTCTCGTCTCAGTCCTGATTTAAATCTGCTTAAAAATCTGAGACAAGGTTTGAATATGGCTGCCCATCAATGAGTCCATCAATGACTCCCAACCAAATTAACCGAGCTTGAGCAATTTTGACAAAAACAATGGATATATGTTGCCCTAAGAGTTGTGCAGAGTTGGTCAACTCGTATTCAAAATTATTCACAGCTGTAATGGCTGCCAAAGGTGCTTCCACCAAGTATTAACTCTGGCGTGTGAAAACACACCATCAATACATCTTCGTTTTTGTATTTTCTATGAATTTGTAAAACCTTTTATATTTCTTCTTTCACTTTGAAAATGCGGCGTAGTTTGTGTACATCGTTATTGACAAAATCCACTTTATAAAGAAATGTATTTCATTTTAAAGGCAGGAAAATTGGAAAACTGTGCAAGGGGTGTGTTGACTTTCACTAGGCACTGTATTACCCTAAGAGTGGTGGTTAGCTAATCTTGTCAGCACATAAAGTCGAATGGGTGTGTTCTCTATCTTACAAAAGCCTTTTATCAACTCGAAAATCGACATCACGATTGGAACCAAATAAATAGGTACAGAAGCTTTTATTAATCTCTTTCATTTTCTCATCTGAGCTGCTATCGGTCTCTTACCTTCTAGTTTTTACAGCACGAATTTCTTGCTTTCTTCACATCTGTTTCTTTCTTTCTCTCTCTCTATTTCATTCTTTCCAAGACAGCTTAGAGGTGGTGATGCTCAAGTACTCATGGAGAATCATCTGAGGGATCTCCTACTTGCTCCAGACCGGTCGATCTATACATCGACCCAAGCTTGAGTTACATTGTCCCAGTAAAGGCCACACTTAGATGACACTGATACAAAACCACTATTCTCAGCATTACTCTGCAGTCACACACATTTCAAATGTAGGTGATAAGGGTATTCAGGGTGCTATCACACCCAATGTTATTACGCCTTGATCCTGAAACAGAATCAGGAAAATATGGGTGAGGCAGAATAGGTTTTGTCGTGCCCTCTTCACAACTGTCTTGGTGTTCTTGCACCATGTTAGTTTGCTCTTGATGTGGACGCCACGGAACTTGACGCTCTCAACCTGCTCCACTACAGCCCCGTCGATGAGAATGGGGGCGTGAGCAGTTCTCTTTTTCCTGTAGTCCACAATCATCTCCTTTGTCTTGATCACATAGAGGGAGAGGTTTTTGTCCTTGCACCACATGGTCAGGTCTCTGACCTCATCGTTGTTGGTGATCAGGCCTACCACTGTTGTGTCATCAGCAAACTTGATGGTGTTGGAGTCGTGCCTGGCCGTGCAGTCATGAGTGAACAGGGAGTACAGGATGGGACTGAGCATGCACCCATGAGGGGTCCCCGTGTTGAGGATCAGCGTGGCAGATGTGTTGTGGCCCGTCAGGAAGTCCATGATCCAGTTGCAGAGGGAGCTGTTTAGTCCCAGGGTCCTTAGCTTACTGATGAGTTTTGAGTGCACTATGGTGTTGAACGCTGAGCTGTAGTAAATGAATAGCATTCTCACATAGGTGTTCCTTTTGTCCAGGTGGGAAAGGGCAGTGTGGAGTGCAATAGAGATTGCATCATCTGTGGATATTTTGGTGTGGTATGCAAATTGGAGTGGGTCTAGGTTTTCTGGGAAAATTGTCACAGTTCCAAAAGTGGTGATGAAGGAGTTAGGCGCAGAGAGCAGGGTAGTGAGAAGCGAGTGGATTTAATATTCCAAAAGATACAGCGAGACGGCTACGCCACACATACAAGGGCGCGTCAAGTAACAGTCCAAAACAAACAGGACAAAATCTACTCGGAACAGACACCACAAGAAATAACGACACCATAAACAGAAAAACAAGCCCGCACAAAAGTCGGCGGGCCAACTGGGTTTAAATAGCCCACAATGAACCTAAACACAAAACAGGTGCAACAAATCAGACAAAACTAAATGAAACCGAAAAGGGGATCGGTGGCAGCTAGTAGGCCGGAGACGACGACCGCCGAGCGCCGCCCGAACGGGAAGAGGCACCATCTTCGGCGGGATTCGTGACAGTAATGGTGTTGATGTGAGCCGTGACCAGCCTTTCAAAGCATTTCATGGCTACAGACAGCAGCGTCTACAATGTCGAATTATCCTGCTCAAATCAAATCAAATTTTATTTGTCACGTACACAGTTCACACAATAGTATGCATAGCCTGATATATGCACAATAGGATATACAGTATAGATTATGAATATGCTATGTCAAGTATGACTGTATTTTCAAATATAAAGTGGGTAGTGTTTTTTTTATTTTTTATTAGGATCCCCATTAGTTGACACCAATGGCAACAGCTAGTCTTACTGGGGTCCGATACATAATGAAAATTACATTACAAAGTACTTTACAATTTACATACACTACCGTCAAAAGTTTGGGGTCACTTAGAAATGTTCTTGTTTTCCATGAAAACATACATGAAAGAGTTGCAAAATGAATAGGAAATATAGTCAAGATGTTGACAAGTTTATAAATAATGATTTTTAATTGAAATAATAATTGTGTCCTTCAAACTTTGCTTTCGTCAAAGAATCCTCAATTTGCAACAATTACAGCCTTTCAGACCTTTGGCATTATAGTTGTCAATTTGTTGAGGTAATCTGACTCCCACAAGTTGGACTGGCTTGATGGGCTGCTCCGAGAACAGCTCAATAGGGTTGAGATCTGGTGACTGTTGTCACGATCGTCTTGAGGATATTGAGTGGACCAAGGCGCAGCGTGTGAAAAATACATGCTCTTTTATTTAGAGACGAGTGAAACACGAAATGAACACTTACAACAAAACTAAACAAAACGACCGCGAAGCTACAAACGTAAGTGCAATACAAAAAGCTACAAACGTTCTACATAGACAATTACCCACAAAACCCAATGCCTATGGCTGCCTTAAGTATGGCTCTCAATCAGAGACAATGAACCACAGCTGCCTCTAATTGAGAACCAATCTAGGCAGCCATAGACATACAAAACCCCTAGACAAGACACTGACCCATTTAACCTACAAACCCCTAGACAATCCAAAAACACATACATTCCCCATGTCACACCCTGACCTAACTAAAATAATAAAGAAAACAAAGAATACTAAGGCCAGGGCATGACAACTGTGCTGGTCACTCAATTATAGACAGAATACCAGCTGACTGCTTCTTCCCTAAATAGTTCTTGCATAGTTTGGAGCTGTGATTTGGGCTATTGTCCTGTTGTAGGAGGAAATTGGCTCCAATTTAGCGCTGTCCGCGGGGTATGGCATGGCGTTGAAAAATGGAGTGATAGCCTTCCTTCTTTAAGATCAGTTGTATCCTGTACAAATCTCCCACTTTACCACCACCAAAGCACCCCCAGACCATCACATTGCCTCCACCATGCTTGACAGATGGCATCAAGCACTCCTTCAGCATCTTTTCATTTTACGAATGTTCTTCTTTGTGATCCGAACACCTCACACTTAGTGAGGTGTTCGGATCACAAAGAAGAAGTCTGGCCATAACACTTTTTTCCAATCTTCATCTGTCCAGTGTCTGTGTTCTTTTGCCCATCTTAATCTTTTCTTTCTATTGGCCAATCTGAGATAAGGCTTTTTCTTTGCAACTCTGCCTAGAAGACCAGCATCCCAGAGTCGCCTCTTCGCTGTCGACGTTGAGACTGGTATTTTGCAGATACTATTTAATGAAGCTGCCAGTTGGGGGCTTGTGAGATGTCTGTTTCTCAAACTAGACACTCTAATGTACTTGTCCTCTTGCTCAGTTGTGCACCGGGGCCTCCCACTCTTTCTTTTCTGGTTAGCGCCAGTTTGCGCTGTTCTGTGAAGGGAGTAGTACACAGCATTTTAAAAGATCTTCAGTTTCTTGGCAATTTCTCGCATGGCATACCCTTCATTTCTCAGAACAAGAATAAACTGACGAGTTTCAGGAGAAAGTTCTTTGTTTCTGGCCATTTTGAGCCTGTAAACGTAAAACTGTTTAAGCCGGTTAAGACGCTTTCGATGGTGCAGCTGTGTAACTTCTTGAGAATCTGAGGCTCAATGCCAAATTGCTTCTCTCACCTGAGGTTGAAGAGGCGCTGTTGCACCTTCTTCACCATGATGTCGGCCTGATTGGTCCATCAGGTCCTTTGTGATCTGCACGCCCAGGAACTTGAAACTTTTGACCCTCTCCAATGCTCCTCCCTGTAGGTTGTCTCGTCGCCCACCACTGTTGTGTCATTAGCAAATGTATAGATGATGTTGGAGTTAAGTACATAGCACATGAGAGGGCTGAGCATACACCCCTGCTGGGCCCCCATGTTGAAAGTCAGCGTGGCAGAGTTTGTGTTGCTTATCCTCACCACCTGGGGTCTGCCTGCCAGGAAGTCCAGGATCCAGTCGCAGAGGGAGGTGTTCATACGCAGGGCCTTGAGATTAGTGACGAGCTTGGAGGGGACTATGGTGTTGAAAGCTGAGCTGTAGTATCTGCACATTATTCTCGCAAAGGTATTCCTCTTGTCCAGGTGGGGTAGGGCAGCGTGCAGAGCAAGAGCGATTGCATCATCCATGGATCTGTTTGAATGGTATACTAATTGTAATGGGTCTAGGGTGTCAGGTAAGGTGTAGCTGATGTGGTATTTGACCAGCTTCTCAAAGCACTCATGATGACAGAAGTCAGTGCTAGAGGGCGATAGTCATTTAGGCAGGTTACCTTTGTTTGGTTGGTTAGAGGGACAATGGAGGACATCTTGAAACATGTGGGGATCACAAACTCGGACAGGGAGAGGTTGATTACAGTAAAGTTTATATTTATTTGCACCTTTAAAAAGATGTTCATCTTTATCAAGGATGTCAATAATTATGAACCTGATTGTATGTCCATAAACACTCCAGCCAGCTGTTCTGTGCAGGCTCTGAGAACGTGGACGGGGATACCATCTGGTCCAGCTGCTTTGCATTCACACACTTGAAAGTCTTACTCACGCCGGCCACAGAGATCAAGATCTCACAGTCCTCTTCAGCAGTGGGGGCCCTTGTGGGAGGATAGGAGTTGTTTGCCTCGAAGCGAGCATTCAATGCATTTAGTTCATCTGGGAGCGGCAACGGTGTTTCCGCGCAGCTAGTTTTCCCTTTATAATCCGTGATGGTTTGGAGTCCTTGCACATGCGTCTTGGGTTGGAGCTGCTGAAATGTGATTCCACTTCGTCCCTGTACTGTCTTTTTGGATCTTTGATTGGTTACCAGAGGTCATAACTGGTCTTCTTGTATTCCTCCATATCCCAGACACCCGACCAGAGTTAAATGTTTTGGTACGCTACGGTTGTCACTGCTAATGATGAGAACCTTAGGATTTAAATTGGATAGGCTAACCGATAGCAGCTATAGAATATTGAAAACTTGAAGGCATTTCATAAGGGGCTATTTCATTTTTTTTCTCCATTGGATTACATTGAAGTAGCAGTGTTATTGGTGTAAACAGTCTAATTTTACCCATAACTGCCTATAGTTGCATGGGGTTAGCCACCTGTTTGTGTTTCTGCATCTGAGGATCGGCACCCACACGTTCATGAGGGTTAAAACAATGCTAACAAGTAGTTGGTTTCTTATATGGCATAAAAATCTACCTGTAGCAGTACGTCCAAAGAAAGTAGCTCGGGTGCTTGTCGCTAATTGCTTGCCAGTCACTAATGTTGTGATTCAAGGATTTACTGTAAGGTCAGATAGATCCGTGGTTAGTGGAGTATGTTCGATAAGCCAGAGTATGTTGTATAGACCTGGTCACACTGGTGGCCTGGTGTGGACTGATGCACCATGTCTCAGACGTCTGCCATGTGATGTGATATCCCCCATAGAGGTCAGCTTCCACTTCTGATGAAGCGGTGTTGAAACATTCCTCTCCCCGTTACACTGCTCTGATCACTCCATTTATGGGACATTTAGAACGAGCAAGGGGAACCGCAGATCTCTTCCTCCATCCCATTGAAAACGACAAGGTTGACATTAAAATAAACTTAGGGGAAAGAAAAGTTCTAGAAACAAAGTTGTAGCCGACGGTTACGTTTCAGAGCACAGGGCAATTTAAAGCCCTGGAATGTAGAATTAGAGGGGATTTGATGCGTTTCAAATTGGACGGATGGGGGACACCATCAGCGGCGTTGCACCTTCAGGCATTATTTAAGTAATGTCTTGTGGCACGTTTGATTCATGGAGGCAAGGGCACGGAAATGAGGGATTTACCATGCAGATGCCTCTGTGGTTTGTTTTATCTTCCTGTCAACCACTCCGAATTTATGCTCCACGGGAGAAAAAACAAGCAGGCATGCAAGTTGATTCAAATCATATAAAGTGTATGTTTAAGCTAACTGGGTATTCACTTAAACAACATCTAAATCACGCTGTGGCTCCATGGACCTTAGTCGGTCCATATCGAAACACCACTGGCGAGAGATCATTTGATTTGCTTACGAAAAAAAGAGGGAGATATTCACAGCACTTATCTATGGTAGTAGTCCTTTCTGTTGCACGTATGAAACCTATCCAGAACTTCCTTATATCTCCTCTCTCTGGAGAGTCCCAGTACAGTGCCTATTTATCTTGTCTCGCTCTCTCTCTCTCAGATACAAGGAACCGCATCGCAGACAAGAGCATCATCAACACGAGCAGTGTACTGGTGACATGCAGATAGCTCCCCTGTTTTTGGTCATCGATAGGAACCAGGAAGATGGCTCTGGCCAGGGAAGCCCCTGTTCATCTGGCCCTAGTCCAGATGAATAATGTTACTGCCATAATAGTGGTGATAATTTAATGGTGGCACTTAGCTCCGTGATGAATCACCTGTCACTGATAGAGCGGTAAGTCTAACAGCCCATCCATGAGAATTTCTGAAATATTATTTTCTTTCCACATGCTGACCAAAATAAAGCTAAATTTAAACTGTGTTCCTGGTGACAATTTAGATTATGAACATGCGATTACGGAAACAAGATATGTACTGTATGTCTGTATAGCTAAGCAATTGCAATTGGACTGTTCGGAATTCAAGAGAACCTCACATTTTTGTCGTAATCATATTATATCAGTTAATTGTACTTTTTTGAAACAACATTTTGCTTTCAACTTGTTTCATGACAGTTTAAAATGTTTGCAGACAATAAGCGTCTCTAGATGGTGTTTTGAAGATGTGATGGTGCTAGTAGACAGTGAACTAGTGGTGGTGGTAGGAGTGATTGGACATATCCCATCTCCACCACCTCACAATAATCCATTTACTGTGGCTTCTGGTTGAAATAGTTTGACACACACAGTCTGTTTGCCAGGCACACAAGGGGCCTTGTGTACAGAAATGTAATTGATTTGATTCCTAACTCCCTTTATCTATAAATATTTAGGAAGAGAGCAGTTTTTTTAATGATTTATTACTTCAAAGCTATAAAGTCTCCGGTTGACACTAAAACAAAGAACGCACTTATCCCGCGGAGCAAATCTCGGAGGCGGCCGTGGTTATGCCCAGATGCTGCACTCCTGCGTTCGCGTCAAAAAGGAATTTTGATTTGTTGACAGAGATTATGGAAGGAAATAATGGAAGAGATAAAAACTTCAATTATGATTCTTTTATTTTATTAAAGCTTTGCTTCGATATGGCAGATGGGTTGATAAATGACATGTTTGGAAGTCAGAGGCTGTTGAAGATGTGCCTATTGATTGTGTTAACGGCAAATAGGCTAACATGACCTTCTTCTGAGATCCAATTGTTTGGTCCCTCGACGTAACACTCTCATATGATGTCTTGAAATGATATGAACTGGAAGGTATTATCTAAAGGAGAACTTGCGTTTGCTGTTTATATCAAATTATTTCCGAATGATCTTGCAAATGTTTGCTGTTTATATCAAATTACTCTGAATTATCTTGCAAATCTTACAATAATAATATATTATAACAGTTGTACACATTTGCCCGGTGAAAGAAATGTCAGGGAACTATCATCTGTAGAGTTTGGGCCTTTTGTAGCTCCTCCCTAGACATAAGAGGACTATAGGTAGATTTAGTAGAATGGACTTGCGTAGGCATTTGACCTTGAATGGGTTATTTGCTCTTGTGAAACAGGAAGTGAATTGGGTTCTACAGTCAGGACACTGTGTTTAATTCACTGGGCTTATAATACAACTGCCCTGGCGCTGTAAAGGACCGGAGCAAGAGAGGAGAAAAGACTTGAGAGAGACCCTTCATTGAAACAATGTCACCTTGAACAGCACTTGGTCCCATTTTTGTACACTTCCAGTTGGCGTCCACATTGTCAAAAGAACTGGGCCCGGTTTCCTTAATCCTAAGGCTACGTTTCTCATTAGAATCTTCGTAGGAGCATATATTTCACAACGTGTAACAATTGTGCGCAATGGTGTGTCAAATCTTGATATAATGCATTATTATAGGGTGAGCATTACAATAAGGCATCTCAATATTTGCAGTCATAGGTGATGATATCTTTCTAGGAGCTGATCCGTCATCAGTATTGTGGAGTAATTCTAATGTTAAGGTAAGATTTGAATGGAGAAAGCTGATCCAAGGGCCTTTCTTTCAATCCTATCCGTGTCGACACATACCTCAACGACGCACTTCGCGAAGGTCCTCGCTGCGTGGTGTTTTCGGCCATTGTAGGAAAGATGCATTGTTTAAAACGCTCGTCCCATTGTTGTCAGGAAACCGGGCCTTGATCTGTTTACCTACTCTGTCTGACACACATTAATGTATTCATCTACTTTCTTCTGATGTAGGAGGTGTCAACCATTTACATAAGTGAAGCTTTTTTTCCCCATTCACTCTCACTATCAGTGGAGACACACTGTAAGTATCAAACATTATTTTTGCATGTCAACCACAAATGACCAAATATGCTGATTTTACGATTAAGTGCAGAGTTTGGCAAGAGGGCCTTTCTGGCCAGCTCCTCAGTAGGCCTTGAGCCGTAACATTGTGCCAGCAGATGCCCAATAACAATGAATGGGGTTAAGCTGAAAGACCCTGGCAACCTACTCTACTTCTTCTCTGGAGTCTCCCAGTCGGCTCAGAGCACCGAGCCACGGCCGCTCTGAGTCTCATAGCTACGCACCTGAGGGATTGCTGATCCCCATTTCAGATACCGGCCCTCAATCTCTTATCATTTACAGCTGTCTACAGGTAAACAACAAAACAAAAATGATAGAAATGGATGAAAGGAAAAGTTAACGGGGACCACGTCAACTCTCCCTCAGAGTTCACTCTTTTTTTCCCCTTTGTCTCCTCCGGCCAATGTTGGCCCTCCTTACCATCGATAAGCATCAAAATCATAACTGTTTACATTGCTGTCAGTTACTTATCCTTAAAGCAGATGTTTTCAATTTCAAAAATTGATTTGTTTCAGCGGCTTTCTCTTTACAACAAGAGCGGTGGTAAGGCTTGGCTTTTTTTCATTAAACTTTTGATTGCTCCTCGGGCTAAAGCTACTGGTTCCTTGGGAAAAGGCCTGGGAGACAGAGAACTCCAGGCTAAAACGCCACGCTAGGCTATTAGCTGCTACAACATGTTGATGGAGAACAGAACAGCCCCCTACAGTCCTACTTAACCAGATGCACAGTGCAAACATGCTGTTCAGTGCCGTAGCATGCACGGGTAATATAATAAGGTAACATAATGCATTTTTAACCCTCCCTAATTGGCTGAGTCATTTCATTATTAGAAATATTAGGTATCTGTAATAGGGAACACTAATTCCTTTGACTAGACCAAAGATTCCCGCCTTCAAATAAGCCTGCTAATCTAATTAGAAAGGTAGCGGAGCCGAACAACTACATTTTCTCATACTTAGCATTGGCGAGTCAGGGCTTTGCGGAGCAGATGTGCTGTGAAATTAATTTCCTCTGGTGTAAACGGAGACGCTCCTCGCCCGTCTATGTTATGCAATTTCCATTTCACAGATGATAACCTATTATCACTTTGTTCAAGGGAAACGTGTTCATGGCCAGGAGGAAGATTGAATTATTCATATTTGCTCATTTCTAGTCTACGCTGCGGCCCTGCTATTTTCATGCACTGAGAGAGGGCTAATGTAAACATGACCAGAATCCTTGTAAATTGGCTTGTAGAGGAGGCTGTTAGCATAGTGCCTGGGGACTGATGCTAGATGGGGATAACGGCTGATATCTGTAAAGTACAGCTTGTGTGTGTGTGTGTGTTTGTGCATGTGCACACATTTTGTGTGTTTGTGCGTGTGTCTACAGTGTGACTTGGATGTTACCAGGTGGTAATGTAAGCTAATGGGGTCTGCGTTAAGAAACAGTTAGAATTCTGCCAAGAATGGCATGTATGCTATTTGTGCATTTGAGGGAAAACTAAATGTTTAATTGATCTTGCCACAAGATATCCCATTTTACATTTCAAACAGGACGTATCTCTCAGCTGTTGATAGATTTATCTACGTTGTGATGATTGTTATATCATCCAGCAATGCATTTGCAAAAAGGACTTCAGACCAGGTTAAACAAACAGTGAACGAGGGATAGAACAGTTTGAAAAACGGAAACTGAGAGATACAGATAGAGAAAGCCACTTCTATTCATTTTTTTTCTGTTGATGTCTCTTGGCTGATAATGTTTCAATAAGGCAGGACAGGAAAGAGCCCATTCACAAGTAATGAGGCTCTCTAAATGACGTAACCTCAGCTCATTGACTAGGGGGATTGACCCCCAGCTGGGGGAGACACGGGGCCAATGCAGACCACATGGGACAGGCCAGGGGTGTGTCATTAGTATCAGTGGATGAAAGTACATGAAAGGGCATAGAACAGAGGTGGATAGTGGACTGGAATGCGTTGCAGACTAAAATACTTCGAAAATATGACTTGATCAAATGGTGTGCACTAAAGGTGCTATCTACAACCTTAAATGGTTATTTAGATGTCCCCATAGCAGAACCCTTTGAAGAACAATTTTTGGTTCCAGGTAGAACCCTTCAGGGTTCCATTAAGAACCCTTTCCAAAGAGGGTTCTGCCTGGAACCAAAAAGGGTTATATGGGGACAGCTGAATAACCCCTTTGGAACCCTTTTTTCTAAGCAAGTATATAAGGGTGGACAAACAGGAAAGGAGACAGGGATTAAATATGGATCCTTATGTGTGCCACAATACGGTATGAAATGGATGTGTCTTGTTCCAGGAAGTACCCCTCTAGTTTTTAAACTTTTGAAGGCTTTTTGAAAGGCATTCATTGGGCAAAAACGTAACGGTCTTCAGCGCAACAATTTCAAAAAAGGAATCTGGCAGAAGTGTATTTACCCACAAACACAAATATAAATGCATATATATCTTAAATGGCTGCATTTTCACATGCCCATCAAAAGATAAGGAGACAGAACCAGGAAGTATGATGTAGGACGACATCACATCGCATTATGTAACCTTCTACTCTAAAGGTATAGAAATCAGCCAAGTCACACTGACCTTACAGTGGGATATGGATTGAGTAACAAGAGCTTGGCTAAGATAGCACATGTTGGCTTTGGACCAAAAGTACATATTCTTTAAAGGGACAATCTGCCGTTGAAACAACAACCAAGTGTGCTCCCCACCACTATTTCGGTAAAAAGCCGAGGGATGGGGCTGGATGAATGTACCCACTCTCAAATTCATAGACAGAGCTACAGATGCAAGTACTGACCATCCATTATTTCAGAATATAGTTGTAACCATGTTTTGAGGCTATATCGTTTTTTTAAACATTTACTTTGTTTAGTAAGCTTCTATTTTGGGTTCTAATGGGGTACACCAGTTGAACTAAGCTCATGAGCCATTTATAAGTTATACTCTTAAAGAATCAATGGGTACATATCATTAATTGATGTCCAAAAATGGATGTAGCAACTCCAGATTGGCCTTCTAAGTCCTGGGTGATAAAGCTGATCAAATAAAATAAACACCTACAATACACTTTGCATAAATACAGAGTGACCCATGAATTAAGATACACTTATCCATCACTTGCTGAGTAAAAAGAGGCCGTATTTGCTGTGTCAAGTTGCGCAACCCCCAAAAGAGAGACTTGTGTGAAAGACAGCGCCCCAGCTTAAGTGTCTAAATGCATGTGCTGTCGCAAAAACCATCAAGCTCTTATGAAACTGGCTGTCATGAGGGCCGCCACAGGAAAGGAAGACCCAGAGTTACCTCTTCTGCAGAGGATACGTTGATTAGAGTTACCAGCCTCAGACATTGCAGCCCAAATAAATGCTTCGCGGAGTTCAAGTAACAGACACATCTCAACATCAGCTGTTCAAAGGAGACTACGCGAATCAGGCCTTCATGATCGAATTGCTCCAACAAAACCCCTACTAAATGACACCAATATTAAGAAGAGACTTGCTTGGGCTAAGAAACATGAGCAATGGACATTAGACCTGTCCTTTGGTCTGATGAGTCTAAATTTGAGATTTTTGGTTCCAACCGCAGTGTCTTTGTGAGACGCAGAGCAGGTGAACGGATGATCTCCGGTGTGATAGTGTGGGGGTGCTTTGCTGGTGACACTGTCTGTGATTCATTTAGAATTCAAGGCACACTTAACCAGCATGGCTACCACAGCATTCTGCAGCGATACACCATCCCATCTGGTTTGCGCTTAGTGGGACTATCATTTGTTTTTCAACAGGACAATAACCCAACACACCTCCAGGCTGTCAAAGGGCTATTTGACCAAGAAGGAGAGTGGTGGAGTACTGCATCAGATGACCTGGCCTCCACAATTACCCGACCTCGACCCAATTGGGAGGGTTTGGAATGAGTTGGAATCTACGGATGTTGATGGGGATTTTTGTATTATTAACTGCCAGAAAGGACAACCAAATATTACTAAAAGTAGGTTAGATGTTCTCCATACATTGAAAAACCTCTAAATAGTTTATCCTTTCAAAAATATGCTTTTTTTTAAAACAAAATAATAACATTTGTATTGATCAAGTTGGTAAAATGTTATATTTTAGACATGATATGGAGAATGATGGAATGCTACATCAGATGACCTGGCCTCCACAATCACCCGACCTCAACCCAAATGAGATGGTTTGGGAGGAGTTGAACCGCAGAGTGAAGGAAAAGCAGCCAACAAGTGCTCAGCATGTGTGGGAACTACTTCAAGACTGTTGGAAAAGTATTCCAGGTGAAGCTGGTTGAGAGAATGCAAAGCTGTCATCAAGGCAAAGGCTGGCTACTTTAAAGAATATCAAATTTTAAATATATTTTGATTTATTTAACACTTTTTTTGTTTACTACGTGATTCCATATGTGTTATTTCATAGTTTTGATGTCTTCACAAATATTCTACAATGTAGAAAATAGTACAAATAAAGAAAAACCCTTGAATGAGTAGGTGTGGTCCAAACTTTTGACTGGTATTGTATATATTATGATGCTTATACAAATGGTTATTTATGATGTCGATACTTCTCTAGTAATGACAGAAGTGTGTCTCTCTGATGCTGAGGCTCGTAGATCAGTCACCCAGTTATACTGTACGTCTGAGTGAACAGTGATGTGTTTTCTCTTGGAAGCATAAGTGGAGCATTAAGATAGCATTTCCGTCCAAACCCTTTTATGAAGGAAATTAAGCGAGGCCAAAGTCATAGTCAGCATGTCTCTGAAAGCTTTAATTGAGGCTCATTCTTAATTTTTAGAGCCACTAATTAGATTATATTTGAGCTGTAATGTGGTCAACCTCTTAATCGTCATTACAGACGTCTCCCAGCCAATTATGAGCTTGTCTGTCTCCTTCAAAGAAACTATTTAGGGGGAAAAAACGCCACATCATTAAGTAATACTGGTGGGACACCATCTATTGGTATAGTTCCTGGCATTGGAATGAGTATTATGCTAATACTACTACCAAAGCTGAATGAATAAATCAATGATTATATGATTGCGTAATGATTGTGTAATAATTCCTGAAATAAGACAAGTACGTTGTATAACCATTCATATTAGTCTATTATTAGGGCCACGTGTGATGTGTATGATAATTTATTACATTTTTAAATAGCTTTTAATTTAACAAAATAATCTCAGTGCGTACAATAAATTAGAAAATACAAAACAAAACAAATATATCTAAGTCTAGGAGGAAGGGATGACACCTTCAATATCATATGAATCATGTCTTGAGTGTTTTAAAAAGGATCGTTTTTTTTCACATTATCCAGATTGTTCAAAATTATATTTGAAATTGAGTTCTGAAATGAAAATATACACATCTTTTTTCATTAGACTTGAATATCTGAGATTAAAATCATGCATTGATACAATCACTAGATGGCAGTATAGTATCCCACAATCGCATATATGAATGTATTCTCTTTTACATACTACTCCGAATTCACCACTGATCATTTGCCCTTCAATAAAAGGACACTGGCCTCGTTTGAAGCTTCAATGACAGTCATTTAAACCATTGTCTAAACAAAACATAGTGCTTGCCAACCAATCCAATACTACAGAAAAGGGTGTCATTCTTTTTTTCATTTTTCTCTGCTTCCGTGCACGTCAGAATCTTTTTTAAACTATTCAAAATGTATTTTTTTTAAAACAGAACCCTGTTAGGCCCAGCCTGCATACAATTTGGATTTCTGTCATATTTTTGAACTACCCAATTCAGCCCAAACAAAAGGCTGGTATACCTCTGGAATGTGATGAAATTCACATTAAGACGAGTCACAAAGTAAGTATTCTAGGATACCAGGAGGGGTTTGGGTCATATGTTTGCTTGAGGACAGTTTTCATTGGTCACCGCAACATTGTCTTACCAATTGTTCATGCATCTACAAGTGCTGTATATCAGTGTGTCAGTGATAGATAATAACAGAGGTCTGGATGAGTGTGAACGAAAGACCAAACAAAAGAAGCACAAACTTCTCACTAATGAAGTGACTCTCTGACTGCAATCGCTTTTGAGGACCTCTCTATTATAGGGCTGCTTAACACGATCCATACCAATTCAAATCCTTATCAATATCAATTTACTCATATCAATAAGGATCGGCCTCCCTCTGGATCAGCTCTCACAGGCATCTGTCTGACATTGGAGGCCCATTGCTCGTCTCCCCCAGACAACCCCCGCCCCTCCACGCACACAAACACACGCACGCACGCACACACGCGAGCACACACGCACAGACACAGAAAGCCCTTGACTTAGGCGTCAATAAGGCTGACCGTCTTTGTGCGAGTATCGACACTTATCAAAAAACGCCCTTGATGTAATTTCATGGCTGTCGACACTCATGGCCCATATGCTGAGGATTATGGGAGGAGTGCGTGAGGCTGAGGTAGAAGGCACTCTAGGGCTAGGTCTGGACCACTTCATACGGAAAGCTTAATGGCCCACTGTTTCTCCACTGACTCCCAAAATGGCCAAACTCAGCTCAGTGACCACTGGAGGTACATCAAACTAGAGCTAAAAAGTGCCAGTGAGTCCCGTTGTGGCAGCCGCTCCCATATGTGTCACTATCTTACAGCATGAGAGGCCATGAAAGAAAAGTCAAGGAACAATGTCATGTCTCTGCTTTTACGACAAATATACAAGTTATTCACAAATGCACATTGAGACAGGGGATAATCACATTAATAAGAGGTTCTAAAAGAAATAAAATTAATCACAAAATGGACCTTCATGTCTATTTTGTTCCTCCCTGTCTGCCAACGTATCATTGGAGAGGAAAATGAAATATTTACTTCAGGCGTGATTACAAGGCACAGGAGTTTTGTTTGACTCCTCATGGTTAAAAGAGGCCCAGACTCTAGGTCAGTTGTTATTACTATGAACAGGACACCTAATTCAAGCATTAGAGTTATGTATGTCCATCAAGAATGTGCAGTGTGGTGGTATAATTATTAAACTAAGATGTTTTCAGACCATTTTCATCAGACTTATTTCATTTTGTTTATTTTAAAAAGCGCATTTTCTATCAAAAAATTGCATTAGTATTATAATTGAGAAACTCCCCAGATTAAAAAGAAATAATTGTGAAACGCCAAAAAATACTCCAACACCGTCAACTTTTATTTAACGCTCCGGATCAGGAACATAAAGGCAAAGCTCCTCATTGGCTGAACAACTCAGCTTTGTTTCTAAACATCAAGGATAGTCTTGGATTTAGGGCAAAAAAAATGAATGACAACTCTAACCTTAGTTAACTTTCGAGGAAGGTTCAGACATATGTTAGGCTTGTAATTTCATACACGCACACTCTTCTTATTTTCTTTTAAATAAGGCATACTGGCCATAAGTGAAACCGTTTTTAGATATTGCAACTTTGCTTTAACATACAAAATATATTCTGTTGTGTCTTGTCACATTGTGTGTTTAGAAACCATAGGGGTGGTGAAGTTAGAGGAGGGTGGAGGCTGTCTGAACCATAGACATAACTTATTCTAGTTCTGAACACCTGTCTCAATGTCAACAGTATGGTCACACACTTCAGGCATCATTGCGTAAGGCCTGTACTCAGGAGAATCACCCAATCAGAAAAAAAGCATTCAATTAATGTTGTACTTTTCAACTTGTGCAATCAAATAAAAATAGAGCTGCTTAGCATTTAGCATGTCAGAAGCTGTATATTGAGGGACCCGTTGTCTGTATCTAAGATGGTTTTACTCTAGAGCAACCATGAAAATGTCAAAGTCAGGGAAGAGATAGACGGAAACACCAATACATGGCCATACAGATGTGTTATAATTGTGACCTACTTGTCTCCAAAGTGGTATATGAGTAGCAGAACTTTCCCATGTTACCCCCAACTGCGCTGTAGGACATACCATTCCAAGTCACAATTGACTTACCCTGTGAGACCCGCCGTTGAGGACCCCCTGTCTCCTCAACGGCATCCTGTACAAGTCCATAACCTAAAAATCATGTCAAAACCTACATAGTACATCTCCTTAGATCCAGGTGTATTTCTTAGAAGCATGTATAGTGTCAGTATGGTTATTGTGGCATGAGTAGCATCTGAAACATTAAAAACCTGTCCACTCAGGTGAAACCATATCGGTCTCCTATACAAGCATATACTGTAACCCATCCATGCAAGGACATTACTTGAAAAAAATCTGTGTTCTCGAAGATGTAGTGATAATATATCAAAATAAATCATGAAACAAACATTCTGAGCCAGAGCTAGAGGTAGGGCTTGAAAAAAAGCGCAACATTGGGCTTGAAGGGTTGCCAAACTGAGACATATGGCCACATTCATACTGTATAGTCATATAAAAGTTGAGAGATTGGTTATGCTCCAAATTCTGCTAATAATATTTGGACAACCAAGAGTTACTTTAATGCTAACTCCACACATCAAAAGAGCAAAAATAAATATAGTTTTAAACAGATGGATGTTGATGGGAATTTTTGAATTATGTTAATTTGCTTTCCGCGGGGCTGCGGAAATTGTATGAGAAGGGTTAATTGCCATTGACTACCATTCATTTTTAGGTAAAGAAGTAAGTTAAGCCAGAAAGAACAACCAAATACTACTAAAAGCAGGTTAGATGTTCTCCATACATAGAAAATATTTTTTTTTATAGCAAAATGTTAATGTTTGCATTGGTCAAGTTGATGCATTTTGCTATTTTAGACATAATATGGAGAGTGATGGAATGCTGCATCAGATGACCTAGCCTCCACAATCACCCGACCTCAACCCAATTGAGATGATTTGGGATGAGTTGGACTGCAGAATGAAGGAAAAGCAACCAACAAGTACCCAGCGTTCCTAGGTGAAGCTGGTTGGGAAAATACCAAGAGTGTGCAAAGCTGTCATCAAGGCAAAGGGTGGCTACTTTGAAGAATCTCAAATATAAAATATATTTTGATTTATTTAACACTTTTTTGTTTACTACATGATTCCATGTGTCATGGTTTGGATGTCTTCACTATTATTCTACAATGTAGAAAATAGTAAAGATAAAGAAAAACCCTTGAATGAGTAGGGAGGTGTCCACATTTTTGACTGGTACTGTATATTTCACAAAATTTTAACAAAGAGTTTAAATGAAAGCATTACTATGGTAAGTGCCTATTAAGCTCATCAGGCCCAAAGACCCCAGCAAATTATTATTATTTTTTTCTCACAATTAACATTTTATTTTCAGGACAACCAAGGCTATAAGTAGAACACAAATTAATTTGACATAAACAGAGGCATTATTGAGTTGCATTGACAAATGTCAATAAAAACAATAAGATTGGCCAAGCGAGAACCTGATAAAAATGAATTTATAAGAATGCTGTAAGTATAGAAATTGTTGGCACAGTGGGGAATGAATATCCTACTAGTCAGTGACAGCAACTACGTGAGCTTATTACAGTATTATAAACAGTATGTCCTGGGATTTCCTGTGATCTTCTCTTTTGTGGCTTTTGTGGCATAGAGCAAAAGACGTAAGTGTTCTTGAGAGTCTCAACTTTTCATAGATTGGTCATAATAGTTTGTAGCTCAAACCATTCTGACTCTACAGACGTTTTAGTGAGAAAACCCGGCCCCTGAACCCTTCGGGATCCGTCCCTTGTCTCACAAAAACCTCTCTACCTCAGTCCTCTTTTTTTCACACCGACTGATGGTTGATATCTACGGATTCAGAATAAATAAAAGTACCATGGTTGACCCTAACAGGGCTGACTACTTCGCCTTAAATAGTCCATAAATCCCCTTGTGACAGGGGGAATGGAAGATTGTTGTGTGCAACAGGGAGGGACAATTGAATGCAAGCTTAAAAAATATAGATTTATTCAACAACATAAAAAAGTCTAGCCTATCTATGGGTAACAGGGTTGACCTGTTATGCTTGACCCACTCACTTTCCCACCACAAAACACCAGAAAACGGCCCAAAAGAGTAAAATCAGCAAATTTGCTTTTACACTATGATTTCACTATTAGATGTTAAATGTTTATTTTGAACAAATTATTTGAAAAGGAATCATAGTAAAGAGAGAGTTCAGTTCAAGTAACAGGGTTGACCTTAAAACGAGAGACAGTTTAAAAAAAAACTTAAATATGAATAACTAACCACATTATATAAATATTAATCTTCAGAAAGGACTTTGTCAAAGCAAGAAAATAACTACTGCTTTACAATGATCGTGACAACTTGGATAAATGTCGGGGTTAAGTGGGTTAAAATCTCCCTAGAAGTCTCACAGAGGATGCACAGAGGGACATGTCTAAATGCAGAATTTTGGCACTTGAGCAAGTCTTTGTTCAGGACATAAGTTAGACTGAATGAAAGGTTCTGTTCCGCAAGCTGTATTCTTTGGAGTGTTCAAAGCAGAAATGAAAATTCAGTTGAAAGGACATGAATTGGAGAAACTCGGCGGCTATCTGAGCAGAGGAGTCAAGTGAAACTTCCCTTTCCATGTATTGAACACACACACACACGCACGCACACACACACACACTTAATTTGTGCAAATGCAAATAAATAAATGATTAAATAAACCCCATTGGCCCACGGGATGTATTTTTTTCCGTTTTAGTAATAATTGCCATGCAACACATGCAAGGGTAGTGTTCGAAAGTATTGACCAGCCTTAGCCATTTTAATAGAAATTGTATCTACTCAGAATCCCTGGCTAGCAGAGTCTGGCGTGCTATAATATAAACACAATTGATACAAGTTTGAAATGTTCAAGGTATCTGATTGTGCATGCACACATTTGTCCTTTCGCTGTTTCATGGTTTTAATCAAGTATCCTCCTTTTTTAAGACCATTTTGTTTTTCTGCTGCTGATGGTGGTTGAAAAGAAGAGCCTTGGCTGTTTTGTAAGCATGTGCACATCCTGATCTCTCATAATATTAGTTAAAATCAATATGCTGCTTTTTTAATTATTGCTCATGGTACAAAGCGGGGAAGGCTCATTTAAGGGGGGATCGATATAGGAGAGCGATTGGTGGACGGTGGAGCTGTACATCAGGCAGCTTGATGTGAAAATCATTGGGGCCTGCGCGGACTGCGGCTCGTGCTGATCAGCCTGGTTAGCCCCCCAGCTGGCTCCAGGGCCTGGGTAATGGCTGAACCCTCCGTGAACCAGCATCCTCAGCTTTCGACGCCACCCCTCAGAGCCCTTCACACTGCCCCCCCCACACCACCCCGCCCGCACTCAGGCCAAGAACAGACGAATAACACACATCATACTCCATCAGAAATAGAATGAAAAGAAAGAAAAAGTGAAAAAGAAAGTGTCTTTCTCTCTCTCGCTGGCTTTCTCTCTCTCTCTCTCTCTCTCTGACACGCACACACACACTCTCCTCTCTTCATCTTCTCATTGATTATCTGTGCTTGTGATTTTACTCTTTTTTTATTTGTCCCTTATTCTTCTCCCTCTGAGTGCATTGTTCCTCTATGTACACCTCTATTACCTTTCCCTATCTGTCCCCCTGACCGCAACCAAGGCTGACTGGAAGCTTGCCCTGCTATTCTGCTCTGTGTGCTCTTATAAAGGTTAATAACTTGGGCCTCCGGACATTATTTAAGGGTGGATGAGGAAATGTTACGCTCTTCTGTCTCTCTCTGTCTCTCTGTCTCTCTGTCTCTCTGTCTCTCTCTCTCTCTCTCTCTCTCTCTCTCTCTCTCTCTCTCTCTCTCTCTCTCTCTCTCTCTCTCTCTCTCTCTCTCTCTCTCTCTCTCTCGTGCTCTCTCTCGTGCTCTCTCTCTCTCGTGCTCTCTCTCTCTTGTGCTCTCTCTCGTGCTCTCTCTCTCTTGTGCTCTCTCTCTCTCTCTCTCTTGTGCTCTCTCTCTCTCTCTTGTGCTCTCTCTCTCTCTCTCTTGTGCTCTCTCTCTCTCTCTCTCTCTCTCTCTCTCTCTCTCTCTCTCTTGTGCTCTCTCTCTCTCTCTCTCTCTCTTGTGCTCTCTCTCTCTCTCTCTCTCTCTCTCTCTCTCTTGCTCTCTCTCGTGCTCTCTCTCTTGCTCTCTCTCGTGCTCTCTCTCTCTCGTGCTCTCTCTCTCTCTCTCTCTCGTGCCTCTCTCTCTCTCTCTCTCTCTCTCTCGTGCCTCTCTCTCTCTCTCTCTCTCGTGCCTCTCTCTCTCTCTCTCTCTCGTGCTCTCTCTCTCTTGTGCTCTCTCTCTCTCTCTCTCTCTCTCTCTCTCTCTCTTTCTCTCTCTCGTGCTCTCTCTCTTGCTCTCTCTCGTGCTCTCTCTCTCTCGTGCTCTCTCTCTCTCTCTCTCTCTTGTGCTCTCTCTCTCTTGTGCTCTCTCTCTCTTGTGCTCTCTCTCTCTCTCTCTCTCTCTCTCTCTCTCTCTCTCTCTCTCTCTCTCTCTCTCTCTCTCAAGTCTTCCCAGTCCTAGTGGGTGCCAACTCAGATCTCCTCCATCATGTGGTTTAGGCCCCTCTAGCACTAAACTGATACAAATGATGTTAATCTGGGAATGTGTGAGCGGCAGCGTTTCCGAGGCCTGCACCATTATTTGTCACCATTTCCGTCTCCAAAACGGGTCCTTTGTGCACAAAGATACAGAAGTTAAAAGCCCAAATAATTGTTTTCATCATTAGGTCATTTAGCATTTATCACTGGGTTTGTGTATCAACGCCATCCCCTTCCAATGGATGATTTATACTGGTTCAACAGCCAACACTGGGACACCACGGTGAGGGTATCAATCCAAATAAGCACTGGCCAATATACAATCAGCATCCAGGGAAAGCTGGGTTGCATATTCAATGTACCCAAACGAAGTAAAAAAATAAATAAATCTGTCTTTTGAGTTTATTCTTGCTTTGGACTTTGCTTTTGACGACATTTTGAGAGGGTCATTATGAAGGACTGCTAATTTTCTTTTGGTCTTTTTTATTGTATTTTTATGCCATTTGACAGGTGAGCCCAAGCTCATGCCTAGCTCTCTTCCACCTTGACATGGATGACTCTTAGGCAGGAGAGAGTGTTCGCTCATGTCTTTGTCTTTCTCATCAAGACGCTCTCCCAAGATCTGAGTTTTTGAAACTCAAACTTATTTCTGTACTACAATATCAGTTATTTCTTCTGAGGCCCTAAGACATTATGTTCTGTTTCTGCATTACAGAGACCGTTTACAGTTTACACTATCCGATCAACAACCGATTTAAAGCAACAATCCTGAGTCTGTTTCAACTCAACAGCAGCCCCGCCACTTGACTTGAAACAGAACAAGCTATAGGTGAGAAATGTAACTCCTATAAATTCACACACAGAGCTATTTTCTTACCCTTAGTGATGAAAGGCAATTATTGTCGAGCTTCAGTTACACTCGATCATCAGAGGTTTAAGGGGAATGCAATCACTTAAGTCAAATGTACATATTTTGACAGGCAACCAGTGCTTAATATGTTCAATTAGAAATTAAATACTGGTTAAACAGAGTGAGTGCTCCCTATATTTCATATTCTGAAACACTAATGAATATAATGGTTTCTCATTCAGCTTGTCTTTGCAGATGATTACCGTATATCATTTCTAACATGAGCACATGGAGTAGAGATTCTGCTACTCCACACACACACACACACACACACACACACACACACACACACACACACACACACACACACACACACACACACACACACACACACACACACACACACACACACACACACACACACACACACACACACACACACACACTGACTTCTCATTCATCCATAAGAGTGGTTCATTTACTAATTAAAATATTAAAAAGACGGAAAAATGTACTAAACACTTAATCACAAGTTTTGATCAGCCCTCTGACAATTCAACCCATTGCAAGATCTCAATCAAGTGCACTGCACATTTCTTTTATGATCTGGCCGATTTTGTCCTATTACCAAGGTAATTTACTATGCCTTTAATTCCCCTCTTAGTACAATGTATTCAATCATTCAGATTGTATTGCGTCTCCCTTACTCCTCCAAGTCGCGTGGCACATAAAACAGAAAGGATAGAACGTTTGCATTTGCAGTGAGCGAGTATCAATGCATTACATGCGTACTGAATTTTCCTCCCGTGTTAATGTTGAAGTGGGTCAGTTTAGAGGGGCCTGCATATTGTTCTAATGAAGGAAGTGCAGGTTGCACTATTTCATCGACTGAAAATGCTCTCTTCAGCCAGATTTCAGATGAAATGGTACCTCTGCTTATGGATTGTGATTTATCTCAAGGACAACAGAGTTCATCTAAAAATAGCTGATTTGCACATCCACAGCTATGCTGAGTCTTTAATGAAGATACCACTCTGATATACAGAGTCACCTACAGTATAAGCAACATATCAAAATATTAGCAAATATCCATAATACTCTTCTTTTTTTCTAGCTACATAAATGATCAGAAACATAAAAGTAAAAAAAAAAAGAAGATGCTTCTAAACATACTTGTATTATTATGTAGAGAGCAACTTATTACATTTCCATCCAATCGACCTGAAGTCAGTTTTACTGGGTTCTCTGTTGTGTTGCTTTTGAATAGGGAGTTTGAGAAATAAGGGGAATTCAACCCAAAAGTTTATATTTTGATTTATTCTCAAAGTAGCCTCGAGGAAACTTTTATCAAACAGAAGTATGAACATCAAAAACAATCCAGACCGTATCACGCTCGATATCAATTAAATCATCTACTGTGGATGTCATGGTTACAAAATAGCATTTAAACAGCAAATCCTAGCCATTTCCCAGTCAGATTAAAGCCTTTTTTCGGGAATATAACTTGATTTATGGTGAACATGGAAGTACTTATTTGTGTAAATGCATAATCTGAAGTGACATGAGTATGTCGTGCTAACGTACATGAGTCGGAATTAGATTGAACGTTTAACCGCTGCCGTTTGCGTCCCGGCATTGATGTTTCTCATGCTATCCAAACACATAACGTATACAAACCACACTTACTACGCTAGGAGATTTTCCTCATTTGCTGAAATACATTTACACAGGCCATTCAGAGAGACAAGTTTCCCTTTGATGGAAGAACGTAAATGTGTCATTTATACCTGTCTTTTCTTTTATCATGATGAAGCAGGTCATACTCTGGGAAGGGGGAAAAGAGAAACGCCTGTCCTGTTTCATTCACAAGCTTGTGATTCTCTATCATGCTCCCCTCAACAGCCCGTCAGGAGGGTACCTCTCCATTGAAACAAATCTCTCATATTCCCCTTTTTGATTTCATTCTTTCTCCCTCTCTTCCCTCCTATTAGCTTATTCATTCTTCACATGTGACTGCCAGCCTGTTAAGGTCGTATTAAACCAAAGCAATCCACTTTAAATGGTTATCTACGACGCACATTAAAAAGCTCTTTGCTGGCCTTTAAATATTGTGATTGGGTTATAGGGGGGTCGCTGTTTCGGAGCGCTGATCGCCCTCCCAGGAGCCCGCTTCAGAATATAAATTGAGTAATATTATAAAGGCGAGCGCTCCAGAAGGACTGGATAATGAATAGGATTCATGATCTACCAAGGAACAGGAGGTCATGCAATGAAGTGGAATACTCTAATAACTCCAATCCAAACCCACACAGATGATGATGCATTAACTGAAAGGCCCCTTGAAATTCAAATTTTCTCTCTCGATTCCATATTGGCCTGTATTCCAGGGATATTTGTGTAAAATCAGAGCAAAAGAGATGAGGTTTTAAATGTACCCCTTTGATTTATAAATCCAACCTCTGGTTTGCAAGGGTCGAAGACTGGATAAAATCTAGCAAATCCCCTTATCTTCAAAAAATAAATCAAATATAAAAAGCTGATTTCTAGTGTCATGGCATGCCATTTCTCGATCATCTCCAAATGTCTCAAGAAGTCGACTAGACTTGAGGTAGATCTGGAGGCAGATTACTTCACTGGAGGCCTTAATACTAGATATTAGATTCTAGATGTAATCCCTACCGATTATGATGTATTTTTCCTGAGGAATTACATTCATCATCTTACATAGTAAGCCCCGAGGGGAGGTGGACAGTATTGTTGTACGTTATCCTGTCAGGCTGACAAGTCGAAGTTGTATCATTGGCCGTGTGTGTCCTTATGTATCTGTTCTTGTACTTGAGGGTGACTGAGTACGTATTACCCAACCGAACCGAATACATGTTATGATGAATTGGTACATATTATACAACTGAAAATAGGAGTAAGAACCTTGATGTGCATATAGTGCCGTCAAGCATTAGGTGTAGGTTCAGTTTAATTCAGCGTTGCATACTGTATGGAAACGTAAGCCTATCAAAAGTGAAAAGAAGTTCAAGGGTTTACTGTATTGAGCAAGTTTTACCGCCTCCTCCTCCTCTCCCACCTCTTCTTCTTGAGTGAGTGGTTTGATTTTTCTGTATAGCAGGTTGTATAGTTTGTACTTTTTGTATATCATTTTGTACCACCAGCTCAAAATATCAAACTCCGCTGGCCTCCCAATTGGATTTTAAGGAGGAAATTAAACTCTTGTTGTAAATGGGGATACAGCAGTTAACATGATACAGTAGTTAACATGATACATCAGTTAACATGATACAGTAGTTAACATGATACAGTAGCACACCCAACGCACTCTTGCTGATTTGTAAGTCGCTCTGGATAAGAGCGTCTGCTAAAAGACTTAAATGTAAATGTAAATGTAATGCTGACTTACCCAGTAACATGCATGTTGCTGCCAGTTTTTTACTGTCAGTGGATTTGTCGGGGAATAGACTTAAGGTGTGGCAATATCTGAGTTACTATTCATTCTTGTTGCGCTGGAATTACTTAAATAGAAAATGGCACTTTTCCCCACTGTACAACATTAGTGGAAGTTTTAACAGTTTGTGCTCTGTTTAAAGTTCAAAACAGCTGTGGAAACATTTAATTGGTGTTCAAACGTTGTATATTATAGTATGACGATCAAGTCACGGGTTTAGGTAGATAAACAAAAGAAGGCTTTACTTTATGATACAGATCGTTCTGCTGTTCTGGTGGTAATCCTTACAAATCTTTGGTGAGGTCATTACCAGATTAAAAAAGAAACCCTTGTCTTAATATTTATTCTTTTCAATACCGAATCTACTGGCTGTGCTGACCCTTGTGAGCATGCCATCTCATTCCCTGGAAACCGTGGTCACAGTTCCTAGTGAATGAACTAGACTAAAACCCGTCGACTATATGTTTGTAAAGAATAAGTCCTTGTAGATCCTTGTTCCAGCTACATGCCATTTTCTGAAAACTATAGAAAAAGTCACATAGAACTGTTTTTATTTTTAACATTGTTTTGTTTAAAAAAAATACAATATAGAATGATTTTAACAGAACCCGGTAACGTTTCTTTTTGCCAGTGTATCTTGATGGAGTGTGGAAGGGGTGGAATGGGTTGGGGTGTTCAATCAGGGATGGGGAAAATGGTTAATTCCACTTGTGATGACACTGGCTCGGCAAGCACAATAGTTTTCAAGTGCTGACAATGACCAGTAACGACTGAACGAATGGATTTGAGAATAGAGGAGAGGGGAGAATGGATAGAGTAGGAACTGTGAAAGAGACAAGTAAAGTATGAGAGAGGGGAAGAGTGAGTGAGAGAAAGAGCGAGAGAGAGAGAGAGAGAGTCAGTCTCAGCCGCTCTCCACAATCGGCTCTCGGCATCTACAGTCCCAGACCAAAATACCATTAATACAAGTGTCAGAGGAGTGAGTGGAATCAGGGTCGTGCCGACGTCTTTGAGTGGCTTGAGAAGAAAATGCCCTGGATCCTTTGGGGACAGTCCACGACGCTGCCCATTCTTTGGCCCTTTGTGATTCTGCTTCTTGCTCGTCCTCTGCCTTTTATTTGTGTAAAGATTAAATTGCACATGATTTCTAATGTCGGTGCTCCTCCACTTGTCATAGGTTGTCGACCTCCATGGGGACCAGTTAATAGATACATCGTCTGTTTGTCTCGTGTTGAAACGCTCGTCCGCCGCAGCCCAGTAACCCCCTATTGTCACACAGTCTGAGGCAATTAAGTCAAATAGTGGATAAGGCCTCAATGCGTGCTTTCAATATTTATTACGTCCTCTTTGTGAAAAGAGCTATTTAGTCCGCTATATCTGAAATGATCTCTAATGCAATTACAGCCGCATTTAGAATACGCATTAGTGGCAATCTTCACTCCCTTACAAAAGGCACAACACTTAGACTAGACTGGAGGAGATAAGAGATGCAAGTATTATGAGTGGTCCAACATTTACCTCTGAATTAGACTCAGTGGGAGACTTTAGTCAACATATATTTGACAGTATACTGTATAGGTTTATAACAGTGTAATACAAATCCACACAGTGAACCTGAATCATATCAAAATAGTTTTCTTGCAGACGAGAGCGCCTTAGCTTCTCACACCTTTTTACCCAAGGTTTGACTGGATGATAAAATAGGCAAGTTTGGTTTACCATGTAATCTCCATCCATCCATGCTCCAAAAACTGGAGTCAGTTATTCTCCAGGCCTCCTTAGTGTCTGGGCCTGGCAGAAATCTACTTCTAGAGGAGTTGTCTGGCTGCAGCTTGGAGCCAGTCCCTCTCCCTCTCCCTCTCCCTCTCCCTCTCCCTCTCCCTCTCCCTCTCACTCTCCCTCTCCCTCTCCCTCTCCCTCTCCCTCTCCCTCTCCCTCTCACTCTCACTCTCCCTCTCTCTCTCTCTCTCTCTCTCTCTCTCTCTCTCTCTCTCTCTCTCTCTCTCTCTCTCTCTCTCTCTCCTAATTGACTTCCCAGTTTGATAACACATGGCTGTCTGATTGGAGCCTGTCTGTCTCGCTGATGCACATAGGAACGTGCCTCTTCGATAGCAGATCAATTAGTCTATTAAGATAACCGGGGACAAGGGTCCCTGGCATAAATTTGAAAGGGGCTGGAGATTCACTCACTCTTACTACCGTTTCTATGTCCACAACATTTTTGGGCACATTGGTATATCTGGATGTTCTGTCTGTAAGCCTCTATCATATTTATTTCATTGCACTGAAAGCAAGGATTTCATTTCTACCATTTTGAAGATGTAGACTCCTTGTCTGACAGTTTATACACATGAGGGAAGGAATAATTGTAGGTAGTCCTGACTAACAATTCAATAAGATAAACTGGCTTAATTATCTCATGAGGTTTTTTGAAAATGTCTTGCATAAACAATCTGCGGAAGTTTCTTTCTTTTATGGCATTATCTTGGTGTTACGTGCATCTTCCCATGCAAGAAACATGACTTTATGTTATGATCTACCCATATATCCCTAATCCTGCAGAAATTGATTCTTGAGCTTGCGCTAGTAGATCACTGTAGACAGGTGGCCAGAATATTCTTTTCATTTGACAATTCTTCAGATTACTCCGGATCATTCTTGGGATTTTCAATTTCTTACCCAGACATCTGTTGCTGACCCCTCCTAGGTACATTGTACATGTGACATTGTAAATGTAGTCGAAGCTCAACTGCCTAAATTTAAGTGTGCAGAAATACAGTAATTAGGATGATTTAGTGTGTTGTTACCAGAGATTAAACAATGAGTTCATAAAAAAATGGAATCAGCTGTAGTACTTTTGGTTTTACAGAAAATGATTTGTGAAACAAGCAGGTAAGGTTAGTATAGATGATAAAAGTAAGAGAAAAAATGATGTTAAAAAACATACTTTCTTTCATGCCTCTCTTACAAGCAGCTTGAGAAAAAGAAGAGGCCAAATAACAGCTCTAAAGACATGACAACATTACATCAAGGACCGAGATCTGATTTTCTCCTCACCTCTGAAGTATATCCAGCAATTGTGTCCTTTCGTAAGCAACTTTTATGGAGGCCTCATGGAAAGCCTGCAAGCCCGAGGTCAGAGGGCAATGTGCTGATGGATTATGGGGCAGTGCTGCGGCCCGCTCTTGCTGACAGGCTTTATTGGTTGGGAGGATGAGCTTGTAACCCTTTATATAATTATTGTATTAAACCCAGTGTTGCCCTTGCCTCGCTGGCACTTGTTCCTGGATCAATGTGGAGATAATTTCAGAAATGAATAGTTAGTATCGATCGGGCCCCTTAGTGATGGCTTATCAGCCACTCGGACAGGTTGCTGGAGATTATTGCGCCAATGTCATTTATGGTCTCTATGATAGCATTTGTATTTTTGGAGTGGGCCGATTCAAACAAAGACAATTCAATTTGCAATGTATTTCCTTCTGTCTGTTGTTCTCTGCCTCCACTCTCTGGTACACAATAAGCAATAAATCACAATTGTTTGTATTTTTATCACCTTTTCCCCCTCTTTTCTCCGGCTGATACAAAGGTGCTGGCCTGGTTTCAGGGTATAGGGGGGGGGGGGGGGGGGGGGGGGGGGTAAGAGGAAGAGGAGGAGGAAGAAGAGGAAGAGGGGAAGCGTCAGCATTTGAACATTTTGGCTGAGGGATTGAGTGTGCTTTGCTTCAGACAAACCAATGTGTTGGTGGAAGAGGGAACTTAATGTTTTGTTATTTTCTCTTCTTTGTCTGGCCTTCTGCCATTCTTGTTGTCTCTCTGGCACTTGTCTGGGGAAGTAACAGTGCTTCACTCACACATTTTGGTCTGACAAAACAGTGTAACACAATGGTATAAAGTACCAATTACCTCACTAACTAAAATCTACACTGCTCACTTTATAATTTTAATACATTTTACAATTGACTCTTATGAAGACAAACATGTATTTATTATGTATATACAGTACCAGTCAAAAGTTTGGACACACCTACTCATTCAAGGGTTTTTCTTTATTTGTTACTATTTTTTACACTGTAGTATAATAGTGAAGACATCAAAACTACGAAAAAACACATATGGAATCACGTAATAACCAAAAAAAGTGTTAAACAAATCTAATATATTTTCAAAGTAGCCACCCTTTGCCTTGATGACAGCTTTAAACACTCTTGGCATTCTCTCAACCAGCTTCATGAGGTAGTCACCTGGAATGCATTTCAATTAACAGGTGTGCCTTGTTAACCTTTTCACACATACCAACGCACGTGTGTGATCATTCTACAGTGGTCCCTGTAGCATACGATCAAACCAGTGTGATTAGAATGCTTATTTAGAATGCTTATTTAGACCGGCAGTTTTGAATGACGCAACAATCAGCATTTGAGCTGGCCACACTTTTTCCAGAAACTATTTACACAAACACAGGCCTTACAAAGTTATGTCCAGAATGTGAGCAGTTTATTTTTGGATGCAATGTTCAGACATTCACAGAAGTATCTACAGCATAAAGTATCTACAGCATAACACAATCATCCAAACCAGAAAAATGTAAGCTACATTTGTCCTAGCGCTAACTGAGGAAAGATTGACTTGACACAAGTGGTCAAATTTGTATAACTCTCGCTGACAAACTACAATATGAATTAGCTAATAGAAATGACTATTTATAATTAATCACATCACGGGTGAGCTCACCATTGATCAAAAATAATTGAGTAAAACACTCTCTAGAAATCGAAAGTAATCTGAAGATGGGTAGTTTCCCCGTGCTGCCGTGCTTTTTTTCCCCTCACAGAAACCAAAGATAATAAGAGGAGACAAGATGAGTTTAGTTTTTTTATACTATGCATGTTCAAGGGGGGGGGGGGGGGGTTGGGGGGGGGGTGTCGTCCACCATCGTTCACATCCCACCATTAATTTCCGGAAGTCCTCAAAAAATGAGTGAACCCTTACTCACCTCATTTTGTTACAACATCTTTGGTCCAACAGACGATTACGTGAAACCAGGATGCATTTTATGTCAACAAACATGGCTACACACAGCTGGAATTAGCTTAGCTCATCATAATCAATACAACGTTCAAAAATAATTTTACACACATAATATGTGCCCATTACGATCGATGCAAAATTCGGAATGCATGCAAACAATTGGGAAGTGCTTGGGGAATTTTGTCCGGGTCAGAAATGTCCCAAAAATAAATTATTTTTATGTGAATGAATGAGGAGGCGGAACACATGTCACGCTCTGACATGGGTTTTTGTATGTCTAGGGGTTTTGTAAGTTTAGGTATTTGTATGTCTATGGTGGCCTGATATGGTTTCCAATCAGATGCAGCTGTTTATCGTTGTCTCTGATTGGGGATCATATTTAGGTAGCCATTTTCCCTTTTGTGTTTGTGGGTTCTTGTTCTATGTTAAGTTGCCTGTCTGTACTATTCATATAGCTTCACGTTTCGTTTTGTTATTTTTGTTAGTTTGTTCAGTGTTCATTCTTTAATAAATAGACTGTACGTATACAACGCTGCGCCTTGGTCCGATTCATACGACGAACGTGACAGAAGAACCCACCATAAACGGACCAAGAAGCGTGTTCAGGAGGAATGGACCTGGGAGGAGATTTTGGATGGAGCAGGACCCTGGACGCAGGCTGGGGTGTATCGCCTTCCGAAGGAGGAAATAGAGGCAGCGAGAGCGGAACAGCGATATTACGAGGAGTTATACCAACGAGGTAGGCCACAGAAACCCCAAGAAAATTTTGGGAGGCGGGGCACATGGAGCAGTCGACGGAGCCGAGGAGCGAACCAGATCCAGTCAGAGAGTCGGATGAGGAGTTTGACGCAAGATGCCGGAGATATGTGCTAGCATTGAGAGCGCTGCAGAGCATGCATGCTGAGGTGCGTGTCAAGAGCCCGGTGTCACATGTACCGGTCCCACGCATCAGGTCTCCAGTGCGCATTCATAGCCCAGTGCGTCCTGTGCTAGCTTCCCGCACTTGCTGGGCTGGAGTGAGCATCCAGTCAGGAAGGGTGGTGCTTCCTCTCCGCACTCGTCCTGAGGTGCGTGTCATCAGCCCGGTGCCACCTGTACCGATCCCATGCATCAGGTCTCCAGTGCGCCTCTACAGTCCAGTACGTCCTATGCCTCCTCTCCGCACTCGCCCTGAGGTACGTGTCATCAGCCCGGTGCCACCTGTACCGGTCCCACGCATCAGGTCTCTAGTGCGCCTCTACAGTCCAGTACGTCCTGTGCCTCCTCTCCGCACTCGCCCTGAGGTGCGTGTCATCAGGCCGGTACAACCTGTACCGGTTCCACGCATCAGGTCTCCAGTGCGCCTCCACAGTCCAGTACGTCTGTGCCTCCTCTCCGCACTCGCCCTGAGGTGCGTGTCCTCAGCCCGGTACCACCAGATCCGGCACCATGCATCAGGCTTCCAGTGCGCCTCCACAGTCCAGAGCTTCCTGTGGCAGTTCCCAGTCCAGAGCTTCCGGCGACAGTACCCAGTCCAGAGCTTCCGGCGACAGTTCCCAGTCCAGAGCTTCCGGTGACAGTTCCCAGTCCAGAGCTTCCGGCGACGGTCCCCAGTCCAGAGCTTCCGGCGACAGTCCCCAGTCCGGAGCCTCCGGCGACGATCCCAAGTCCGGAGCCCCTGGCGACGATCCCCAGTCCGAAGCCTCCAGCGACGATCCTCAGTCCGGGGTTTCCGGCGATGGTCCCCAGCCCGGGGTTTCCAGCGACGGTCCCCAGCCCGGCGTTTCCAGCGACGGTCCACAGTTTGGGGTTTCCAGCGACAGTTCCCAGTCCAGGGCCTCCGGCGATGATCCCCAGTGCAGAGCCTCCGACGACGATCCCCAGCCCGGGGTCTCCAGCAACGGTCCCCAGCCCGGGGTCTCCGGCGATGATCCACAGTCCAGAGTCTCCGGCGATGATCCGCAGTCCAGAGCCTCCGGCGATGATCCACTGTCCGATTCTACAAAAGCGGAGGGATCAGCGTAAGGAGGGGGGGCTGCGTCCAGATCCGGAGCCACCACCGAGGGTAGATGCCCACCCGGGCCCTCCCCTATAGGTTCAGGTTTGTGGCCGGGAGTCCGCACCTTTGGGGGGGGGGGGGGGGGGGTAATGTCACGCTCTGACCTTAGATATCTCTGTTTTCTTTATATTTTGGTTAGGTCAGGGTGAGACGAGGGTGGGTATGCTAGTTTTGGTATTGTCTAGGGTTTTTGTATGTCTAGGGGTTTTGTAGGTCTAGGTATTTGTATGTCTATGGTGGCCTGATATGGTTTCCAATCAGAGGCTGTCTCTGATTGGGGATCATATTTAGGTAGCCATTTCCCTTTTGTGAACGTGGGTTGTTGTTCTATGTTTAGTTCCCTGTCTGTTCTATTCATATAGCTTCACGTTTTGTTATTTTTGTTAGTTTGTTCAGTGTTCATTCTTTAATAAACAGAATGTACGCATACAACGCTGCGCCTTGGTCCGATTCATACGACGAACGTGACAACACACCTCAATTCAAACTGTTCTTAGAAAATAAAAACTTGTTAGAAAATCATTTGAAATTGAAGTTGAAATAGCCTATAAATAGGAACAGGCTGACCACACCGCTCGCTTCGTGGCAAAATACATTTTGAAATCTATGTTATTCAATTATTGTACCCACACTGCTCACGTGCGCCAACAAGATTCTGCGTTGCCATGGGCTAAAATAGAAATCAGTTATATTTCTGACGCAGATCGCGCTGCAAGTCCTGCCTCGCCCATCTCCTCATTGGTTTATTGAAGCAGGTACCCACGTGCCATCTCCTCATTGGTTATACCCACGTGGGTGACTGAAAGACGAACGAGGTCAGTGGCAGTAATGCACCTAATTTATGAAAGTTGCTAATCGCAATATAAAGTCAAGAGAAGAAAAAGCCTGGAAGGAAGAGCGTTTTATGTAGATGAATTGGCAGAGTAGAGGACATTGTGCATTTCAGGTAAAATAACAACTCAATGTTTATATCCCAAGAAAAATTTGCTAGCAATTGCAAGCTAACTAGGTAAATTGCCATCGACCTGTCCCCAAATTGATATAATTGGTTCAGAGTTTATTTTGATATTTTAACCTGCGTGTCGTGATCGCGTTTGGTGTGGGGGGACAGAATAAATTGATGCACGATGGCGCACAATGGCGCATGCGTGCAGCCGGTTTGGGTTCCGTGTAGGTGCCTTGGTTTAAGGGCAGCGCGGATTAAATATACTGTTGCATAGCAATCACATTCTGAAATGGAGAGACGTCACATGCATAAAAAAACTCACGCTGGGGCGACCGTTAGAGATATTTGAAACTCTCCCATGAAAGGGTTAAAAATAAAATTGTGGAATTTCTTCCCTTCTTAATGCATTTGAGCCAATCAGTTATGTTGTGACAAGGTAGGGATGGTATACAGAAGATAGCCCTATTTGGTAAAAGTCCATATTATGGCAAGAAAAGCTCAAATAAGCAAAGAGAAACTTGAAAACATGAAGGCCAGTCAATCCGAAACATTTCAGGAACTTTTAAAGTTTATTCAAGTGCAGTCGCAAAAACCATCAAGCGCTATGATGTAACTGGCTCTCTTGAGAACCGCCACAGGAATGGAAGACCCAAAGGTACATCCGCTGCAGAGGATAAGTTCATTACAGTTTACCAGCCATTTCTGCCAAAATAAATGAACATCAACTGTTCAGATAAGACTGCGTGAATCAGGCCTTCATGATCGAATTGCTCCAGAGTAGGGGAACGGATGATCTCCGCATGTGTGGTTCCCATCGTGAAGCATGGAGGAGGAGGTGTGATGGTGTGGGGGTGCTTTGCTGGTGACACGGTCTATGATTTATTTAGAATTCAAGGCACACTTAACCAGCATGGCTACCACCATTCTGCAGCGATACGCCATCCCATCTGGTTTGCACTTATTGGGATTATCATTTGTTTTTCAACAGGACAATGACCCAACACACCTCCAGGTTGTGTCAGGGCTATTTGACCAAGAAGGAGAGTGATAAGGAGCTGCATCCGATGGCCTGGCCTCCACAATCACCCGACCTCAACCCAATTGAGATTGTTTGGGATGAGATGGACCGCAGAGTGAAGGAAAAAGCAACCAACAAGTGCTCTGCATATGTGGGACTTCTTTCAAGACTGTTGGAAAATAATTCCTTGTGAAGCTTGTTGAGAGAATGCCAAGAGTGTGCAAAGCTCTCATCAAGGGAAAGGGTGGCTACTTTGAAGAATCTAAAATATTAAATACATTTTCATTTGTTTAACACACTTTTGGTTACTACATTTTTACATATGTGTTACTTCATAGTTTTGATGTCTTCACTATTATTCTACAATGAAAAACCCTTGTAGGTGTTTCCAAACTTTTTACTGGACCTGTATGTGTGTGTATATATATATATATATATATACAGTCGTGGCCAAAAGTTTTGAGAATGACACAAAAAGACTCCTGCCTCAGTTTGTATGATGGCAATTTGCATATACTCCAGAATGTTATGAAGAGTGATCAGATGAAAAGTCCCTCTTTTCCATGCAAATGAACCGAATCACCCAAAAACATTTCCACTGCATTTCAGCCCTACCACAAAAGGACCAGCTGACATCATGTCAGTGATTCTCTCGTTAACACAGGTGTGAGTGTTGACGAGAACAAGGTTGGAGATCCCTCTGTCATGCTGATTGAGTTGGAATAACAGACTGGAAGCTTCAAAAAGAGGGTGGGTCTTGGAGTCATTGTTCTTCCTCTGTCACCCATGGTTACCTGCAAGGAAACACGTGCCATCATCATTGCTTTGCACAAAAAGGGCTTACAGGCAAGGATATTGCTGCCAGTAAGATTGCACCTAAATCAACCATTTATCGGATCATCAAGAACGGATCATTCAACTTCAATTGTTGTGAAGAAGGTTTCAGGGCACCCAAGAAAGTCCAGCAAGCGCCAGGACCGTCTCCTAAAGTTGATTCAGCTACGGGATTGGGGCACCACCAGTACAGAGCTTGCTCAGGAATGGCAGCAGGCAGGTGTGAGTGGATCTGCACGCACAGTGAGGCAAAGACTTTTGGAGGATGGCCTGGTGTCAAGAAGGGCAGCAAAGAAGCCACTTCTCTCCAGGAAAAACATCAGGGACAGACTGATATTCTTCAAAAGTTACAGGGCTTGGACTGCTGAGGACTGGGGTAAAGTAATTTTCTCTGATGAATCCCTTTTCCGATTGTTTGGGGCATCCGGAAAAAAGCGTATCCGGCGAAGACAAGGTGAGCACTACCATCAGTCCTGTGTCATGCCATCAGTAAGGCATCCCGAGACCATTCATGTGTGGGGTTGCTTCTCAGCCAAGGGAGTGGGCTCACTCACAATTTTGCCTAAGAACACAGCCATGAATAAAGAATGGTACCAACACATCCTCCGAGAGCAACATCTCCCAACCGTCCAGGAACAGTTTGGTGACGAACAATGACTTTTCCAGCATGATGGAGCACCTTGTCATAAGGCAAAAGTGATAACTATGTGGCTCGGGGAACAAAACATGAATATTTTGGGTCCATGGCCAGGAAACCCCCCAGACCTTAATCCCATTGAGAACTTGTGGTCAATCCTCAAGAGGCAGGTGGACAAACAAAAACCCACAAAATTCTGACAAACTCCAAGCATTGATTATGCAAGAATGGGCTGCCATCAGTCAGGATGTGGCCCAGAAGTTAATTGACAGCATGCCAAGGCGGATTGCAGAGGTCTTGAAAAAGAAGGGTCAAAACTGCAAATATTGACTCTTTGCATCAACTTCATGTAATTGTCAATAAAAGCCTTTGACACTTATGAAATGCTTGTAACTGTACTTCAGTGTTCCATAGTAATATCTGACAAAAATATCAAAAGACACTGAGGCAGCAGACTGTGAAAATTAATATTTGTGTGATTCTCAAAACTTTTGGCCACGACTGTACAGTTGAAGTCGGAAGTTTACATACACCATAGCCAAATACATTTAAACTCAGTTTTTCACATTTAAACTCAGTTTTTCACCATTCTAACATTTAATCCTTGTAAAAACTCCCTGTCATAGGATCACCAATTTATTTTAAGAATGTGAAATGTCAGAATAATAGTAGAGAGAATTTTTAGCCAAGGCTAAGGTGTATGTAAACGTCCGACTTCAACTGTAGATTTGATATTTCTGATTTTGATTTTGTATAAATTTGCAAACATTTATGGGGTAATGAGGAGGAATATTTTTTATTTATTCCATTTTAGGACAAGGCTTTTTCCATCAAAATGTGGAAAATGTCAAGGTGTCTGAATACTTTTCGAATGCACTGTATAATATGTCGTATATTCTCATGAAGTATGTGGTATACAATATGTAAGTATGGGTCTTCGAACAAAGCTCAGGTGTTCTTAAACATCAAGGAGAAACAGAAATGTATAGTATATATGGATAGTCTGGATTGGCCTGAATGAGATCAAAGCAGAGGGTGACTGGGGTTGATGGCACATCAGCTACAACTACTTATTGGATCAAAAAAATTATCCCAATAACTACAACAACATCAAGGACTGCGGTATGTTTGCTGAAAGGTCATCTGACTCATTGATGAGCTGGAATAATGGAGGATGAATTTATGAATTAAACTAGATCTGTGAGAATGACACATCCATCAATGGCATACAATAATTATCATGGCGCATGACCAATCTTCTATCTTATGGAGTTGAATTGATGTCCATGAGAGAATAGATTTGTTGACATATTTGGCGTTGTAGTCATCATGCAACATTTGTACAAACTGAGTTTAGACCAGGTTGTGGGATACGGTAGTTAGTGCAATTGTAGGTTATTGGTGTAGAAAAAGTGATGATCAGTACAGTGGATGTATGATTAAACATTGCATTGTGAACAATTCTATTTTGTTGGTAGCTTACACACAATGTACTGCAGTCTGTTCACTCTGTCTGTTGAATTACACTTGACCAAAACCTGTCTTGCTGCCTTTGGAACTTTTCTATCGCAAAACATGGAACAGACCGCTGGAGAACACTATGTTCAGATATACACTGCTCAAAAAAATAAAGGGAACACTTAAACAACACAATGTAACTCCAAGTCAATCACACTTCTGTGAAATCAAACTGTCCACTTAGGAAGCAACACTGATTGACAATAAAATTCACATGCTGTTGTGCAAATGGAATAGACAAAAGGTGGAAATTATAGGCAATTAGTAAGACACGCCCAAAAAAGGAATGGTTCTGCAGGTGGTGACCACACACCACTTCTCAGTTCCTATGCTTCCTGGCTGATGTTTTGGTCACTTTTGAATGCTGGTGGTGCTTTCACTCTAGTGGTAGCATGAGACGGAGTCTACAACCCACACAAGTGGCTCAGGTAGTGCAGCTCATCCAGGATGGCACATCAATGCGAGCTGTGGCAAAAAGTTTTGCTGTGTCTGTCAGCGTAGTGTCCAGAGCATGGAGGCGCTACCAGGAGACAGGCCAGTACATCAGGAGACGTGGAGGAGGCCGAAGGAGGGCAACAACCCAGCAGCAGGACCGCTACCTCCGCCTTTGTGCAAGGAGGTGCACTGCCAGCGCCCTGCAAAATGACCTCCAGCAGGCCACAAATGTGCATGTGTCTGCTCAAACGGTCAGAAACAGACTCCATGAGGGTGGTATGAGGGCCCGACGTCCACAGGTGGGGGTTGTGCTTACAGCCCAACACCGTGCAGGACATTTGGCATTTGCCAGAGAACACCAAGATTGGCAAATTCGCCACTGGCGCCCTGTGCTCTTCACAGATGAAAGCAGGTTCACACTGAGCACATGAGCACGTGACAGACGTGACAGAGTCTGGAGACGCCGTGGATAACGTTCTGCTGCCTGCAACATCCTCCAGCATGACCGGTTTGGCGATGGGTCAGTCGTGGTGTGGGGTGGCATTTCTTTGTGGGCCCGCACAGTCCTCAGTGTGCTCGCCAGAGGTAGCCTGACTGCCATTAGGTACAGGGATGAGATCCTCAGACCCCTTGTGAGACCATATGCTGACACATGCACATTTGTGGCCTGCTGGAGGTCATTTTGCAGGGCTCTGGCAGTGCACCTCCTTGCACAAAGGCGGAGGTAGCGGTCCTGCTGCTGGGTTGTTGCCCTCCTACGGCCTCCTCCACATCTCCTGATGTACTGGCCTGTCTCCTGGTAGCGCCTCCATGCTCTGGACACTACGCTGACAGACACAGCAAACCTTTTTGCCACAGCTCGCATTGATGTGCTATCCTGGATGAACTGCACTACCTGAGCCACTTGTGTGGGTTGTAGACTCCGTCTCATGCTACCACTAGAGTGAGAGCACCGCCAGCATTCAAAAGTGACCAAAACATCAGCCAGGAAGCATAGGAACTGAGAAGTGGTCTGTGGTCACCACCTGCAGAATCACTCCTTTTTTGGGGGTGTCTTACTAATTGCCTATAATTTCCACCTTTTGTCTATTCCATTTGCACAACAGCATGTGAAATTTATTGTCAATCAGTGTTGCTTCCTAAGTGGACAGTTTGATTTCACAGAAGTGTGATTGACTTGGAGTTACATTGTGTTGTTTAAGTGTTCCCTTTATTTTTTTGAGCAGTGTATTTTCAGATATGGTCATATGTACAGTACCATTCAAAAGTTTGGACATACCTACTCATTCAAATATTATATATATATTTTTCACTATTTTCTAAATTGTAGAATAATAGTGAAGACATCAGAACTATGAAATAACGTATGGAATCATCATCATTTCTTGGCCCATGCAAGTCTCTTCTTCTTTTTGGTGTCCTTTTAGTAGTGGTTTCTTAGCAGCAATTCGGCCATGAAGGCCTGATTCCCGCAGTCTCCTCTGAACAGTTTATGTTGAGATGTGTCTGTTACTTGAACTCTGTGAAGCATTGATTTGGGCTGCATTTTCTGAGGCTGGCAACTTTAATGAATTTATCCTCTGCAGCAGAGGTAACTGGGTGTTCCTTTCCTGTGGCGGTCCTCATGAGAGCCAGTTTCATCAAAGCGCATGATGGTTTTTGCGACTGCACTTGAAGAAACGTTCAAAGTTCTTGAAATGTTCCGGATTGACCAACCTTCATTTATAATAATGATGGACTGTCATTTATCTTTGCTTATTTGAGCTGTTCTTGCCATAATATGGATTTAGTCTTTTACCAAATAGGGCTATCTTCTGTAAACCAACCCTACCTTGTCACAACACAACTGATTGGCTTAAAGGAAAAGAAGGAAAGAAATTCCACAAATTAACTTTTAAGAAGGCACACCTGTTAATTTAAATGCATTCCAGGTGACTGCCTCATGAAGCTGGTTGAGAGAATGCCAAGAGTGTGCACAGCTGTCATCAAGGCAAATGGTGGCTACTTTGAAGAATCTAAAATATATTTTGATTTGTTTCACACTTTTTTGGTTACTACATGTTTCCTTTGGTCTGATGAGTCCATATGTGTTATTTCGTAGTTTTGATGTCTTCAATATTATTCTACAATGTAGAAAATAGTAACAAATAAAGACAAACCCTTGAATGAATAGCTGTGTCCAAACTTTTGACTGGTACTGTCTATATATTTTTTTTACATTAAATGTATTCAGTAAGTAACATAAAACTGTGGATATATGTCCTTAAGAATGTGTGTAGTTGTATGTGGGTATGTGTGTTTGCTCATCCAGTCCCCCCTTTGTTTGAGGAGCCTCGCCCCCGTGTCATGTTTATACTTTCCCCTCTTACCTTTTAAACTGTGAATGACAAGATGTATCCATCAGTGGCCAGAGCTCAATTTCAATAGCCAGCTCAGGGGGAATCATTCAGAGAAATGTAATTTACTTCGTATTGGTCAGTTTGACCCCTGACCTCAAGCACTTGACACGGTTACCACGGCAACCCGGAAGAAAAAAAAGAGTTGAGAATCAGATAGCAGGTTGTGGACAATTTCCTTGTGGAACATGTCTGAAAGCTTCTTTCTGATGTAGATTGGAAATAAAAAAAACATTTTATGACCCATGTAATTACGTAACACAATATAATTTCACAATATACTATTATATTATATAATACATGGCTATTTCATCCTGAAGGTGGGAGAGTCACTGAATCTGTCTCAGACAAGCGCAAGGAACTTCCTTGCATAATTATAACAATGGCGCTATCTGTCATAACTGTCAGGCTTGTTCATTTTTTACTCGGCTGATAGCTTAATTACGTCCAATTACCTCAGAAGCGTTCCCATCCTAATTAGTTGTACAGTTACACGTTGGTAATAGCACAGGGATCAAAGGAAACAAATGACTATCATACATCATTTACAATTAACAAGCATGATGGATTAATTATGACTCACCCCTTACAGTGTGAGAATAGTGTAGTGTAGTGTGTGGAGATATTGTACATGGAGCATTTCTCTACAGATCCCTGATGGCTGCCAACTCATCCTGTCTTATACTATTTAACATAGAGAGTTACAGTTGCGCAACTCACACATAGGAGTTATCTACAATTCTGAATAGTCAATGTTATCAAATAAATGTGAACTATGCAAGAGCCAAATAATGGCCGATTTTTCAAGCATGTCTTATATTGTTGAGGCAGCTAAATCTCATCTGTCCACTGTCTCTCTAGCCTAGCCATTTAACACGCTTCAGTCTTTTTAACCAGGCAGCAGGACTAAAATGAGCTTTGACCATAACAGTTTAGGTCAGCACTGACCAGCACTATCTCAGGACAGTTTTCCCATTACTCCATCTGGCTCATTGCCCCTCATCAGATGACAGCGCTTTGCTCTTTCACTTAATGGTTCTTCTGACATTTTGTGAATTCCGTCTTTCCTAAATCTACCTTACAGTATGTTACTGTAACTCCAAAAAAGGTTACCAGGGTTTTAGTTTGGATCATGAGAAACAACACGATTTTAGTCTTGTTGACCCTAACTTTCAAAGGTTTAGCACTGGGATTATTTACCTCGTGAGTACATGGATTATGTCGTCATTTATTTTCTGAAAGTATGAGGGTAAACAACCTTTACATTATGCTTTCAAAGTGATATTAATGTAGCTAAACACCTCTTGTCTAGCTTTGGGACCGCAGGCAACTGTTCCACTCCCTAATTCAGCTCAATATGGCAGACACACTCACTCTTCATTTGAACAAACAAAAGCAACACATAATGATCACTTCTGCCATTATGGACAATTGATCTGATCTGGTCCAGGGCATTGTGGATTTATTTCCTTTATGTTCATATGGATGTGTGTCAGAGAGCCTCTATATGCATATGTGTGTGTGCGTGTGTTAAGCTCTATCCAAACAAATGGAGGAGGTTTGGAGAAGAGAGCCTGAAGCGCAGCTCGTCCTTTAATTGCCATTTACATACTGGCGGAATCATTAATTTCTAATTCCCCTATTATTCCCTCCCACCCCCTCCTCTGTCCCAACGGTTGTGTCAATGTCAGAGCCCATCAGTGTCACACGAACACAGACAGATACACAGTTGTGTCCTACAAACGCCTCTCTTTAGACACAGCCTTCCCAATTTATCACATTTTATTTGTTCAGTCTGCCTTCATATTCTATGGCTCTGCAGAGGTTGTAAGGTAGTTGTCACCAAGATGGCCTCTGAATGACCCCAGACACTTTTTAGGAATTGAAATATTCATTTTGCACTGCAAGATGTTGTGCTACTCCTACAGTCTAGTGTTTCAATTGTGTTGTCGGATGCACTACACAACCAAACTTTTACAAATACTTTGATAATTCACAGAATTGAAAAACCACATAGTGCAGAGGCCATGTTGCTGCTTTAGATAAACTATACTGAACAGTAGATAAGCTTAACTCCCCACTGTAAAAATGCATGAGTAGGTTATTCACTGTAAAAGTGCATGGGTAGGCCATTCACTGTAATCATGAGGCACGTTGGGGAAAGAATATGTCCAGAGAATTAAGGCAAAAAAACAACAACGTCCGTCAGACAGCCTAAATTACATATTGATCAGTTTTAATTGCATTCCGGCCATCAGGAGGAGAAGCTTTGAAAATTCATAAAAGATAAATAATGTAGTTCTGTGCATGATTACCTCCGGGCCATCCAAATGAATTCCATCACTTAACCTCCAGTCAAAGGGGATTATTGAGCTTTATGATGCTGCCAGTGAAATATCAATAGGACTGGATGGGGGTGTTGAGCTTTTCCACACTGCTCTTTTGTTGGCTTGTAAATTAGCTGCATCAAACTAAATGACCACAAAGGCTATTAACAATGGACATATCTGCTGCATTTCACACACACGTGCATGGACAAATGCACAGACGCACAGAGAGAGCTTGGATACATGACAGTAGTAGATTGTAGTATCACTGCTATGTGTTGTCAAGATCTGGCGTTGTTTATTCAGTAGCTAGTTAGATTATGATACATTGTTGCTAAATGGCGATTCAAAAAATGTTGTGAAAGTGTTGTGCTACATGTTCAGTTTGAACTGATTTGGCAAAAATGTAATTGAAAACATTGTTGGCCTATTTGTTATTGGATGTTCATAAATAGCTAGCTAGCTAATTTTTAGGACAGGTTAGCTAGCTACATGTAGTCAGTTTGTTATCAAGGCAATAACATTAGCTAGCTAGCTTGCTAGTTACTTCAGTGGGTGTGCACATTAAAACAAGAAACATTTTGGCAAATGTGTGTACTGTTTTAGTATTGTTTTCTATGACAATAGCTGTGATAGCACGGGCCACTTTGTGTTGTCCATATCACACAACCGCATCATGCACACTCCCGCGTCATGCATTTTTTTCCCAAGCAAGCCACAGCCACACGATGCATCCTCAGTGGTTCCAAAAAGTTTTATAGTCCCGTACCCCTTCAAACAGTCAACCTCCAGCTGAGTACCCCCTGTAGCACCAGGGTCAACGCACTCTCAAATGCTGTTTCTTGCCATCATTGTAAGCCTGCCACACACACACTATACGATACATGTATTAAACATTAGCATGAGTGTGAGTTTTTGTCACAACGCGGCTCGTGGGAAGTGATAAAGAGTTCTTATAGGACCAGGGCACAAACAATAATATAACAATAATCAATAATTTTGCTCTTTATTTAACCATCTTACATATAAAACCTTATTTGTTCATCGAAAATTGTGAGTAACTCACCACAGGTTCATGAGAAGGGTGTGCTTGAAAGGATGCACTTAACTCTGCAATGTTGGATTGTATTGGAGAGAGTCTCAGTCTTAAATAATTTCCCGCACACAGTCTGTGCCTCTATTTAGTTTTCATGCTAGTGAGGGCCGAGAATCCACTCTCACATACGTAGGTACGCGGTTGCAAAGGGCATCAGTGTCTTAAAAACGCGATTGCCAAGGCAGGAAACTCTGAGTGCAGCCCGATCCAGAAATCTGTCAGTGGCTCTCTTGTTCAGATATCGGTAAGTGGACTGGAGGCAGGGAATGAAAGGGATAACGAATCCAGTTGTTTGTGTCATCTATTTTGGGAAAGTACCTGCGTAATTGCACCCCCAACTCACTCAGGTGCTTCACTATATCACAGTTGACATTGTCCAAAAAGCTTGAATTCATTTGCACACAAACAAAATCGTACAATGATGGATAGACCTGTGTGTTGTCCTTGTTAATGCAGACTTAGAAGAGCTCCAACTTCTTAATCATAGCCTCAATTCTTTCCCGCACATTGAATACAGAGTCCCTGTGGTCCTAGATTCAGATCATTCAGGAGAGAAAAAACATCACCCAGATAGGCCAGTCGTGTGAAAAACTCGTCATCATGCAAGCGGTCAGACAAGTGAAAATTATGGTCAGTAAAGAAAACTTTAAGCTCATCTCGCAATTACAAAAAATGCGTCAATACTTTGCCCCTTGATAACCAGTGCACTTCTGTATGTTGTAAAAGATTTACATGGTCGCTGCCCATATCATTGCATAGTATAGAAAATTCACAAGAGTTCAGGGGCCTTGCTTTAATCAAGTTAACCATTTTCACTGTAGTGTTCAAAACGTATTTCAAGCTGTCAGGCATTCCCTTGGCAGCAAGAGCCTATAGGTGGATGCTGCAGTGTACACAAGTTGCATCGGGAGCAACTGCTTGCACACACGTTACCACTCCACTATGTCTCCCTGTCATGACTTTTGCGCCATCAGTACAGATACCAACACATCTTCACCACCAAAGTCCATTTGATGTCACAAAGCTGTCCAGTAATTTACAAATATCCTCCCCTGTTGTCCTGGTTTCCAGTGGTTTGCAGAAGAGGATGTCTTCCTTAATTGACCCCCCATAAACGTAACGGACATGTACCAGGAGCTGTGCCAGGCAAGCCATGTCTGTTGACTCATCCAGCTGTAACGCATAGAATTCACTGGCTTGTATGTGAAGCTGTAATTGTTTCAAAACATCTCCTGCCATATCACTGATGCGTCGTGAAACAGTGTTGTTTGATGAAGGCGTCTGTAAAGTTTTTTGGGCCTTTTCCCCCAGCATTGTCCCAGCAATATTCGCAGCAGGAATAATTAAGTCCTCCACAATATTACGGGGCTTTCCTGTCCTAATCACTCGGTAGTTAAACATTTAAGACGCTTCTATCCCCTTCTTATTAATGGTATTTATACATGTCTTACTACTCGAAATTCGTCTTAATTCTTGCTCAAAATACTTCTTTTTCAAATTGGCATGTTTTGTTTCTAAATGTCTGAGCAAGAGTGAAGGTTTCATTGAGTTGTGAGATAATACTTTTGCACATAAACTCAATCACTGTCAACTGCGTTTATTTTCGTCAAACTTAACATGTGTAAATATTTGTATGAACATAACAAGATTCAACAACTGAGACATAAACTGAACAAGTTCCACAGACATATGACTAACAGAAATTGAATAATGTGTCACTGAACAAAGGTGGGGTCAAAATCAAAAGTAACAGTCAGTATCTGGTGTGGCCTCCATGGAGTGCATCTCCTTCTCATGGACTATACCAGATTTGCCAGTTCTTGCTATGAGATGTTACCCCACTCTTCCACCAAGGAACCTGCAAGTTCCCAGACATTTCTGGGGGGAATGGCCTTAGCCCTCACCCTCAGATCCAACAGGTCCCAGACGTGCTCAATGGGATTGAGATCCAGGCTCTTCGCTGGCCATGGCAGAACACTGACATTCCTGTCTTGCAGGAAATCATGCACAGAACGAGCAGTATGGCTGATAGCATTGTAATGCTGGAGGGTCATGTCAGGATGAGCCTGCAGGAAGGGTACCACATGAGGGAGGAGGATGTCTTCCCTGTATCACACAGCGTTGCGATTGCCTGACGTCGACAGGTGCAGGTGTTGTACTGCTTGCTGGTAGTAGCAGTAGAGCTGGTATGTGTCTCTATGGATGCGGGCTTACTTTTTTTAAACTATTTATCCGTTTTTGAGCAAACGGAATGAGCAGCAGCTATGTTTGGCTACATTCGGACCGTTAGTGGAATTCAGTTACGGTGATTGGATGTTAATTGTTTGACTAAGCTACCTGTATTTGACATTGTGTTATTGACATTGTGTAGTTATTTCGCTGAACACTAGATGGTTTAATTTTATTTTTGGCAGTGAAACGAGGCTACTCAGGCGAGAAAGAAAACTCACCCAAATTTATATCCCCGTTGGAAAATATGAATGGATTGTTTGAAAATGTGAAGAAAAAAAACAAATATACAGTATATATATCCGGGCAAGGGTAAAATCTCAATGTGCATGCTTAGAAGGGGGACGTAGCCTACTTTTTACTTCTGAATGCTCTGCTTTCTGGCCTGACATTCACTCTTGTAACAGGATATGCTGTCCATTTCTTAACCTACTTAACATTTGTACTTTCTTTGGTGGACCTGTTTGTCTGTTGTGTGACACCAGTGGCTTGAAGCAGCCACAATTATTCTGATCTTCCCCACAAGCCAGATAATAATTAGAGGCTGACAAAATTCAGGAGCAAGTGGGAGGGATATTGATTTCCCCATGTCCTGCTTTGGAGGATCAAGAAAATAAGACATAAAATTTACTGTCTTCATAAAAGTTTTAGTAAATCAGGCCATTTGAAAGGGAGAAATCGACAGCTTTTTCATTACCATACATAGTGTTCTCTAAAGCGTTTTTGATTATTAGCAATAAGGGACTTTCTCAGTGTCTTTCCTGCACCAATAAATAATAGGTTGTTTGGAAGTTTTGGACGTGATTTTAATCACCCCACGCCACACATAACCTCTGCAAGGTTATAACAAGATTACTTTCCAATTTCTTGTCGACATGGAGTGCCTTGAGCTGTAAACTGATTCATGTGTGTGTTTGTGCATGTCTGAGAGAGAAAGCAGGAGGGAAACAAAGCAAAGACACACTGTCACAAATCTCTCTTTCTGTGACAGACTTTCACACTATCTCTTTCTTTTCTGCTTAGTCAATTGATTGTTTGTAAAATCACAACGTCTTGCTTCGATTTTTTACATATTGGGCATCTGCAACACCTGTAGATGCTTTTCAATGGTTTCCTGTGGAAACAGAGATACACCACATGGTTAACTTACACACAGCTATGACACACACACTTATGCCACCAGGGGTCTTTTCAGAGTCCCCAAATCCAGAACAAATTCAAGAAAGCATACAGTATTACATAGAAGAATTATTGCATGGAACTCCCATCTCATATTGCTCAAATGAACAGCAAACCTAGTTACAAAAAACAGATAAAGCAACACCTCACGGCACAAAATAGCTGATCTAGATATTTTATGTGTATGTATTGATACACTACATGATCAAAGGTAGGTGGACACCTTCTCGTCTAACATCTCATTCCAAATCCATGGGCAGTAATATAGAGTTGGTCCCCCCTTTGCTGCTATAACAGCCTCCACTCTTCTGGGAAGGCTTTCCACTAGATGTTTGTCACGCCCTGACCATATAGAGCTGTTTATTCTCTATGGTGAATAAACAGCTCTCCACGCCCCAACCTCTATGGTGGTTGGGGCGTGACAATGACTAGGGTGGGTTATCTAGGTGATTCATGATTTATGTTGGATTCGAGTTTACATTGGCGTGTTACATTCACTAGTTCCGAAAACATCAAGTGATTTTGCATAGCCACATCGTTTCAATAGAAATACTCATCATAAATGTAGATGATAATACAAGTTATACACATGGAATTATAGATATACCTCTCCTTAATGCAACCGCTGAGTCAGATTTCAAAAAAACTTACGGAAAAGGCAACCCATGCAATAACTGAGACGGCGCTCAGAAATATAATAAAATTAGCCGCCATTTTGGAGTCAACAGAAACCAGAAAATCGATGATAAATGTTTCCTTACCTTTGATGAACTTCATCAGAATGCAGTCCTAGGAATCCCAGGTCCACAATAAATGCTTGATTTGTTCGATAATAAAAAGTTCCGTAACAGTCAGTAGAAACATGTCAAACGATGTACTGAATCAATCTTTAGAATGTTGTTAACTTCTCTGCATTACGGATCCCTTTTACGGGATCATTTTCCTAAACAACCGCTGAACTGCAGGGCGCAAAATATTACTAAAAATATTTATAACCATGCAATCACAAGTGAAATATACCAAAACACCGTTTAGCTTGTTGTTAATCCACTATCGTGTCAGAATTTGAAAATATGCTTTACAGTGAAATAAATCCAAGCTTTTGTGAGTGTATCAATCAATGCTAGAACAGCTAGCCCCAAATTAGCATGGTCACGAAAGTCAGAAAAGCAATAAAATTAATCGCTTACCTTTCAAATCAAATCAAATCAAATTTTATTTGTCACATACACATGGTTAGCAGATGTTAATGCGAGTGTAGCGAAATGCTTGTGCTTCTAGTTCCGACAATGCAGTAATAACCAACAAGTAATCTAACCTAACAATTCCACAACTATTTCCTTATACACACATTTACATTTACATTTAAGTCATTTAGCAGACGCTCTTATCCAGAGCGACTTACAAATTGGTGCATTCACCTTATGACATCCAGTGGAACAGCCACTTTACAATAGTGCATCTAAATCTTTTAAGGGGGGGGGGGGGGGTCAGAAGGATTGCTTTATCCTATCCTAGGTATTCCTTGAAGAGGTGGGGTTTCAGGTGTCTCCGGAAGGTGGTGATTGACTCCGCTGTCCTGGCGTCGTGAGGGAGTTTGTTCCACCATTGGGGAGCCAGAGCAGTGAACAGTTTTGACTGGGCTGAGCGGGAACTGTACTTCCTCAGTGGTAGGGAGGCGAGCAGGCCAGAGGTGGATGAACGCAGTGCCCTTGTTTGGGTGTAGGGCCTGATCAGAGCCTGAAGGTACTGAGGTGCCGTTCCCCTCACAGCCCCGTAGGCAAGCACCATGGTCTTGTAGCGGATGCGAGCTTCAACTGGAAGCCAGTGGAGAGAGCGGAGGAGCGGGGTGACGTGAAAGAACTTGGGAAGGTTGAACACCAGACGGGCTGCGGCGTTCTGGATGAGTTGTAGGGGTTTAATGGCACAGGCAGGGAGCCCAGCCAACAGCGAGTTGCAGTAATCCAGACGGGAGATGACAAGTGCCTGGATTAGGACCCGCGCCGCTTCCTGTGTGAGGCAGGGTCATACTCTGCGGATGTTGTAGAGCATGAACCTACAGGAACGGGCCACCGCCTTGATGTTAGTTGAGAACGACAGGGTGTTGTCCAGGATCACACCAAGGTTCTTAGCGCTCTGGGAGGAGGACACAATGGAGTTGTCAACCGTGATGGCGAGATCATGGAACGGGCAGTCCTTCCCCGGGAGGAAGAGCAGCTCCGTCTTGCCGAGGTTCAGCTTGAGGTGGTGATCCGTCATCCACACTGATATGTCTGCCACACATGCAGAGATGCGATTCGCCACATGGTTATCAGAAGGGGGAAAGGAGAAGATGAATTGTGTGTCGTCTGCATAGCAATGATAGGAGAGACCATGTGAGGTTATGACAGAGCCAAGTGACTTGGTGTATAGCGAGAATAGGAGAGGGCCTAGAACAGAGCCCTGGGGGACACCAGTGGTGAGAGCACGTGGTGAGGAGACAGATTCTCGCCACGCCACCTGGTAGGAGCGACCTGTCAGGTAGGACGCAATCCAAGCGTGGGCCGCGCCGGAGATGCCCAGCTCGGAGAGGGTGGAGAGGAGGACCTGATGGTTCACAGTATCAAAGGCAGCCGATAGGTCTAGAAGGATGAGAGCAGTGGAGAGAGAGTTAGCTTTAGCAGTGCGGAGCGCCTCCGTGACACAGAGAAGAGCAGTCTCAGTTGAATGACTAGTCTTGAAACCTGACTGATTTGGATCAAGAAGGTCATTCTGAGAGAGATAGCAGGAGAGCTGGCCAAGGACGGCACGTTCAAGAGTTTTGGAGAGAAAAGAAAGAAGGGATACTAGTCTGTAGTTGTTGACATCGGAGGGATCGAGTGTAGGTTTTTTCAGAAGGGGTGCAACTCTCGTTCTCTTGAAGACGGAAGGGACGTAGCCAGCGGTCAAGGATGAGTTGATGAGAGAGGTGAGGTAAGGGAGAAGGCCTGTGGAAATGGTCTGGAGAAGAGAGGAGGGGATAGGGTCAAGCGGGCAGGTTGTTGGGCGGCCGGCCGTCACAAGACGCGAGATTTCATCTGGAGAGAGAGGGGAGAAAGAGGTCAGAGCACAGGGTAGGGCAGTGTGAGCAGAACCAGCGGTGTCGTTTGACTTGGCAAACGAGGATCGGATGTCGTCGACCTTCTTTTCAAAATGGTTGACGAAGTCATCTGCAGAGAGGGAGAAGGGGGGGGGGGGTAGGATTCAGGAGGGAGGAGAAGGTGGCAAAGAGCTTCCTAGGGTTAGAGGCAGATGCTTGGAATTTAGAGTGGTAGAAAGTGGCTTTAGCAGCAGAGACAGAAGAGGAAAATATAGAGAGGAGGGAGTGAAAGGATGCCAGGTCCGCAGGGAGGCGAGTTTTCCTCCATTTCCGCTCGGCTGCCCGGAGCCCTGTTCTGTGAGCTCGCAATGAGTCGTCGAGCCACGGAGCAGGAGGGGAGGACCGAGCCGGCCTGGAGGATAGGGGACATGGAGAGTCAAAGGATGCAGAAAGGGAGGAGAGGAGGGTTGAGGAGGCAGAATCAGGAGATAGGTTGGAAAAGGTTTGAGCAGAGGGAAGAGATGATAGGATGGAAGAGGAGAGAGTAGCGGGGGAGAGAGAGCGAAGGTTGGGACGGCGCGATACCATCCGAGTAGGGGCAGTGTGGGAAGTGTTGGATGAGAGCGAGAGGGAAAAGGATACAAGGTAGTGGTCGGAGACTAGGAGGGGAGTTGCAATGAGGTTAGTGGAAGAACAGCATCTAGTAAAGATGAGGTCAAGCGTATTGCCTGCCTTGTGAGTAGGGGGGAAGGTGAGAGGGTGAGGTCAAAAGAGGAGAGGAGTGGAAAGAAGGAGGCAGAGAGGAATGAGTCAAAGGTAGACGTGGGGAGGTTAAAGTCACCCAGAACTGTGAGAGGTGAGCCTTCCTCAGGAAAGGAGCTTATCAAGGCATCAAGCTCATTGATGAACTCTCCAAGGGAACCTGGAGGGCGATAAATGATAAGGATGTTAAGCTTGAAAGGGCTGGTAACTGTGACAGCATGGAATTCAAAGGAGGCGATAGACAGATGGGTAAGGGGAGAAAGAGAGAATGACCACTTGGGAGACATAAGGATCCCGGTGCCACCACCCCGCTGACCAAAAGCTCTCGGGGTGTGCCAGAACACGTGGGCAGACGAGGAGAGAGCAGTAGGAGTAGCAGTGTTATCTGTGGTGATCCATGTTTCCGTCAGTGCCAAGAAGTCGAGGGACTGGAGGGAAGCATAGACTGAGATGAACTCTGCCTTGTTGGCCGCAGATCGGCAGTTCCAGAGGCTGCCGGAGACCTGGAACTCCACGTGGGTCGTGGGCGCTGGGACCACCAGGTTAGGGTGGCCGCGGCCACGCGGTGTGAAGCGTTTGTATGGTCTGTGCAGAGAGGAGAGAACAGGGATAGACAGACACATAGTTGACAGGCTACAGAAGAGGCTACGCTAATGCAAAGGAGATTGGAATGACAAGTGGACTACACGTCTCGAATGTTCAGAAAGTTAAGCTTACGTTGCAAAAATCTTATTGACTAAAATGATTAAAATGATACAGTACTGCTGAAGTAGGCTAGCTAGCAGTGGCTGCATTGTTGACTTTGTTTGAAAGTGTAGCTGGCTAGGTAACCTCGATAGCTGGCTAGGTAACCACGATAACTGGCTAGATAATTACTCTAAACTACACAATTATCTTAGATACAAGGACAGCAAAGACAACTATGTAGCTAGCTAACACTACACTAATCAAATCGTTCCGTTGTAATGTAATAGTTTCTACAGTGCTGCTATTCGGTAGAAGTTGGCTAGCTAGCAGTGTTGACTAGTTAGGAGAACGGCAGCGCGGCGGACGAAAATAGCTGGCTAGCTAACCGATAATAACTCTAAACTACACAATTATCTTAGATACAGAGACAGCAAAGACAACTATGTAGCTAGCTAACACTACACTAATCAAGTTGTTCCGTTGTTCCGTTGAATGTAATAGTTTCTACAGTGCTGCTATTCGGTGGCTAGCTGGCTAGCTGGCTAGCTAGCAGTGTTGACTACGTTACGTTACGTTAGAAGGACTAAAATAGCTGGCTAGCTAACCTAAATAATTACTCTAAACTACACAATTATCTTTGATACAAAGACGGCTATGTAGCTAGCTAAGATCAAACAAATCAAACAGTTGTACTGTAATGAAATTAAATTAAATGTAATACTACCTGTGGAGCGAAGCGGAATGCGACTACTCGCTCCAACCCGGAAGTGTAAAGGGACAAGTGTAAAGGGATAAAGAATATGTACATAAAGATATATGAATGAGTGATGGTACAGAACGGCATAGGCAAGATGCTGTAGATGGTATAGAGTACAGTATATACTTATGAGATGAGTAATGTAGGGTATGTAAACATTATATTAAGTGGCATTGTTTAAAGTGGCTAGTGGTACATTTTTAGATAATTTCCATCAATTCCCATTATTAAAGTGGCTGGAGTTGAGTCAGTATGTTGACAGCGGCCACTAAATGTTAGTGGTGGCTGTTTAACAGTCTGATGGCCTTGAGATAGAAGCTGTTTTTCAGTCTCTCGGTCCCTGCTTTGATGCACCTGTACTGACCTCGCCTTCTGGATGATAGCGGGGTGAACAGGCAGTGGCTTGGGTGGTTGTTGTCCTTGATGATCTTTATGGCCTTCCTGTGAAATTGGGTGGTGTAGGTGTCCTGGAGGGCAGGTAGTTTGCCCCCGGTGATGCGTTTTGCAGACCTCACTACCCTCTGGAGAGCCTTACGGTTGTGGGCGGAGCTAGGTGGTGGTGATACAGCCCGACAGGATGCTCTCGATTGTGCATCTGTAAAAGTTTGTGAGTGCTTTTGGTGACAAGCCAAATTTCTTCAGCCTCCTGAGGATGAAGAGGCGCTGCTGCGCCTTCTTCACAACCCTGTCTGTGTGGGTGGACCAATTCAGTTTGTCCGTGATGTGTACACCGAGGAACTTAAAACTTTCCACCTTCTCCACTACTGTCCCGTCGATGTGGATAGGGGGGTGTTCCGTCTGCTGTTTCCTGAACTCCACAATCATCTCCTTTGTTTTGTTGACGTTGAGTGTGAGGTTATTTTCCTGACACCACACTCCGAGGACCCTCACCTCCTCCCTGTAGGCCGTCTCGTCGTTGTTCGTAATCAAGCCTACCACTGTAGTGTCGTCCGCAAACTTGATGATTGAGTTGGAGGCGTGCATGGCCACGCAATCGCCACGCAATGGCCATGCACGCCTCCAACTCAAGGAGAGGGCTCAGAACGCACCCTTGTGGGGCCCCAGTGTTGAGGATCAGCGGGGTGGAGATGTTGTTACCTACCCTCACCACCTGGGGGTGGCCCGTCAGGAAGTCCAGGACCCAGTTGCACAGGGCGGGGTCAAGACCCAGGGTCTTGAGCTTGATGACAACTTTGGAGGGTACTATGGTGTTAAATGCTGAGCTGTAGTCGATGAACAGCATTCTCACATAGGTATTCCTCTTGTCCAGATGGGTTAGGGCAGTGTGCAGTGTGGTTGCGATTGTGTGGTGTGTGTGATAATTGATAATCCTTTGATAATCTTCGGATGTTTGCACTCACGAGACTCCCAGTTACACAATAAATGTAATTTTTGTTCGATAAATATAACTTTTATAACAAAAAAAACGCCATTTGGGTTGCGCGTTATGTTCAGAAAACTACAGCCTCGTTCCGGTCCTGAATGCCAGAAGACAATTCCCAAACGTATCAGATTCAAAAATATTACAAAAAATATTTATAATCATGCAATCACAAGTGAAATATACCAAAACACAGTTTAGCTTCTTGTTAATCCACCTATCGTGTCAGATTTTGAAAATATGCTTTGCAACGAAAGCAATCTCAGAAGTGATATTATTATTTTTTAAATCTGTGTTTCCTGGCCCGTCTTTCTTCCATTTAAAGGGGTATCAACCAGATTCCTTTTCCAATGGCTTCCTCAGGCTGTGACCAGGTTTTAGACATAGTTTCAGGCTTTTATTTTGAAAAATATGCGAGATTTTTAAGAAGTAGTCAGGTGTCCTCAGATTAGTTCCTGCGCGCGAGAGGGTAGCGCTCCAATTTTTCTTTTTCTCTCTTATTGAGTAGGTTACGGTCCGGTTGAAATATTATCGATTATGTTTGTTAACTTCAAGAGGTTAACATACATCTTGAATAACGTTCCAACCGGAGAATTAGATTGACTTCAGATGAGCAGTGGAACGGAGGTCCTCCTCATGTGAACGCGCATGGTGAAAGCATGGTCAGCTCGTGGCAGTGTTGACTAATTCCTGTCTCCTTCGGCCCCCCTTCACATTTGATTCATCAGACAAAGTTCTATTGACTGTTGACATCTAGTGGAAGCCGTAGGAAGTGAAAACTCATCAATATCTCGCTGTAATTTCAATGAGAGCTTGGTTGAAAATCTGCCACCTCAGGAAAAAATCCAAACAGGAAGTGGAACTTCTCAGGTTTTTGCCTGCCATATGAGTTATGTTATACTCACAGACATAATTCAAACAGTTTTAGAAACTTCAGAGTGTTTTCTATCCAATACAAATAATATGCACATATTAGCAACTGGGACTGAGGAGCAGGCAGTTTACTCTGCACACCTCTGTGCACCTTTCATCCAATCTACTCAATACTGCCCCTGCAGCCATAAGAAGTTAAGACATTAACCTTTTACGGGGTTAGCCCGACACCGGTACATTTATGACAACATCCAGCTCAAAGTGCGTGGCGCGAAATTCAAAATCGTTTTTTTTTTAATATTTAACTTTCACACATTAACAAGTCCAAGACACCAGACATCTTGTGAATCAAGCCAACATGTCCGATTTTTAAAATGTTTTACATGGAAGACAAAATATGTAAATCTATTAGCTAACCACGTTAGCAAAAGACACAACTTTTTCTAACTCCATCAGTTTCTTACTCCATCAGGTGCTATCACAAATTCGACCAAATAAAGATACAAATAGCCACTAACCAAGAAACAAATTCATCAGATGACAGTCTGATAACATATTTATTGTATAGCATATGTTTTGTTCGAAAAATGTGCATATTTCATGTATAAACCATAGTTTACATTTCAGCTACAATCCGAAATTGCACCAAAAGCAGCCATAATATTTACAGACACCAACGTCAAATAGCTAATTACTCATCATAAAACATTTCTGAAAAATACATAGTCTGCAGCAATTGAAAGACAGGCATCTTGTGATTCCAAACAATATTTCCGATTTATTAAATGTTTTACAGCGCAAACAAAATGTATCGCTATATTAGCGTAGCTACAATAGACAGAAATAATTGGGCGCCCACGGCCAATTCACATGCACGACAGATATATGAAATAACATCATAAAATGGGTCTTACTTTTACTGATCTTTCATCAGAATGTTGAAGAACGTGTCCTCTGTCCAGATGAGTCGTTGTTTCGATTCAGAATGGCAAATGTCCCTCTTCAATTAGCATTGGCACTAGCGTAGTGGCATAAATTTCTCCAACGTAAACACAGTCAGAGGACGGAACACGGCAAAACTCCCGAATAAAGTTTCAATAATCTGATTAAACTATATTGAAAAAACATACATTACGATGATATGGTCACATGTAGCAAAAAAAATTCGAGCCGGAGACGTTAGCCGTTCGTTACCAAGGCAAAACAAAAGTCCATCCCACTTCCTCCAGAGTACCGGAAGTGGACGGTCAGGACAAAGAAATAGTTTTTTTTCCACCACAGAACAAGATGAGCAGAAGAATTTCTTCTCTGACATCCTCTTTACACCAATAGGAAGGCGTATAGATTGTCAGCAGACTCCTGTTAAGACCATGTATAGGCATCAAATTGAAAAGAGCATCGATTTCTGACATTTTACTTCCTGGTCAGGAAAAGTGCTGCAGAAGGACTTCTGTTTCACTCAGAGAAATAATTCCAACTCTTTTAGAAACTAGAAAGTGTTTTCTATCCAAAAAGAATAATAATATTCATATTGTACGAGCAAGATTTGAGTAGGAGGCCGTTTGAAATGGGCACGATTTCACTGGCTACTCAACACTTTGCCTTGCAGCCATAATAAGTTAATGAGTGAGCTAAGTTGGACTTAGTCAATGTAACTATTTGTTCAGTACTTTTGAAATGTACAGAGACAGAATTCAGAACATGGGATGTTCTTACAATATTCTCTCAGTACACCAAGTCACAACCGTAGGATAAATAAAGGGGGCATATAAGCAGACAATGAGAGCTCTTACAATATTCGATGATGACATTTCTCTAAAACAGGCTATAGGCTACATATGCACCACTAAGTCAGAACAGTAGGCTAAGTTATGATGGGGAAAGGGACCAAATTATTAGAGTGAGGCACATGTGTTACTAACAGCTTACTACGCAACATACACTTAGTATTACTTTATTATCTGTAGTATACATATCTCCCTGGCATATTACATTATTTATGGAGCATTATACAATACATTTTTGGACTCACCGTGTTTTACTCACTTGAACAGGAAGGTGGCGCGGCAGTCCTTCTTGTCATCGAACTTTGCCATCAAAGTCTGGCAAAAGTCAGAAACTGAAGTCAGAAATTTCCCAGTTCCGAGTTTCCAGTTGTTTTGAACACGGCAGAACATGACAACATGTATTCAACCTTTTCTGGCCCATGGTGTTGCATGTGAATGTTTATCATTTTAAGCTTGGAAAAGAGAACCTTAAACCCAGACTTGGACCACACACTCTCTCCACTGAATAGCAGGCAAGTGATTGCTTTTCAATGCTTGCAGTTAGCCACTGATTCCTTCCAAACCACTCATCGTTGAATTTGCGATTTCTTGTTGTGTAATGTTTATGGCCAATGAGCACCGATACGTTTTATTTATACTTTCTCCTCATTTGACAAGGATTGAAAAGGATTTGCCAGTACAGTAGATTGTTGACTTGATTCATGATGATGACTGCTTGTCTAACTTGCTAGCTAAGGTTTTGAAAGTATGACATGATCAGCCATATCAAAGCTACGGTAGATATAACGTGATTTGACGTCATTATTTCTGTGGCCAATGACCTTGAGCGTTCATGGATGGACACTTCGAAGGGTCTTGAATTTTCGAGATCTCCCCAATGACACCTAGTGTCCCCATGAGTGACAGAACACTGAGCCAATCATGGCGCAACTAGAGGACATTACCAACCCCTACACTCTTCCCTGAGCTAGGCTGAAACACCTGCATTTTTGAGCTGCCTTACTCAAGAAAGCCAGAATGCGGTTTATGAACAATTTTCTACATTGTTTGTAAACTGATGTGGCACCTATTAATGCCAAAATAACATCCAAAAAAGACAACAAAATGTATTATAAATTGTTTTATTTTAGCTCTGCCTCACCTGCACTGAATGACGTGTCGCAACTGTCTAGCAGGGCATACATTTGACGAACTGACTTGTTGGAAACGTGGCATCCTATGATGGTAACACATTGAAAGTCACTGAGCTCTTCAGTATGGGCCATTCTACTGCCTATGTGTGTCTATGGTGATTTCATGGCTGTGTGCCACTAATTTCAAGGGGCATCCAAATATATTTGGCAATGTAGTGTACCTGTATAAGATCACGACTAATGCACAGAAAAAAAGCACGAGCGGGAGAGAGAAATTCATTGGGAGAGAATGACAGATTGAGAGCACCTAAGTGATGCTAGACACCTAACGGTCTATTCACATACAACAAACTTAGTGTCTCCTGCACGCAAGCAGGACAAGTAAAAACTGTTGAATTTGAGAGGTTTGTGAGATGTGCTGTTGAAGCCCATGGGGTCATTACTTCTACTCTAACAGACAGACTATTCACTTTTTTTGATTGGCGGCTCAGCTGAGTTTATCTCTTCATCATTGATTCGTCAGCACTTGGAAACTGGAATGCTGCATTGCATGTCCATAAAGAGAAATTAGCAGGATTTCACTGACGCTGATTTCCTCTCTGGCAAGAAGTCACAAAATAAATGACTTGGAACACTCCACACAAGAGAAGATACTGGCAGCTTTTCTCAAAGCACTTTTTGGTTTATACCTCAACCTGTCCTGATGAGGGAAAAGTACAATCTTGCCCGTTGGTTTGAGGGACTGTGTTATTTCAGCATTTCTTTTGAAAAATGGCGCCGCCTGCCTTCAGTGGAAAATTGAAGTAATGGAACTTTGCTTCCACTTTAATTACTTGTTTGTCTTTTTATTGGGGAAAGAAATTATGGCTGTCAGGGTTTATGGGGGAAAAAAAAGGTCTGACCTGTTTTATCTGCCCTTGCACGCGCATCAGTGTAATGATGACAAAACGGGATGTTAACTAATGATTAGTAGAAATGGTTGCAGTTAATTAGTTAGTCCTTCGTTTATCGTTCCATTTGCACATTTTGGGGAGCAATCGTTATTAATTAGGGCCATCATGCCGAAAGGGGCGAGGTGGAACCCTACAGCCACGTTAATCAGGCTGCAATGAAAGCTCCATTATCCTGCCCTGTCCTGTTGGCCTGTGATCTATTAGCATTATCTAAAAGCTGCAACAGGATCAAAGAGAGGGAGAAAAAACCCAATAGGACATAAAAAGGGTGGTTTTCATTGGCCCTTTCCTTGGATCACTGGTTATATGGGGAAATCATATATGATATTGTGTCTTTTTGCGTCATTGCATAAATTCTGTCCCTTTATATCGAACTGATTGGAGGAGAGATTCGGCATGCTAATGTGGTGATTGGAGAGTTGTTCATGTGGGTTTGCAGGTATTTTGATAGTGGACTGGAAAGGGGGGGGGGGTGGACTGTGTATGGTTAGTATTTGTCTGTAGGCGAACTTCAAGGTCAATCCATTGTTTCCCTTAATGCCGATAAACTCTGTACTGTATGTTATGTCTGTGCTTTGAAACATATTTGTGTAGAGCACCATTTATTTGAATGTATCCAAGAAAATGTAGAGAATCTCAAAAAGGTTAAAAAAAAAAGATATATGTGTATATATAAGGTTAACAAAATAAATCCAGCTACATACAATGACATGAATTTCAGTGTCTGACTGTAAATGTACAAATCCGACAGAATGTTCAATATTCTATTGGCGCAGGCCTATTATAGTATTTCTTTTGTCCCCCAAATATTGTCTCTGATCTACTTTTAGTTCATCCTGTGAAGATGGTCAGCTTTTAGTTCCTCTGCAATGAAGATGATAAAGATTGCAGATAATAAAGACGTGTGATGTCAAAGCGATTGAATTAAATCATAGGGTGGCGTTCAGGTCAGAAGCACACCCTGTTACCTCCATGTCATGATAATTGTCTCAGCGGAGCTTTAAGTCATTTGTTTTGCTCGCCAGCTAAATGTGGAGCTGTGTGTTTTCTGAAGGGCGCGTGACCCAGGTGAATCCAAATCAAATTAAGGTCTCCTCCCCAAGACTTTAATACCATAAAAGAATGAGGGCGTTCATGACAAATAACCAGCGATTGGGCACCAAGTGCAAAAGGAGAAAATCAATACGATTTCCAGTGGCTTTGGGCCTATTTTATGTAAATGAGCCGCAATGCAAGCTGCTTTGCGTTAAGGCAAGGTTACTGGAGAGAGAAAAAGAGACAGAGAGCGAGAGAAACACCCAACAACCCCCAGAAATCAATTGAATTATTCAGATGGAGCAGATATGAACATTGAAAATAAACAAATAACTTTAAAGGAAATCAATCATATAATTTAAAGAGTAAACAGATTGAACCTGGCTGATCTCCCTCATGGTGTAGACCTAGATGATTTTTAATTTCATTAATGATATAATGCCAGGCTTGTAGCTTTTGCAGATGGATGCAACCCGGAGAGGGAAAAAATCAATTGGGTCTAGTTCTGTGGTCTTAAGAGGTGTTTGATATTTACAGCGTGGACGTATAGGGGCCTTGTATAAATTTACATTTTAAGAGATAAAGGACCTCTGTATTTTATCTTGTTATTGTTAATAGAAACTGTCTACTTTTATCCTGTCCCATCGAAGGGAAGCCAAGCTGTCTTTTGTGTGCATGTGTGTTTGAAAGAGAGGATGAGTGTGTGTGTGAGAGAGTGTGTATGTCTGTTTGTGTGAGTGAGAGAGAGAGAGGGAGACAGAGAGAGGGTCTGAGGCAATTTCAAGCCTTTATTTTCTTGATACACAAAGCCAGTCTTTGTGCGTGGCTGTTTTTTTTTATCCCGCTTCCACGGCGAGGCAATCGAGGTGGCATAATTGCATCAGAGTTCCAGAAATATAGGCTTCCAATTTAGAAGGAGGAGGAGAAGGCAAAGAGGAGGCGGAGGAAGACAAGAAGAGAGGGAGGGAGAGAGAGAGAGAGAAAAGCATCTTAGACAGGTTCATTTACGGTTGGAACTGGGACATAGAGGTTAACACATTGTGACAAGAGACAAAGTAAATGTATATGCAAATCCAAAAAGGCTGTTATCACTCCTAAAACACAATGCAGGCTTTTCACACTTTGGAGCCCCAAATTATATTTAGGACACATAAAATCCAATCGTCAAACTGTGAACCACCGCTATGCAAATGGTCCAGGTAATTCTTTAAAACACAGCACTTGTGGCCAAACTGTGGAGGCAAATAACAACAAAGTGTTTACATCATTTGAATTATTTAGAGGTACTTTATGCGATGGCGTTAATAGACTCTGGTGTGTTGAAGGAGACTTCCAGGTCACACTGTTTCCTGCTCTGTCTAGAGCTCAACACCGTTGTAACAAGAGCCCCTGGTTGGAAAGAAATGAATCTGCAACTGGAACTCCGTACTCTAGACACGAATCAACCTCTAGCTAGCAGATCATGATAAAAGCTACTTTTTTACAACAGACTCATTAATGTGATCACTTAATGAAAGGCAATGTTCTCTGGAATACAATCTGAATCGTTCACAACCGGACACAAAATGTGGTTTGAAAACAATTGAGATAAAAAGGTATGATATAAATATAATATGTGCCATTGAGCTTGAACATTTTTTTATTTTTTTTAATCTAACTAGGCCCTTGTTTGGTAACAATGTTGACAGGTATATATCATACAACGCTACTGTTCTTCTCAACTGAATAACGATATTACCAACACATCAAGTATTAGGTTTCACATTTAGGTTGTACGTATCATTTAACTTTAAGTTACTCATTCAAGAACATAGCAACCTCCATTACAGAGTTTATGACAGAAATACATTTTGGCCACAGCAGTAGAAAAAACGAATATAACGTAACCAATGGGCCAAGGCACACACCTTTGAATGCAGATGCATCAGCTCAGAACCTGACACATCTAACAAGGAATGGAAGATCATGCTGGATGCGCTATAGTCCTCCCATACCCATATCGGATACAAGCTAGCAAGTGATGATTACGTCCCTCAGTCGTGGGTGAATGGGGGTGGGGCACCGTCTGAGAAGTGGACTAATTTCAGTTGCCACTTATACTTACTTTCTCCCTTTTCTCTGTGCCTGCTGTTAAAAGAGGCATATCACCCCCACCCCCATGTCCACTTTAATTTTTAATTACCATCGTCGCCTCACCTTTGTTGTACTCATGACATGCTCACATTACGCAACGGCAGGGAGGGAGGATGCAAAGCCCTTCTCAGCCCATCTCAGCCATCCACACTAGCCCTGCTCTCCGCTCTGTAATTATGCACACAGACACGCTCTGGCGTTAACCGTGGTAGAAACACGTTCCTTCTGACATGGGATCAGGGCCCGGGCTACTAGGGGCCGCTAGGGGCCACCAGGGGCCACTGACACAAAACCAGGAATAATGAAAGGAAAACGATGAGGAAGAAGAGTATGATAGTGAGGACGATCATTATGACAGTGTGAATGACCAGGATAAGTCAGAGAAAGGGGAAGAATGATGAGGTACTCCTGAATGTTTTTTCAGCAGCTAACGAACCCCATCCTCCATTTAATCAAACAAGAATAATGAAATGTTGGAGAAGGCTTGTGATATTATCCCATCATCCTTAGCATGTATAATTGATATGAATTGATCCGTGTCTGCTCTACAAGCCCAGAGAGAGAGAGAAAGGGAGAGAGAGAGAGATTAAGCTAGATCGAGAGAGCGATCTGTGTCTGCTCTACAGGCCCAGAGAGAGAGAGAGAAAGGGAGAGAGAGAGAAATTAAGCTAGAGAGAGAGAGAGAGAGATCTGTGTCTGCTCTACAGGCCCAGAGAGAGAGAGAGAAAGGGAGAGAGAGAGAAATTAAGCTAGAGAGAGAGAGAGATCTGTGTCTGCTCTACAGGCCCAGAGAGAGAGAGAGAGAGAAAGGGAGAGAGAGAGAAATTAAGCTAGAGAGAGAGAGAGAGAGAGATCTGTGTCTGCTCTACAGGCCCAGAGAGAGAGAGAGAGAGAAAGGGAGAGAGAGAGAGAGATTAAGCTAGAGAGAGAGAGAGATCTGTGTCTGCTCTACAGGCACAGAGATGGAGAGAGTGAGCGAGAGAAAGAGAGGTACCATTAGTGCCTGTTTGATGGAAACAGTAATTGATGGGTCAGCGCGTTTCCGAGCTGCAGCCAAAGCTGTGTTAATTGTCATAAGAAGTTGAAATTGATTGGGACCCCGCATTAGTACATACATTTGAATTGATTCATGTTTTGTTCTTAAATGAATGCTATAATGGATGGCGTGGTGTGGTGCTTTATTTATTGACTTCATTAATGCAAGCCCCAGGAAGAAAACAGAGGGGCGGGGTGTGGCAGGGAGAAGTTAGGTTACCAACCACAGATTTTAATGTTGTGGGTATGTGGTGGGTTCATAAGTGCCAGGAGCAGGAACAGTGCAGAGTACCGACAGTGAGAGAGACAGAGACAGTCAATGTAGATGGACTGCGTCTCATCTGGTTTTACCTTGTTAGATATTCACCCATATGGTGGCACTAGAGAGTTGCCATTCTCTGCTTTTCCAATCCTCCTCTGACATTTGCTATCCTGACCCTATAATTACACTGAAATCCTTTATCCTATTAGCTATCTTCTCATGCACTTGCATGCAGGCTATATGTATCTCACGTTTGTCATGCCTATATCATATGACACAAACAAGCGCTCACACACACCATCTTTAGGGTGGTGTTTGCTGATATTGTGACACACGTATTGACTCTCTGGTGACCGAGATGAAGTGTTTTAATATGTTAAACACCCGGGGCTGTTACGAGAGGAGAAGAAGCACACAATCTCTCCTCTCCTCCCCCTAATTGTTCACTGTCCCTATGTTTGTCTTCCTATCTTTACCTTCGAGAATTCTTCTTGTTCAGATACTGTAGTTAGCCGGCAATGTAAAGGGAGTTACAGCGCCGTCGCGTCGTATTGTAACACAGAGGTTGAGACATTCCTGCCCTCCCCTTTTTTTTGTAACACAGTCTTATAAACAGCAGAAGAAGAAGAAATGCACTGCACAAGGGGAAATGTAGTTCCTAACTGAGTCAGAACTGCATTTACACGCCTTGTGTTTTAATGAAAGTTGGAAGCTGAGCCAAAAGCACATTATACAGGTCTTGCTGGCAACGAGGGGGGGAGAGAGAGGGGGGTGGGGAGAAAGAGAAAGAGAGAGAGAGAGGCGGAGAGAGAGATAATTGTCTACCGTGTATAGATAGTATAATAGAAAGGCAGTACAGGAGAAGTTACCTGCTGGAAGCTCGGGTCAGTTGATGCGTTCTGTGCTAGGCTTCAGGTACTGTGAGGCGTACACACGCACACACAGAGCGTAATACCGCTTACACCATTAACAAGATTACATCCTCCACCATAGAGGGGCTATTGTGTAACAGTACAAACGTACGCTTGTTAGCATGTCTAAAGAGAATACAGTAGCATGCTGGCAATGGAAAATAACATTAACACCATGGAGATTAGTGTGGTCTGCTTTGATAATGACTTCCCCAGTGAAACAAATGAATGTCCCAGCATCATCCAATACATGTATGGAGCTCTTCCTTTTTTTCATGCAGACATTACTGTATTGTTTATTTCATTTGAGGACCATTTCCCACCTATTCGCCTATTTTTTACTTGCAGAAATCTGCGGTTGAATACATGGTATTAACAAAACGCCTATTGGCTTAAGGTCAATCGATTACATAAATGGTGCCCCATATACGGAGAATGCCCTACCGAAACGGTGCCCCATATGAGAAGAATGCCTTACATAAATGGTGCCCCATATGAGGAGAATGCCCTGCAAAAACGGTGCCCAATATGAGGAGAATGCCCTATATAAATGGTGCCCCATATGAGGAGAATGCCCTACATAAACGGTGCCCCATATGAGGAGAATGCCCTACATAATGGTGCCCCTGTGTGAGGAACATCCCCTACATCTGTGTAAACATATAAGCATCATACACAATCGGTCATATCTAGACCTTCATACAAATTGCATATGATCCAGTGATGAATGACAAAAGACCATGCATGCACTTACTGAAGGATAAAAGAGACATCTACAGAAGACAGTTTTCTGTAACAATCCTGTAACACTAAAATATTGCCTCGGCAAATGAACGTGTCAGTGTGGAACTTTATCAATTACGTCTTCAAAGTGGAGGCTGCCTCTGAGGCGTGCTTCCACCTATTCTTCCTGTCGCGTGATGCCGTAATGATGCCCCTTCACTCGTTGGCTGGAACCTATTTGTATGCGTCTCTGTTTCCTACCCAGCACAGCGGCGTGGTCGGACGCTCTATTAATCTTTCTATATGAACAGTTACTCGGGCTGACTGAAATTGCCTCCAATGAGGCGAACCCCCAGCTCTTGGGATAGGGCTCATTCATCTTTATTTGATTCCTGGGTGACAGCGGAGCACTCCGGTGACAGAGGTTAAGTCAGTGAGTGGCCGTTGCCTTCTTGTTTGCGCTTTCATGTTCCCCCCTTTAACCATCTTCCTCCAGTAAAAATGAGTGGTGGGGGAGTGCGAGTGTCGTCTCATGTCGATTTCATGGGGGCATAAACCCGGAACAACCGATAACTTCTGCCGCACGGCTAATTTCACCCCAGTCACCAGCGAGTTACATTTCAAACAAATATATACAGAAAGAGTTCTCCTTGATAATGTGTGACTTCTCAAGATCTGAGATAGATGGGAGAATAGGAAACGCTGCTCAACAGCCCCTCTCTCTCATCCAGCAATTTCACAGTGTCATTTTGGGATTATTTCATTATTTGCCATGATCCATGACTGAAATTCATTTTGACCCTGAGTGCTCTGAGAGAGAGTGCGTGTGACACGCAGAGAGAGCCGGCAAAGCTAAGTAGGAAGAGAGTCTCACTTAGAAGATTAACTGTTTGGCTATTTGAATCATCTAATGTTCTCTCACATTCATCCTGGTATCGTTTGGGCAGTTATGGGATATCGTGTGTCACTTTTTTTCTCTGCGGTGTGATTGTTTATTTGCAAAGCCATGTTTAAATAATTGGCATTGTAGCCACGGCCTTGCGACTGATATCAAATAGTCTGTTTCCATGCCTCTCTCGTTAAATGGCGATCTGATGCGGCCCGGACTGGCGATGTTGTCATCGTGGAGCGGAACGCGTCCAAGCCCTATCAGTGGCGTGTGTGTGTGTGCTGGTTCAACCTCAAACACATCTTGGGTTAGTTCACTGGTCCTCCTCATGTTACAGAGACATTGCAGTCACAGCGCAACAGGAAGAACCGCTACATTAGGTCCATTACATTAATTAAGAATGTTTAATTTCTACAATGGAGCATGCGACGGAGGCATGAGTCATGGCGTCTCGTTTCCCCCATCCAGTTTTTAAATAAAAAGGTGCCTCCTCAATGATTTGGCGCTGAGAAGCGAACACAAAACTTTTTTTAAATGTTCTATTGCAGACACAAAGTTAGCACTTTATAAATACTATGAGTGAGAGTTATGTATAAGAGTATGAATGACGAGGGTGAATAGGAGCCTCTGCTGAGTATTAGCAACACTGCTGCCACTGTAATAATTACACACACACATGCACATTGTAGAAAGCTGATCATTCTTCCTTTCATCCTCTTACTCATGAATAAGTGGTATCCAGTTACATGTACATGAAAAAAATACATAGCCCTAAAGGCGATTTGGGTTTCCCTATATTCCCCCTATCCACAACCGTAATGCTAATTGTTACTGGTGTATCATATGCTTTCAAATTGTGAAGGAGGGGAACAAAAACTAGAGCAGAGTGGTTCAATGGAGCCCTCCAGCAGGCCTGTCAGCTCGTCAGATCCCATCACACACATCTGACTGTTTGTGCATCAATTGCCTTTATTTTGTACCTCATGGTAGGGGTGCACTTTAATTCTTCTTAGACGTGGAGAGCTTTGCCGCTTGTCCCTTTTACACACACGCACACACATTAGTCTGCAGGGTACATTTGGAGGCTCCACATATGCCTACCCAGCCTAGAGTATCCCTTACCTTCCATCTCCTCCCACCTCCCACCTCCTCTTCCCCCTGGAGTTGGACAGACAGGAGGGGACACTGATTCTTATGGTCCAAAAGCATTTCCTTGGCAGCCGACCCAGCCATTGCTGTCTGTTCTCCGCTGTTCCAGGCACAATAGATTATGGCCGTGGGACTGTTATGTGTCATTTGTGTTTACACAAAACTACACACAGATATGTTGCATATGCACTCACCCATTCAACCCCCTGTGTTAAAGGTCAAAAGGTCAAAGTGGATTTTTTTGGGAGCAGATCAAATAAACCAGATGCTTGTATTGCATAGATGTTACATCGGCCCCGTGTCAATCCTTGAACCCTCATCCATGTACAAAATACTATATGTCCGTTGTATCAGGCTTTGAGACATGTAAGCAGGGAATACAGGCCTGTAATGGATTTATCACATGGCCTTTTTCATGCATTCTGATTTTGAGTTATTAATTTTGTTCCAGAGACAAATACCCTGTGGTATTGATTGCTGTAAATGTCAGACCATTTTCCCCTTTCTGTTGTTGGTGTCATTGCCATTACTCAACAGTTAAGGTGTATGCATGCATTTGTTTTTACTCCTGTATATATCAGTGATGTTCTCATACCCTAGATGTGTGACTGACATCATGATGCTGTGTGATGCAGACTCTTACTACATGTGTCCGTGTGTGGGAGGTTGAAGAGGGATCTTGGATATTGTGTAAAGGTGTGTTAGAGCACTGTCCTTTCACATGAGGTCCTGAAAATGATGCATGTCATCAATGACAAGTGCATGCATAATCAGCGTGCGTGTCTGTGTTTGTTTGTGTGTGCGCGGGTGTGCATGCATGTACACTACTGTTCAAAGGTTTGGGGTCACTTAGGCAATTCCGTGTTTTTGAAAGAAATGCTAATTTTTGGTCCATTATAATAACATCAAATTGATCTGAAATACAGTGGAGACATTGTTAATGTTGTAAATGACTATTGTAGCTGGAAATTGATGATTTTTTTATGGAATACCTACATAGGCGTACAGAGACCCATTATCAGCAACCATCACTCCTGTGTTCCAATGGCACGTTGTGTTAGCTAATCCAAGTTTATCAATTTCAAAGGCAAATTGATCATTAGAAACCCTTTTTGCAATTATGTTAGCACAGCTGAAAACTGATGTTCTGATTAAAGAGGCAATAAAACTGGCCTTCTTTAACCTGTCTAGGATCAGCGTGGCGCTAGCGGCACACCCCCCCCCCCCCCACTGAAAAACCAGTGCCGCGAAATTCAAAAAAAATATATTTTTTTAAATATTTAACTTTCACACATTAAAGTCCAATACAGCTAATGAAAGACACAGATCTTGTGAATCCAGTCAACATGTCCGATTTTTAAAATGTTTTACAGGGAAGACACAATATGTAAAGATGTACATCTATTACCTAAAAACACATTAGCATAATCCACCATCTTTTATTTGTCCACCAACACCAGTAGCCATCACCAATTCGGCTAAACTAAGATATTTATAGCCCCTAACCAACAAAAAAACTCATTAGATGACAGTCTGATAACATATTTATGGTATGGGATAGGTTTTGTTAGAAAAAAGTGCATATTTCAGGTAGATGGCATAGGTTACAATTGCACCCACCGTCACAAATGGAATAGAAAAACTACTTAGAGCAACGTGTTTACCTACTTACTAATCATCAAACATTTCGTAAAAATACACAGCATACACGAATCGAAAGACACAGATCCTGTGAATACAGACAATATTTCAGATTTTCTAAGTGTCTTACAGCGAAAACACAATAAATCGTTATATTAGCATAGCACATAGCACATAGCAGCCCAGCATTGATTCTAGCCAAAGTGAGCGATAAAAGTCAACATCGCCAAAATGTATTAATTTTTTCACTAACCTTCTCAGAATTCTTCCGATGACACTCCTGTAACATCATATTACACATTCCATATAGAGTTTGATCGCAAATGTTTATATTTAGCCACCAAAATCATGGTTAGACAATGTGAAATGTAGACAAGCTGGTCAGAAAAAGTCCTTGCGCCACTTAGACAGTGATCTACTCTTATACATAAATACTCATAAACGTGACTAAAAAATATAGGGTGGACAGGGATTGATAGACAATTTAATTCTTAATACAATTGCGGAATAACATTTTTTAATTTATCCTTACTTTTCAATACAATTTGCGCCAAGCGAAGCTACGTCAAAAAACATGGCGTCCTAAGCCACTAAAATGTTTCGACAGAAACACGATTTATCATAATAAAAATGTCCTACCTTGAGCTGTTCTTCCATCAGTATCTTGGGCAAAGGATCCTTTCTTGGGAGCAATCGTCTTTTGGTGGAAAGCTGTCCTCTTGCCATGTGGAAATGCCAACTGCGTTCGGGATGAACTGAAAAGCGTGCCCAACTATTCACATCGTTGCAAAAATAAATGTCCCAAAATCGCACTAAACGGATATAAATTGCTATAAAACGCTTTAAATTAACTACCTTATGATGTTTTTAACTCCTATAACGAGTGAAAAGATGACCGGAGAAATATAACAGGCTAAACTAACGCTTGGAACAGGAGCGGGTCGGTGTCCAGCACGCGCGTTACGCACCAAGGAAAGACTTGCTAGCTACAGGGTTTTTTGATTTATAGGGCCTGTGAACGCGCAATCGACCCCATTGGAATCGTCATCACGTAAAGGCATCCAGGGGAAGACGTAAGAAGTGTCCGTATAGTCATAGCAATATCAGTGCCGTTTTAACTGACTTCAGAACAGTGGCCAACATTTCTGAAATCTGAATCCATGTCAGGGAAATTGCTGTAGAATGGGCTCTGTTCCACTTAGAGACAAAATTTCAACTCCTATAGAAACTATAGACTGTTTTCTATCCAATAATAATAATAATATGCATATTGTACGATCAAGGATTTTGTGGGAAGCCGTTTCAAAAATTACCCAATTAGCATAAATAGTCTAAACAGCGCCCCCATCCCCAACAGGTTTAAACTAGTTGAGTATCTGGAGCATCAGCATTTGTGGGTTTGATTACAGGCTCAAAATGTCCAGAAACAAAGTACTTTCTTCTGAAACTCGTCAGTCTATTCTTGTTCTGAGAAATGAAGGCTATTCCATGCGAGACATTTCCAAGAAACTGAAGATCTCGTACAACGCTGTGTACTACTCCCTTCACAGAACAGCACAAACTGAGCAAGAGGACATGCACATTAGAATGTCTAGTTTGAGAAACACGCCTCACAAGTCCTCAACTGGCAGCTTCATTAAATAGCACCCGCAAAACACCAGTCTCAATGTCAACAGTTTAGAGTAGACTTCGGTGTGTAAGTGTGTGTATGAGTGTGTGTACGTGTTTGCTTGTGTGCATGCATGGGTGTGTGTGTGTGTGTGTGTGTGTGTGTGTGTGTGTGTGTGTGTGTGTGTGTGTGTGTGTGTGTGTGTGTGTGTGTGTGTGTGTGTGTGTGTGTGTGTGTGTGTGTGTGTGTGTGTGTGTGTGTGTGTGTGTGTGTGTGTGTGTGTGTGAGATCAGGGCAGCAGGACAGACTTTGGCGGTGTGAAGAGGGGAAGCCTTGCCCTTTGAGGTTTGGTTGTTCTGACTGCACTGGTCCAGATGGGGATAATGGAATGTCATTCTGTCAGCTCCTTGGCTGATTAGGGAGTGTTTGTTATTTATTGATTGTCTTTCATGGTGAATTATCTATGCACAGGTCAGTGCCAGCATTTTATTCCTGAAGCTCTGATGGTTTGCTATCCCCATCCTCTCACAAAATCAATGAGCACAAATAAAATGGAATTTAAAAATGGGGGGGGTGGGGGGATTAGCAGACATTTCAACACGGCCAGTGACATGCATATGTTAGCAGTTGGCAGCATGAGGTCTGGATCCCGCTTGAACTTCTAATTTCCATAAAACCTCCTATTTCTGAACTTCTCTCACAATTTAAGTGATACACTTCAATTGAAGCGGCATGCTTTACATTTTCTATTAGCAAACTATCAAAACAATTAGCTTGAGTTACCATATTCTTAGCTAGATATTACCAGAATACAATCTGAAGAAGAAAAAAAAATTCTGATTGAAAACAACCTGTGTGGCATTGATAGTAGTCATATGCATATATTCAGTATATTGCATATATTCTGACAGTATATACTGTCAGAGCAGCTCACAGATCACTGCACCTGCACATAGCCCATCTATAAATAGCCTAAACAACTACCTCTTCCCCTACTGTATTTATTTATTTATTCATTTATTTTGCTCCTTCGCACCCCAGTATTTCTACTTTGCACACTCATTTACTATCAAATCTACCATTCCAGTGTTTTAATTGCTATATTGTATTTACTTCGCCACCATGGCCTATTTATTGCCTTTACCTCCCTTATCTCACCTCATTTGCTCACATTGTATATAGACTTATTTTTCTTCTGTATTATTGACTGTGTTTGTTTTACTCCATGTGTAACTCTGTGTTGTTATGTGTGTCGAACTGCTTTGCTTTATCTTGGCCAGGTCGCAATTGTAAATGAGAACTTGTTCTCAACTTGCCTACCTGGTTAAATAAAGGTGAAATAAAAAATATTCTAGGCCCAAAATGGACTAAAAAGTATAAATAAGAACTTTGGTCATATAGTCAGTATTTTTCAAAACAAGCATGTCAGCGATTTAGGGAATTGATGCCGTCTCCACCTTCTTTGGCATATTTGAGGGTTGCGTTTGGTTTCAAGTAATGCTTACTTATACATAGGTGTTTGTTTGTAAATTCTCTCTGTGAATGCACGCTGAACATGAGTTCTATATTAGATATCTCTATGGGGCTAGTTAATAGATCCCCGTCAATAATTTACTCCATGTAAAATTTCAACTACTTAAAAATCTCAAACCAACTGTAATTTTTTTTTAAATTATATAAAATATTGAAAGCATTAAAGAAAACTAAAAGGTGTGCAACATTACTGTCCCAAGGACATTGTGTAATTTATCGATGGTCCCTAACTAGCCCCATAAAGATATTCAACAATGACCTAGCACACTAATTGTGCTGAATCTAATTGGCTAAAGTTGGCTAGCTTCCTAGCTACTTCCAGAAACAAACGAGAAAACACCTCACCCTGACCATTTTCCTCACCCTAGCAACGCTTGTTAGACTATTTTCAAGTTATCTAGATATGGGAGTGACTATAACTGTTTTGCCAAAGTGAATATACGAATGCTTCCCAAGTGTGAAGATGCACACAAGAAACACCCAAATAATAGCACGCCTCCATGACAAATATTGTATTTTCAGGTTCATGTGGAGGAGGAAAAACCGAGGCAAGGTCAGCCAGTTCAGTTCAGCCCATCTTAAAATGTGTAAGCACTTCGTGCACAGGCAATCCATAGATGTTGCTAAATTCTCAAAGACACAGTGAAGAGGCTTTTCATGGTAGTACAGAGTGTATAACTCTCATCCCTCACCTCCCACACCCATTCTCCTAAGCCAGCCCCTCTCCATAGTTTGTGGTGTTGGGTTGGCTGAGATGGAAGTAACCTTGTTTATTAGATAACATCAGTCTTTTGTTGAGGAAACAGAATGGTGCGGTGGCTGTCTGTGGCGGCGGGCAGGATTTCCCTTTAGCTTTCATTGGGCCGATTGCTTTGAGGCTTTTTGTTTAGCCTGCTGGCGGCCATGTGCTGAAGCCAGGTGGCGGTGGCGGCGCTGGCCCTCGTCATCGGGAGCATAAAAGGTGCCGTGTCGAGCCTCCCGTTCGGACTTTACGCCTGTCCACATCGCATTGACTTTCTGTCAGCGCCTCCCGCTTATTGTTTGTGAGTTTGATTAAAAAAAAGGGAGACAAAAAAATGCAATTACTCAAGTTGGAGGAAACAGAATGTAGCCCCTCATACAGATAATCACAGACTAATGTGACATACCATTGCCACAGCAACCAAAGACAAACTGAAAGCTCAGGAGAGAGACATAGAGAGAGACTTTCATTGTGGAAAAATACACTACTATTGTGACGTAAAGGCAGACTGAACATTTATGTGTTTTACAGTATGTAGTATGCATGTGTGAGTCTAGATATGTATGCATCTATAATGACGGCTGTATACCATGTGTCCTTATCTAGATCTGATTAATGTCAAACCTATGTTGAAAATGATAGTGAAGAGCGAAGGGAGGTACTGCAGGCAAAACCCCACACAGACACACAGTGACTGCGGGTGGTATCTCTGCGTGGACCTTCTTTTTAATCGGCACAGAGTAAAACAGCTTCCAGATGTCTGAGGTTCCTGCAGGCCCCGCCCAGCCCAGATGCCCAGTCTGCGAGGGGGTTCTGGGAGTGAAATTGGGCACATTCTGAGTAATCATTTAGTTCCCATCTTCGTGAAGGCTGGAACTTTTATTAATACAACCTTTTCATCTCTGTATCTTTGATTAGGATGGGAAGGGAGGGGAGCTGGGGTTGGGGTTGGGGATAATGGTTAAGTCCTGTGAAGAGGAAAGGGGTGGGGCCGGCTATGTCTGGTGTTTTTTTAAACATGTGTTAGACTGGAAGGAAACCAGTGATAGAGAAAGAAAAAGGACATCCTCTGTTGTAAGTGGTTCCAGTTCATGTTTTTTTTTATTTTCTTAACATCGGTTTCTAGCCCGGTTTCTACTCTTTAGGCCCAGGAAGTCCCATAGGGCTAATGTTACCCTCACTTGGCCATTACCTTCAAGGTAGACTCAGCCATATGACATGATCAAACACAACGGGGTGACTTCCTGCTTACAGAAACAACAACAACAACAACAGAAATCTACTTAGACTCATACGTTGGCTCTTTCGAATGTGAGCGGAGGGCACATTCTGTTTGTTGTTGACGTCAGTAATCAGGAAATGCCCCCACTGTGTATGATGATGACATATTGATGAGTCTTCCTGAGATGTGTGTAAATGTTTTGCTGAAAAGTATGTAAATGTATTTTTGACATGATGACAGATCACATAAGGATATTCATTTAAATTTCCAGGCACCGATAGAGTTGTCAGTGTCTGTCACCCCTCTGACAACACTAAGTAGATAATCATAACGCTTAAGGACCAGGGCTCCTTCGAATAGACAGGTAAACAAATAGATCTGGAGATGAGTTGGGGGTTGGGAAGGTCTGATTATACAAGAACCCCCCCCCCCTCGGGTCTGGTTTTGGGACAGTTGCAGGGAGGGCCTCGTGGTTCCTTGATTCCCAATGCAACACTCGCCTCTGCCACGGCCAGGTGTCACTTCGCATTTGCAGCTGCTTCCAGATGCTGACATGCTCCAAGGCATATAGGATTCCATTATTTTCACTCATATGAGAGTGCCACGCTTGATTTCTGGAGAACTGTCATATAAGCCATGTGGCACTTCGGGCATTTCGCTTTCCCTCTGTCAAGTTGCTCACCTTGAAAATGTGTGTATAACTACAGTATCCAGCAGACTAGTTCAGAGTAAAAACACCAGAAACGGATAATACCTAGAAACAGATCACTTTATCAGTCTAAAACATACTCCACGAGGCATCATCATCTTGGCAATGAGAATATGTAGTGACTTATAACTATTACATTGTTCTTATCAGTCGGAAGATCACTTATTTGACTGCAAATAGCATAAAAGACAAATCGACCATTATGTTTCTGAGTAGGTTTCCCATAAAGTGTAAGTATTGGCTAATTGACATGATCAATTTCAGAAGTACATTACTGTGTGGGCTTCATATCTTTTAAACGTGCTTTATGGCTCTGTTTTTCTGAAACTGTGCCAAACTTACTTAGCTAATACAACACCATGCAGTTAGGCTAACTATACTCTCTCCCTCTGTGTGCTATTGATATCTGCAGCACCAACACCAATGGAGTTCATTAATTATAGAGTGCCTGTAAATCAGACATTTCATTTTAATTTCATTTTAGGGGGTAATGCATTCATAATTAAAAAGATACGTTTATGACGTATAAACATTATAATAATGGATATGCTTGGGGCAGAGGGTTTTATAAAGATTATTTCCATTATGTTCTATTTCGTTCGGCACAGACCACAGACAGCAATATAACACAGTAAAGTTGATTAAGATGTGCTTAGTGGATTAACAGATATCGTTCCTCAGGCTACTCATAAAGAATACAATCAATCTTTCCCTTCCTACTAAAGCCTTGGGATCACCCGTCCAGCTTTAACAGACTATGATTCATGAGCAGACCAAACATGAGAGATTAAATTATGAGTAAGATTATCTAAATGCGGATAAAATGCATGTTTACAGTGCTTGTTTCTTAAAATTGCGATTACAGACAAAATCATGCACAATATCTAGCGGTAGGCCTATTTCTTGTATCAGCTTTTAATTTCAGATTAAATCCCAGGATTATTCAACTGTAGTCTTCATGTTCAAAATGTCCTGTTCAAGATGTACTATATGTCCCAGTATGGTATTCTATCGAAGATGCCATATTTTTCAGTTGAATAAGATTTTGCTAAGCAGGTGATGTCCAAATCGCAATCAAATCAGTGTGGGTCTTGACTCTCAGCTATAAATCTCAGCCAAACTTGGCAACTTCAGAAATACATTGAGCTTGTTTCATGGTGAGTTGACAACGGATAAGGACTTCAGCAGTTACCAGTCCGACAGAAAATTGGGAGTGTCAAGCTGTATGCCAAATCAAGACAGATCCTACTCTGAAATGTGTTTAGGCATTGTACCGATTTAACTTTTCTCGTTTCACTTCTTCTTCCCTCTCCTCCGTGCTCCCCGGGCCAAGCTGAGGGAATTAGCCAGTATGATGGCTCCTCCTGGGTCTGCTCTGGTCTCTCGACTCAGAGTGATGGGCAGAGAAGTCTTTGCCATTTTTCGTCACCTGTCGAGGCTTCTGGGTAATGACATGGCTATGTGTCTTCGCAGGAGATGGAGAGGGAGGGGGCAAGAGGTGCGAGGCAAAAACAAACAAACACAGAGAGGAATACATTGCGGCGAACAAAAGCATTAGATATATGCAGCCATGCAGAGATTGCTTGTCGTTGGGGTCAGTTGTGATTTTACAAGGGAAGGCTTTGATTGGCATATGTGTATATAGGCTATACGTTGCTTCTACATGCATAGCCATGGCAGCTGCTGTAGTACGTAGAGGAGAGGCAGAGGAGAGGAAAAGCGAGTGTTGGGCAAAAAGGGAGGAGGTGCTGGATTGATTTCCTTCCTTTCCCTCAGCCTGAAAAAGGTCACTTTGATCAATGCTGCATAAATGGGTCTGTATTAGGATCATATCGGGTCATTTTACTGTTTAATGATGAAATATTAAATATTGGGTGGGTAAGATTGCAGTCATTAGTGAGCACTTTCAATTATAGCCCTTTAATTAATTTGAACCTGACCCCAAGTCCAATACTTTTGAGTAGGCTGACTTAAAAGGGCTCTCTAGCGAAACCACAACCTCTCAGCCAATTGTATCCACTTACTGACTGATAGACACACTCCGGGCTTAAGTCATAGACTCAAACTGTGCTCTTCTGAAAATAGGCCTTTCCTATGTACAGCAGCTACAGTACATGTATATCATCCATAAGGACTCATTCAAACATGCACTGATAAATGTGATATCTGTAATATAGACGTACTGTAGAATAGTGGAGTATTACATTATATTCATAAAACATTACTGGTCAAGTTACAATGTCCGATACATCAAAAGACACATCAAAGAATTCAATAACAAAGTGTTCATAGTTTTGAATCTCAATGCACCCCGGCCTCCGAGTGACGCAGTTCAGTAAGTCGTAAAATGGCTTATGTTAACTTGGTAAGAAATACCTTATCACTCTCAGACTTCACAGTCAAACATTTATTTTCAAATCATAACTTTCCCATTCAAGCTTTCATTAAATGAATCAGGAATCGGTCATGAAGGCGAATTAGGCAATATTCAGAAGAATCATGCCTAATATGAGTTCATTTTCAGCAAATGACCAATAGGAGATCAGTAGTAGTGAGATGGTAAAGCATCATAGACACTGTGGGGCATGGAGGGGGCAGTAGGAGGACTAAAATCACTCTAACGACGCGTCCGGACTCGTGTTTCCTAATGATGCAGGGGTAGATGAATTATGCTCTACATTGGTCATAATTATACAGCCATTGATCCATTCCACTGACTAGACAATGGCCAAGCTCTCTCTTCTCTCTCCTCCATCCCCCGATCTCCCCATGACTTGAGTTTCAGCAGATCCAACACACACACACACACACACACACACACACACACACACACACACACACACACACACACACACACACACACACACACACACACACACACACACACACACACACACACACACACACACACACACACACAAACTTAAACTTGTTTCTTTATATATTTATTTATTTTTGCCACTTTGGAAAGTAAGTGAAGAAATGAGAGCTTGCTGATTTCACAGCCTTGTCTGGACACAGAATAAGACACTTATGCATTTGATAGTGGGATCTATAATAAATTAACAACCTTTTTTCTAAGAGTGTAGTCAAGGCCTCAGTATACAATAGGTTTCCTTTGGAAAAGTGATCTCTTCCCTGGGCATGTGTAAAAAGGCCTGAGAGCCATGGACAAGGGACAGGAGGCCATTTTCTTTGAGGTAAGCAGAGTCCGTGCTTGATTTAATACATCTCTATGAGATGCTACCATTCAACGTCCTGAAAGGAGGAGGTGAGGTAATCTTGGGATGTCTTAATTCCTTGACATAAACATAACACACAGATTAATGAAGCCCGGGGAGATTGCGAAGAAGGGAAAAGATTGCTTATCGATCCATATAAAAAAAAATCATGCTAATCCTGACCCGGAGACAGAGTGTCTGGTATCAGAGTTAATAATCTGATTTCTAGGCTGTCCGGGACAATTCCGGGCCAGCGTGAGGGCCTAATCAGAGCACCCCTCTCCCCATCTCAGAGCTGCTGCTTGGCCAAGCCACACGTCCCCCTACTCTGACCCCATTCTGCCCCCCCCCTCCTCCTCCTTGCCCATGGCGCCTGCCTCCAGCAGGACAGTGATTGAGGATATGATAGAAACATGTTGACAAATTAAATGTTTTACATTTCAGAGGAGATTTGACTGCAGCGGTGAGGCTGGAGCAGATGGGTTGTTCCGTGGTGGTGGTGTTGGGAGACCACCGGTGACCTTCGTTTGAATGTGTGCTCATAAATTTCCATAGGTGCCCCCACAGCTAGGATCAATTTTCCCTTTTATTTGACCCCCGAGTTGTTGCTAGTGACAAATGTTGTGGGATAAGAGGTGTAGAGTGATGGCTATGTAATATGCAATTCCCACTGTGATACAAATTATCTATCGTTACAATTTTTATTGATCTATACTGAACAAAAATGTAATGCCAATATGCAACAATTTCAAAGATTTACAGTTCATATGAGGAAGCCAGTCAATTTAAATAAATGTATTAGACCCCAATCCATGGATTTCACATGATTGGGAATACAGATGTGCGTCTGTTGGTCACACATACAGTACCTTAAAAGAAATGGGCCTCACAATGGGCCTCACAATCTCGTCACGGTATTTCTGTGCATTCAAATTGCCATAGATAAAATGCAATTGTGTTCGTTGTCCGTAGCTTATGCCTGCCCACACCATAACCCCACCACAACTATGGGGCACTCTGTTCACGACGTTGACATCAGCAAACCGCTCGTCCACACAACGCCATAAACGTGGTCTGCGGTTGTGAGGCCGGTTGGACGTACTGCCAAATTATCTACAACGACGTTGGTGGGGGCTTATGGTAGAGAAATGAACATTCAATTATCTGGCAACAGCTCTGGTGGACATTCCTCCAGTCAGCATGACTCAAAACTTGAGAAATCTGTGACCTTGTGGCCTTTTATTGTCCACAGCACAAGGTGCATCTGTGTAATGATCATGCTGTTTAATCAACTTCTTGATATGCCACACCTGTCAGGTGGATGGATTACCTTGACAAAGGAGAAATGCTCACTAACAGGGATGTAAACAAATTTGTGCACAACATTTGAGAGAAATACACTTTTTGTGCGAAATGTGGGGCCAACACTTTACATGTTGCATTTACATTATTTTTTTAAAGATATGACATTTTTGAGTGCCTCACTATGTTTGTGTCTAATGTGATTATTGTAGACTGGTGTAAGTTGCCTAAAATGCACAGTCATTATGATGCCGCATTGCATATTTACATACGGTTTGTACCAATACTTACCCAGTAAGCACAATCTAGCTAAGCAATGATTGGTCCTCCTGAGCAGAAACGTTTCCAAAACAGTAGAAAGGAGAGGTTGAGAAGAGACCATTGTCTGTTACATCTCTGCCCCCGCAGCACAGGAAATGGGTGCAAGCGGGAGCCCTGAAGGGAGCGAGCTGCTGCGTCTTAGTTAGGCTAATATCCTCGCCTCACATTTTTCTCTATTAAATCTTAATCACAGACTCGTCGAGTGTCACTTGACATTTGCATTTCGCTGCGCAGAGCCCAGACGCGCGGCGGTACTCAGCGATTCGACAGGCTCTTTCTCTCTCCGGCAGTCCTTTGTTCACTCACTAGATCCTCATCTTCAACAGGGCCAATGCAGCATATCTCTTCAGATTGGATTTTCCTTACTGCGTGTATGGTTTTATTACATCGACAGTAATTATTATATGCATCAAAAAGCCGTGTCAGAAGCCAGTTATTCTCTAATTACGGTAGTTTTGATCGCTGGCCCCAAATCACAGTAATATTGCATGCAATATACTGTATTTCTCAAGTTACAAATAATATACGTGAATATTATATTGAACTCGATCCAGTGTCCTAATATTTTGGAGGTTACTCTCTCCCTCTCTCTCTCAGCAGGAGACAAATGAAATGTGACGGCAGACAGGAGAGAGAGAAATGACAAAGGCGTGTGAAAAGAACCAGTCAACGCTGCTTTAACTTCTCTCGATAATCAATCTCCTCATCTTGATGTTTAGAAAAAGAGAGTCGATAACTGGAGAGAGGCGTTTGTGATTGGCTTTGATTTCCACCTCGGTCTAAATCAGACATTATTGTTTCTCTCCCTCTTGATATGACACTGATAATTGGTGACGGAGACAGGGACTGTCCACATTGACAAAAGTCATGAAGGTCCTTCATCCAATGTCATTACCTCTGCCCTCTTCTCTGTTATCCCTCCTGACAATACCGTCGGCAAGCTGGGCCTATATCCCCTGTTCCCATCGAGCCATATCCATAGTCACCCACTTTACCTTCAGTGTTACACCTTGACCCCTTTAACCACACCCATTATCACTCTGTGTTTACATTACCTCCACTCTTGATCTTTGCCTTTCTATGATAATGTGGAGAAAATCAGAATAATCTGAATAAGGCAAACTTGTGTATTTCGAAAGGCAGTATTAAACATAGAGAGGGTGTGTGTGTGTGTGTGTGTGTGTGTGTGTGTGTGTGTGTGTGTGTGTGTGTGTGTGTGTGTGTGTGTGTGTGTGTGTGTGTGTGTGTGTGTAGCCCTTCTCACAATCAGTGCCAAAAACAACAATAATGTGGCCAATAGACAAACAAAACACACAGGTACTCAAACTGTATTTGTTTGTGACAGCATCATGATCATTTTTGCGATGGCCTGGTTTTCCATTGTACTGTGTGGCCTTGTCATCGCAGCTCAGGGGAAGACTTATCCATACGAGAGGCTTAGAGGAGCCCTGTTCAGATCCGACAGGATTAGGCCCAGGCTAATACACTGGGTCAAAAGCATGTTTCTGGTAATGAGACAGGTGTACAGTACTTACTCCTGGGCTCTCCGCGTAGTGGAGGCTCAAACACAAGCTGATATCATCCCTCTCGGCTTAGCTCCCACTCCTATAATATCCCCCTGTAGTAAATGCACCGACTGTGGCTGTATCATCCCTGATACGGTCATCCACCAAGCACAGGGGCTGATCCATGTGGATTGTACTGACTGTGTTTACACCTCAGGAATGAAAGGAATGCCTCCCCTGACAATACATGTTTCGGGGCGATTTCAAACGTAATTGTCTTTCTTTGTCGTTCTAGTACAACCAACATGTATGCAAATAAAATAGACAATAGATAAGCTTGACTGAAAATGCGCCATGATTTGTGAGTCAAATGCAAGAAGGGTCACCCGGATCCGTGGCCTATTGTGAGTGGCGCGGAGGCTTAGAAATGCCTCCGCACCCCTCACAGGCATTTGTTTCCCACACTTTGCGTTCGTTGTAAAACCTAATCCCTCTCTCTGTCTCAGACCTTGTCCTCGAATGCAAAGCTAACACTCCTGCCCCCCCCCCTGCACCCCAAGAGCCCCTCCTCTAGGTCCTCCCGCTTGTCAAAACAGTTGTGAAATCCTATTTTCCTTTAATAAAGTATAGTTCTGTCCTGCCGACGTATGCTTGGATAAGATGTCATATGCTGTCTTTGTTCAGAATGGTGCCCCACTGATGTTTTTGGGCAGTGAGAAAATTGCCTTATTGAAACACGTTGCTTGGAGTGACTACAATGCCACAGTCAGAGCAGGCATTATGCACATGACATATGCAGGACCTCAGAGTGGGAAAACTATGAATATAAAGTAATCACTGAAGGCACCACATGTTTCCCATCCATGATAGCTTTGCTTTTCCTCTAACCTTTGTCAAATATGATGATTTCATGATTTTAGAGTTGTAAGGCATTTTTTTCCCAGGCTAGATGCATCAGCACTGAATAGTTTCTATCGTAAGGCTCCCCCTTTATTCATTAGACTCCGCTCTATTCCATCTTACCTCGCCTAATATACAAGTGGAGCTAAGGTAAAACATATTCAGTTCGGCGGATATGTGCTCTGATAAATCAAGTAACTTCCAATTAGAATCTGTTGAAAGTGAAATCCTGTTCTTGTTTAATGGCAAGAAATGACACCCCAACATCCCCATCTGTACAAGTACTTTTTGTAAGCCTAATGGGCCAATCAGTGTGTGTGATTGTTTGTGTGTGTGTGTGTGTGTGTGACTGCACATGCATGCCTGTGTGTGTGTGTATGAATGTGTGTTCATGTGTGCGTGCCTGCGTATCTGTATGTGCCTGTATGTGCCTGTATGTGCCTGTGTGTGTGTGTGTGTGTGTGTGTGTGTGTGTGTGTGTGTGTGTGTGTGTGTGTGTGTGTGTGTGTGTGTGTGTGTGTGTGTGTGTGTGTGTGTGTGTGTGTGTGTGTGTGTGTGTGTGTGTGTGTGTGTGTGTGTGCGCGCGCTGGGGAGCTGTATTGGCAGTGTAAACAGAAATACAAAGCTACCCCAAGAGTGCACTTTCTCTGAGTGAAAAGCAATGATGTACGTGTTTATTACAATTTCAGACAAAATGCTAATGTCATTAAACAAATGAGGTTTAGGCAAATTAGCCGGCAATTTAATATTCGCAGAGCCTATGATATAGGGCATCATCATGTTACGAAACACTGGGCTGAAGTATCATCGTGGGCCGAGGCTCTCATCTTAGCCGCTCTCTTGAGAATATTTGTAATTAGCATCATTTGCCTAATACTTCAGGTTAATTAGAATATTTAATTGAATAGCTCTAATCTTCGGAGATGACTATATTATAATCAAATTAAGAGAACCACAAGGCTGGTTATGGACTGTGGCAGACTGCCGGGCTCCTGTTCTCCGTTGAACATTCCCGCATATCTAATGGTCCGTTCCAACTCCGCCATCAACATTTGATTATTTCTAAACAACAAACACAACAACAAAAACAAGTGTAAAGGAAGAGATGATAAAGGAAACTGCTTGCGGTCCCATATGGCATATTGGTGAGCGTACTACTCCCTCAGTGTGAAGCAACAGAGACGGCACCCTTGAGACCGGGGGAAGGAGTAAACTCAAGTCGTCCTCTCGTCCTCTCCCCCACTTCTCTGCAAAGTGTTTGCAGCGGTGACCAGATGAGACCATATGTATACGAGGTTTCTGGAGAACTATTACGATTTGTAGAAGTCAGGACTGATCTTGAATCAGGTCCTTGCCTCTATATTTAGGATTATCTTAAAATGCTAAACTAATTCTAGATCAGCACCCATGTGGTTTTGCTATAATTACAAAGGTCCCCCAATCCCATGATATTCATACTGTCATGTAATGTTGACTTTTGGAGCTGGAACCCCCTTGAGAATGAGTGTAGACTAAAGAATGGATGGAGACACATAAATTAGACAAAGGTTTGACAGGCTTAAACTGTTCAGAAAATGAATAGGTTCGGGTACATAAAACATAACATCTTTATGAGGGATGGGCAAAATTGATCAATTATCACATATACTGTATCATCTACTAACCTCCATATTATACTGTATGTATTTGGAATGTTAATTTGGCACTTAAATAGAATGCTTCAGCTTTTATTTGTGGATATTTTCATTCAAACAGTATCTGTTTTACCATTTTAGAAATGAAAGCACTCTATGTATCTAGTACCCCGATTTAAAGAAGTCAGAGTATTTGGACAGATTCACTTATAGTGTATTAAAGAAAATCAAAAGTTCCTTGCACACAATGACTACATCAAGCGTGCGACTCTACAAACTTGTTGGATGCATTAGCGGTTGGTTTTGGATTATATTTTGCCCAATAAGAACTGAATGGGGAATAATGTGCCATTTTATAGTCACTTTTATTGGTAGAATAGACAAAGTTTCTGAACACTTCTACATTCACGTGGATGCGACAATCATAGATAATCATTAAGGAATTGTGAATAATGATGAGTGAGAAGGTTACAGAGGCACAAAGGTAATACCCCCCCCCCCCCCCCCCCCCCTGTCCCCTGTCTAACTTCCCCTATTATTGGTAATGGTGAGAGGTTAGCATGTTTTGTTGTAGCCTCTGAACATCATTAATCATGATGCATTCCTTATTTTTCTTACTCGTGGCATCATCAGGTGTTCAGAAACATCTCATCTACTCACTTAGAAAGACAATTACTCCCATCATCATTCACAGTTACTATTGGGCAAAACTACCAAAACAAACTGAAAATGCATAGTCACAAGCTTGATGTAATCATTGCGTGCAAGGAATATGGCACAAAACTCATCTTTTGACTACTTTAAAAGACTATAAGTGAATTTCTCCAAATACTTATGACTTCTTCACACTGGGGGGACTAGATACATGAAGATATTTGATTTTCTAAACAGTTAAACAGTATGAAAATATCCTGAAATCAAAGTTGAATTCTGTACTGTCGCCTCATATGAAACATTTGGCCTTAAATCCAAAATGCTGGAGGATAGAGACAAATTTAAAATGTTTGCTTCAATGTCCAAATACAAACGGAGGGGAGTGTATAATGAACACAAACACACGCTCGTGTTCATGCACATTCTACCAACAATGTCACTTCCCTCAGTAGAGACAAACAAACCAATAAATGCAGAGGAGATAAATATTACAGTGCATTCAATTGCAGCAAACAGATGGTAGCTAAATTAAATTGCATATACATTATGGCTGCATTATCCTAGCTTCATGGCTCTGCACTAATTGAAGTGATTATAACACCTACCTTTCTGCTTTGTAATGATGTAAATTAGTCCATTTAGAGTGAGACGTGTTAAAATTGTCCTCATCAGTATCTTGTGTTGAAAGTGATCATTTTTGACAGTTCCATATGTTTCAGTAACAATATTTCTTCTTGGTTGAGTTTTATTAAGTCATTATATGTATTTCTGCACCAATTTTCTTGTATATCTACAAATGAACCCTCGTCGCAAATAGTTAGCCATATGCTATGAAGAAGGAGAATGAGATTGTTGGAAATATTCCTTAGGCTTTGCTCTAATTTGTTTTCCTGCTCATCGCAGCTGATTCTGCATTGTGGCTATATTAAAATTAGATCGAAAAAAGGTGGAATTAATTCAAGCCATTGCTTTCCTCATCCACAGAAATGAAAACATAATCATGACCATAGTACCATAACAGAGTTAAATTTGGCCCTGAAGATACAACAGACGGGCTACATGCACAGGCCCCATGTATCCATTGTTTGTATGTCAATGGGGGCTATTTAGAGCTAGCTTACTCATAGACTGTATCTAACACTCGTTACCCATGCAGGCTGTTTCCCTTTTTAATCAAATAATGCTTGAAAAACTGTCTGTTTAACACCGATTAGCAATGACAAAAGTCAGAAACAGTGGCAAGATGTGTTTATGTAGCTAGCATTAGGATATGTGCAGGCTGGGGTGCCACGTACTGTAGCTAGCTAACTAGCTATGGAAGAAGCTACAGTACCTAGCTTACATCAGCTTTGTAGCAGCTGTGTTAAACGAACTAGGAAGCAAGCTGAGCTAGCATGTTTAAGTAGTCAACACCTTAGACTTAGTAGCCCGCCTAGATCTCATCTCCTGCCTGCGTCTCCCATACTCTCTAACCATGTCTTGACTGGCAAACAGAGATGTATGGGGCAGTTCTAGTTAAACAATCCTATAGGATTCCAATAATAATAGAAAAAAATGATTAGAATCCAATAGAAAATCCTATCAGATTTTGGAATCTATCCTATAGAATTGTATTTTTCTATTGTATTCTTGTATTGGAAGTCTGTTCTTATGCAAGACGCAACACAGACTGCCTGGATACAGCCATTAGCCATGGTATATTGGCCATACACGATAAACTGGTTACCAAAAATATTTGTTTTTTCATACCCGTGGTATTCAGTCTGACATACCACAGCTTTCAGCCAATCAGCATTCAGGGCCTTTATACCATGGCATTGTTAAATACTTGTTTCTGATTGGCTTGAAGGGCATTCTAGAGCGTGCATTATTTCCCTTTATACAACGGGTAGGTCTAGTCCTGGATGCTGATTGGTTAAAACCACATTCCAGCTGCTGCCTATTCGACAAGTTAACACCGGTTAAAGCCATGATGTTGAAAAGCATCTTTACTCTGTTCCATCTCACTGTGCAATCTACTGTCTCATCAGCCCAGCCAGACAAAAAAAAGTATCATATCCACTGTAAAAAGCATCTAAAAATTATCTCCATTTCATTTAGACTAGCAATGGGCTTTCAATAGCGGAGATTTGTATAAACCTTGTCTGTCTCTCTGACATTTGTAACATTGTTTCAATATTGAAATTCGATCTCCAGCTATCCCATAGAAATGAATGTGTAGGGGTCGGGACGAGACCGACAGGCAGGCAGCTTTTCTCAGCCAGTCGAAATCACGAATCAGCATAATTTATATGGATATATACAAAGAAATGTCAATACAAAACAGGTCAAACTAAATGAAACGCAGCTTGGTTTGCATTCTTTCAACCTTCAGTTTGAAGTGATTGTGTTAGCTGCGTTGCTGGTTAGCTCCTCTAAACAATAGTGTCGTGAGGAGAGAGCACATTTTCTATGCCAGGTGAAATTGCGCATCATTAGCTCATTGTTATGGATGTATCCAAATAAATGTCACTAGAAAACAGCTTAAACAATTGCTACTTTGCTGTTTTTCTGGCTGCACTGTTTGACGTGACTGTAAGTTAGCGGTAGTTGGATAGCTATCAAACAAGGGATAAGAACTTTGCCATACTAATGATTGGTTCGTGTCTCTCGCAACCAAACCGACAGAACGAACTACAAGCCGGATTGGGTAGCAAACCTAGAATTGTGTCAGGACTATATCTAATGGAAGGATGAAGTAGTATGAATAAATATATCAAATAACGTTCTAAACGAAAATACAGTTTACTTATTCCAAAATGGATTAGGTTGTTTTTTCCCTCATCAATATACACTGCTCAAAAAAATAAAGGGAACACCTAAACAACACAATGTAACTCCAAGTCAATCACACTTCTGTGAAATCAAACTGTCCACTTAGGAAGCAACACTGATTGACAATAAATTTCACATGCTGTTGTGCAAATGGAATAGACAAAAGGTGGAAATTATAGGCAATTAGCAAGACACCCCCCAAAACAGGAGTGATTCTGCAGGTGGTGACCACAGACCACTTCTCAGTTCCTATGCTTCCTCGCTGATGTTTTGGTCACTTTTGAATGCTGGCGGTGCTCTCACTCTAGTGGTAGCATGAGACGGAGTCTACAACCCACACAAGTGGCTCAGGTAGTGCAGTTCATCCAGGATGGCACATCAATGCGAACTGTGGCAAAAAGGTTTGCTGTGTCTGTCAGCGTAGTGTCCAGAGCATGCAGGCGCTACCAGGAGACAGGCCAGTACATCAGGAGACGTGGAGGAGGCCGTAGGAGGGCAACAACCCAGCAGCAGGACAGCTACCTCCGCCTTTGTGACCTGCAAAATGACCTCCAGCAGGCCTATAATTTCCACCTTTTGTCTATTCCATTTGCACAACAGCATGTGAAATTTATTGTCAATCAGTGTTGCTTCCTAAGTGGACAGTTTGATTTCACAGAAGTGTGATTGACTTGGAGTTACATTGTGTTGTTTAAGTATTCCCTTTATTTTTTTGAGCAGTGTACATACAGTACCCCATAATGACAATTCAAAAACAGTTGTTTTTAAAGTGTTTTTGCATATTTATTACAAATAAAAACAGAAATATGATTGAGTGTAGTCTAGCCCAGGAGTGTGAAGGTGAACGGAATGGATCTGGAGCAACGAATCGCCCTTACTGTCTCTGCCTGGCCGGTTCCCCTCTCTCCACTGGGACTCTCTGCCTCTAACCCTATTACATGGGCTGAGTCACTGGCTTACTGGTGCTCTTCCATGCCATCCCTAGGAGGGGTGCGTCACTTAAGTGAGTTGAGTCACTGATGTGACCTTCCTTGGGTTGTGCCGTGGCGGAGATCTTTGTGGGCTATACTCGGCCTTGTCTCAGGATGGTTGGTGGTTGAAGATATCCCTCTAGTTCTGTGGGGGCTGTGCTTTGGCAAAGTGGGTGGGGTTATATCCTGCCTGTTTGGCCCTGTCCGGAGGTATCATCGGATGGGGCCACAGTGTCTCCTGACCCCTCCTGTCTCAGCCTCCAGTATTTATGCTGCAGAAGTTTATGTGTCGGGGGGCTAGGGTCAGTCTGTTATATCTGGAGTACTTCTCTTGTCTTATCCTGTGTCCTGTGTGAATTTAAGTATGCTCTCTCTAATTCTCTCTCTCTCTTTCTTTCTCTCTCTTGGAGGACCTGAGCCCTAGGACCATGCCTCAGGACTACCTGGCATGATGACTCCTTGCTGTCCCCAGTCCACCTGGCCGTGCTGCTGCTCCAGTTTCAACTAATCTGCCTGTGGCTATTGAACCCTGACCTGTTCACCGGACGTGCTACCTGTCCCAGACCTGCTGTTTTCAACTCTCTAGAGACAGCAGGAGCGTTAGAGATACTTTTAATGATCGGCTATGACATTTACTGCTGAGGTGCTGACTTGTTGCACCCTTGACAACTACTGTGATTATTATTATTTGACCATCCTGGTCATTTATGAACATTTGAACATCTTGGCCATGTTCTGTTATAATATCTACCTGGCACAGCCAGAAGAGGACTGGCCACCCCTCATAGCCTGGTTCCTCTCTAGGTTTCGTCCTAGGTTTTGGCCTTTCTAGGGAGTTTTTTCTAGCCATCGTGCTTCTACACCTGCATTGCATGCTGTTTGGGGTTTTAGGCTAGGTTTCTGTACTGTACTTTGAGATATCAGCTGATGTAAGAAGGGCTATATAAATAAATGTGATTTGATTTGAAATATTTGTATTTAAGTATTCAGACCCTTTGCTATAAGACTCAAAATTGAGCTCAGGTGCATCCTGTTTCCATTGATCATCCTTGAGATGTTTATATAACTTGATTGGAGTCCACTTGTGGTAAATTCAATTGATTGGACATCATTTTGAAAGGCACACACCCATCTTTATAAGGTCCCACAGTTAACAGTGCATGTCAGAGCAAAAACCAAGCCATGAGGTCGAAGGAATTGTCCGTAGAGCTCCGAGACGGGATTGTGTCGAGGCACAGATCTGGGGATAGGTAACCACACATTTCTACAGCATTGAAGGTCCCCAAGACCACAGTGGCTTCTATCATTATTAAATGTAAGAAGTTTGAAACCGCCAAGACTCTTCCTAGAGCTAGCCGACCGGCCAAACTGAGCAATCTGGGGAGAAGGGCCTCGGTCGATGGTCACTCTGACAGAGCTTCAGAGTTCCTCTGGAGAGATGGGAGAAACTTCTATAAGGACAACCAACTCTGCAGCACTAAACCAATCAGACCTTTATGGTTGAGTGGCTAGACGGAAGCGACTCCTCAGTAAAAGGCATATGACAGCCCACTTGAAGTTTGCCAAAATGCACCTAAAGTCTCTCAGACCATGAGAAACAAGACTCTCTGTTCTGATGAAATCAAGATTGAACTCTTTGGCCTGAATGCCAAGCGTCACGTCTGGAGGAAACCTGGCACCATCCCTACGGTGAAGTATGGTGGTGGCAGCATCATGCTGTGGGGATATTCTTCAGAGGAAGGCACTGGGAGACTAGTCAGGATCAAGGGAAAGATTCATGGAGAAAAGTACAGAGATCCTTGATGAAAACCTGCTCCAGAGTTCTCAGGACCTCAGACTGGGGTGAAGGTTCATCTTCCAACAGGACAACAACCCTAAGAATGAAGCCAAAACAACACAGGAGTGGCTTCGGGACAAGTCTCTGAATGTCCTTGAGTGGCCATGCCAGAACCCAGACTTGAACCTGATCGAACATCTCTGGAGAGAACTGAAAATAGCTTTACAGCGATGCTCCCCATCCAACCTGACAGAGCTTGAGAGGATCTGCAGAGAAGAATGGGAGAAACTCCCCAAATACAGGTGTGCCAAGTTCGTACCCAAGGAGACTTGAGGCTGTAATCGCTGCCAAAGGTGCTTCAACAAATTTTTGAGTAAAGGGTCTGAATACTTACGTGAATATGATATTTCAGTTTTCTATTTGTAATACATTTGTAATACATTTCGAAAAACCTAATTTTGCTTTATCATTATGGGGTATTGTGTGTATATTGATGAGGAGAAAAAAACGATTTAATCCGTTTAAGAGCAAGGCTGTAACATAACAAAATGTGGAAAAAGTCAAGAATACTTTCCGAATGCTCTGTATATCAGTCATTATTTGAATATGTTAGTAACCTGTTGTATAAAAGTGATAATGCCCTCGAAGCCAGTGTTTGGAGGATATATTGACACGGTTTGCCCAACAACACCCCATGCCAATTTACAGTTGGAGACGGAGGTTTACATACACCTTAGCCTAATACATTTAAACTCAGTTTTTCACAATTCCTGACATTTAATCCTCGTAAAAATTCCCTGTCTTAGGTCAGTTACGATCACCACTTTATTTTAAGAATGTGAAATGTCAGAATAATAGTTGAGAGAATGATTTATTTCAGCTTTTATTTCTTTCATCACATTCCCAGTGGGTCAGAAGTTTACATACACTCAATTTGTATTTGGTGCATTGCCTTTAAATAGTTTAACTTGGGTCAAATGTTTCGGGTAGCCTTCCACAAGCTTCCCACAATAAGTTGGGTTAATTTTGGCCCATTCCTCCTGACAGATCTGGTGTAACTGAGTCAGGTTTGTAAGGCCCTTTTGCTCGCACACGCTTTTTAATTTCTACTCATAAATCTTATATGGGATTGAGGTCAGGGCTTTGTGATGGCCACTCCAATACCTTGACTTTGTTGTCCTTAAGCCATTTTGCCACAACTTTGGAAGTGTGCTTGGGGTCATTATCCATTTGGAAGACCCATTTGCGAACAGGCTTTAATTTCCTGACTGATGTCTTGAGATGTTGCTTCAATATATCCACATACTTTTCCTCCTCATGATGCCATCTATTTTGTGAAGTGCACCAGTCCCTCCTGCAGCAAAGCACCCCCACAACATGATGCTGTCACCCCCGTGCTTCATGGTTGGGATGGTGTTCTTCGGCTTGCAAGCCTCCCCCTATTTTTCCTCCAAACATAACGATGGTCATTATGGCCAAACAGTTCTATTTTTGTTTCATCAGACCAGAAGACATTTCTCCAAAAAGTATTATCTTTGTCCCCATGTGCAGTTGCAAACCGTAGTCTGGCTTTTTTTGTGGCAGTTTTGGAGCAGTGGCTTCTTCCTTGCTGAGCGGCCTTTCAGGTTATGTCAATATATGACTCGTTTTACTGTGGATATAGATACTTTTGTACCTGTTTCCTCCAGCATCTTCACAAGGTCCTTTGCTGTTGCTCTGGAATTGATTTGCACTTTTCGCACCAAAGTACATTCATCTCTAGGAGACAGAACGCGTCTCCTTTCCTGAGAGGTATGACGGCTGCGTGGTCCCATGGTGTTTATACTTGCGTACTATTGTTTGTACAGATGAACGTAGTACAAACAGGCATTTGGAAATTGCTCCCAATGATGAACCAGACTTGTGGAGGTCTACAATTTTCTTCTGAAGTCTTGGCTGATTTCTTTTGATTTTCCCATGATGTCAAGCAAAGATGCGCTGAGTTTGAAGGTAGGCCTTGAAATAAATCCACAGGTACACCTCCAGTTGCCTCAAATGATGTCAATTAGCCTATCAGTAGCTTCTAAAGCCATGACATTATTTTCTGGAAGTTTCCAAGCTGTTTAAAGGCACAGTCAACTTAGTGTATGTAAACTTCTGGCCCACTGGAATTGTGATACAGTGAATTATAAGTGAAACAATCTATCTGTAAACAATAATTGATAAACCTACTTGTGTCATGCCAAAACTATAGTTTGTTAACAAGACATTCGTGGAGTGGTTGAAAAACAAGTTTTAATGACTCCAACCTAAGTGTATGTATTCTTCCGACTTCTACTGTACATATTATTCCCAGATTCCATGTGTTTTTTCAATAAGGTTTGTTTGAACAGGACTGCAACCTGACTCCCCCCTCATGTTCTATTGATTTTAATGTGATATCAGTATGAGCGATTGAATAATAAGTGTTATGTTTCTCTTTCCGTTTTAGTAGTTAGCTGACAAGCAACAGGTAGCATAAAAACGACTGCATAAAATGCTGCACAATGACAAAATGACTCAACTTCGCCAGGAAACTCATCCTGAAACATTACCCAGAGTTCTTGCTTTCACGCACAGTGAAGGACAAAACAGTTAGAATAATAATGTTAGAAAACTGTAGATCGTCTGCACAGCCACAGGTAGTGAGGTGAACTTGGTCGCTAACTGACACTGCAAGTCTGTGCTTGCTGTGACGTCATCAGTCACTCTCAAAGAGAAAGGCTTTCTTAAAAGGTGAATAAAACAGAAATGAATGTAGAACTATTGTTTCCGATCAACAATAAATGTGTTATTATTGTTGTTGTACTGTACTAGAATGTATGACAACAAACTATAATTTATTGGTTTCAATTAAGAAAAAAAGTTATAATACGATTATGATTGGGGTGACAAAATCCTACAAGATTTTGCAAAAACCAATAGGATCCAATCAGATTGCTTTTGTTTTACAATCGGAAAAAAAAATCTCCAATAGGATTCTGATAGAGGTGACACAAAATCCTATAGGATTGCATGAATCCTATAGGGTACAATAGGAATAGTTTTGAGTCCCAATAGGAAAAAAGTAGTCCAATAGGATTCTGATACGGTTGAAACAAAATCCTATAAGATTGTGCGAATCCTATAGAATTCTATTGGAAAAATCCCTAATCCTGTAGGATATTTTGACTGGGGAGCAGACAGACCTGCTCTCCCATTCATTAATAACATAGCCCACTGTGTTGTTTGTCCCTTTTGACACTGCCAATCATATGCAGGGAGTGCAGAGGTTTGTGTTGGTAGAGTTTATTGTTGACTTAATAGTTTAATAATTACGTACATCTGTGGGGTGACTTTCTGTGCAGGGCGTCAGATAAGAGCATGATTGGTCCTCTGAAGAAACGCTTCCACGGATATTTAGCAAAGTAGGCCAAAAACATTGGTGGTGAAGGGATCTTGTTGTAACAGTTTTTGAGTTAGACCACCTGGGTGTAAATTGCCACATAGCGAGAGTGCCGCATGAAGAGGTAAATGTTTTCTAAGTAGCACTCATGCATTCCTTTCCATCTTTCCCTTTTTTCCGGGTTGGAGAAACAATAGACCCATGATTGGCACACCTCTTCAGGATTGGAGAGAGAGGGTGACTGGTTGAGCAAATCATGATGGCAAACACGACTGTGGCTCAGCAAACTGCAGTCAATAGGGGGCATCCATTAAATAATTTGTGCTCCATTTGGATAGTCATAATGGCCAGTTGCTATTTCCACTAAAATAGTATTTTCAAGTCTCTGTTTTTCTAAAACAATCTAATTGGAATGAAAGAAATATAATTAAATAGGTATGCCTCCATAGTGACTGGGGACCTTTGGAATGTTCCATATTTTCATTATTTTTCATTATTGTATTAGGTTTCGCCATCTCAAAGATAGTCAAATGTTTGCTGCATTCTATTTCATGTTTTACCTTGGAAAACAAATGCACAAACACACAGTGTGTAATTTCTCAACATTACAGATAATTAGAAGGTTCCACATGTTTGTCCAAGGCTTTCTGGGTTGTGATCATTCCCATTCTTATTTTCTCATAAACATTTAATATAGACTATATTTGGGTCATTAAAGATGATTAAAGCAGCCCCAATTGTATGAAATACTTAATTATGTCAAACTAGTACGAGTTTTATTTGAAATACATGTTTTGGTTAGGCATGGATGAAAATAAGAGGGAGATAAAGTGAGTGCCACATGCGTTGATATGAAACACCACATGCTCAGCAAGGAGAGAATTCATAATGAATCCTTCTTTGGCTGCCCTGAAAACATACGTGCAGAGGCAAACACAGAGGAAAATAACAAATAAAATAAGTACAACAGGTACAACGGCACATGTGAAATGCTTACTACAATGCGGTTAAGAAAATACCTACAAAAAAGTAAGTGATAAGAATAACAAATAATAACAATAGTGGGGCTATATAGAGGGGGTACCGGTACAGAGTCAATGTCAATGTGCGGGGGTACCGGTGTCGAGGTAATTACCCGCTGTAGTGCCTTGCAGTCGGAGGACGAGCAGTTGCCATACCAGGCAGTGATGCAACCCGTCAAGATGCTCTCAATGGTGCAGCTGTAAAACCTTTTGAGGATCTGAGGACCCATGCCAAATCTTTTCAGTCTCCTGAAGGGGAATAGGTTTGTCGTGCTCTATTTCCGACCGTCTTGATGTGGTTGGACCATGTTAGTTTGTTGGTGATGTGGACACCAAGGATCTTGAAGCTCTCATCCTGCTCCACAACAGCCCTGTCGATGAGTATATGGGGGCGTGCTCGGTCCTCCTTTTCCTGTTGTCCCCAATCATCCCCCTTGTTTTGATCACATTCAGGGAGAGGTTGTTGTCCTTGCACCACACGGTCAGGTCTCTGACCTCTTCTCTATAGGCTGTCTCATCATTGTCGGTGATCAGGCCTACCACTGCTGTGTCATCAGCAAACTTAATGATGGTGTTGGAGTCGTGCTTGGCCGTGCAGACATGGTGGAACAGGGCGTACAGGAGGGGGCTGAGCACGGACCCCTGAGGGGCCCCCGTGTTGAGGATCAGCGTGGCAGATGTGTTGTTACCTATCCTTACCACCTGGGGGCGGCCCGTCAGGAAGTCCAATATCCAGTTGCAGAGGGAGGTGTTTGGTCCCAGGATCCTTAGCTTAGTGATGAGCTTTAAGGGAACTATGGTGTTGAACGCTGAGCTGTAGTCAATGAATAGCATTCTCACATAGGTGTTCCTTTTGTCCAGGTGTGAAAAGGCAGTATGGAGTGCAATACAGATTGGATCATCTGTGGATCTGTTGGTGTGGTATGCAAATTGGAGTGGGTCTAGGGTTTCTGGGATATTGGTGTTGATGTGAGACATGACCAGCCTTTCGAAGCATTTAATGGCTACAGACGTGAGTGCTACCGGTCGGTAGTCATTTAGGCAGGTTACCTTAGTGTTCTTGAGCACAGGGACTATGGTGGTCTGCTTAAAACATGTTGGTAATACATACTCGGACAGGGAGAGGTTGAAAATGTCAGTAAAGACACTTGCCAGTTGGCCAGCGCATGCTCAGAGTACACATCCTGGTAATCCGTCTGGCCATGCGACCTTGTCAATGTTGACCAGTTTGAAAGTCTTACTCACATCGGCTGCGGAGAGCGTGATCACACAGTCGACCGGAACAATTGGTGCTGTCATGCATATTTCAGTGTTACTTGCCTCGAAGTGAGCATAGAAGTTATTTAGCTCGTCTGGTAGGCTCGTGTCACTTGGCAGCTTTCCCTTTGTAGTCTGTAATAGTTTGCAATTCCAGCAACATCCGACGAGCGTCGGAACCGGTGTAGTACGATTCGATCTTAGTCCTGTATTGACGCTTTGCCTGTTTGATGATTTGTCGGAGGGCATAGTGGGATTTCTTATAAGCTTCTGGGTTAGAGTCCCGCTCCTTGAAAGCAGCAGCTCCACCCTTTAGCTCAGTGCGAATGTTGCATGTAATCCATGGCTTCTGGTTGGGGTATGTACGTACAGTCACTGTGAGGACGACGTCCTCGATGCACTTATTTATAAAGCCAGTGACTGATGTTGTGTACCACTGAATGCCATCGGAAGAATCATGGAACATATTCCAGTCTGTGCTGGCAAAGCAGGCCTGTACTTTAGCATCTGCTTCATCTGACTACTTTTTTATAGACCGAGTCACTGATGCGTCCTGCTTTAATTTTTGCTTGTAAGCAGAAATCAGGAGGATAGAATTAATGTCAGATTTGCCAAATGGTGGGCGAAGGAGAGCTTTGTACGCATATCTGTGTGTGGAGTAAAGGTGGTCTAGAATTTTTTTCCCTCTGTTTGCACATTTAACATGCTGATAGAAATTAGGTAAAACTTAATTGAATTTCACTGCATTAAAGTCCCCGGCCACTAGGAGCGCCGCCTCTGGAGGATCGTTTTCCTGTTTGCTCATGGCGGCATACAGCTCATTGAGTGTGGTTTTAGTGCCAGCATTGGTCTGTGGTGGTATGTAAACCGCTACGGAAAATACAGATGAAATCTCTCTAGGTAGATAGTGTGGTCTACAGCTTATCAAGAGATACTCATGAGACCTCGAGACTTCCTTAGATATCGTGCACCAGCTGTTGTTCACCTGCATAGGCCCCCGCCCCGTCTCTTACAGATGCTGCTGTTCTGTCTTGCCGATGTAGTGTATAACCCGCCAGCTGCATGTTCTTAATGTCGTCGTTCAGCCCCGACTCTGTGAAACATAAGGTATTACAGTTTTTAATATCCCGTTTGTAGGATATACAGTACATGCTTTTAGCTCGTTCCATTTATTTTCCAGCGATTGAGCATTAGCTAGCAGGATGGAAGGCAAGGGCAGATTAGCCACTCGTCGCCTGATCCTCACAAGGCACCCGGATCTTTTTCCACAAAATCTCACTTTCCTTCACCAGCGACTCACAGGGATCTGGCCTGGTCGGGTGTCTGTAGTGTATCCCTCCCGTCCGACTCATTGAACGAGAACTCTTCATCCAGTTTGAGGTGAGCAATCGCATTTCTGATGTCCTGAAGCTCTTTTCGATCAGAAGAGATGGTAGCAGCAAAATTAGGTACAAAACAAGTTACGAACAACGCGAATTAACAAACAAAATAGCATGGTTGGTTGAGAGCCAATAAGACAGCAGCCCTCCCCTCCGGCGCCATTGAGATATTGTATATGGACCACCCATTGCAAATGAACAGGGTTACATGCACACAAACATACAAAGACTGTTAACACTGGTGGTCATACGCAGCTGATAGAATGAAAGTGAAGATATTATAGAAAAATGCACATTGCAACTGTTTATGCTGCTGAAATGAACTAATATGTAACATACTTTTGATAAATGCCAAAATAGGCTCGAGAGCAAATGTACTTACAGCCATAATCACTACATCCAACACTGTATTGGGGTTACTGTTCTTGAAACAAAATATTTCCATTCTTCTATACAGTGAGCGATTGCAAAAGAAAGCAGCCCCTCTCACTGCGAATTAGCCGTGATGTCCGAGGCAGTCAGGCCATTGCACGCGGTCTGGGGCACTTTGGTGCTGGGTTTGATGGAGTATGTCAGTCCAATCAGCCAGGCTTCCTGAGCCTGATTGGGCCTGCCAGCCAGAGAGGTGTTCTGAAGGAGGCCTGATATTACCTGTACAGCCATCTGACAGCAAGCATATGGCCAAGCCAGCAGGCACTCATCAAGCAGCAACCCCCCTTTCCTCCTCCTGCCCCCGCCTCCTCAGTCCCCCCGCCTTTACCAGTCTCTCTGCCCAGGCCAAAGATAAGAAAGACTTGCTTATTAAAAGAGATGATGATTATGATATTGTATTATTTTAAGCTGACACCTATAAAATAACATTTGGGGCCAGACAATTTTTTATTCTAGTAATGCACCTTTATACGGTGTGAATGAAAACTATACATTTGTCTCCATAGAGAACTGCAATAGTTGAGGAAAGAATAATTTCCCCTCACAGAAAAAGCATATGATGAGACTCATAACTAGGATGAAACCAAGGTTTTGAGGATGCTCGGCAAAAAACGTCACCTACGGGTGTGACTCCACAAGCTTTATCCTCCGCAGCAGCACTTGAACACATAGGGGAGACGAGCTAGGCATTACTAAAGTTCCGGGGGAAATTTTCCCTAAAGTTGATGAGCCATGGCGGATGAGTAGATGACTCAAGTTAATTATTATTGAATTTGTTTGTCTTGCTCTGCTGACACTCGCCTCAGCCGCAATGGAACGATGACAGTGGGTATTCTCATTAAAGCAGATGTTATTGGGGAAGAACCATTTTTAAACCAACGGGCTAGAAGGATATGAGATCTATGATTGATCCCCTGTTAAACATTTGTAGGAACCTTTATACTGTGTTAGTTGTTGGACCAGTTCTGGACTTGTTCCACTCCAATTCCATGTTTATATTTTCCTAAATTATATTGAATTATTATCTCATCTAAAAATGATTTTATTTCCATAACATTGTATAGTCCAGAACCCTGGTTATATTGATGCTCCGTGGATTTGGATCCTATACCAACGTAACATACTGTACCATAACCAAAGTACTCGATGTGTTATCAATATAACCTGTTATGAAATGGGCAAAATGCATTAAAAAAACAGAACAGTGGCTATGACATATTTCCTCACATTGTTTCTCAACAACATGCCACTCAATTTGTACGTGTCTGAAAATATCCGACCTGTCAGGGTTGACATGACAGGAGAAAATGAACGATAAGTTGTGCATATGTCACAAATTACTTCCATCAAAACGCATAATCTGAAAACCATATGATCAGACACGAAACAGAAATCAACAACGTGAACATAACATGATATAATTGTTTGGCGTTTGAGGAACAGACTTGCCTTCTGTTCCTTGTTTCAAACAGCCATATGTTCTGGAAAAACTAGACTCACCTATAGTCTCAAACTGCCTTCCGTTTGATCCATAGCTCTTATCCTGCCTGTGTGAGAATGGTGGAAGTACCAGACATCTCCACAGCATCACACCAGGGACTTGGAGCTCCCCGCTGACTAAATCACATCAATGGCAGTGTGCAATCACACATGCTCCTTAAATGAACCAGAGGGATGCCTTAAATGGGCCTAATGTCAGCTATCAGTAGATTAAACATTTGTATGCTAAACTATGCATCATAGTAAAAAAAAATGTGTTAAATAGCTCTGGATGTATTTTCACACGCTTTCCAAAATTGTCTGATTTAGGGAATAGCTTACACTGTACAGAGCCAGGGCACTTTGTTTCACACATAGCCAGTGGTCATATGAGGGCAGACCAAACAGAAAAGTAACTGTCAATACTGCTTTACTTCGTCAAATGTTTGTTTTAAATTCAGCATGTCTTCCCGGCAAATACCACAGACTTTAGATTGGCTGCTAATTGTGTGCCCAGCCATTGTCTCCATACGAAGCCTTTCTCAAGTTAGCTGTTCTTCTGAAGGTGTCCTCCATCGAGTCAAATCAAAAGGACCTGCCAAGAAGATCTGAACCACAGTTTTAGTGAAAATACAAATTGGACCAAAAATGTATGGACATTTATTGCATGGTGAAATCAACATATTATTATTTGAAGGTTAGAATGAATTCATCATTTTTCACATAGTCATTTCATAAGATGACTTTACATTAAATCTCCATTACAACATGAAGACATTTTTTTTTTGTGTACAGTAGCTATTCTTTCCTATCCACAAGCAAACACCTAGCATGTCCCTCTCTCTTCCAAACTCCTCAATTTCTGACCAGTCTACTGTATCATACCACACACTTCCAACACCTCTTTCCTCTCTAACCACACACACACACGCACACACACAGTTATCCACGCCGGGCAATGTTTCTCTTTTATTTTTGTCTCACTCAATACGGAGGAGCATTTGTCATTGGTTATCAGGTGATGATATATTGGTTAGCCTGCAGAGAAACATCTGTTGTGCATAGGCCAGTATTCATGGCCACCAGCTGTACAGAATCACACCGGAGGAAGAGTCCACCATGGAAGGAAGAGAAGAGACATACTGCCTGCCTGTCTAACAGATGCTGTTTCTAGTTGTCATGCTCTTGCTATCTTGTTTTTACGGCGTGTCACCACCTCAAACCTCTCTCTCTCTCCCTCCCTCCCATACCCCTGTCCCCCTGCCCACACACACAGATACACACCCAAGTACTTAGCCTCAGGGACCAGATTTTATATACATTCAAGACCTTTTTTATAGATGCTAACTGGTACATGTAAAATTAAAGCCTTTTTATTGGATATTTTGTGTGTCCTGCTGTATCCAGAGCCCTGCGTTAATGGTAAAGCACAAAAAGATATTATCATAAAACCTGAAATATGTTTACGTTGCATCATGACATAGACACAAACAAAACTCTATTTTCTTTCTCTGTTTCTCTCGTTCTCCCCCCCCTCTCTCTCTCTCTTTCTCTCTCTCACTCGCTGTCATCTCCATACATTAGTTACCCTTCCACACCTTTAGTTGCTCAACACAGCCCTTCATTGACAGGCTCCTACGGTGAAATTTATGTCACATATTTAATATGGGAATGATTATCAAATCCATAGATGCCAGGAGAGTCCGATCTTCCCTAAATAATGGATGAGCCAAGGATGTGACTCAATTTGTGAGCAGCAAAGAAAGACAAGGCGGGAGGAGAGGCATCGACATGAACCCCCCCCCCCCCCCCCCCCCCTGCTCAGCCCCCGTCTCTGTCTCTTCTCTCCGGAACGTCATTATTCTGGTCGATCTTTTCTCCCCTCACTTGACATCATTCAATGTAATCATCCTTCAATAAAAAAAACCTGCTCGTAATAAAAGGAGCAACCTGGGTCAATACATAGAATATGGAGAAGGATGACCTCTCGTGTGAGACAGGGTATAAATGGGCTGCTTCATCAAAGTGGATAGGCCTCTAGTTACTTTAGAAGGACTTCGACCATAGCCCCAGTTATCATTACGGTTACCTTGTGTATCATCAGTGTTTGTGTTGGGTGAATATGAGGAAGAAGGATGGCTGCATTAATGAATCAATGGGCTAATGAAGCAGCCATTGTGCTGCTTTATTGACACACGTTGAGGAGAATCTACGACTGCAGCATGCAGCATCTCTGCAGGGGATGATGGGCTGTCATGTCACGTGACCAATCGCACCTGTCTATATAAGGCAAAACGGGAAGTGAGATGGCTTTCCCCCAATTCCTTCATTTTCTTCAAATGAAGGAAGTTAGTTTCCTACATTTGAAATGCAACCTCATTTCTAAGAGTCACGATGGAAATGCTGTGTCACCCGTGATTCTGGTGTAACACTTTCAGCTGTGAATGTGTGGCTTTGTTATTTATCAAAATGTCGTGTGAGTATTGGAATCCATTCTAGGCTTTGATAAAAGTGTTGTGTACTTCATTAAAGCCACAGTAGAGACGATGTTTAGAATTGATAGCCACAGTTTTTAGTTCTCTATAGTAGCGACCATCATAATAATGCTGTACAAATTGAGATGAGAAGATCAGGAAAAACTTTTGAGCACATCAGGAAAACAAACATCGTGTCATGTTGTGTTACGTAGGTTAATGGTGTGTTTTTACCATTCTCTCACCGAGTTGCAACCTTGTCCTTTACAAAACGACAAAGCGCCTTTTCTGGGCTTGGTAAGGGTTCGGAGGTCAAATTAGCTGACAGCAGGGTAATTTTCTGGAGACGACACGCAGAGTTGCTGATTATCCCTGAGCTAGCTTCATTTTTGTTTATCAAAAAATGCCTAATTGCTTTTTTTACGAGTAGAAAAAGATTACAAGTTAATAGGAGAAACTAAATAAACAGAATGCAATTGCACAAAGCTGTAGTAAGATGGTAATTAATTTGTGGCTACCCCTGAGCTAATTAGCTAATATAAAGAACAGAATGAGGTAAAAAAGAAGTTAATGAAGCTTAATGTAACTGATACTCTGATGGGAAGTCACTCTAATGAATTTATGAATGTGTGAGTGAGGAAATTAACTTCCAATACTTACAACTTGTGTGTTATATGGGCGTCTTGATGGGGTAACACAGTTTAAAAATGCAGATACACATTTGAATATAATGCGATGATACGTTTAGAATGGGCCATAACTCTCTAACCATATCCCTTCTGATATGAACATGGAAATGGTACATTACTGACTTCGAGAAGGGGCCAGGACAAATGACCAAATCATAAGCCATGGGAGGGCCAAGATATACCCAGCAGAGAGTGTAGTTCTTGGGGTGTAGGTGGTCTGAGGTGGTCTTCTGGGGTCTGGAGGGGGGTTATGGTCTGGAGGTCCATCTGACTTAAACAGAGTAGGGAGGGGGTACTCATCAAGCCAATCTCTATGCAGCCAGCCAGTGTCCGACACTAAGGCCTATGGTTAAAGCTCCTGTCAGGCCACCGAGTGACAGGCCTTTTGACCCCAGTCACAACTCTACCAGCTGTGTCTCCCTCATCCCCTTACAGCTCTCTCTCTCTCTTTCACACACACACACACACACACACACACACACACACACACACACACACACACACACACACACACACACACACACACACACACACACACACACACACACACACACACACACACACACACACACACACACACAAAACATTAAGAATACCTGCTCTTTCCATGACGTAGACTGACCAGATGAATCCAGGTGAAAGCTAAGATCCCTTATTGATGTCAATTGTTAAATCCACTTCAATCGGTGTAGATGAAGAGGAGGAGACAGGTTAAAGAAGGATTTTGAAGCCTTGAGACAATTGAGACATGGATTGTGTATGTGTGTCATTCAGAGGGTAAATGGGCAAGACAAAAAAAGTGCTTTAGAACGGGGTATGGTAGCAGGTGCCAGGCGCACCGGTTCGTGTCAAGAATTGCAACGCTGCTGGGTTTTTCACACTCAACAGTTTCCCGCATGTATCAAGGATAGTCCACCAACCACAGGACATTCAGCTAAGTTGACACAACTGTGGGAAGCTTTCATATCAACATAGGCCAGCATCCCTGTAGAACGCTTTTGACATCTTGTCGAGTCCACGGCCCCACACCACCAGCCCACCCCCCTTCTGCCCCCCTCAGCGTGGTCAAACACCTCAGATATCCATCCCTCCCTGGTCGAGTCTGTAAACGGTGACCTCACAAAGCATCACTTTACGCCTCAGGTCTCTCAATAGGTTCGCCATGACATTTACTGTTGACGCGCAAGACCAAGGTTCATGGGTAATTTGAATGAAACGACAGAATCCAGCTTGCAAGTGGGGGGGGGGGGGGGGGGGTAATCAGGTAATTGCAGAGGCCAGCTGAGGTAGCGTTGCTCACTGCTTTAGACCGACCTGTAGAGACTTCACTTGACGACGCGTGCTTTTGTGAGCCGAGCGGCACGTTAATGAGTGACGAGACAGGAATATTCCCCTCCGGAGAATTAGTGTCATATTACATAAATCAGTGTCGACAAACATCACATCTTCCCTTGCTAGTTGTTTTTTTCTTCATGGCTTGACACGGTTCATTTGTCAGTCAGGCCTGATGCACGCGAGCAGGGAAAGTGGTCTGTGTAATAGATCCACCGCGCAGTGCATACAGTGCGTCCAGCTATAGCAGTAAGGAATGCTCTGAAAACAAACTTAAACAAAATGTGACAAAACAAGTGTTACAGAGTTAACACTATTGACCAGCTTTGCTCATCACTGATATTCTTAGTGGATGGATCAATTCATTAGATCTGAAATATGAGCTCATTGACGATCTAGTTTGTTGGTAATTGTGTCTGATCAAGGAGCTAGCAAGATTATATATCCTGCTGACGTCTGTTCAGAGCTGCTATATTGACCAGACCACCCCATAGCATACTGTTCTATAAGCTTGAGTATCTTCTAGCTCTTCAGCTCAAACAGAAAGCTTATATATGAAACTCTGCTTCTGACCTGTTGCGAGGCGTGTTGAATGCTCGGTGGCAACAATTTACCCCCTAATACGCAACCGCTTCAACTCCACCATAGATATATTGAAGACTGGTTCACACATACACAGACAAGCAAGCACACATCAGAAGGGAGGGAGGGAGACAAAGGCACAGAAATGAATGGATTGTGTGTTTACGTGCGTGTGCACGTTTGCGTGCCTGCGTGTGTGTGTGTGTGTGTCTGTGTGTCTGTGCGTGCATTGACCTCCTTATCTGAAGCTATATCCTGTAGTAGAGGGTCAAGGCAGAGGTGTGAGCATAGGTGTCCAATGACAGATTGATGAGCCTTTGCCTATGGGGCCAAAGCAGGTCAACACTGGTTTCATATACACCTCTCACACAATATGGAAACATGATAGGTCAAATACAGGTTTAAGTGCCTTTTAGTTTTCTTTCTCCTCCTCCGCTCCAACATATCTGTGTGGTGTTTGTGCTCAACAGCCTCCATAATGGAAAAACTATTGCAGAAGCATTTCTCTGTTGGCAAAGGTCAAGAGGTCATCGCTGATGTCACTCTCAAAGTAACCAGTGGCAAATAGGTCCTGACATGTGCTCCCTAATAGAAGAATAAGAGTGGATATCTCCCCTGGCGTTCAGACTGATAAGCCATAGAGAAGAATATGTGAGACATAGAGGAGCAGTTTCCACTGGGTTCGGATTTTGGGAGACCAGTATCAGCTGTCGTATTCAGGGATAAATAACGGTGGTGGAATTTGAACGATGGCCATTCTTTTTTCTCAATCATGTCACTCGACTTAAAGAACCAACAAGTAGCTTGTTATGACTATTGAAAACGAAAGCAAACCGTGCGTTTAAAGGGTCATACCATACCCTCTAATTTGTTACTATTACGTTATGAAATACAGGGTAAACATTCTTGCTAAGCAAAGTGCAGTTTTCTTTTTATGTGCAAATGATTGCATTGGGGGCTTGCTGACTCAGTCTCGGAGGTCAAATAGTATCTGCATCAGAGACCACACAAACAAATGCAGCATTACTGACAGGCTCCTCTTCTCAGATTGATATATTTTATACACAAGTGACACCCCTTCCCCTTCCCATCATTTCTCCATCTTATCCCATCCCTCCGTTCTCCTCCCATCCCTCCCTTCTTCCTCTCCTTCCCCTCCTCCCTTCATTCCCTTTTACCTCTGCTCCCATCCCTCCCCTCTCCCTCTCCTTCCTTCCATCCATCCCTCCCTTCTCCCTCTCTTCCCATCTCCATCCCCACTGTCAGGGAAAAACGAATATCTCTTATTCTGTGTCAGAGGCTTGTTGTTGAACATGTGATCTGTTAACGCATATCAATACCAACATCCCAGTCAAACACAGATTTGCTTGGTTGTTTGTCTCCCACAGGCATGCAACATGCTGCAATGTGGCATGACTATTCCCCTCTCTGGCCTATCTGGTCTCCCTCTTTCACAGAACTCTGCATTTTATCAAAATGATTTATTTGGTAGGCTGTGTTAAGAACTGTGTATGTTAGAAGGGGTGAAAGGAAACTGGCAACCATGGAATGATTTAAGAAAGCATGACTCGTAATCTCTCTGTCCCTACCATATCACATTGAGAATACGGCCTCCTCTTTCTCTGTATCTATCTCTCTTGCTCCATCTCTCAGTCTTTCTCCTTCCATCTCTGTATCTGTCTCCCTCTCGACTCCAGCGGTCAGAGAGCCGATGACTGAGCGAGCAGGAGACTGGGGTTTTCTGATGGAGTTACACCCCACAAATGGAGTCAATCAAGGGCCGGGTGAAAAATTCATTTTCTGACAGGGGTGTCAGCAAGATCGCCAGACCCCCATGACAACAAATCCATAGTGCTAGCTGAAAAGGAGAGGGGGGGGGGGAGTAAGAAATCCTGCCAGGGTGTAAAACAGGAATCCTCTCTGTGGATTCCCCGGCGATCAGTGCCTTTACCTTTCAGCTGTCCATAACACAATTTCATACCAATTATTACCCCCAGTGAGCATGTGACAGGCTGGCGTGTTGGCGGCCACACCGCCTGCATCCCAGTAATCCCAAAATGAAGGATTGGAAGGAAGTGTTGCAGTGATTTGTGACAAAGTAACTGAACACAGACGGCTGTATTTAGCAACGTGAGAGTAGTTTGTTTTCATGCTTATGGTGGCTGGTGACACTCTCTCCACCTTGATTTGATGCATATGGGTTTAGTTTTGCCCCTAGCCAGTACACACACTCTCAGCTTACTAAGGGCATCACCATTCATGGTGTAAATTGAAAAATAGTTGTAGGGTGTCCATTTGGGTATTTGTTATGTTTAAATCAATACCTTTTCTGGAGAGCAATCTGTTCTGGTTAAAAACCTTCAAAATATGGTTATAGGGCCATGAGTGTCATCATTATGCCCATTTCATTATCAAATGCAATCTTTATGGCATATTACCCTACTTATTCACATTTGAAGGTATATGTTTTAAACTGCACAAGCAAAGGCTATACAGACTATAAAAATGCTTACTTTGTGTGACACCTTCCCGTAACATCCCACACCCAACCCCTTTCACAGTAATTTCTCCAACTCCAAAGCTCTTTAAGCCCCCCCGCCCCCCCCCCCCCCCGTTGTATTTACGCCTCATCAATGTGTCACCTTGTTCCGACGCGGCAGGAAGTCGACTTAATGCAATGGCGAGGTTAAGAAAACACTGGCGTGGCTGGTGACGGATGGCCTGTCAGTGTTCACGCACACAAAAGTTTAGAAATTTGATCCACCTGTCATCTCGCCTGTGATTATGAATCTCTTCCTCTGAAGTGCCGTGGTCCTTTCAGACTCAGTCTAGCATGGCCTCTCGATGGTGGGCCTCTCTCTCGCTCTTAAACTCATAGCATTTGTGACATGGATGAGAGAGCAAACTTCAAATCAGTGCAAAGGAGATGGAAACCCCCCCAGCTCATCTTAATGTAAACAATTAAGCCCACCAAAATAGTTGTCTCTTCAGAGAGAGAGAGAGAGAGAGGGGCCTAGACACAGAGCGAAGCTGTATTCTGATTTCAATTACAGGAGTCATACATTTACGAATTGCGTCGGTCTAATAATACCCAGCAAAACTCGAATTTTCCTAATTATATTTACATGGAGTAGCTAGGCTACGTTCCTTGGAGGTATTAACTCGTTTACTGCACCGGGGTCACATTATAAAGACATTATGTTCTGTTGGAAGAGATTTATAGGGAACAATACAGGCAAACGCAACATTTCCTGCGTAACGTTTGTTTGGCTGTTTACGACAATGGAAATGCCTTAAAAAGCAATCCTACACATAAACCTGTAAATTAATCAAAATCTAGATAGACATTTTAGGAGCTTGGGTAGTTTATGAACTCAGATATTTGTCTGGTTATCTTTCTCTTTTTTTCTTGTTTCTATCATTTTTATCCCCAGGAGAGGATGCTGTGAACACAAAAGGAATGGAAGTGTTTTTTATCTTTAACCTCCTGCTGAACTACAGATGACCCTGCTAGCAACTCCTGAGTCAACTGCATTAGCTTTAGGGTGGTCAGACTAAACGTTGAGGGGAAGGAGGGGTCGAAAGGGGGGCCAGGAGATTTTTCATGCTGTCCATTACAGTTGTTTAGTTTAGGGAGGTTAACTCAGTGACTTTATATCAGTTTTAACATGTGAATCACATCAGCCCAACTGGTCTTTCACTTATGCACAAAGTAACAATGTTACTTCTCTTTTGCATATTCTACATGATGGGAAAAAAAGAGAGAAAAGGGGGATATCCAATAATTGACCATTCGCCACAACCCCCTTGGTTACTGTTGCAACCCCGGACACCATTTTTCCCGGGATGCCCAATTCCTCACAATGATCTCAAACTGTGTTTCTAAAACACAATGAAATTAAACACAGAAAACCCTGAGCTAATCACGGAATTCTTGGGTATGTTGTGGTGTACTGTCATTACAATTGCTTCACAGTAACCTGATAAAATGCTGTTTTTAGTGTAGCTAGCCACTGAATGGCTCTGAATTCACTGTCAGCATGCAGTCAAAGCTATAACCTCTTTTGGAGCTAACTAGTGCTCTCGAATAGTATCCTGATGTCGACAGCAGATGAGAGTTGTACACATAACATTGCTAACTTAGCTAGCAAACAAGCTATATTAAGTGGCTAGGTAGCTAGCGTTAGCAGCATTTGCAGCATTTCGCTACACCCTAAATAACATCTTCGAAACAGATGTGACCAATAAAATGTTATTTTATTTGGTCAATGAGACAGAGCTAGCTAACCAGCTGAGCACACAAACAATGTAACAAAAGTGTAATTTTTGATTCGAAAAACACCCCATCAACATACTCTGCATTTCAGGAATTACAGTAGCAAGTACTCCTGCTGCACTGCTCAACTATTTAGCAATTTAAAAATTTATGTTTTTTTACGAAAACTCACAGTTTTTGCCATAGCCCTCACTGGCTTTCATGAGAATTAAACATGAGCTTGTCCGAGGTGTTGCTATTCATTGCAGCGCTGCGATTGGCTTAAAGGAAGGGTCAGTTGCTTTACAGAAATCTGCAAATGACTGTGAAATATATGAATATGGCATATTACGTGCAGCAGCATAATTCTAAGAGAAACATTTGTATTTTTAACTAGTTTCCTACAGACTTTGTAAGACTTTTTTTTGTAAAACATACTGTACTTATTTTATAGCAAGTACATTTTTTTCAATTAAACCCTGACAAATATAGATTTGCGGAGGTTAGCTTTTTGAAATGGAGGTTGAAGTTATATTCCTGTGTTTGCCTGCTCACTTACAGATCTCCAACTGCTGGACCCTGGGAGCTCGTGGGCTGCTGCTGGGCCAGCTGCCCTCCTGGCTGGGCCGTCCGTGTGCCGTCCGTGTGTGGCCCGTGTGAGCATGCGCTGATACGAGCCTCCATGGGGGGCTGATGGGACTGCCGAGGCTGGGCCAGAGAGGACGCAGATGCCTTAAATGACTTGACACCATGGGACTAGGAAAGCACGACTCGGGAGTAAATCAACCATTCTTGAAGGACATAACTGTGAACGTAATGATAGGATGTTGTGGATCTTTAAAAATATAAGAGAGTGAGGATGAGAGGATCAAATCCCCTTGTGGGGTGTAGCTTGAGTGAGAGTATCTTTGTCGTGACCTCTATTATTGAAGATGAGAGAGATGACAAAGTAACCATGATTCTTCCTAAAGAAACAGAAATTGTATGTCAGGTCATGTCCCGCCTAAACTTTTTGAATAACCAATGTCACTGTGAAAATGCAAACAATTTAGCAAATCATTGTCCCTACCCCTGCATCTAAATGTGCCCCATGGTGTGGACAATAAGCTCATGTTCAACCTTGATTCCAGGGAAGGAAGGCAGAGAGCAGGAACTGTGTAATATTAAATCCAGCACTGCCATAAAGTATTTAGTAAGCGTTTTGAAATCGAATACATTTTTTTGCCAAAGAGTTAAATGACCACTCTCTTATGAACCTAGTTTAATAAATGAGCTGCAAATCAATTCTCATTATGCCTAATTAATCCACAGTTGAGAAGGGAATTATACTTTTCCCCTCTAACTAGGCTTTTACCTTGTATACCTTTGAACCAGGGTGATCCCATTTAGTCCTGCTTGACTGTTCCTAGCAGAGGTGCACATGATGGGCCCTGTACCTAACTGGTAGCCCGGTGCCCATGGTACCGGATCAACAGAAGGCCTCTCATTAGATACTAATTCATTTGGAAGCACTGGGACCACAATATCATTATCAACGCAGTGACTTGCCAACGTATTGAGCAGAATGGGCACCTCAGTCTGATGGGCAAAAACGCAGCAGGATTTCATTGGGCATACAGATAATAAAAAGTGTTGCTTCCTACCATTTAGGTTACCTCCTTTTCAGCGAGTCTGTGTAGAAGGAAGCAAGCCGTGGCTGAGAAAAAGCTTGCTACTGCCCCAGTACATTAGAACATGAGACCCAGGGCATGTGGTGGCTCCTCTATCTACCGGTCTTCCTTAATCTATTACAGTCCTTGTTATTTGGAATGGGTGTAACTGATACCATTTCAGAGCTTTGATTTGTCATATTCAAGTAAAATGATCACTTTCAATTTGTGAACAAATTGGATTTTTTTCTCACAGAAGTTATTGGAAAACAGCTGAAAATAGTTTTTGGCATAAATGGATACTTTTACATGCAATCTTTCTTTTTTCTTTGTTTTATATGAAACCAATCAAAATATACAGGCACAAAAACATCTTATAACAAGTATATGCATATGGAGTTTGGCTAGCCAGGACAGATGAGACGTTGACTGTAGCTAATGTAGGACGGACGACATTACACTTTCCAGGGAGAATAACACGTTACCTAAGTTAATATATAAGTGGTGTGGTAGGTCAAAGTTGTATTTATGTTGTGGTGGCCCTTCATGGATACTATTGATACATCCCTGAAAAGAACAGCATACAGCCTTTGCTATCATTAATTGGATGCAAATGTGACTGACTCTCACAAACAGAATCAAAATTGATATTTTATCATAGTAAACCACTGGACAATGGAATTATGCACTTGGAGAACAATTTAGCTAAATCATCTTTCCATTATTTATTTAGTGCTAGCTAACACTAGCTAGCCAGCTTCTGCTAGTAAGTCATGGAAAGATGATTTAGCTAAAAAGTGCATAATTCAATCTCAATTTTGATTCAGTTTGTAAGAGTCAGTCACATTTGCATATTTATGCATACAGTAATAGTTTAAATCATTGGTATTTCAGTGAAGAAGTGACTTAAATAGTAATTTTTCACTCTCTTCTGATCATTGGATGTGTGCCTAACCATATCCTATTTAGACTGAAACACTCAGTGGACTCTCAAGGTTATGGGATACTAATTTTAGCTATGTAAAACTGGAATTGGTTCCACGTTACATTTTGGGCTTTTGGTGTATACCTTTGAATGACTAAGCCATGGTGTGTAAAAGGTTGTGAAGGTCAGTCCATCTGTCTGCACAGGTCAGTGCACCGCATAATGTTCCTCTAAAATATCCTGTCGTTTTCCTCTCTTTCTTTTGTGTTTTGACACACAGTCATTGGGACTGTTTTGATCTTGCCCATGTGTCCCGCGGGAGAGTGTTCAAATTGGATTTTTTCTTCTTCTGGGTGTGAGGCGTGGAAATCACCCAGCTCTGGCCTGACTCCTCACCACACTACACTCCCCGTCTCTCTTGACCGGCACATAGGGAGTTCACATAACACTCAAACACACTCACTAACACAGTTCACGTAGAAAACACAAACTCACAAGCACACACATACTCACAGTAAATCAGTGAAACATTCCTGTTCGAGCTCTTTCTCCCAACAAAGTATCCACGCTTTCACGATCACAACCTCATGTACCACTGACAGCTTTACGCAAACACAGAGAGACAGGCAAAGTGTATAGTGTAGGTGATCTGGTGGGACGGGAGAGAAAGAAATAGAGCCAAAACGAGTCCCTTTAACTTTTTAAAGGCTTTTCGGCATTTGTTCTGCACACTTACCGACACAAACTCCAAGGGGCCGCAGTGACTGGGGTCCCATTTCAGGGGCCCAGCATGGAGCCTGCGAGCTCGTCAGCTGTAAAATGAGAGCGCTGGAGAGCGCCAGTGTGAAAATGGATTAGCCTCGCTGAGATAAGGGGAGCCCTCAGCGAGTCATGCATGCCTTCAATGGGGGAAAAAGAAACACTGGACAAATTGTTTTTGGTACATTAAGTAACTGTTACTTTATTTCACAGATGGAAAACAATAACACAGGCTCCCAGGGTTGGAACCACCGCGGCATGGAAGAATGGGAGTGAGAGAGGGAGCTTTGGCTATTGAGCTCCATATTCCCCCCCCTTTCTTTATATGCAAAGTGATTTTGTTGAGGACTTTTGACTCCAAGAATTCAACAGATTGTCATTTATCATCATATGCTATATTTGTCAAAGTGTCTGGCGGGGAGTCAACAGGCTACTGAGGGAAATCATACGGAATATCCATGTTAATAAAAATAAAATAAAAAGCCCTAACTGTTTCCAGTCAGCAAACGGGCAAGGGGTTTTTCAATTAATAAGCGTGCTACCGCACCAGGGCCTCCCAAATTAAATGAGTGTGTCAGATCCTGGATGATTTATACATTTGGACTGATCTAACAGCTCGGCGGAACAGCTATGACACCCTGACAAGCTAACAATGGATATGAAAAATGAGCCAATACCACAGCGCTAAATCTGAGACGTTCAAAGCCAAATTCAACGCACTTGTGGTGGAGACCAAACCTCACACATACTTGGGAATATAATGAAAAGAAAGTGGGGGGAGAAGAAAAAAAAATCCCCACAAGATTCTTCACACTATTTTAGCTAAATCATTCATTGTTTATATGAATTGATTGATGGAGACAAATTGGTCGAAGTGGAGCGTGTGGAGCGTCCTTCGCCTCTCTGATGCATTTTTTTGGTGGCTGTGGAGAAGCACATCACTTTACTACTAAATGAGGTATCAGGCCTATTGCTTAGGCTTTGACGAAATGGGAGAATGTCAAACCGGGTTAGTGCCAAGGTGCTTTTCAAAACACCACAATGCAGCATCTACTTATATCTATAACTGAAAAGGGGCTACTTCAAAACACCTTGTTTGAATGGGGCCTTTATTGGAAGAGAAAAACAAGTACATATGCTGGAATTGGAAATTATTCCATTGAATCCACCTACCTTTGAGCAACCTGAATAATAGAAGGTAGGTGATTAAGATTGCAAATAACATAACAACGGTATAAAGTCAAACACTTGAAATACAAACATTTTCATTTACCTCTGGATAAATTATCTAGCACATCAACTTGTTGTGGTAAGCAGTGGTAACTTGGATATAGTAACAGACGCAAACACGGATAGGCAAAAGCATTGGCGCTTTCTCTTGCGTTGTCCTTTTCCCCCTCACTTTCTCCGCCGTCTGATGAAAAACTGCATTTTGTTTTCGTTCTCAGAGCTCAGCAGATTTAGAGGAAACAATTACCAGTCCAGTGATCTCTGCTTCCCGCGTCCCACTGTTAAACGCTCACCGCCCTGAGGTATGCTCTGGAAATGATACAGTTTTAAAGGGGTTACATTTCATCGTTTTCTTTATCCTCTCTCATTCCCTCTCTCTCTGCTCATTCAGAGGTTTTATATCACAAAACTCCACCAATTTTTTTTTTTTTGATGGGGCGAAAAAGAGAAAAAAAACAATAAAGATTATGAAAAGCCCATCTTCACAGAACATTAGACATGGCCAAACAACCTACAGCTATGATAGGATATATCAAAACTGACATGTAATAGTTGATTGCTGATCGCCTATTGATTGAGCTATATTTCACAAGGATAGCCCAGGCTCATACTAACCCTCTGCACATCACACCAGAGCCAGCAGAACCTAGTAGAAGAAAGTAGACTCACTCAAAAATTATTGTAGGAAAATTGGACATGAAGTGCTCTATTAAATATACACTATATATATAAAGTATGTGGACACCCTTTCAAATGAGTGGATTCGGCTATTCCAGTCACACCGTTGCTGACAGGTATATAAGATCGAGCACAAAGCCATGCAATCTCCATAGACAAACATTGGCAATAGAATGGCCTTACTGAAGAGCTCAGTGACTTTCAATGTGGCACCGTCGTAGGATGCCAGCTTTCCAACAAGTCAGTCCGTCAAATTTCTACCCTGCTAGACCTGCCCTGGTCAACTGTAAGGGCTGTTATTGTGAAGTGGAAAAATCTCGGAGCAACATTGGCTCAGCAGCGAAGTGGTAGGCCACACAAGCTCACAGAACGGGACCACCGAGTGCTGAAGTGTGTAGTGCATAAAAACTGTCTGTACTCGGTTGCAACACTTACTACCGAGTTCCAAACTGCCTCTGGAAGCAACATCAATACAATAACTGTTCGTCGGAAGCCACATGAAATGGATTTCCATGGCCGAGCAGCCACACACAAGCCTAAGATCACCATGCGCAATGCCAAGCGTCGGCTGGAGTGGAGTAACACTCAACGCCATTGTACTCTGGAGCAGTGGAAACGCGTTCTCTGGAGTGATGAATCAAGCTCTACCATCTGGAAGTCCGATGGACGAATCTGGGTGTGGCGGATGCCAGGAGAACGCTACCTGCCCCAATGCATACATGTAAAGTTTGGTGGATGAGAAATAATGGTCTGGACTGTTTTTAATCGCCCATCATCAGTGCCTGACCTCACTAATGCTCGTGGCTGAATAGAAGCAAGTCCCCACAGCAATGTTCCAACATCTAGTGTAAAGCCTTTCCTGAAGAGTGTAGGCTGTTATAGCAGCAAAGAGGGACCAACTCCATATTAATGTCCATGATCATTTAGTTATTTTATTTAGAATTTCAAGACCCCTTAAGATATCCAATTTCTTCAAGGCACTACAGAGGGTAGTGCGAACGGCCAGGTACATCACTGGGGCCAAGCTTCCTGCCATCCAGGACCTCTATACCAGGCGGTGTCAGAGGAAGGCCATAAAAAGTGTTAACCTGTCTAGGATCAGCGTGGCGCTAGCGGCACCCCCCCCCCCCCCCCACTGAAAAACCAGTGCCGCGAAATTCAAAAAAAATATTTTTTTAAAATATTTAACTTTCACACATTAAAGTCCAATACAGCTAATGAAAGACACAGATCTTATGAATCCAGTCAACATTTCCGATTTTTAAAATGTTTTACAGGGAAGACACAATATGTAAAGATGTACATCTATTACCTAAAAACACATTAGCATAATCCACCATCTTTTATTTGTCCACCAACACCAGTAGCCATCACCAATTCGGCTAAACTAAGATATTTATAGCCCCTAACCAACAAAAAAACTCATTAGATGACAGTCTGATAACATATTTATGGTATGGGATAGGTTTTGTTAGAAAAAAGTGCATATTTCAGGTAGATGGCATAGTTTACAATTGCACCCACCATCACAAATGGACTAGAATAATTACAATGAGCAACGTGTTTACCTAACTACTAATCATCAAACATTTCGTACAAATACACAGCATACACGAATCGAAAGACACAGATCCTGTGAATACAGACAATATTTCAGATTTTCTAAGTGTCTTACAGCGAAAACACAATAAATCGTTATATTAGCTTAGCACATAGCAATTAGCAGCCCAGCATTGATTCTAGCCAAAGTGAGCGATAAAAGTCAACATCGCCAAAAGATATTAATTTTTTCACTAACCTTCTCAGAATTCTTCCGATGACACTCCTGTAACATCACATTACAACATGCATATACAGTTTGATCGAAAATGTTTATATTTAGCCACCAAAATCATGGTTAGACAATGTGAAATGTAGACAAGCTGGTAAAGAAAACGTCCTTGCGCCACTTAGACAGTGATCTACTCTTATACATAAATACTCATAAACGTGACTAAAAAATATAGGGTGGACAGGGATTGATAGACAATTTAATTCTTAATACAATTGCGTTATTACATTTTTTAATTTATCCTTACTTTTCAATACAGTTTGCGCCAAGCGAAGCTACGTCAAAAAACATGGCGTCCTAAGCCACTAAAATGTTTCGACAGAAACACGATTTATCATAATAAAAATGTCCTACCTTGAGCTGTTCTTCCATCAGTATCTTGGGCAAAGGATCCTTTCTTGGGAGAAATCGTCTTTTGGTGGAAAGCTGTCCTCTTGCCATGTGGAAATGTCAACTACGTTCGGGATGAACTGAAAAGCGTGCCCAACTTTTCACATCGTTGCAAAAATAAATGTCCCAAAATCGCACTAAACGGATATAAATTGCTATAAAACGCTTTAAATTAACTACTTTGTGATGTTTGTAACTCCTATAACGAGTGAAAAGATGACCGGAGAAATATAACAGGCTAAACTAACGCTTGGAACAGGAGAGGGTCGGTGTCTTCCACGCGCGTTACGCAGCAAGAAAAGACTTGCTAGCTAAAGGTTTTTTTCATTTGTAGGGCCTGTGAACGAGCAATCGAGCCCGTTGGAATCGTCATCACGTAAAGGCATCCAGGGGAAGACGTAAGAAGTGTCCGTATAGTCATAGCAACGACAGAGCCCTTTTAAATGACTTCAGAAAAGTGGCCAACGTTTCTCAAATCTGACTCCATGTCAGGGAAATTGCTGTAGAATGGGCTCTGTTCCACTTAGAGACAAAATTTCAACTCCTATAGAAACTATAGACTGTTTTCTATCCAATAATAATAATAATATGCATATTGTACGATCAAGGATTTTGTGGGAAGCCGTTTAAAAAATTAGCCACATTAGCATAAATAGTCTAAACAGCGCCCCCATCCCCAACAGGTTAAAGACACCAGCCACCCTAGTCATAGACTGTTCTCTCTGCTACCGCACAGCAAGTGGTACAGGAGCGCCAAGTCTAGGTCTAAGAGGCTTCTAACCAGCTTCTACCCCCAAGCCATAAGACTCCTGAACATCTAATCAAATGGCTACTCAGACTATTTATATTGGCCCCCTCCCTCTTTTACTCTCTGTTATCATCTATGCATAGTCACTTTAATAACTCTACCTACATGTACATATTACCTCAACTAACCGGTGCCCCCCGCACATTGACTCTGTACCGGTATTGTTATTGCCATTGTTATTTTACTGCTGCTCTCAAATTACTTGATACTTTTGTTCCTTATTCTTATCCGTACTTTTTTAAAACTGCATTGTTAGTTAGGGGCTCATAAGTAAGCATTTCACTGCAAGGTCTACACACTGTAAGGTCTACATTCGGCGCATGTGACTAATACGATTTGATTTCATTTGATTTTAGATGCAGCCCATGCAAAAAAAAATCTGATATCTCTAGTTTAAACACAGATTTTTGTATTACATTAATTCGATTTCTGTGTAGGCTAAGGGAAACTGCATTTTTATTTCAATTACCATGATGAGAGCAACAAAATTCAATAATTCTGCGGCAGGTATTGCAGTACAGCTTAGCTGTACATTTGGAGTTCACCTTCTTTGACAGTGTTTTTTTTCTAATGGAATACAGATGAGAGGGAAATAGTGTGGCCGATGAGGGAGAGGAGAAAGAGGGAAGACTGCTGCATCGGTAAAAAGAGAGGGAGCTACTACAGGAGAGACGGAATGATTATTTGTAGATGGTAATGTAGGCCTATGACGAGAGAGCGAGAGCGAGAGGTTGAATCAGATCCACTTTCAATATGCTTACACTACAAAACATCTCACATTTGTAACCGGCCGTTTAACTGTGTTGAAAATGTCAAATTGGGTTATGATCAAACAGAATGACCTCTGTAGTGTAGATCATCAGCAACATGCCTCTGCTCACAAAGTGGACAGGGAAGGGAAAAAGGCAGAAAAAAAGAAAGGAGGAATGAATAAACAAGAGAGAGAGAGGCTGACAGTGAGAGAGTAAAGGCACTTGAGCATCAGGCAGAAAGGCCCAGGCAGGCAGACAGGCAGGCAGCAGCGCGGCCGAGCCCAGAGTGATTGAATGATCCCATTTCTAGGCTCTTTGTTAGACAACAGGCAGCATCGTATGAAGATTGATACAGAAGTGCTCGACTTGGTTTGCTGGATCATCAAACGGATTGATATTATACTCCTTCTCTGGATGAAGACAAAGTAACTGTTATCATACTCAATACAAGGGCTTGTCAGAGGCAGAAAATCATCCCTTGTCACCGGTTATGGAACCGTTGCGCCGACTGTCATGGGAATTTATCTGGGAGATGCCTCCACTGTCTGCGTCACGCTCTCGTGTTTATATAGCAGTACCGTAAAGATCTTAGCCAAAGATTGAAATAGAGAGCCATGCTAAGGATGGCATTTATTTCACTTCTATCATGCCGGGTTCCCCTGGAACTGTAAATCCCTGATCTCCTTATCAACAATGTTTATCATCACATTTCATTCATTGTGATATTAAGTTAACATGTACATCCACACGATTTGTGTTTAAAAAAAATCTTAGACAGAAGAATGCACTACCCCTGAGATAAGTCTATCTGTACCGGACTTCTATATATCAGTAACAATACGGTGGAAATCATGATAAAACACATCACCTACCCAATAAAATGGGATGGCATCACCAATGAAAACATTGAGGGTATACAAACTATAGCCTTGGAACAGGGGAGGCACTAAAGTGACGCCCCTCCAAGGACACTTCGTGAAATTGAGCTGTTGAATACCGTACAAACTTCATGTGATTAGATGTTGGACACCATACCTGAAAAGCATAAAGCAGACTGAGTAATATTGTTCTGTACTACTTGCAGGCAGCTAACTCATCAAAGGTCCACCCCCCACTCTCTCAGCTCATAGTGGTAATTACCCCAAGAACCATATGACATTATGGGTCATGCTGTCTTATGAGTTGGAGTATGCTGGCTCTTCTAATATAAGTGTGTGCTTCTCTCAATGGAACAGGTTTATGCACACTGTAAAGCTGTCATTCACGTCTGCGCGTAACTCTCTCTCTCAAAGCCATGTCTGTGCAACACATAAATACAGGCAATAGCAATGGAGAAGCACTTATACATATTTCTCTTTCCATTCATCATGTTTATATGTACCTGCTACAAAGCCGGAGCCACAGAAAGACTCATTACTTCACATGTTCATATTGAAATTATAAGGGAAGTAGGATTGGTTGGCCCAAGTCACTACCTTGCTTGTATTATATTAAATATTCTCAAGATGTCAAGTTCCGGTGTAAAAAAATAAATTAAATAAAAACTACTACTCTAACTTACGCGATGCATACAAAGCCCTCCCCCGCGCCCTCCCTTCTGAAAATCCAACCACGACGCCATCTTGCTCGTCTTGCTGACCAATTGGAAGCCACGCTCCAAGATGGTTTTGATCACGCGGACTGGAATATGTTCTGGTCAGCCTCAGAGAACAACATTGATCTATACGCTGACTCTGTGAGTGTATTTATAAATAAGTGCATTGTAGATGTCGTACCCACTGTGACTATTAAAACCTACCCTAAACAGAAACTGTGGATGGGTGGCGGCATTCGCAAAAACCTGAAAGCGCAATCCTCCGCATTTAACCATGGAAAGAGGTCTGAATATTAACAGTGCAGCTATTCCCTCTGCAAGGAAATCAAGCAAGCAAAATGCCGGTACAGGGTCAAGGTGGAGTCGCAATTCAACGACTCAGACACGAGACGTACGTGGCAGGGTTTACAGGAAATCACGGAATACAAAAACAAAAACAGCCACGTCACGGATACCGATGTCACGCTTCCAGACAAACTAAACACCTTCTTTGCCCGGCTTTGAGGATAATACAGTGACACCGTCGCGCATCGTTAACAAAGACGGCGCCCCCCCCCCCCATCTCCTTCTCAGTGGCTCCGTGGAACCGGACCGTGGATCGCCGCTGGAAGCTCCGGACCGTGAATCGTCGCCGGAGGATCCGGACCGTGGATCGTCGCCTGAGTCTCTGGACTGGGAACCCCCGCTGGAGGCTCTGGACTGCAGACCGCTTCTGGAGGCTCTGGACTGCCGACCGCCGCTGGAGGCTCCGGACTGCCGACCGTCGCTGGAGGTTCCGGACTGCCGACCGTCTCAGGAGGTTCCATACTGTGGACCGTCTCCGCAGGCTTCGTGCCATGAATCATCACTGCAGGCTCCGGGCCATGGATCATCACTGGAGGCTTTGGGCCATGGATCATCACTGGAGGCTTCGTGCCATGGATCATCACTGGAGGCTTCGGGCCATGGATCATCATTGGAGGCTTTGGGCCATGGATCATCACTGGAGGCTTCGTGCCATGGATCATCACTGGAGGCTTCGGGCCATGGATCATCACTGGAGGCTTCGGGCTATGGATCATCACAGGAGGCTTCGGGCCATCGATCACCACTGGAGGCTTCGTGCGTGGAGCAGGCACAGGGCGTACTAGGCTGGGGACACACACTGGAGGCCGGGTGCATGGAGCTGGCACAGGATATACTGGACCGTGGAGGCGCACTAGAGGTCTGGAGCGTAGAGCTGGCACAACCCGTCCTGGCTGCTCACTTTAGCCCGACACGTGCGGAAAGCAGGCACAGAACGCACCGGGCTAAGGGTGCACACTGGAGGCTCGGTGCGCAGAACCGGAAAACATGGTATCTGAACCGTGACCAACTCCTCATCGTAATTACAGGGAGTTGGTTCTTGTTCCCACCTTTGCTCCGCTCGGCACCCCGTGTGCCCCCCGCAAAAAAAATTGGAGGCTGCCTCTCGGGCTTCCGTCGTCTCCTTGATTCCTGGTTTCGTCGCTGTTCCTCTCTCGCTGCCTCCGCCTGCTTCCATGGCAGGGTCTTGTCCCCTGCCATAACCTCCTCCCATGTCCATGATGTCCTCCAGTCACTTTTCTCCCGGGCCTAGGATCCCTGCCTTCCTGCTCATCCTAAGCGTACATCTTATTTTATTTGAGATGAACACTAAAAAAACAACAAAAGATAAACGAACGTAACGTTCTGCAGGCTACACAGGCACTGACAAAATACGAGATCCCACAACTGAAGGTGGGAAAAAGGGCTGCCTAAGTATGATCCCCAATCAGAGACAACGATAAACAGCTGCCTCTGATTGGGAACCATACTAGGCCAACAAAGAAATAGACAAACTAGAATGCCCACCCAAATCACACCCTGACTTAACCAAATAGAGAAATTAAAAGGCTCTCTAAGGTCAGGGTGTGACATGAGGTGAGGGCACTCGGTGTGTCGTGTCAGGAAAACAACACTGGGGGCAAACTACCTGCCCTCCATGACACCTACAGCACCCAATGTCACAGGAAGGCCAACAAGATCCTCAAGGACAACAACCACCTGAGCCACTGCCTGTTCATACCGTTATCATCCAGAAGGTGAGATCAGTACAGGTGCATCAAAGCTGGGACTGAGAGATTGAGAAACAGATTCTATCTAGAGAGTCTGCTGCCTACATTGAGACCCGATTACTGGACACTTTAATAAATTGATCACCAGTCACTTTAAACAATGCCACTCTAAATAATGCCACATTAATAATGTCAACATATCTTACATTACTCATATCACATGTATATACTGTATTGAGACCCAATCACTTTACACTTTAATAAATTGATCACTAGTCACTTTAAACAATGCCACGTCAGATAACGCCCCTTTAATAATGTTTACATATCTTACATTACTCATATCACATGTACATACTGTATTTTATACCATCTACTGCACCTTGCTTATGCCGCTCGGCCATTGCTCATCCGTACACTTATATGTACATATTCTCATTCACCCGTTTAGATTTGTGTGTATTAGGTAGTTGTTGGGGAACTGTTAGATTGCTTGTTAGATATTACTGCACTGTTCAAACTAGAAGCACAAGCATTTCGCTACACTCGCATTAACATCTGCTAACCATGTGTTTGTGACCAATAAAATTTTATTTGATAATGTAAAGAAGCTGAAATGTGGGGAATGGTAGGTGGCTTGTTTCAGCTAAACTCAGCAAAAAAAGAAACATCCCTTTTTCAGTACCCTGTCTTTCAAAGAAAATTTGTAAAAATCCAAATATCTTCACAGATCTTCATTGTAAAGGGTTTAAAATAAGTTTCTCGTGCTTGTTCAATGAACCATAAACAATTAATGAACATGCACCTGTGGAACGGTCGTTAAGACAGACGGTAGGCAATTAAGGTCACAGTTATGACAACTTAGGACACTAAAGAGGCCTTTCTACTGACTCTGAAAAACACCAAAAGAAAGATGCCCAGGGTTCCTGCTCATCTGCGTGAATGTGCCTTAGGCATGCTGCAAGGAGGCATGAGGACTGCAGATGTGGCCAGGGCAATAAATTGCAATGTCCGTACTGTGAAACGCCTAAGACAGCGCTACAGGGAGACACGATTGACAGCTGATTGTCCTCTCAGTGGCAGACCACGTAACAACATCTGCACAGGATCAGTACATCTGAACATCACACCTGCGAGACAGGTACAGGATGGCAACAACAACTGCCCGAGTAACACCAGGAACGCACAATCCCTCCATCAGTGCTCACTGTCCGCAATAGGTTGAGAGAGGCTGGACTGAGGGATTGTAGGCCTGTTGTAAGGCAGGTCCTCACCAGACATCACCGGCAATAACGTTGTCTATGGACACAAACACACTGTCGCTGGACCAGACAGGACTGACAAAAAAGTGCTCTTCACTGACGAGTTGCGGTTTTGTCTCACCAGGGGTGATGGTCGGATTTGTGTTTATCGTCAAAGGAATGAGCGTTACACCGAGGCCTGTATTCTGGAGCGTGATCGATTTGGAGGTGGAGGGTCCGTTCTGGTCTGGGTGGGGTGTGTCATAGCATCTTCGGACTGAGCTTGATGTCATTACAGGCAATCTCAACGCTGTGCGTTACAGGGAAGACATCCTCCTCCCTCATGTGGTACCCTTCCTGCAGGCTCATCCTGACATGACCCTCCAGCATGACAATGGCACCAGCCATACAGTACTGCTCATTCTTGGCGTGATTTCCTGCAAGACAGGAATGTCAGTGTTTTGCCATGGCCAGCGAAGAGCCCAGATCCTAATCCCATTGAGCACCTCTGGGACCTGTTGGATCGGAGGGTGAGGGCTAAGGCCATACCCCCCAGAAATGTCCCGGAACTTGCAGGTGCCTTGGTGGAAGAGTGGGGTAACATCTCACAGCAAGAACTGGCAAATCTGGCGCAGTCCATGAGAAGGAGATGCACTGCAGTACTTAATGCAGCTGGTGGTCACAACAGATACTGACTGTTACTTTTGATTTTGACCCTCCCTTTGTTCAGGGAGACATTGTTCCATTCATGTTAGTCACATGTCTGTGGAACGGGTTCAGTTTATATCTCAGTTGTTGAGTCTTGTTATGTTCATACACATATTGACACATGTTAAGTTTGCTGAAAATAAATGCAGTTGACTGTGAGAGGACATTTTCTTTTTTTGCTGAGTATATTTGTATATTGTTCTAGATACCAGATCTGGGATAACTATAGTTTTAACTATGCTTTGTGGAAAATAAAAACATTTTTGGGGAAGCAAATAGTTACTTATGAGGTGACTACAACTATTTGAATACAGATGCCAAAACAAGTACAACTTTTTTAAACTATTTGATTAAATATTTCATGAAGTGGCTACTTTTTCAAAACTATTTGGAGAGTGCTATTCAGTATTGTGCAGTATTGGATTTACCACATGTTTTGTAGTGTCACGCCCTGACCATAGAGAGCTGTTTATTCTCTATGTTGGTTAGGTCGAGGTGTGATTAAGGGGGGATTATCTAGGGGAATTATATACCTATGTTGGCCTGATTATCCTTCCCAATCAGAGGCAGGTGTTTATCGTTGTCTCTGATTGGGGATCATATTTAGGTAGCCATTTTCCCCATTGTGATTTGTGGGATCTTGACTATGTCTGTGTGTAGTTGCTTTCTGCACTGCATGTAGCTTCACATTTCGTTTATTATTGTTTTTGTTCTTTAAGTTTCTCCTCCAAATAAAAGGATGGAAACATACCACGCTGCATCTTGGTCCACTCCTTATAACAATCGTGACATTCAGTATTACTTTAGTGCCTTGTTGAAAACAGGATGCATGTTTCGGGAATACGATTATTCGCTACAGTCTTCATTCTTTTCACTCTGTCAATTAGGTTAGTACTGTGGAGTAACTACAATGTTGTTGATTCATCTTCATTTTTCTCCTATCACAGCAACTAAACCCTGTAACTGTCTTAAAGTCACCATTGGCCTCATGGTAAAACCCTTCAGTAGTGTCCTTCCTCTCCGGCAACTGAGTTAGGAAGGACGCCTGTGTTTTTTCAGTGACTGGTTGTATTGATACACCGTCCAATGTGTAATTAATAACTTCACCATTCTCAAAGGGATTTTCATTATATTTGAATATTTTTTTTTAGCAATGGGTGCCCCTCTTTGCGATGCATTGGAAAACCTCCCTGCTTTTTGTGGTTGAATCTGTGTTTGAAATTCACTGCTCTACTGAGTTAATTGTGTGTGTGGGGTACAGAGAGGAGGGAGTCAATCAAAAATCATGCTAAAGACTATTATTGCACACAGAGTGAGTCTATGCAACTTATCATATGACTTGCTAAGCAACTTGTTATGTGACTTGTTTTTTCTTCTGATTGTATTTAGGCATGCCAAAACAAAGGGGTCGAATACTTATTGACTCAAGACACTTCAGCTTTTCATTTTTTCTTAATTTGTAAACATTTTGAAAACATAATTCCACTTTGACATTATGGGGTATTCTGTCTAGGCCAGTGATAAAACATCTCAATTGAATCCATTTTAAATTCAGGCTGTAATGCAATGTGGAAAATGTTTCACACCCCTTGACATTTTCTAACGGCGCTGTATTTCTAAAGGCCCTGTATGCAAATACCTTCAAATAGTATTACATTTTCTGATACTGTAGATATTCAAAATATTTTTCTGAGACCTGTATTTGAATATCAAAGAAAATAGTTGCCTTTTAGTTGAAACTCTATATGAACTAAAGTATACTGGACTGCCACAAGTATTTGAAAAGTTGGTATTTTCAAATAAACTACAAAATACAACTTTTTTTCTGCCTTTTTTTTTGTTGTTTTGACTTATGTCATGGCTATGCTAATATTGCAAGACATTTGCTAACCCTACAGCTGTGTATTTGAGAGACAAGTGCTTATTGTCCAACTATATCTATGTTTTCAATACAGAGTTGGAGACAAATCTAGTTTACATGTTGTCAATAATCCTTTAATTGTGAGCCAACCCCATCTGTTTTGCCCCAAAGTGGCGCATGCATCAGTTTTCTTAGTAAACACCCCACCCACCTATAGCAGTACAGAAGTACAGGTTACACTCACAGATAAAGGCTACACACACGCAAACATGCCCCCCCACACACACACACTACACAAAACACACACATTTGCGCCAAGTGTGAAGTTTGAGAAGAGAAGTGTTGGCTAGTCTTGGCTTGTTAAGACGTTGACCCCCATGAGTGGGAATGACCTCTGTCGGTCGGGAGGCAGGCAGGCAAGCAGGATGTGTGTGTGTGTGTGTGTGTGTGGAGAGGGGAGGTTTGTGGATGAGGGTAGCAACTATCAGGGGACAAACATCTCCTGCCCCACAAAACCAGATGATCCATCTCCCTTTTTAGCTGGTGTCAGGAGTGTTTTGTGTGATGATGATTTGACGCTTGGCACTAGGTCCCCGTCTCCACCACCACAATGAGCTATGACAGCCAGAGCTGCTGGGCCACAGCCACGGGAAAATAGCCTTGTCTCCATGGTGAGAACCAGCGCTGAACCTCTTCCATTCATCCATTTCACTTTACAACTTCATAACTAAGAACTATCATCTAGTAAAGACTCTCACAAGGCAAATCATTTCCCAAAACTAATGGTGTACGGAGGGACGTTTTCTGTTAACGAATCATAAAAAATAGACTTCTACTTTGAGAGCACAGTCAGTTTAAATCAATAAACATGTTATTTTTTGATAAATGTGCGCCATAGAGGTGTGTTAATTTTGACGTTAATATCTGCTAATGTAGATGTAGCTTTTGTACAGCAGCCGTGGCTCTGGGCCACGTAGTGTTTCTGCTTGTCTGTGGCACTCTGTAATAACTCTCTCCCCAGTGAGATGTAAAGGCCAGCCAAGGAGGATGAGGGCCTGTGTAAATGAGATGGTTCTGCTGCATTAGCTTCATAAAACCATAATCCTTTCCCCATAAACCCTTACATGCGCTGCAACATTTCTGATTTATGGGGTGGAGAATCAATGGGAAAAAATTAATGCTCGCAAAACATCTCCGGGACAATATTGAGCAGATTTTAATTGTGATTTCATTCTGTGTTGTGGCCGTTAGCCAGATGATGAATGGGGATCTAACCTTCCACTCCAGTGAGCACCGGAGAGAGTCTTTAATATGACAATTAAGTGTCTGTCTTTAGATTTTATTGTATCTCTCCCTCTCTATCTTCTCTGTACCCTCCCGCCCCCTCCCCTCCCTCGTATCTCTCTCTCTCATATCTCTCTCTTCTCTTTCTCTTTCTGTGCCCCCCTCTATCCCGCTTACCCTCTCTCTCTCCTCAGATCACTTCATCTGTACAGTGCAGCTTTTGTGCAGATTAAATTGAGACTCGGGTTTTCTCCATCTCAGAGTACTTACTTATGTTTTATGACACGCACTAAATCAATTTTATGCTGCTATTGATTTTTTCCCTCCTCTTATTACCTTCTTGCTTAAATCGACACAAACCATTCTGCCTTTTGCTCCCCGGCTTCTCCCAACTCCTAGTTCCTGATGACCTTATGTACGCCTAGGACAGCGATGTGCTCCTGGCGGGGTGGGAGAGGGTGTGGGGGGGGGGGGGGGGGGGGGGCGTTTTGGGATGGGGAGGGGGGTGAAGTTGAAAGCCATCTCAGAGGAAATCTTTGCACCAAATAAAGCACCAGTGGGCAGTGCGGCTTACGGACACCAAGCAGACACAGTGCAACCAGAAGGTGGCGGGTTATGGTATGTCAGTCATCAAATCTGGCTCACGTTCAAGGGTGCACATGGGCAGGTTCTGAACAGGTATATACAGTACTGTATGTCAGAGATATGAAACTTGTAACTAATCATTGTTTTGCATATAGTTTTAGGTTAGGAGTCTCCTTACCTTTCCCATGTAGAACGTACGTTTTGGTGTGAGATTGTTTTCTATGCCTGATAGCTACAGTACACTTCAAAAACCTATTCACACTGTCCATACAGTTTATATGGAATGATGTATAATAAACTATAGTGATCTTGTCTATAGCACATGTTTCATTAATAGTATATGTTGTTTTTATCAAGAAGGAAAAAGGGTTTAATCACCTTTGTAATTCAACACAAACGATGCCGCTTGCCCCATTGATGCAGTCTCTGTGTACATGCGTTTCAACAAAACTGAGAGCTGACTGGACTGAAGGCCATCATGTGAATGACTCAAGTCTATTGGCATTTAACAATGTGAAGCGACAAGATTAGTCAATGTAATAATGTTTAATATGGGCACCGTTCATCACTACTTACTCATCTTCACGGAGAAAATACTGGAATTGATTAAATTCAAAAACTTTATTGCTAAGCTCAAGTACAGCACTTTTTTTTTTACCTGTATTTAACTAGGCAAGTCAGTGAAGAACAATTTCTTATTTACAATGACAGCCTAGGAACTGTGGGTTAACTGCCTTGTTCAGGGGTAGAACGACAGATTTTTACCTTGTCAGCTCGGGGATTCAATCTAGCAAATTTTCGGTTACTGGCCCAACGCTCCAACCACTAAGCTATCTGCCGCTACTTGACAACCACTCAACAGAACAAAAGAGAAACGACAGCAAAGAATGCTCATGGTAACGCTTTATTTGAAGGTTACCTACATAAAGGCTTCATAATGCATTCATAAACCATACATACTACATTCATAAGAAGTTCACAGGATTTCATAAATGCTTACAGCAATGCAAGGTTAGGATGAATGTAATGGGAGCTGGCTTGGATTAAATCAATTTGTCCCTGGGTTAGCTAGCTGGCAGGGGCCCAGACCCTCACTGTGTCCCCGATCACTGTCGGCTCCATCAGGCCCCTTAGCAAAGAGCTAAACATGAGCATCAATGTGACCATTTAGTGTGTTCTCTGAGCAGATGCAGGCTGAAGGTCAGCCCATTGTGTTTGTTCCACCGCCCCCTGCCTTTCACTCCGACACTCTAGGCCGCTGTCCACATCAAAGGTGTTATTGAAGGCCAATCGGAAACCCCGGTTTGGCAGGGAAGCAGGGCACTAAGAGAGAAAAGGAGAGTAAAATGAGAGGGCATTTACCCAACATGTAGATCTTACTAAACTAGTGAGCTGTGCAGAGAAGAACCCACATTTATGCTATCATATCGTTTTAGTTTTAATAATTGCAAAAATAAAATACGGAGTTAGACAAATGGGAAAGAGAGAGCGCAAGAAGCAGAGAGAGAGAGAGAGAGCGGACGCGCAGACGTGAATGACAGCTTTACAGTGTGCATAAACCTGTTCCATTGAGAGAAGCACACACTTATAATAGAAGAGCCAGCATACTCCATATCATAAGACAGCATGCCCCATAATGTCATATAGTTCTTGTGGTCATTACCACTATGAGCTGAGAGAGTGGGGGGTGGACCTTTGATGAGTTATCTGCCTGCAAGTAGTACAGAACAATATTACTCAGTCTACTTTATGCTTTTCAGGTATGGTGTCCAACATCTAACCACATGAATCAAGGGTTTACTTATACATTTTGTACGGTATTCAACAGCTCAATTTCACGAAGTGTCCTTGGAGGGGTGTCACTTTAGTGTTCCAAGGCTATATTTTGTGTGCCCTCAATGTTTTCAATGTGTGTTTCTTTCCCTTCTCATCCATGTCCGGGTGCCATGTGGGACAGCTTCTCAAATGATGATGTGGATTGACACACAGCAGCTGTCCCCCTCCTCAATCCCTCTCCCCTGTCCTTCTCTCCCAGGTCCTGTTCGTCACCTCTCCGGTCACAGCAGTGACAGATCTATGATGGATTAGGAATTGTCCTCCAGGATGCTTGTCACTTGTTTACAAGACGGCCATCCCTCATCTCTCACCACCACAGGCCTTATAATCCGGTCGACCTCTCAGCCAGAGATGCAATACAACACCATATATTTACAGCATGCTTTTTTTTCTCTGGGCTGTAATGCATTAATATATGTGGTGCTGGTCGGTTTAGCAATCTCACAGGAACTGTGGTGATGTCTTCTCCTGTCAACCTCTACCCACCCCTGAGAAAGGCATGGTTGATACATACACATACACCCCGACGGAGAGATTGAGTGAGCCTTGCTAACCTGCATGATGGTGTTGAAGAATAGGTTGTTTTAAATCACTAACTGGGTTATACACATAGAAGCAAAACATTTATATTCATAGGAGTGCCATATATTCCATTTCAAAATCCATTAAACGGGCACATCCATTACAGAAGGCCTGTATAACGTGTCTAATAGTGTTGTGTAATAGGGGGAAAACTTATTTCTCGAGTTATCTTTACCACATACAGAATAATAATAATATTAAGACATCGTCTTGCAGTGATTGTCTTTGCTGACGAAACTGTCACGTTCCTGACCTGTTTTCTGTTGTTTTTGTATGTGTTTAGTTGGTCAGGGCGTGAGTTGGGGTGGGCATTCTATGTTATGTGTTTCTATGTTGGGTTAAATGTGTTGCCTGATATGGTTCTCAATTAGAGGCAGGTTTTTGACGTTTCCTCTGATTGAGAACCATATTAAGGTAGGCTGTTCTCACTGTTTGTTTGTGGGTGATTGTTCCTGTGTCTGTGTATGTCGCACCACACGGGACTGTTTCGTTTGTGTTCGTGTATGTGTTCGTTCCTGTTCGTGCGTTATGTTATCTCGTTCAGGTTTGTTCACATCGTTTCTTGTTTTGTAGCTTTATCAAGTGTATTTCATGTCATTTTTCGTCTTGTCAATTTAATTAAATCATTATGTCTACATACCTCGCTGCATGTTGGTCCGATCCTTGCTCCTCCTCGTCTGAGGAGGAGAACGAATATGACGAACGTTACAGAAACAAATATGGCGAAAGACTGTGCATGGGATAATTATTTTACACAACAAAGTGAATGCATTCAACACTGGGAAGAGTTGTTGACTAAAGTTGGAAACCAAGACACAGAACATGCCCTTCTACTCCCTCTACTGTCTCTCTCTATATCTATCTATCTATCTATCTATCTATCTATCTATCTATCTATCTACCTATCTATCTATCTACCTATCTATCTATCTATCTACCTATCTCTCTCTCTCTCCCTCTCTCTGAGGCTTGTGGCAGCATGGGTATGTCCCCTGTGCAGTGAGGTTGTTAGGAGGACCAGCCCACTGAGCCCACCTCTCCCTCCTTCTTGCCAGGATGCAGCTAGAAGAACATGTGGGGGAGATGACTACCATCCCCGCTCTGCTCTGCCCAGCATCTCCCAGTGAGACTCTCCCAGTCCTCCCAGTGTGGCCCTTGAGAAGGGCCATAATGTGCTCCTATCAGGTTTAATGGTCCCCACCGTGGACTCACTCCGAGATGGCATTAAAGGGAGGGGGTGGCTGGGGGGTGGCATGCTATATTGGACCACAAGCATATTGTCATTAACATTTTCCTGAACACTCCCCTGCTCGTGGCATAACCGCCGCCGAGAGAGCCATCATAATTGGCTCTGAAAACATGGCATAATTGCCTTCAGCTGGCGGTCGGTTCTTTAACAGTTGACATTGTTCTGGGAAGACGGCGACGACGAGGTGATTGGGTGATTTGAATACGCAGCTTGTTTCGCCATGGCGACCATAATTGAAATATGGTAACGGAAGATAATAATTGAAATGTGAACAGAAGATTACATTAAGAAGACCACCCGGATAATCACCTGACAGGGGAGTAATTGAGTCTACAATCTGCCACAGTGTCTCTCTGAGAGCAGAGGAGATATAAGGGAGGAGAGGAAGAGGGGAGGGATGAGGGGATGCGGGGCATCAGGAGGAGGGCTCTTGGCTCACTTTTTCAGAGTGGCACTGGAGTGCCAGCCTGGCATTCCTGGGCTCTCTCTATCCCCCCAGACTCTCAGACTCTCTCAGTCACTCGCTCCCTGCTTTGCTTTGAGTAATCCACTTCCCCTGAACGAGCTAACAGATGGCCATTCATCAGTCCTTCATTTTAGATTTTCATTCATATTCATATTTCTCTTTCATTGCGGGGGGGGGGGGGGGGTGAGCACCTCTCTGCTCCTCTCTAACAGACAAAGACTGGCTGTCTCTGAGAGTCAGCGATGATTCGGGGGTGATTGGGGGGCTGTTATGGCTCTTAAGTTCTTATTGTGGGAGGACTTACGACTGTGATATATAAATGGTGTTCTTTGAGTGACAGTTGGAGATGGAAAATGACCTGATCAGTCTCCAGTGTGTCAGTGTTTTGGTATTTTATCATAAGTCGTAGATATACCTTGTGTTGTTGTCGATGTTGTTGCCTTTCTGTTCCTTCCAATGAGATACAAAGAAGTGCATAGTTCCACAAGAGTTACAGTGCCACTAAGTGCCAGTATAGACATTTGAAACATCATTAGAAAGAGAGAGGGCAAACGGGAGGGGGAGAGAGGGAGAAAGAAAGAGAGTCGAGGGAAAGGTAGAAATAAGAGTGGCTATAATGAGAGGCTCATGCATCCAGCCTCCTGGTTGCACAGTAGAGCGTATCAGCCATGCTACTGTTCTTGCTAAGGTAAAACGGTGCAGGTGCCACTTTTCTTTAATCTGCTACTCCCCTCACTATTATCTCACATTTGGGCATAAACACGGAGACTGTGCAACCCGATAATATGCAATTAAAAACAAAGATCATTAAAAGTTATTGGTGTCTGCCTAATTACTATAACTTTCTCCTTATAATGAGTGTGCATGGGTATTGATTGGAAGCAAATCTCCCTTTCCTCTTGGAAAAAGCAGGTAGTTACTTTGTGTTAAATCATTAATATAGTAATGATTTTTCCAGAACACTCTCAATTAAGACCAGAGCAGAAAATGACCCAGGGGAGTTCAAGCTCATGCTTTTAAAAGTGTGATGTTCCAAATGTATCCTCCACACACTCTCACTGGAGAATATGGATAGGCCTACTCATGGACTAATATGGACTACTCATGTTTCTGAGTAATTTAGGGTAGGGTTTGTAAATGTGACTGACTGTGTGTGTTTATGCATGTGTGTTGTGTCTCACCAAGTGTGTTTGTGTGTGTGTGTGTCCCTCCAGATTTTTGATTCCCCCCCCCCCATCTGAGGGAGACCCCTCCTCCCCAAATGCTACAACAATTACATAATTTGTTAGTCTATTATCTCAACACCTGCAACACAAGTCTGTCTCAATTTCCCCTTGGTTCCTGTGATTTCCTCCACCCTTCTCTTTCTGTGGCACCTCTGTGGTGTGGACTCGGATCAGGCAGCTACTGCTTGTGTCACGGGGCCTTTGGGCCATGCCAGCCCTCCATGCATTGTGCTCAAGCCAAGTGGCAGTGCCAGTTCACACTCCTTTAGCGGTGAATTCTTGTCTCAACCTTCTCTTTTCTTCTTCATTTTGAATCCCCATCGTGACACCACACACACACACACACACTCGCACGCATAGACACACACACACATATGCATGTGTGGGCACAAACACACTTGCATGTACGCAGGCACACACGCACGCACGCACACCAGCTCCCTCCCTCTTTTCAACCCAACTCCTCATAATATTCACTTAGTGAGGACCAGCAGGGTTTCCAACAAAGACCTTTTGCCAGGGAGAGATTCGTTATAGTCTCCATAAATACAGTTTACAGCAGGTTCCTTTTGAAATGCTTGACATTTCCTCCCCACTCTTTAGATATACTCGCTGGGTGCAGTGCATCAACTTTGTTTTGAATTTATCGCACATAGGCCATTTTCACCCAGTTTAATGTCATCGCCTAAGTAACCTGGAGGTCTTAGGCAACAATGCAGAAACTGCAAATGTGTCAATGGAATGTGTAAAGCTTAGTATAAATCTACCCTGTCCTAATCCCAGGCTCCCATTCACAGGATGATTTTTCATATGCATATGAGCATTTTTTGGTGTATTACTTTCTCACACATTTTACAGCCGGGACAGATTGAAATGAGGTTCCCGAGGGGTCGAGGGAAGGGGAGCGGGTGAGGGTAGAGTAGAGGATGGTTGTGAGGGAGGGAGAGGGGTAAGAATAGGTTGGAGTGAATTTACACAACTCTTTCTGCAAGACTGCCTTTCAAATCCACCCGCGGAGCCACGCACTGCCTGTATTTTCTCAAATCCCACTTTTCAGTTCCACTTCTTCTACTGCTATTATCTAGACACGATCTAACCTGCGATCACTCCAAAAGATAAACGTTAGTAGTGTCATAAACCACAAATTAACACAGACAGGAAGCCTGCTGGCTCAGTCATGACTTTATTATACACATTGTTATGACCACATTTTTCTTAAAGGCACATACACATCTTAAAAAGGCACATACACTTAGCTAACAAAAACCACAAATAATACAACATCCCTATGACAACACCAGTCATGGTCAAATCTTACAGCAATGTAAGTGCTTGACTTGGGCAGGAGCTCACCAGAGCTGACTACCGTAAACTAACATTGTATTCTGCTTGATCTCCGGCACCTCTCAAAGAATTTGAACTAAAACGTATTGTGGGGCTCCTGCACCGAAAGTAAACCGTGCCGGCACCCAAAATGAGTACCAGCACTTATTTCAGGCAAAGTCAAGTACTGCTTCAATGGCATTTGTCCATGAACATTGGTTCAAGGAACGTACTGTTTCATGGAATAATCCTAAAAACGATCGTCAGCATTTGTTACTGTAATACTGTTACACCCATAGCTCCCAAGCAAAACTCTCATTTTCTCTGCACAATTTGTATGCGTATGCAGTGCGTGTACTGTGTGACCTGCACGTCAGTTCTCAGTGTGCCTCGTGGGTTGCATTGCACTGTGTCAGCGCATGACATCGCTTTACGACATTCTCAACACGTTTATATGAAAGAATTCCGAAGAGATGACAAAAGACAACATATGCACTTCGCCTCATGTTGACACGACCTTTAGTATGATCCAAGCTTATTTGATATATTTTCTTCTTCCCATCGTCCCTCCTCTCCGTAGACCCATGTGTTTCCCTCCCCGCTCCTCCCTGCCTCCACAGCCAAATCCCATCTTGTGGATGTCTCCTCCTGGAAGCCATGTCGCTAGCCGTTATTTATCGACCGCTGACAGGGCCATGAATCCCAGGCCAAAGCGAAACTCATATAGTTATCAAAAGCATACAATTCCTATCACTTTAGGTGTCAGAGCAGAGACAAGAAAATGAATCAGGTACTCATAAAGCCAGCGGCGTCGTAAGTCACGGCTGAGGGGGGCGAGCGGGACGGACGGGCACAGTGGTTCTCGGCCTAAGGCGAAGGAGTCTCTTGATTGAATAAGGGGAATTAGATATTTTTGCAAAAGCGGGAAATAACAGTGATCTATGCTCAGTGTCAGTGGGTTGAAGCTTGACGCTATTGTGCATCGTTTATTTATTTATTTCTCTGTGTCTTTTTAGCAGATCAATCTATCTCGCCGTCGTAGTGACACAGGACCGAAGGGAGAAGCGGAGATTCCTCCTCCGTCAGATGGTGGCGGCTGTAGACTGGCTGGCTGTGTTCTCTGACTTCTTGTAGCTTAATAGACTTATAGGAGTCTACTGTTAGACACCCCATCTTACCTGGTGGGCCAGGTGTATGGCTGGAAATAGGTGTTTTACACTAAAATGTTCCCAGACCTCCAGGATTATAGCTCACCCAGGCTATGCTCCTAAATGTAAGATGGCATGCTACATCAAATTAATTCATTGCTGAATTATTTATTTAATATACATATGGTAAAAACATGACCTCACCGTTTGTACTATCATCACATTTAGATGAAGACCAGTGTCTGTTTTCTTTCTTCAGATTTTCCCCCTTTAAAGACATGATTTTGGGACATTGTCTTTCGTCAGTTGGAGGTGTCTGCGGGACTGATGAGATCTGTGAACTCTGGGGAGTTGGGGTCAAGACCTCCCACCCCATCCATCATCCAGTGATAGACATGGGGAGCAGGCCAGTGACAGGCCTGGACTGGTGGCTGGGGCTTGTGGCTTGGCTGGGACTGGGGGTAGATCTGAGTCCGGGGGTCGAGGGTGACAGGGCGGACAGGTCTACCATGTGGGGGGACAAAATTGAGATCACATCCTCATCGTTGAAGTCATCTATCATCTCTTGAGCGTATCTAGTGGGATTTTTGACCACCCAAACAAACGCATCTGTTAAGACTTTGTAAAATAAACTCAGCAAAAAAAGAAACCTCTCACTGTCAACTGTGTTTATTTTCAGCAAACTTAACATGTGTAAATATTTGTACGAACATAACAAGATTCAACAACTGAGACATAAACTGAACAAATTCCACAGACATGTGAAATTTAATAATGTGTCCCTGAACAAAGGGGGGGGGGGGGGGGGGGCAAAATCAAAGTAACAGTCTGTATCTGGTGTGGCCACCAGCTGCATTATTAAGTACTATAGTGCATCTCCTCCTCAAGGACTGCACCAGACTTGCCAGTTCTTGCTGTGAGATGTTACCCCACTCTTCCACCAAGGCACCTGCAAGTTCCAAGACATTTCTGGGGGGAATGGCCCTAGACCTCATCCTCCGATCCAACAGGTCCCAGACGTGCTCAACGGGATTGAGATCTGGGCTCTTCGCTGACCATGGCACAACACTGACATTCCTGTCTTGCAGGAAATCACGCACAGAACGAGCAGTATGGCTGGTGGCATTGTCATGCTGGAGGGTCATGTCAGGATGAGCCTGCAGGAAGGGTACCACATGAGGGAGGAGGATGTCTTCCCTGTAATGCACAGCGTTGAGATTGCCTGTAATGACAACAAGCTCAGTCCGAAGATGCTGTGACACACCGCCCCATGACGGACCTTCCACCTCCAAATCGATCCCGCTCCAGAGTACAGGCCTCGGTGTAACGCTCATTCCTTTGACGATAAACACGAATCCGACCATCACCCCTGGTGAGACAAAACCACAACTCGTCAGTGAAGAGCACCTTTTGCCAGTTCTGTCTGGTCCAGCAATGGGGGTTTGTGCCCATAGGCGACGTTGTTGCCGGTGATGTCTGGTGAGGACCTGGATAGATTGTGCGTTCCTGGTGTTACACGGGCAGTTGTTGTTGCCATCCTGTACCTGTCCCGCAGGTGTGATGTTCAGATGTACCGATCCTGTGCAGGTGTTGTTACACGTGGTCTGCCACTGTGAGGACAATCAGCTGTCCGTACTGTCTCCCTGTAGCGCTGTCTTAGGCGTCTCACAGTACGGATATAGCAATTTATTGCCCTGGCCACATCTGCAGTCCTCATGCCTCCTTGCAGCATGCCTAAGGCCCATTCACGCAGATGAGCAGGGACCCTGGGCATCTTTCTTTTGTTTTTTTTCCAGAGTCAGTAGAAAGGCCTCTTTAGTGTCCTAAGTTTTCATAACTGTGACCTTAATTGCCTACCATCTGTAAGCTGTTAGTCTTACAGGTGCATGTTCATTAATTGTTTATGGTTCATTGAACAAAAATGGGAAACAGTGTTTAAACCCTTTACAATGAAGATCAGTGAAGTTATTTGGATTTTTATGAATTATCTTTGAAAGACAGGTTCCTGAAAAGGGGTCATTGCTTTTTTTGCTGAGTTAAATTGGTATTTGATTTTGATTTGATTTGACTTTGTAAATGAGCGTCTGTGTCACGATCGTCAAAGGGTGTGAAAAGAATCAGACGCAGAGAGAGAGCCGCTTGGGAAAAAGTATTCCTTTTACTGCTTAACAAAATATGAAGCCCGAACATACAGGGCGCAGAAAAACACTTGCAACAACCCAACATACAACGCACGTAACAAAAAACAATCCCGCACAAAACAAGGGCGGGTCAAACTCCTAAATATAGGGAAGCTCATTACGTAACAAAAAAAACCACAGGTGCAAATAATCAGAAAACACAAACAGACAAACGAAAAAGGGATCGGTGGCGGCTAGTAGGACGGTGACGACGACCGCCGAGCACCGCCCAAACAGGCAGGGGAGCCAACTTCGGCGGAAGTCGTGACAGTCTGCCCAATTAACTAAATGCAAAAGCTGACAACTAAACCCACCGCGTTTTAGGTCATAGACATACCTATAATATTATGCTTTTGCATTACAGCTGTTTACTGTATTGTCCTAGATTGACTCTAAGGCAAATATACCCGCTCTGTTGCTTCAGTCGATCCAATATTAATGATGAATCTGGTCATCGCGACTAGTGTCACTCCCTGTTCTTGTAATGCACTTGTAATGAGTCTCTCTGGACCCCTTATTCCTCAAACCATTGAAAAAGTGTTCAACGCTTCAGACAAGTCATTCATCTCTACAGTTGGGGAGTTGGCCAAGTTCTCTTTGTGTGTTTGGTTATTTTTCTGGTCTCATTTCTTCTCTGTGTTGATTCTGAGAGACCCCGCTGTCTTTCGGAGAGGAAGGTATGAGAGCAAGCTGTGTGGACAATAGGATCCAAATCTCTGTTTGACACGGCAGCGTTGAGTGACACGCATGCACAAACACAGACACACACCGACAAACACACGCAGATCCCCTCCCCTCCCCTCCCCTCACACACACACACACACACACACACACACACACACACACACACACACACACACACACACACACACACACACACACACACACACACACACACACACACACACACACACACACACACACACACAGTACGTGTGAAATGGGTTCAGTGACACTTGACCTGTGCCATCCAAGCTTCTTTCAACACATCAGCCATATCTATGTGCATGACTGTGTGATCGTAGACTTTCCTCTGTCTGACCTAAATGTGCTACTGTCTAGACACTTCTCACACAGTGTTTACTGCATACATTGTGCACCTCTGTCAAAACGTTCCTTTTTAAGGAAGTTCCACAAGACTCGTTCCCTCCCCTGTCAGACAGAGAGTAGCTTGCTGTGAGTTGTTTGGCATGGTGAAATAATGAAATGACATGGGTTAAAGAGTGAGGTAGCTCATAGTGTCTTAATGAGGGCTTCAGATTGATTCCTTACTGTTGTTTTTGATCATGTTGTTGTTGTTGTTGTTGTTGTTGTGTGCCGTGTACAGTTCAATTTCAGGATACTGACTCACAAGTACAGGATCATGTAAATAGGATGGTGATAAGATCTTAATACTCTGGTTAACCCCATCTGTAACTACAGCAAAACCCCTCCGTTGAGGTAACATGGTGAATGGAGATTGACATAGAAATGCTGTAATCCTCCGCAAGATTTGCTCTCTGATTCAAATTCATGTTTTTCTTTGAGGAGAGAGGTCAAATTTAGTCGTAATGACAGAGTATTTACAGCAAGTGTTGGGTAAGTATGACAGATATGTCCATGTCGGTGTGGTTGTGCGTGCGCACGTGTGCATTCACGCGTATGCGTGCACGTGCGTGTCTGAGCCACCGTTGTTTTCAGAGGACACGTGAAGCTGTGAAACTCGGTGAAACAAGCTGCCCTTGCTTTTTTTCTGCTGTCCTGCCGGGGCCTCAGTGGGATGGGCAGTTTATGAGATGACAGGACATGCCAACAAATTGCATCACTTCTGCCTCTGTGGCCGAGGACAATGGCCCACCATATGCCGATGTGGGGAAATGAATGGGGCTCATTTGTGCTGGCACCACAAGCCCCCAGTCCCCTCACCCCCTCGCCCCTGCCTGGGCCGTTTGTCCCCTAGCCCCCTCACCCGGCGCTGGGCTCCACTATGGAACACAGGCCGACACAGACAGACGAGGCCAGCCTCTGACATAGAACACAACACAACATCAAAAGGAGAGAATCACTCATTTATTACATGAATATATACACTACCGTTCAAAAGTTTGGGGTCACTTAGAAATGTCCTAGTTTTTGTCGATTAAAATAACGTAACAATGATCCGAAATACAGTGTAGACATTGTTAATGTTGTAAATGACTTTTGTAGCTGGCAACTGCAGATTTTTAATAGAATATCTACATAGGTGTACAGAGGCCCATTATCAGCAACCATCACGCCTGTGTTCCAATGGCACGTTGTGTTAGCTAATCCAAGTTTATCATTTTATAAGGCTAATTGATCATTAGAAAACCTTTAGACTAGTTGAGTATCTGGAGCATCAGCATTTGTGGGTTTAATTACAGTCTCAAAATGTCCAGAAACAAAGTACTTTCTTCTGAAACTCATCAGTCTATTCTTGTTCTGAGAAATGAAGGCTATTCCATGTGAGAAATTGCCAAGAAACTGAAGATCTCGTAGAACGCTGTGTACTACTCCCTTCACAGAACAGTGCAAACTGGCTCTAACCAGAATAGAAAAAGGAGTGGGAGGCCCCAGTGCACAACTGAGAAAGAGAACAAGTACATTAGAGTGTCTAGTTTGAGAAACAGATGCCTCACAAGTCCTCAACTAGCAGCTTCATTAAATAGTACCCGCAAAACCCTCAACGTCAACAGTGAAGAAGCGACTACAGGATGCTGGCCTTCTGGGCATAGTTCCTCTGTCCAGTGTCTGCGTTCTTTTGCCCATCTTAATCTTTTCTTTTTATTGGCCAGTCTGAGATATGGCTTTTTCTTTGTATCTCTGCCTAGAATGCCAGCATCCCAATGCCTACACTGTATTTGTGATCAATTTGATGTTATTTTAAATGGACAAAATCATTGCTTTTTTTTTCAAAAACAAGGACATTTCTAAGTGACAGACACCCTGGTTCGAATCCAAGCTGTATCACAACTGGCCGTGATTGGGAGTCCCATAGGGCGGCGCACAATTGGCCTAGCGTCGTCCAGGTTTGGCCGGTGTAGGCTGTCATTGTAAATAAGAATTTTTACACACACATACAATAAATATGCACACATATAATATATGATGGTATAAATCTTTACAAATATCTGTGTTTGTCTCAGCATTGGTTGTTTACATGTGTGTATGCCAGATGTGTCTGTTTCTGCGTGTGTGATTTTTGTTGTGTGTATGCGTGTGAGGAATATGAGTGTGTGCAGGCCTGGGATGATAGCAGATGATTAAGGAGCGGCTGCTCTGTTGACATGAGATACTAATGAGGATGAAATGAGAAGGTCAGGGCTCATCTCCAGGAGAGGGACACCCCCGCCCCTCGCTACCCCCTCTCTCGCCCCCCTAGCCCGCCCCCCTCCTCAGAACGGCCAGCTAATCTCCCTCTTAATCGACACTGCCACCACGGCACACAAAAACACACACTCACATATACACACATACATAAACACAAACACAAGCGAAACTGACCAGCAGCACTCTGCATCTACATAATGGTGGTAATTAGCCAGCAGCACAACAAGACCAGCTCAGAGTTATGACTAGCACCTCTCTTTGGGCCCATTCTAGTTCTGACCAGATTGGACCAGTCTGTCAATCTGTGTTCTACCCCACACACAACATGTTGTTGACCAGATTACACTAAGCATTGCACATCAGAAAATGTTGAGACTATTATTATATAATTTATTCTGGGGTGGAGGTAACAAGCTAAAGGAGAGGAGAGGAGAGGAGAGGAGAGGTGATAAGAGGAGAGGATGGGGGGAGAGGAGAGGATGGGGGGAGAGGAGAGGATGGGGGGAGAGGAGAGGAGAGGAGAGGAGAGGAGAGGAGAGGAGAGGAGAGGAGAGGAGAGGAGAAGATGGGGGGAGAGGATGGGGGGAGAGGAGAGGAGAGTGTGATGGAGCCAGAATGTAGACGTCATGTCTCCCCTCATGTGAGGGCTCTAGTGTTATTAATGGACATATCAGGGTCTCTATCAGCACAGTGAACTGCTGACCCCACAGGAAGAAGGAATTGCTCAGCCAGCTGCACGCCAAAAGAGAGAGAGAGAGAGCAAAAGGCCACGTAAAAAGTTGGGCGTGTGAAGTGTGGTGAAGTGTTGGATGGAGGTCTCATACCCCTGACCCCTGCGTTTTTAAAGAGCGGCGCTTCACCTCGTTAATCAGACAGCGATGCGTATCACCGCCACCATCACCCTCCGTGTGTCCCCCTCACACTTGTCATTTTTCACAGTCACTCATGGGGAGATAAGGATCCCCAGGTGACAGGCTGGCTCAACAGGGGAAATGTGCAGTGAGGGATGATTGTGTGTGCCCGGGCAGGGGAATCTAGTGTGTGTGGAGAGCGAGAGAGCGAGAGAGCGAATTGGAGGGACATGGCCATGGTCTGTGTCTCGGTTTCCAACTTTAAATCAATGGCCACCCACATCCACAGTTGGATTACAAAATATGACTTACAGGATGAGAATCACTCCACCAATCATCAACCTGATAAGGGATATTTAGGTAGCAAAACGTCAAGTTCATGAGACAACTAATGGACACTGAGAGGAAACACTTTTTGAAGGGAAAAGAAACAGACTGGGGGAGAGAAAAAATGAAGAGAGAGAGAGACAGAGAGAGAGTTTAGAGAAAGGAGAGAGCGAAATAGACCCAGCTAACACATAACGTTCTGAGTACCATATGTTTCTTAGAGCATGGTTGTATTTTTCATACAACCTTCCAACACACTTCTGGGAATGGTAGGAGGATAGTTGCTTGGCTTTGGAACATTCTCAGTACATTTAAGGTATTTCATTACATTTAAGGTAGTTCAAACATGGTAACATTTCATTTCAATTGTGGTAATGTTCTAGGAACATCTGGTTTGACAATGGGAATGTTCTGAAATAGTTTAGAGAACAATAAGAAACAACGTTATTCTGCGGGAATTTCAGTACGTCAGCATAACGTTTCCTGCAGGTTTAATCAGGACAGTCTTAAACAAATCTACTTTGAAACCAAAGTTTACACCTCACACACACGGTTATGGGCTTAAATAAGACAACTGTACCATGTCAGATATAGATTTGGAATGTATTCCATTTTGAATTTGAAACCCAGTATTACACCTTATATACAGTACATCACAGGACACTGAATTATAGCAAAACTGTTTGACATAAACTCCAGAGTTCTGTCAGTTTTCTTTATTCATTTTGAAATTATGAAAAATATGAATAACATTCCACGCTGAGGCCAAAGAGGGCACTTTTGGTAATTGACTGCAGGAAAGGGCTACAAACATATACAGTGCATTCTGAAAAATTTCAGACCCCTTGACTTTTTCCACATTGTATTACGTGACAGCCTTATTCTAAAATTTATTAAATTGTATTTTTTCCTCGTCAATCTACACACAATACCCAATAATGACAAAGCAATATGAGGTTTTTAGACATTTTTGCAAATTTATTTAAAAAAAAGTGAAACTGAAATTTACATAAGTATTCAGACTGTTTAGTCAGTACTTTGTTGAAGCACCTTTGGCAGCAATTACAGATTTGAGTCTTCTTGGGAATGACGCTACAAGCTTGGCACACCTGCATTTGGGGAATTTCTCAAATTCTTCTCTGCAGACTCTCAAGCTCCGTCAAGTTGGATGGGGAGTGTCGCTGTTAAGCTATTTTCAGGTGTCTCCACAGATGTTTGATCGGGTTCAAGTCCGGGCTCTGGCTGGGCCACTCAAGGACATTCGGAGACTTGTCCCGAAGCCACTCCTGTTGGAAGGTGAACCTTCGCCAGTCTGAGGTCCTGAGTGCTCTGGAGCAGGTTTTCATCAAGGATATCTCTGTACCTTGCTCTGTTCATCTTTCCCTAGATCCTGACTAGTCTCCCAGTCCCTGCCTCTGAAAAACATCCCCACAGCATGATGCTGCCACCACCGTGCTTCACCGTAGGGATGGTGCCAGGTTTCTTCCAGACGTGACGCTTGGCAATTAGGCCAAAGAGTTCAATCTTGGTTTCATCAGACCAGAGAATCTTGTTTCTCATAGTCTGAGACTCTAAGTGCCTTTGGGCAAACTCCAAGCGGGCTGTCATGTAAGTTTTACTGAAGAGTGGCTTCCGTCTGGCCACTCAACCATAAAGACCTGATTGGTGGAATGCTGTAGATATGGTTGTCCTTCTGGAAGTTTCTCCCATCTCCACAGAGGAACTCTGGTGCTCTGTCAGAGTGAACGTCGGGTTCTTGGTCACCTCCCCGACCAAAGCCTTTCTCCCCAGATTGCTCAGTTTGGCCAAGCAGCCAGCTCTAGGAAGAGTATTGCTGGTTCCAAACTTCTTCCATTTAAGAATGATGGAGGCCACTGTGTTCTTGGGGACCTTCAATGCTGCCGAACTGTTGTGGTACCCTTCCCCAGATCTGTGCCTCTACACAATCCTGTCTCGGAGCTCTACGGACAATTCCTTCAACCTCATGACTTGGTATTTGCATTGATATGTACTGTCAACTGTTGGACCTTACAGGTGTGTGCCTATCCAAATCATGTCCAATCATTTGAATTTACTACAGGTGGATTACAGGTAGAAACATCTCAAGGACGCTCAATGGAAACAGGATGCACCTGAGCTCAATTTCGAGTCTTAGCAAAAGTCTAAATACTTACAGTACCAGTCAAAGGTTTGGACACACTCATTCAAGGATTTTTCTTAATTTTGACTATTTTCTATATTGTAGAATAATAGTGAAGACGTCAAAACTATGAAATAACACGTATGGAATCATGTAGTAAGCAAAAAAATAAAAACAATGTTAGATTCTTCAAAGTAGCCACCCTTTGCCTTGATGACAGCTTTGCACACTCTTGGCATTCTCTCAACTAGCTTCACCTGGAATGCTTTACCAACAGTCTTGAAGGAGTTCCCACATATCCTGAGCACTTGCTGGCTGCTTTTCCTACACTCTGTTGTCCAACTCATCCCAAACCATCTCAACTGAATTGAGGTCAGGTGATTGTGGATGCCAGGTCATCTGATGCAGCAGCCATCACTCTTCTTCGTGGTCAAATAGCCCTTACACAGCCTGGAGGTGTGTTGGGTCATTGTCCTGTTTAAAAACAAATTATAGTCCCACTAAGCACAAACCAGATGGGATGGAGTATCCCTGCAGAATGCTGTGGTAGCCATGCTGGTTAAGTGTGCCTTGAATTCTAAATAAATCACAACAGTGTCACCAGCAAAGCACCCCCACACCATAAAACCTCTTCCTCCATGCTTCACGGTGGGAACCACACATGTGGAGATCATCCGTTCACCTACTGTACTCTGCGTCTCACAAAGACACGGCGGTTGGAACCAAAAATCAGACCAAAGGACAGACTTCCACCGGTCTAATGTCCATTGCTTTTGTTTCTTGGCCCAAGAAAGTCTCTTCTTCTTTTTGGTCTCCTTGAGTAGTGATTTCTTTGCAGCAATTCGACCATGAAGGCCTGATTCACTTAGTCTCCTCTGAACAGATGTTGAGATGTGTCTGTTACTTGAGCTCTGTTAATCATTTATTTGGCCTGGTAACACTATCCTCTTTAGCAGAGGTAACTCTGCGTCTATCTTTCCTATGGCGGTCCTCATGAGAGCTAGTTTCATCATAGCGCTTGATTGTTTTATTTTATTATATTTTTTAAATGCATTTTGTTACCCCTTTTTCTCCCCAATTTTGTGGTATCCAATTGCTAGTTACAGTCTTGTCTCATCGCTGCAACTCCCGTATCGACGCGGGAGAGGCGAAGGTTTAGAGCTGTGCGTCCTCCGAAACATGACCCAGCCAAGCCGCACTGCTTCTTGACACAATGCCGCTTAACCTGGAAGCCAGCCGCACCAATGTGTCGGAGGAAACACCGTACACCTGGCGAACGTGTCAGCGTGCACTGCGCCCGGCCCGCCACAGGAGTCACTAGAGCGCAATGGGACAAGGACATCCCGGACGACGCTGGGCCAAATGTGCGCCGCACCCATTGGTCTCCCCGCTGTGGCCGGCTGCGACAGAGCCTGGACGCGAACCAGGATCTCTAGTGGCACAGCTAGCACTGCGATGCTGTGCCTTAGACCACCGCGCAACTCGGGAGGCCCCACTTGATGGTTTTTGCGACTGAACTTGAAGAAACTAAAAGGTCTTGAAACCAAAAACAACCAACGTTCCCACAACGTCCAAGGAACCAAATCTGCTAGCTGGGGAGAGAGAGAGAGAGACAGAGAGAAAGAAAGAGAGAGAGAAATGAGCCTGCCAGTGGTTAATTGAGCATACAGATTCCTAATGTGTCAGGAGGTGGCCTCACAGATGAGGGATGGTACCTTTTCAGGATGCATCTTCCTTTGTTTCCTCTTTGAGACTAATGAAGTCGGCCTTCCATACACATGAGCTGGACACTGACACACCAGAGTTCTCTCTCTCTCTCTCTCTCTCTCTCTCTCTCTCTCTCTCTCTCTCTCCCTCTCCCCATTCACAAAGTATATAACAGTCATTCATCCGAATGTTTACATACATGCACACACACACACACACACACACACACACACACACACACACACACACACACACACACACACACACACACACACACACACACACACACACACACACACACAAACACACACACACAAACCCTGTTGAGTTATGAACTAGACCCATGTGATGAACTCACACTCTGCAGGGCTCAACGTTAGAGCATATTCATTATCAAAGCAGACCTGTTTATTTTTACTGTCTCTCCAAACAGCACGCATCCATTATCCCAAAGATTTTGTCTCTCTTTTTTTTCTCCTTGATGCCTTAGGGTCAATCCCTAATGAGCTTAGCACAGAGGAAGCATGGAAGCTATTACTGAGGGTGTTTGAACAAGGGGGTGATATTGTACCTTATGATTACACCCATATATATATTTATATATATATACACACAGTTGAAGAGACGTACACCTGAAGTCGGAAGTTTACATGCACGTATGTTGGAGTCATTAAAACTCGTTTTTCAACCACTCCACAAATTTCTTGTTGACAAACTATAGTTTTGGCAAGTCGGTTAGGACATCTACTTTGTGCATTACTCAAGTAGGTTTTTCCAACAATTGTTTGAGACATATCATTTCACTTATGATTCACTGTATCACAATTCCAGTGGGTCAGAAGTTTACATACACTAAGTTGACTGTGCCTTTAAACAGCTTGGAAATTTCCAGAAAATGATTTCATGGCTTTAGAAGCTTCTGATAGGCTAATTGACATAATTTGAGTCAATAGGAGGTGTACCTGTGGATTTATTTAAAGGCCTACCGTCAAACTCAGTGCCTCTTTGCTTGACATCAAGGGAAAATCTAAATAATTCAGCCAAATACCTCAGATATCTTTTTTTTTACTCCACAAGTCTGGTTCATCCTTGGGAGCAATTTCCAAATGCCTGAAGGTACCACGTTCATATGTACAAACAATAGTAAGCAAGTATAAACACCATGGGACCACGCAGCTGTCATACCGCTCAGAAAGGAGACGCGTTCTGTCTCCTAGAGATGAACGTACTTTGGTGCGAAAAGTGGAAATCAATCCCAGAACAGCAAAGGACCTTGTGAAGATGCTGGAGGAAACAGGTACAAAAGTATCTATATCCACAGTAAAACAAGTCCTATATCGACATAACCTGAAAGGCCACTCAGCAAGGAAGAAGCCACTGCTCCAAAACCGCCATAAAAATAGCCAGACTACGGTTTGCAACTGCACATGGGGACAAAGATCGTATTTTTTGGAGAAATGTCCTCTGGTCTGATGAAACAAAAATAGAACTGTTTGGCCATAATGACCATCGTTATGTTTGAAGGAAAAGGGAGCGTTGCAAGCCGAAGAACACCCTCCCAAACGTGAAGCACAGGGGTGGCAGCATCATGTTGTGGGGGTGCTTTGCTGCAGGAGGGACTGGTGCACTTCACGAAATAGATGGCATCATGAGGGACGAAAATTATGTGGCTATATTGAAGCAACATCTCAAGACATCAGTCAGGAAGTTAAAGCTTGGTCGCAAATAGGTCTTCCAAATGGACAATGACCCCAAGCATACTTCCAAAGTTGTGGCAAAAGGGCTTAAGGATATATATGTATATATACACGTCTAGACAGAGAGAAAGGTGGCAACGTTGTGTACCAGTCTGTGTCCGCCACTATGTGGGGCTGGGTAAGTTTTGGGTAAGGTGAGAGCAGGGCCTGTGGATGACAAACACATTGATGATGATCTGATATAACACTTATTTTCCTTGTCTTGCTCTCGCTAGCTAGTGAGAGCACTTTGCTTTCTTTTTGTTGTTGTTCGCTATCTCTCTCCACAGGCTGGACTAGTGTGTCTGGCCAACCAAACTTGTTCAAGGTGCTCCGTGACCATATGTTTGCTCATTGGGGAGGGGAGCGGGAAAGGCTAGTCTGGTGTGACCTTCACTCAGGTTGAGCACTGAATACTCCAGGCTCTGCTTGGTTGGGTTCATGCCAGGTGAGCACAGCCTTGGAAAGAACCACACAACGCTGACAAAAACAACTACTGTTGGTCTCACAATGACAGCTAGAATAGTTTAATTGGATCCCACTACATGGCCAAGCTGCAAAGTAAAATAATATCTATTGTATTTTCAGATGTGCCATTTGGCCAAATGGTGACAAACATAAAAATGTATGCGTTTCCTTTCTCTCTGCATTCAAGTGGAATTGTGTTGAAACACACAAAGCAAGCATATTGCAATATAGAAATGAACGTTAAAATGATCATTACGTTGAGACAATTGATGGGGAATCATTCCTGTAATTTGGTCAACGTTGTCTTGCAGCCACCAGTCAAGCAGTGCAGAATATGACATTTCGACATTTTGAGAAGAAGATTTGAAACAAAAACCATCTCTTTAGATCATCCAGCCCACCACTAATGACAAATTGTTGTATTGGCCAATGGCAGTCACTGACGTCTCACTGAAAAAGCCAATCCCTTCATTGGCTTCAACACTTCATGTTTCATATCTTGGTTTCACATGGAACTCAAGCTTATAGCAATACAATACAGTAGTATCTCTTTGTGTCCCATTGAATTCAGCAGTATATGTACAATATTGGATGATCATATGATTAATACAAGTTGATGTATACAAAAATAATACATTTTGACAAATTTTATTTTATAAAAAGTACATTTCAGTGGGTAATTCTAAAGGGGGGAAAAAGTGCTTTCTTTTCGTCCTACCCCACCAACCTTATTTCCTTGGGAAGAATACATATTTCTGCTTGAGAACACCCTTTAAACTATGAAATGACTGCAGTCACTGACACACATACCGCCCTGCCACACACACACACACACACACACACACACACACACACACACACACACACACACACACACACACACACACACACACACACACACACACACACACACACACACACACACACACACACACACACACGGAACAATGCACATGAACATGCAAGGATTCACACACACACACACACACGCGCTCCCCGTATTTTGGATGTATAGATGGAAGGGGGAGGCAGGGGGGACTGAAAAATATAATCTCTTGAAAAGAATGAGGCCCTCTGGGATTTTCTCAAAGTGGCCCCTCTGTGCGGTGGGGGCCGGTGGGGGTGCGGGGGCCTAAAACATGGGCACTCCACACTGTAACCTTAGCCAGCGGGGGAGCAATCTGTCAAATAATTAGCCGTTGCCCAGGACAAAGGTTTTATTTGCAGGAATTTCATAGAAGCCAGGGTTGAATAATATGTCTCTGTATTGTGCAGGGCCATGGGAACATCATCTCTTGCTGGTGGGGATATAAAAGACAGCCAACTGATAATGAGAAAAGGGTTTGGTAATTCAATTCCTCAAGCATTTGTTTCTATAATTCCTTCTCTCTTTCTGTCCTCCGCTCTCTTGTCTCTTCACTCTTTTATATCTAGCTAATTAAAGAACATCATTTTGACAAAGACATGCCGGTGTCCCTGGGAGGAAAATGTCTTGCATTCTTAGGTTACCACAACATTACCAAACAGCAAGATATTAATAAGTTTGAGAGATTTTGTTATTTTGAATGTTTTATTGACAACACAATGTATCAACACAATACATATTATTTTTGTAAAATAGTGAAAGAAAAAAAAGCAATTGATATGGCAAATATGTTTGCATATTTACTGGCTGAGTTCATAACGTTATATTTAGAAGATATTTGAGGCAAATATTTGAGAGATAAATTATTTGAACAAGTGATAAAGTTACTGAACAGATACTGTTCTCATATAAACCAGAAAAGGGTTGCCATGGTGCCAGAATGAATTTACAGTGTATAGTTTCTTCATTGGTTGATAGAGGTTAAAACCCAGCTAGGTAGCAGCTTCATGCTCTCCACTCCCCTGCATTGCCTGGGGGAATAAATAACAGAGACATCTCCTGTGGGGGTTGGTTTGGACTCTTTTTACCAGTTCCCTATTGTATTTAGAAGCAGGCAGAGTCATAACTGTCTCTGCTTCATATTTTCACTTCTCTTTCCCTGCTTTCTGAAAACATATGTAAACATACAAAGTCCACTGTACAAATGTCAGTGTGACATTTTCAAATGTTCCAGTTCATGGTTCCATGTCTTACTAACAACAACTGAGTTTTAGAGAGAAGATACCAACCTCATAGATAATGTAAGTGACCGAGTGTTTCCAATGTCTGAACAATGTCCAGTCTCTCTGGTGCCCTACACTTTCTCTCTGTCTGCTGACCTCTGACCCTTAGGGGCGTCCAAGCAGGAAGTGGATAGTGTTAAAAGGGATTGATTGGTTTTGTGGTCTATAGATGATTGTTTATATCATTCCATACGGGAGGGTTGACCTTTAGTGACCCCTCTGTGAGCCAATCGGCTGAGCGCTCAGACCTGTGTCCATTTGCGACTGCTAATTACTGTTAAGGGCCCTGGTTTCGGGTCCTAAAATGGGCCCCTGCGCTGCTTTGATGACAGAGAAATACAGCAGGGATACACTCCTCTGATCTTCCTGTGTACCGTTTCTTACTACCCCCTGAACGTCAAGCACATTAAGCTTAATCTAGCGGCAAATTCTTCTCAATTATTTGTATGTTGTTGTAATGTGAGTTAGTACAGCTGTGTACGCTCGAGTCAGTGTGTGAAGCGTGTGTGTTTTTGTCCTGGCTGCATCTACATTTTACAACTACTGCCACAGTGCGTCTAACGTGTGTTCTTGTATGTGGTGTGAGTTTGTACATCCTCTAACACATTCCAATGCTCGCTTCTAAGTCAAATAATTGGATTATGCATCCTGTGATCTCCCTAATTATAAATGGAACCAAGCTTACACTTTTCCAGTCATTATTTTATGTTTTGTTCCCCTCTAATAAGAAGGTGCGGTGAAGCACAACAAAATGCTATGACTCTATTTCCTGCTCTTTGCCTCACAGCTATGTGTAGATGAAGAACGCCTACACTCTCCCAATATCATCACCCCCCCCCCCCCCCCCCTCATTAAACATTAGAGTGCCAAATAGACACGCACATGACACGCACATGTGCGCGCAAATATAAACATGCACACATGCGCACGCACAAAACCATACAGAAAAACATTCACACACATGTCCGAAATGACACTGGCACGTAAGCACAAATTAACAGCATAAACTTGTTTAAATGTTCCGACCAAACTGCAAATACCCCAATATTTATGAAGCGTTTGTTTCATACTTACTGTAAAATACTCACACAATCACACAAATAAATCACAGCATAGGTTCCATTCACACAAACGACAGTCAATCACACTCGCAATGCTGCTGATGTATCGTTGTGTCCAGGCCCCACATCCTCTCATCCCCTCAGTAACACTCATCTCCCCTCCACCAGTCCTCCACCCAACTCCAGGGAACACAGTACATCTGACAGTATTTCATGTTGGATTTCGGAATAAGTGAGAGGATTTCAGTTCAAGCTCCGAGCTTAGCATGGGGTGCGGTGGTGCAGGGAGAACCGTTCGCTGCGTAAAGCTCACTGCTTACGTGACGTGGGGATTTTTTTTCTCTCCCCTCTCTCACCCTCTTTTCTGGGTTTTGTTGATTTAGCTGTGAGTGGCTGCCTGACACAACATTGGCTAACTCCTCAAGGAGCTAAATAAAGCTAACCCCTTGCATAGTTATTCTATCACAGGGCTCTGGGGGAGCAGAAAAAGGGATGTATTTTGATTGACCAAACCCGGGGGCTTCAGTAATACTATAACCACAGGAAACTGGAGACGGAAAGAAAGAAAGAGAGAGAGGGAGGGAGGGAGGGGTGAGAGAGAAAGAGACATTTGTAAATTAGAGGCATGCTGTATTTCCTAAATTGATGAATTGAATTAACAGTCAAATATATATATTTTTTTCACCTAACAGACCCTGTGCCAGTTGTTTCATGAGGCTCTTCAACCCTTCATCAGAGGCAAGGTGTTTTCTAAGAAGTAGAACATCTAACTCGTTGTAGTTCCCCTGCCTATGGACTCAGTTTGGCACTTGATCAACAGGACAACGCTGTGTTACTTCGGTTGAGGTCATGCTCACAAACTCCCCCGATGAGCAGAGTGTAATTAGCAGTGCGCCGTAGTGGACACATAGACCTGTAGCGGCAGCATACATGTCACAGAGACACTAATGACAGGTGAAGGCATGGTGCATGTGGCCCTTTCCACGGCTTCCACACCCACAACACAGGTTAACCCGGGAAATCAAGAAAGAAAGGAATAACATGGGGAGCACCTGAGAGGAATCCTGAGTGGCCAGTTCCTGGTCGAAAAAGATGGATTGCCTGAATTCTCCACCAATCACAAAACAACACATTGGCTGCAGCATTGATTGATGAAGTATTTAAGTCGTCAATCTCACATCACCCGCTTTTCTCCTCTCTTTTTTCTCTCTCCAACCGGTTGCAGAAAAGGCATGCAGTGTCTGCAGCTCGGATGAGACCTGACTGGTGCAAAGTATCACCGCTTTTCACCTTTCGATTTCGTCTCAAATGCGCTGAATGTTTTGGTTGTGTGTGTGCGAACAATCAAAAGGTAGGCAAGAGATCATCCCCTTTTCATTCATAACGTACACAATACATACATCATGTTACACATATTACATAGTAATTCTCTGTACATGAAATGACTAGAGAAGTACAACATGTCCTGTCCTCTAGGAGCGAGATGATGAGAGGATTGTGGATTTCTAGGAATAGGATTAGCTGTGTTGGGTTCAACCTAAAGGTGTAACGGGGTTCGTCCTCTTCGTCTGAAGAGGAGTAGCAAGGATTGGACCAATACGCTGCGTGGTAAGTCCATATTCAATTTAATAACTGGACACTAAGAATACAAAAATAACACCGTGAATGAGACAAAACGAAAACGAAACAGTCCCGTATGGTGAAAACACAGACACAGGAAAACAACCACCCACCAAACACAAAGGAAAACAGGCTACCTAAATATGGCTGGGAACCATACTAGGCCAAACACATAGAAATATAACCATAGAACAAAACACAGAAAAACAACATAGAATGCCCACCCCAACTCACGCTCTGACCAAACTAAAATAAAGACATAAAAAAGGAACTAAGGTCAGAACGTGACAAAGGTCTAAAGCTGAGAGGGAGAGAACTAGACCTGAGCCCAGGTGCATACAGATACAGATTGTAGTAACCCCTCCCATGTACATCGCCAACTCCATAGCTCTCAGCCAGGCAAAAGGCATTCTAACAGGCATCACTGAAGACAACTCACGGCAGTGCTATTGATTACAAATCATGATTAACAATAGTAGTATTGATACAAATGGAACATTAGCCCGCACCTCTGACCCTTGTCCGGGACCTTTTTTTGTACGCTATGATGTATTCAATATCAGAATCATGCTTGAGTAAACTTGCTGGGGGGAAATCTATGGGATGTTATTCATAATAATAAGGGAAAGATCCCACCGGCAGCCATACTGGTAACAGTGCATGAGACGATGCACTTAGAATGTCAACAGAGATTTGGTTATGGATTGATCCGGTCAACCTATGTTCTTGCCACAGTAAAGCGCAAATTCTCCAAGGAGTATATGACCCCCGTCCATTGTTCTCCTCTCCTAATATGATACCCTCACAAGGGTTTCCACAAGACCTCATTTCTAATCAATGCGTGTGGTTGGTGGGGATCCTCCTGTCTCTGCAAATGAATGACTTCACTTTTTCCGCGGTTTTATTGTATTGATTTGTTTCATTAGCTGATTGATTTCTGCCCCTCTGCCTTCCTTTTGCTTATCAATATGAGAGCTGATCACATCCATTCAGGGAAAAAAAAATCCCAATCAGCCTTTGGTAGCTAGTGGAATCCCTTAGCAGGATCCTGAGGGGACAAGGCTAACCATGGTTATTGAGCATGACTGGGACTATTGGTTGACAGTGAAAGTAAAATGTAGCTTTTCCATCTGCCTGGTATTGTGTGTATGGGCAGCAAAGCTGCTGTATTGCTGTTGCTCACCAGTTGTCATGCTAAGGTTCTGCAAGGCTTGATTTGGTTGTCATAGTCCCTCTCCCTGAGTATCTGTTAAATGTTCACCTGCTCATTATACGTTGTCCTTATTACCAGCCAAATCTGACCCTCTCCTTTAATTCCCTTTGACACCAGAACAATGGATAGGAAGTGCTTCAAGCCAGCAAGTCAGACTTCACTTCATTGCAGGAATTATAGAGTTTCATTCTCTGTCACTGGAGCGTTTTAGTGACTTGCCCCAGCAGCACAACGGTGATCTCTCTCTCTCTCATACATGTGATAGATGCACATTTGTGGATGCTTATGTATGCGCACACACATCCATGCAAAAACATACATGTACACACACACACACACACACACACACACACACACACACACACACACACACACACACACACACACACACACACACACACACACACACACACACACACACACACACACACACACCAGCCAAGAAGACTGTGTTTGGGGTGAAAGGGAGAGGCTGTAGCATAGTAACACATAGTCCAATGATGGGCCCCATATGCCAAACACAGTCCTAAGATTTATACCCTCAGCTATGCAAAGTGAAATAGTGGTAATGTGGAACAAAATCCCCCCAAAAAGAAGAACAGAAACGCAAATGTTTGCTTGTTCTATTTAGCCCATTATTCATCAAGCCAGCTGCCTAAATCTATTAGGATCAACACTGTTTGAGTTGTCTCCTCAGAAACACTGACATATTATTTCTGCCTTTCCTGGGCCATCTCGATGTGACAGTCAGCCCTCTAAGAAAACAAGCTGAAGTAATACTGCAAGTCATAAAATGTCTGGCCCAGCGCTCTCGCTCATCCCGGTTCTCCCCCTCCCTCGCTTCCACGGACACACCAGCGTTCTCTCTCATCCCTGTTCTCCCCCTCCCTCCCTTCCACACCAGCGTTCTCTCTCATCCATATTCTCCCCCTCCCTCGCTTCCACGGACACACCAGCATTCTCTCTCATCCCTGTTCTCCCCCTCCCTCCCTTCTACACCAGCGTTCTCTCTCATCCCTGTTCTCCCCCTCCCTCCCTTCCACGGACACACCAGCGTTCTCTCTCATCCCTGTTCTCCCCCTCCCTCCCTTCCACACCAGCGTTCTCTCTCATCCATGTTCTCCCCCTCCCTCCCTTCCACACCAGCGTTCTCTCTCATCCATGTTCTCCCCCTCCCTCCCTTCCACACCAGCGTTCTCTCTCATCCATGTTCTCCCCCTCCCTCCCTTCCACTGACACACCAGAGTTCTCTCTCATCCCTCTTCTCCCCCTCCCTCCCTTCCACTGACACACCAGAGTTCTTTCTCTCTCACTCTCTCTCTCTCATCTTCTTCCCACCCCCAAAAAAACACACATATTTTCCTAATCAACTACTATGATAATAGAAAAGTCCATAATGTAATAAAATAATATGTTAAAACGAGAGCCAGTGTCTTTGTGATGTCTTATCACATAGCCAACACACATCCACACCTAAATGAATGGCTAAAACACATGTCTATGATGAGGTATACCCATAAGCCTGAGAATGTTCATGCTAACGAATGACAGATAGATTATCTCAGGCCTTTTCCCTAAACACTGTTTTTCCAGCTTGTGGGAATTCCTGTTCCTGGGGTGTATGGAGCCACCCAGACTGAGCTCTGGAAAAACCTCGCCTTTAAAACCTCGCCTTTAACTTTCACTTTATCACCTCCATTGACACCAGGATATGAAGGCCACTACTTAACAATTACACTTGCAAAATGAAACAGTCACAGAACTGAAATAATTTGGAATGCTTTTATTTTAATGTCAGTGTGTTTCAAAACAAGGTATGTTTTCCCAAAAAATAATACTACACAGACAGATGCATTTTTAATTACATATCATGTAATCAGATGTTAAACATGTTAATTGATTGAGGCAAGAATTCTTGGTTAAAGTATCCCAGTTTCACCACAATTGTCCTTCCAAAAACAACAAAAAGACAACCCATCTTGATTTTCATGCTTCAAATCACTGTCCGCTGCAGGATTTGGACCTCACTTAGCATTTTTATTCTCTGTTTCCTATGATGCTCTATATTCTATTTTCCATCCTTCTCCCTCCCTCCCTCCCTCCCTCCCTCCCTCCCTCCCTCCCTCCCTCCCTCCCTTTCACTCTCACTCTTTCTCTCTCTCCCTTTCTCGTTCTCTTCTTCTCTCACTCTACTCTCTCTCTCTCCCTTTCTCGTTCTCTTCTTCTCTCACTCTACTCTCTTCACTATAAATCCTTACAGTGGTTCTGGCAGCAGTTTCCTGCGCTTTCATCTGCCTCCCTTGTGGTAGGACCATTAGCCCGGCCGTACCTGCAAGTGTTTGGGAGGCAGCTGGCCTAGGATGCAGCACTGCTGTAGAGCCCAGAGGCTGGGTCTGGGACATGGGAACGCTGGCACCAAATACCAATGGGTAATTAGACCTTCGCTCAAGAGCAAATGTGGCAAACATTAGACACAAAGCTCTTTCCGGTTCAAATCATATCTGCATCCTGGCCTTCCTCCTTTCCTTGGGAGATCATTATTTTTTCCCCTTCATTTTCTTGCCCCCTTTTCTTCTTTCCACTCTCGGACTAACCATTGACGATCACTTGGCTTATGTTTGTCGTTTTGATGGAGGTATATTTTGCTGGAAGACAGTAGGAGGTCATCGGGTGTTATTATACTGTCCATAAAAAAAATGTAGGATTTTAATTTGTAAGGCTAACTTGTTATTTTGTCGTCTTCCTTAAACCCAGTTACATCAAAAGTACAACAACTCACGAATGAAGACATCCTGTATCATTTCTTTTTACCAAGGCAGAGGTCAGTCAGTCTATGTGACAGAAATGCAACCATCACCTGACATTTTGCCACAGAAACTACAAAATAAACAGAAGTGAGATACAGAATAGATCTAGTATGCGTCCATTGGGGTAAGAGTTTGCCCATGTTCAGATATGAATACATACAAAATAACATTTACTGTAACAAGTGTTGGACCCAGTATCCCTGACCTGTACCTTTACTGATCAGAACATTATTATTTACGCTGCACTGGAAAGATGGTCGGGAAGGTGACATTTGTGACATTTCCTTTCTATATGGGTGTGCCTGTGTTGAAAAAAACAACTGGTTGATAGTTTTTAGTTCATCTTATTTTTATTTTTTTACATGTTTGCACATTACACACATGAGCGACATGATGTCCTTGGAACATTGAATGACACAATTCAAACTTTATATTTGACATCTGGATCTTCTTGTATATTTAGATGTCTGGGCCGTGAGAAAAACGACCGTATATGTTTCTCATCATTTAAAGAGGGAAACTATCAGGAGACATTTCTTGTTTTGTGGTGAACGGTGACATGACCCATAATTCCATTCAAACCACAATGGCCTTTCATCAGAAGTCACTCGCTGACCTGTATAGTCTGTCTTGCAGAACGTAGGCCTACTAGAGTAGCACTAGGGTCATCACTTGTCAAAATTATACTTACAAATTATGCATCAAATTATACGCACACATTCAAATTCTAGAAACAAAATCAACACTGTCCTAATAAATTCTGAACATTTGTCTCAGGTGAAAACGGAAGAGGTTGAATGCTGTGTGAGTGAGTGCGTGGTCTGCCTACTGCCGTGGCCAGGCTAGAGGACCCTGCTTTTATCACAGAGGGAGAAGCACTGAAGCCACATTACCGTAAACAGTGACACAAAAGGAGAGGAGAGAGGGGAGTGGAACGGAAACCGGGGGTTGTAAACAGGACCCCCCACTGAGGAATTTCAATTTCATATCTCTAATTATCCCTGTTAGATGGAAGAACTGACAAAACACTTTCTTTGGTCACTCTTTCTCCCGCATCTCTGTCAATTAATTTCAGCAGAAGAATATGACTAATTGTCTACTCCACAGCTCTGGCCGTTATAGTAATTTGGCCCGCATTGGATGGAAATGGTGGTTCTGTGGTTATTCATGCATCCATTTATGATATTTGAACACAATGGGCTGTGCATAATTTCCGTTGATCATGTAAGCAACCTTGTTGTAGACATGGGCTTCTGAGCCTTTTTGGAGCCTGCGGCCTTGAAGCTCAGACAATAACCCAGCACTTCCCTCTTTTGTATGAGGAGAGCATTATGTTTCTCATTTCTGTCACTGGAATTGCTTCTTTGTTTAGAGTGCTAATATTAGCATCATAATTAGACTGGGAGAAAGAGAGTGTTGCGATTCATGCAGATTTTCCCGAAGCGCAGAGTGTGGAGGCCGGAATTTTACACGAGGTATCAGTTACTGGTGTTTCATGAGGATCCAGTTCAATCAGGAATTTGCATGTTAAATGTTTGTTATCAAACCAATTTTGTGTGCAAGATAATTATGCGGAAAAACTGAAACACACAGCGTCATTATCAGTAGTCAAAAAAGCTCTCGATTCAGAATGGATCATCCGTAAATTCAGTGTAACTATCTCATGCAGCCATGGCGCCGACCACCAACTCTAGGCCTACACTTTTACAAAGTTGAAGTGACAGTTCTCACAGTTTGAAACCGCTCACATGTAAAGACTGTACTCACCCTTGCAATGGGTGCAAACCAATTTGCAGACAGCATATTCAAAGCTTTCAGCTTGAGTGTGATTAAAAAGTGTCTTTGTTCAAAGTACTTGTGCTTTTTGCAAAGACTGTATGAACTTGGCACTTTATGGAATTTATCGTATATACTTAATGATTTAAAGTGATCGGTCTATAGCCAATGTTCTATTCGGGGTATATGTGTTTTTATGCATATAATAGAAAGTATCAAGCGGGGAAGTCCGTGGTGACACATTCAATAGTGAATAGATGCTTTAAATTCACACATTTTAATTGCCAAAAACACAGCGCTTGACAAATAACTCTGGCTGGCGCGATATTGGGAAGAGCAGCAAACTTCATTCAATGGATCCCTGTTCGAACTCATTCAAACAACACACAACCGACACCAAACCAAGTCAGCTTACAGTAAGCCAACCAAAAGAAAGTCAACCAAAATAAATAAAAAACTAAACAAACAGAAAATCAACCAAACCGAACATGAATGTCCAACACCGACCCATATGAGAGATTGTAGCATTTCATTACCCACATTCCTTTTCTGTGTACTCTTGACCCGTTGCCATGGCGCTAGAGCTAACCACATTCATAACCTCTCTCTTGTGCTTTCTTACTTTCTTTCTCCTCTCTCTCCTTTTGTCTTTCTTCCTTTTCTCTCCGTCTTCCACTGCACTACTCATAAAGTACATTTGTCTTTGTGTTTGCATGAGATCACCATAGAAGTTCCCAGAGTTATAAATAACCTTTGAGCCCAGCATACATAATGCATCAAACAGAAAGAGGATTTCCTGGGTCAATGCTTGTCACAACCTGATCTGTTTCACCTGTCTTTGTGCTTGTCTCCACCTCTCCAGGTGTCACCCATTTGCCTAATTTTCCCCAGTGTCTTTATACCTGTGTTCTCTGGTTGTCTGTTGCCAGTTGTTTTTGTTTCATCAAGCAATCCAGCGGTTTTGCCGGGCTCCTTTCTGTCTCTAGTTCCTGTTGTCTAGCTTTCCCTGTTTTTAACCATTCTGCCTGCCCTGACCATGAGCCTGTTTGTCGTTCTGTACCTTGTCACACCACCCTGGACTACTGACCTCTGCCTGCCCTTGACCTGCCGTTTGCCTGCCCCCCTGTTTTTGTAACAAACTTTTGTTACAACCGGTCTTCTCCTGAGCCTTGACAACGCTAAATCATTATGACATTATGTGCTACGTTTGTTTACCATTTTTAGTATCAAACCAAACTCTTGCCTCACAGCGCAAATAATACTAAATATGACGTAGGTCAAATAAAGCAACTCAAACTTTGTCATCTTGATGTTGTGTCATTCCGGATGCTGACTAACACACACAATTATCATAGCACAAAAATCTCTGTTCGTAAAGTGTTCACATTTCAAAGCTAGTTTCCATACAGACCTTTGCATTAGCACATCTACAGTCAAGAGTCTAAGTGGCAAAACAAAAGAAAAGAAAAAAATGATTAGCATTTTAAGTATAAATAGTTCCAGGACAAGGGCTGTTAAGTTTGGAATTAACATGTAAACAGTTGGAAATGCCTTCCTCACCACCCCCACCCCACACTCACCCCTGCCTCCTTTTTAAACCGTGATAAATATACATAAAGTCTTGCACAAAGACCGCCTTGTTCCTTTAATGGGACACCCCCTTTAATGGAGAAATATTTCTTAGGATTATATCAGCATTCAGTTGCAAATTTTTGAGTTTTAATACTCAGTCATCTGTGAATAAGAGTATCATTTGAATTCAGAGGACACCTGGTGCCATGGGCTGGGCTATAGTGGGGGCTCGGAGCTGACCTGGTATCCCTGCCAAGGCTGCTTTTTCCCAGCCTTCCATTCCTCTGGCCTGACTGGCTGCTCCATTCAGCCTCCTGCCTGCCGTCTCAGTCTCTCCTCAGATACTGTAGAGCACAGCCGCCCCAGCAGCACACTTGTAACTTTATTCTCCCACCCCCCCAAAAAAATAAGCTCTCTCTAAAAGATAAAGGGAAGGGAAATTATCTTATCAATCTCCTCTTAGATTAGGCTCGGAGTAAGTTGAATGCTGGTTTAGAGTGTCAGTGGGAAGCAGAGAGAAAACTTAGAATTCAATACTATAAAAAAAAGGGAAAAAAAGATAAAATAACAGTGGCTCCGAGACCTTCTTTTGTTGATTTATTGTACATTAGCCACTAGGTTGTATGGAGAGTAGAGGGGGTGGGGGTTGGGGGAATGAGGCAGGACTATTTGGAGGAGGAGAAGAGAAGGGGGCAGGGGGGCTATTCGTATGCGTCCCACATCCACCACACACAATAAGGCCTGTATTGCGTTTTGCAAATTTATACCCAGGATGTTGGTTTTAGAGTGTTTTCCTGAAAAAAAGGAGACTTTTTTTTCTCCAAGTAAGTGTCTGCTTTCATGAGCAAGAGTGATTGAGGCACACAAACAAACCTTTGTTTCCCCCAGCTCACAGATGCAAGGCCCAGGCACTGGCTCTCGCTCCACCCCAACACATTTGCACTTTTTGTTTTGAGTAAAACACAGGACTGTACGAAGAAAAATTAAATGAGCTAATTTCAGATTGAATGCTCCCTAAAATCTTTTGAGATTTTCTCGGGATTTAAACAGCTTTCTTGACTCTACAAAACATTTTTTTTAACCAATTTTATAATATTGTCCAAAATAATATTGTAATATTTCTTGAAAATGAACAAGTAAATAAGAAGTGTCATCACTTTAATGTGATCCATGAAATATTTAAAAAATGCTAAACAATATTTACAAAATATTTCGATTGTGAGCACATTATCCCCATCACATCATGAATTAAATTAAAAGTTGAATTTATGTGAGAGGAAAATACATATACTGTATCTGCCTTCATACTGTTCAAAATATCATACCTGACTAATATTAACAGAAGAGAGCTGTACGGCTATTTTCTCACTGATTGGATAGCAAATTGGATAACAGGGTTTTGAGCCTATGACAGTGTGAAACAGATTCTCATTCAGTTTTAGCAGCAGCTGCTTCCTTAAATACACCCTCACTGGTAAACTACAATTCAAAGGTCACATGGGGCTTATTCTTGGTGGCTGTGAGATTTACCTGTAGGATTGCTCATGATTGCTCAATCCACAATGGAATGCAAACATCCAAAGCCAAATGCAAGTTGTTTCTAAGAGACAAGGTTAAAGGAGAAATTGACAAACAGATCAGATCAGCCTCCCCCTGTGTGAGGCTGGGGCTTTTGACGGAGGCGATTATTCATGTCCCTCCCACAGCCACAAATGAAGAGCCCAGCTGACTTCCGCCGAACACCCACCCATCTTCCGCTGCCAAGAAACCTCAAGTACCAGCAAAATACAATCCCCTGATTATCTCAACTGTGTGTTTTCTGTTACACACTGAATGGAACACTTTAAAAAAGCTAAATTATCGCCTAATGAAATCATCTGTTAAGTAAGTGTGTGCCTTAGGCCGGATAGTGAATATAGATCAAGTTTTTAATGACAATTACACTCTTAGAAAAAAAGGTGCTATCTAGAACCTAAAAGGGTTCTTTGACTGTCACTATAGGAGAACCCTTTGAAGAAATGTGGTTCCAGGTAGAACCTTTTCCACAGATGGTTTTACATGGAACCCAAAAGGGTCCTCTTATGGGGACAGCCGAAGAACCCTTTTTCTAAGAGTGTAGTTACACATGAATATATAGTATATTAACAGAAAACATCCGGCCAAACAGATATGTGAGGTCGCTAGACAGTACATGCAATATAGCAGATCAATGCATGTTTCCATCAGTGTAGTTTAATAATTCCACTCTCGACATGTGCCCCTGTGAAAAAATAGGAGCAAGGGAAAATGTACACACTGGGATGTTTGCATAAATCTGCCATTTCATTCGTGGGGAGAGTGGTGGGGGAATTCTACGACTCAGATGTGTGTGATTGGCGGTTCCCTTGGCTCTCTGGGTTAGAGAGTTCAGAGAAAAGCCGATTATTACTCTCCCTCAGGTCAAGCCTTCATAAATAAACGCTAGAGCGCCCCGGGCTCGGTGTGTTAGTATGATTAACATATCATACAGCCTATCGACAGGGCACTTATCATATTACAGCGGCGGCCGCCCCTCGGAACACGCTGAGGTTACATGTACAAGGCGACTGAGCATACATCTCTGTTCATTAGACCGTTCCGCTGGGACTGAATGAATCATATCAGCACGTGGTTATGGCAGGCAGGGCGGCCGTTTGCCTCCGCAGAGGAGATGTTAAGAGGGGTATTTAATAAAGCTGGAAAAGGGTTATGAGTCGGCTTCTGCGGTGAGGGAAAGAGAGGGAGAACGGAGGAGAAAGGGAAGAATACAGATGATGGAATAGGAAATAACAACAGCATGAAAAAAAGTCGGGGAGAGAGTAAGTGTAAGAATAGGTTTAAAAGACATCTACGGAGAAAGCCGTTGGGGATTTGACAATGAGCAAAAGAAAGAGTAGAGGGATAAGGAAGGATAACGCATAGTGAGTGATACCTAGAGAGAAACTACAAAAGTTGAGAGAGGAGTGCATAGGGCTCAGGGGACTGCAGTAAAAAAACGTCAAATTCGAAACTTTTCAATGGCTGATTAAAAATGAAGTGCCCGACGTATTAGTGCGTCTCAAAACTGCACAGTGGTGTGAAAATAGACCGGGCTCTCAGACACGCTGCTCAGATTTCAATTTAGGGAAGTCTTTGCTCCTCAGTTACACATACGTTTGCTCCACTCACAGACCAGGGGCCACAATTAACGCCTAACCACTCTGACCGGGGCGAGAGCGCAAAATGATATCTCCTTCTAAGCTCCTCTAAGCCAGCAGAGCCAGGGTAGTGAGCAGAGTGCTGCATCCCTCTCCCTAGTCAAGCATGGACTCTCTTAGGTGGACCACAGCCTGGCTAGGATGCCTTTCATCCACTATTAAAGAACTCTACCAAGGAAATGAGGGTTCTTGGTGGCTGGGCAATGGGATAATATGAGTGTACATCATGCAAAAGTGGAATATTGGCAGAATGTTTTTCCTGTCATGCTTCGCGTTGGGAGAGCAAAGCTGGGATCAGTGTGAAAGCCATGTCCACCAGGCTAATCACATTCAACCCTGGTCCTAGACCTGCTAGGACACAACTGACAGGGAGGAGTACCACAGCTAAACGTTAGGAGTATCATGGACAGACCCAGGCACAGCAAGATAGTTTAGAACTACTACTGTAAGTCCACAGGAGAGGACATGTCAATGCTCACCGTTGCTATGACCTAATTATAAGGTATTTGTGTTTTCTAAACAAGGCTTTTAACTTAAGCGTCGGTGTCGTCCTCACTACAGTGATTCCGGTGAATTTCACTGAACAATTAACTAAACCTGTTTATTTGATTCTATGTTCTCTGCTCTATATCTATGTAGGCCTATACTTCACTATCTACGGGTGTGAGGGTATTTATGCACACATTGAATGTGAGTGTTGTCATCCACTGCCACCCCCTGAACCCCTCCCCCCTTTGCAAATTAGAACTTCACACACGTAGCGGCAAGCTGCCTGGTGCTCTGTGATTTCACACGACCAATTAAGATCCTCTTGGCAGTTGTGTGAACAGTTTCATTAGAGGAGATAATATTGCAAAGTGAAATGATAAGCAATCATTATGATGAATGCCCAGACATTACATTCCCTCGTTAATGAGGTGTAAATGATCTCATTATTTTTTTTTGAAAGACTACAGATTAGATTAAAGTGGAGTGGACAGCGCTCCTCCGTGTTCAGACAACTTAGTGTTAATTAGGCCCAATCTCCAGGAGCAAATGAGCCGCAACCCTTTGGTAAACAATTAGGCCTGCATAGCTCAAGGCAAGATGGACAGGGATGGGCAATTGAATGGACGCATAGCTAGGCATCGAAGCCAAGTTGCGAACTGCATCTGATTCATTTTTCAAAATCCGTGTGAAATGAGATGGTCGTCCTTTCCTTTTTTCCATTACTGTGTAAAACTTGACAACCTATTGTGGTAGTAAGGCAGTTTACCATAGTGAATGTATGGCGAAACACATTCCAACCAATTCAGAAAGGGCTGGTGTTGACAATTCAAAGGTACATTTCCTGTATTAGTCTTACTGTCACGCCCTGATCTGTTTCACCTGTCCTTGTGCTTGTCTCCACCCCTCTCCAGGTGTCGCCCATCTTCTCCATTATCCCCTGGGAACTTAAACCTGTTTTCTGTCCGTCAGTGCCAGTTCGTCTTGTACGTTCCAAGTCAACCAGCGTGTTTTTCCCGTGCTCCTGCCTTTTCTATTCTCTTTTGCTAGTCCTCCTGGTGTTGACCCTTGCCTGTTTTCTGGACTCTGTGCCTGCCTGCAACACTGTACCTCCTGGACTCTGAACTGGTTTTGACCTTTTGCCTGTCCACGAACCCTTTTGGATTTAATAATGTCAAAGACTCAAACCATCTGCATCCCGTGTCTGCATCTGGGTCTCCCTTTGCGATGTTATGCTTACTGTATAACTCTGCTAAGATAGTTATTTTTTTCAGAACTGAGAATGAACACTATACCAATAGAGCTAATGCCATTCAGGGTTTCCTTCATGGGTCAGAGAGCAGCTTACAGTGTCATGCACCTGCTTCCGAGTCTCTATATGGAAACCTTCTGGAAAAAGTTAAGCACACAATTTTACCTTGCACCTGCTTTCAAGGTCACAAATGAAACCTCTGAGGCTCCTGAAGTCGGCTTTCTGAGGGTTTGTTGATATGCTTTCAAATTATGAGGAATAAAGACATGAAGTATTTTGTTTTTTATTCATTAAAACACAGCTTATTCCAGTGGGAAATGATTTTGTCACCTTGTATATTGTTGAAAATAACCTTTTTCCTATACACTAATCTAACAAAGACTCAAGTGCAATTTTGTTATTTATTTGTATTATATATTAAGCTTCACCACTTGCGCCGAAAAATGGCTATGCGATGCTAATATATTACCTTTAGAATTGTAATATACACTGAGTACGCCAAACAATAGGAACACCTTCCTAATATTGAGTTGCACCCACTCGGGGCATGGACTCTACAAGATGTCGAAAGCGTTCCACAGGGATGCTGGCCCATGTTGACTCCAATGCTTCCCACAGTTGTGTCAAGTTGGCTGGATGCCCTTTCGGTGGTGGACCATTCTTGATGCACTGCGTTGCAGTTCTTGACACAAACCGGTGTGCCTGGCACCTACTACCATACCCCATTCAAAAGGCACATTTTTTGTCTTGCCCATTCACCCTCTAAATGGCTCACACACAATCCATGTATCAATTGTCTTAAAGCTTAAACATCCTTCTTTAACCTGTCTCCTCCCCTTCATCCACACTGAAGTAAATTTAACAAGGGATCATAGCTCTCACCTGTTCAGTATGTCATGGACGAGCAGGTGTTCCTAATGTTTTGTACTAGTGTATGTTCACACACACACACATATATTGATTGGTCTGTTTGTGTTCTGAGAGCAAAAAGCATAAGCATTTGTGAATTAAAGACGGGGGGGACGATATTGCTGTCTCTCCCACAGATGGCTAAACCTGCCACAAAGGGACATGTCTGTCTCCAACACAATTGATGTCATGCTCCCCCTTTCCTCTGATAGATGTGCTTAGATTGTGAGAAGAAAAGCATTCGTGTAATCCTTCTTCCAATGGAGTTATGTTTTACAGACGCCTGGCCCTTATCGGTGATTGATAACGCTTAACTCAAAAACATATTTAAGCATTAGGAACGTCAATATTTTGCCGGCAACTGAAGGTGACCCTTGGCTCCTCTGTTTGCTGTTCGCGCGCAGAGGGGTTTGATGGTAAATTTGTAAGGGTGGTTATGTGGGGAGGCTATTATGGATTTGCTATCTTGGCCTGAAGTGTTTGCGCCTGATTATGTGATTAAATCAATAATAATTTCTGTTTGGGCTCCTTGGCTCCTCTGCTTCATATTCTTTTTCCTGTGTAGCTGAGCGGAACGGCCAGAGAAAGTAGACACACACACAAGAACACGAACGAACCACAAGGCTATACAATTCAAACAGGGGGAATCTGTAAACACCAACAGTGCTAGAACAATTCTAAAAACAGATGGTTTGGACAGAGAGGAAATGTTTTATATGGCAATTTAATTTTAACAGTTACTCTGAACCAAAACAAACTGATATGCCCTTACAGTAATAAAGATATTTTAAATATCTCAAGTAATAATCAGTGACAAAGCACCGGATTGAAGAAGTGACTGTCTGGAAATGGTTTGGACCTGGTCCAAAAGTGAAATGTTGAATTTACATTCTATCAATATAGTATTTCAATATACATGGTTCATTTCTAGTTGAAAACTCAGCCAAAATGTGATGTTTATTATATGTAGATGTTTTGCATTTGCCTGGTGGGTAGGCCTTAGTCACACAGATCAACCATATGCCCTAGTGGTGACAAATCCTAAGGTCGTGTTCCCCTGCTCAGAACGTTGCGTGCATCAACCAAAGGTTGCGTGCCACTTCATCTGCTGTGTCATTGACTGACAGAATGCTATAACATATGATATGACTAGCTGATACGTACAATACTTATCCAGGCATTGTAAGATCTGGCAGGCACCAGCAACACCTGGGCAGAGGAACGCACCTTAAGGCTGCGTTTAAAACAGGCAGCCCAATCCTGATATTTTTCCCACTAATTTGACTAATTACATCAGACCTTCAGATCTTTATCAGAGCTGATCTGATTGGTCAAAAGACCAATTATACGCCTTTCAAACAAATACATTTTCCCGCCAACTTTAGCATGCCGCCACCTATTTGCAGACTTTTCTTTATATCTGAAAGGTATTGCTGGCAACAAAGCCTATACGTTTATTTCCACCAACCAACCTAGTCTTGATTTCCATAATATGTTTAAAAGTCCCGCCAACCCCTCAGTATAAAATGTCCCCTTTCATCTTATCGGCATTGACACGTATTAAATCGTGAACATTCTATTGTTGTTCTCTGACATCAAACCTGTCCTTGTCATTATGAAAAAGTATAAACAAAATGTGCAGCTTGCATGCAGCAGCTTGGTCCAAAAATCTATGTTACCTGCTCTATTTTTTTGCAGCAACAAAAAAAAGCATCCGCTTAAAAATGTATTTCGGAAAAATACATCTAGCAAGCCAGGCAACTAAATGCAACTTTCCAGACATTGTTTTGGTTTGTTGTTAGTTAAAGTGAAACTGACAGCGTTTTAGCAACAGGAAATCTTATTTAAATCTGATCATATACACCCCCAGGAAGAATATAACAAAAAATATATATTTTCCGACAAGCGAGCACTTAGATATGGTAATTTTTACATTTTTCATAAATTCAAAGAATATTTAGGAATGATGTATAGTATAGTAAGGTATTTGTGAAAATTCTATAGCAATATAGATGTAACGGCTGTCTCTCTCCTCATCCTCGGACGAGGTGAGGAGAGAAGGATCTTCAGACCAAAATGCAGCTTGAGGGAAATAAGCCATCTTTTTATTTATAACGCTGATGGCAACACGAAAAACAAAACACTTTCAAAAATACAAAACAAGAAAACGACGTAGACGAAACCTGAACATAAACTTACATAACTACACGTAACACTTACGGACAGGAAACATACTACATCGAAACGAAACGAAACGAACAACCGAAACAATCCCGTATGGTGTAAGACATAACACAGACACAGGAGACAATCACCCACAAACAAACAGTGAGAACGCCCTACCTAAATATGACTCTTAATTAGAGGAAAATGCAAACCACCTGCCTCTAATCAAGAGCCATACCAGGCAACCCAAAACCAACATAGAAACAGATAACATAGACTGCCCACCCAAAACACATGCCCTGACCATAAACACATAAAAAACAACATAAAACTGGTCAGGACCGTTACATAACCCCCCCCTCAAGGTGCGAACTCCGGGCGCACCAGCACAAAGTCCAGGGGAGGGTCTGGGTGGGCAGGTGACCACGGTGGTGGCTCCGGCTCTGGACGCTGTCCCCACACCACCATAGTCACTCCCCGTTTTTGTCTTCCCCTCCCAATGCCCACCCTAAAACTCACATCCCCTAAATAAACATCCAGCACCAGGAGAAGGGGCAGCACCGGGACAAAGGGCAGCACCGGGACAAGGGGCAGCACCGGGACAAGGGGCAGCACCGGGACAAGGGGCAGCACCGGGACAAGGGGCAGCACCGGGACAAGGGGCAGCACCGGGACAAGGGGCAGCACCGGGACAAGGGGCAGCACCGGGACAAGGGGCAGCACCGGGACAAGGGGCAGGTCCCGGCTGATAAACTCTGGAAGATCCTGGCTGAGGGACTCTGGCAGGTCTATGCAGGCTGACGGCTCTCGACGCTCATGGCAGGCTGACGGCTCTCGACGCTCATGGCTCTCTGACGGCTCTGGCTGCTCATGGCTCTCTGACGGCTCTGGCAGATCCTGTCTGGTTGGCGGCTCTGGCAGATCCTGTCTGGTTGGCGGCTCTGGCAGATCCTGTCTGGTTGGCGGCTCTGGCAGATCCTGTCTGGCGGGCGGCTCTGGCAGATCCTGTCTGGCGGGCGGCTCTGGCAGATCCTGTCTGGCGGGCGGCTCTGGCAGATCCTGTCTGGCGGGCGGCTCTAGCGGCTCCTGTCTGGCAGACGGCTCTAGCGGCTCCTGTCTGGCGGATGGCTCTGTAGGCTCATGGCAGACGGGCGGCTTTGCAGGCTCCTGGCAGACGGGCGGCTTTGCAGGCTCCTGGCAGACGGATGACTCAGACGGCGCTGGGGAGACGGATGGCTCAGATGGCGCTGGGGAGACGGATGGCTCAGATGGCGCTGGGGAGACGGATGGCTCAGATGGCGCTGGTGAGACGGATGGCTCAGATGGCGCTGGTGAGACGGATGGCTCTGGCCGGATACGGCACACTGTAGACCTGGTGCGTGGTGCCGGAACTGGAGGCACCGTGCTAATGATAAGCACCTTCCTACTAGTGCGGGGAGCAGGGACAGGGCACACTGCATTCTCAAAGCCCACTCTATACCTGATGCGAGGTACCGGCACTGGTGACACCGGGCTGAGGACAAGCACATCAGGATTAGTAGGGGGAGAAGATACAGTGTGTTCAGGGCTCTGGAGACGCACAGGTGGCTTAGTGCGTGGTGCCGGAACTGGAGGCGCCGGGCTAGATACACGCACTACAGGGAGAGTGCGTGGAGGAGGAACAGGGCTCAGGATACGCACTGGTAGCCTAGTGCGTAGTGTAGACACTGTAGGTACTAGGCTGGGGCGGGGAGGTGGCGCCGGAAATACCGGACCGTGGAGGCGTACTGGCACTCTTGAGCATTGAGCCTGCCCAACCTTACCTGGTTGAATACTCCCGGTTGCCCGACCAGTGCGGGGAGGTGGAATAACCCGCACCGGGCTATGTAGGCGAACCGGGGAAACCATGCGTAAGGCAGGTGCCATGTATGCCGGCCCGAGGAGACGCACTGGAGACCAGACGCGTTGAGCCGGCCTCATGACACCTGGCTCAATACCCAATCTAGCCCTACCAGTGCGGGGAGGTGGAATAACCCGCACTGGGCTATGCACTCGTACAGGAGACACCGTGCGCTCTACTGCGTAACACGGCGCCTGCCCGTACTCCCGCTCTCCACGGTAAGCCTGGGAAGTGGGCGCAGGTCTCCTACCTGCCCTTGGCCCACTACCTCCTAGCCCCCCCCCAAGAAATTTTTGGGAATTACTTACGGGCTTTTTGGGCTTCCGTGCCAGACGCGTTCCCTCATAGCTCCGGTTCCTCTCTCCGGTAGCCTCTGCTCTCCTCAGTGCCTCCAGCTGTTCCCATGGGTTTTCGGGCTTCCAGCCACGTCTCCTTGCTGCCTCCTCAAACCTCCGCCTCTCTGCCTTCGCTGCCTCCAGCTCAGCTTTAGGACGGCGATATTCTCCTGGTTGATATTCTCCTGGTCCCTTTCCATCCAATATTTCCTCCCAAGTCCAGAAGTCCTTGTTGCTCTGTAGAGCTTTCCCTTGCCGCTTGGTCTTAGCGTGGTGGGTGATTCTGTAACGGCTGTCTCTCTCCTCATCCTCGGACGAGGTGAGGAGAGAAGGATCTTCAGACCAAAATGCAGCTTGAGGGAAATAAGCCATCTTTTTATTTATAACGCTGATGGCAACACGAAAAACAAAACACTTTCAAAAATACAAAACAAGAAAACGACGTAGACGAAACCTGAACATAAACTTACATAACTACACGTAACACTTACGGACAGGAAACATACTACATCGAAACGAAACGAACAACCGAAACAATCCCGTATGGTGTAAGACATAACACAGACACAGGAGACAATCACCCACAAACAAACAGTGAGAACGCCCTACCTAAATATGACTCTTAATTAGAGGAAAATGCAAACCACCTGCCTCTAATCAAGAGCCATACCAGGCAACCCAAAACCAACATAGAAACAGATAACATAGACTGCCCACCCAAAACACATGCCCTGACCATAAACACATAAAAAACAACATAAAACTGGTCAGGACCGTTACAATAGAGTAAGAAAGCCCCGGTTCGTTTGAACAATTAATAGGCACTGTAGTATATACAACCTAATAAAAACATCTGTCTTGTCCAGGACTGGAGTCTACACGGACCGGTGCCCCATAGCCAATCAGCGCTACAGTAGGCTTACATGCAAATAAGCCATTTGCCACATGGGCCTGCCATCATTCACTTTGAACTGGACTGTGTGGCATGCCCTGATCTGTTTCACCTGTTCCTGTGATTGTCTCCACCCCCTCCAGGTGTTGCTTATTTTACCCAGTGTATTTATCCCTGTGTTTCCTGTCTCTCTGTGCCAGTTTGTCTTGTATGTTAGTCAAGTCAACCAGTGTGTTTTTCCCGTACTCCTTTTGCCCTTCTCTTTTTGATAGTCTTTCTGGTTTTGACCCCTGCCTGACTCTGGTCTACATCCCTGCCTACCCTGACCTTGATTCTGCCTGCCCTTCAGTACCTTTTGACCTTTTTGCCGGTCCACGACCATTCTCTTGCCTTACCCTATTGGATTAATAAATATTGTAAGACTCAAACCATCTGCCTTCTGTCATGATACTATGTGTTTACATGTAGTAGCAACAGCGCAACTTTAGATCATTAAAGCGCATTCACCAAAAGCCATAAAATAATAGTAGCCTGCTCATCCATCTGTCCTAACCCACGTTTTGACAACTGAATGGGACCTTGCCTGCCTACCCGCCCATTTGATCGACGTCAAGAGATATGCTAACTACGGATAACAGTAAGTTCAGCATAGCGATTCACATTTTTTGCAATCTAACCAAATGACACCTACATCTCTAGCTGTAGCCACCGACAACAATATGAGGGGGAAAAGTCGGTCACTCACCCACTCCTCCAATGACATGACATCCTCCTAGCAGCTAGCTAACATTAGACTCCGTGTTTTTAGCTTGCTAAATAAATAATGAATGCAGCACTGCTGTATGGTGCAATCAATGTATTGTACTGTGGTTGAGTAGCCAGTCTTGGCTACTGCTCAATTGTTGCTGTAAAAAAGGCCTACATGTTTCTCCTTTGCATGGTGTTTTGATGCAGGTTTAGTTTTTTGGGATTATTCATGGTCAAGGTTTAAAAACCAAAGGCAGACTGCAACATTTTAGTAGCCTAGCTAGGACTGTGGCATGTCCATACATTTTCCCTTCGCTGTGAGCTGTAAAACACAAAAGCAGCGCAAATGAAGTTTAATTCACCAATTCCAGCGCGTCAGGCTGTAATTTCATAAAGTAGATAACTGTTGACTCGCTTGTGTGTGTCCTCTTGCCTATTGTCCTTGGTAATTTATACCAGCGTATAAATCCTTTATCTTAACTTTTTTTGACAACCAAGATGACATTTTCTGTAGGCTACAGCAATGACTCATTGGAACTGAAACTTGGCACTGGACATTTAGCCTACAACTCTTTAAACTTTCGGTCTGTGCGATTAGTGATGATATAATACAGCACACTGGCTGGCTCCTGTGTGTGGCTCTGGGAGGAGGGCTGTGTGTGTGTGGCAATGCACTGCTGTTTGGCGGGCAGCACGTTGGCAGTGCTTGCTGTGACTTGTAGTGCAGCGCAACGCGGGTGGTATGGTAGGAGGCCAAATGATTTGGGTTGTCAAATCATTTGTACGGCCTGGATAGAAATCTGTCATGCCTTGTGTTTGACACATGCGCAAGCCTATTACCCATGTTATGATTGTCTTGGGATCATTTCCCTGGCTAGTTTGATTGTATAGAAATTCCCATTCTTTGTTACAATCCTCCGTTTTTGTTCAAAACATTGAGTCACTTGAAACAGTGCATCAAATTGGTGCAGGTGGCAAACAATGTACCAGGCCAGCTTTGATTTACAACCTGATAGCAATATTTTTTGGACGACCAAGAAATGTATTGGTGAATTATATTAATCTATTAATCTATTTTGCCTGGATTCTTTTTTTGTCAATAGAACCTCTTTTTAAAACCTCAAGTTGGTTTAGAAGAACAAACTGGGAATTCATTTGATATCTTTGACTGATGTTATGATTATCTGTTATTTTCATATCTGCAAAGTAGTTACAACGCTGTCAGTTCCACTATTATCTAGATGGCTAGCCAGCTCATATAATTACCAGAACATATCTGACAACGTTTTGAGTTAAGCTGTATTTTATCTCTCTCTCTCTCTCTCTCTCTCTCTGCTAGAGTTTGGTGCTGAGCTGTGCCAACCACTCCTCAGGAACCACAAGTGCTCCCCTTTCTGGCACTGGCAATTTTTGTTCTTGTGTCTAGACTACAGGAAATGCAAAATTAAGTTTGTTTACAACCAACAGGAACTTGAACCAGAAGCTGTTATGTGATTTAAGAGTGCTACCCAGAGTGTGTGTGGTGGTTCAACCCCAATAGATTTGGCTGTGATCAACAAGAAACAGAATAACCAGGTCAGCTTAGTACCAGAATATCTAAGAATATTACTCCTGCTTATTATGAAGAAAAAATACATCTGTTTAACTTTGTAAAGTAAAGGTGTGTTTAGAATTATTTTTGTTGTATTAATGCTATTTAATCTCTCCTCAGACTAATATTATTCTGTTTGTCCTGTGGGTACTTTTGCCACTGTTCCACCCCTTGTGTATTGCGCTGTCATGGTGTATGAGAGGCAAAATACTGTATTGTAGGATACATAAAGAGCATATTGCAGAATATAAATTGGTCGTAGAATCATAACTAAGCCGGCGAGCAACAAGTAATGTAAAAAGTCCCTAATTCGAAGACGGTTCTCGAATAAACATCAATTTATTTTATGTTAGTAAGATTACGATACTGTTATTGACAGACACAAAGCCATTGTTTTGATTAACATTTTTAGTGTCGAGATTAGGGTCGAGATTAGGGTTACGGTAAGGACAGCACATCTGTCCTTACCGTAATGAACGCATGACTCTTGTCAGTGAAAGCTTAGTGTTTGTATGTGTGTGTGTGTGTGCGCGCGCGCGTGCATATTTGTTCTGGGTTAACTGAGACGCCAGCGAGATTCCCTCAGCACCCTCTTAAATCCATACCCAATAAAAATCAGCGCCGTCTCGAAAAACAAAAGCCAGGAAAACATCTGTAAAACATTGATCTTGCAGACTGCATACCTAATGAGAAAATAAATCATTTTTGATTAATTAACCTAAAATTTGAGAATCCTAATTGCCACAAGGGAGATGACAAGCCCAACAGGCGTGATCGGTAGGTAGGCCATAGCTAGTGTTCAGGTGTCCCTGCTGGTTTCTGCTCCACTGACGGAGGAGAGCTTTTATACAAGCTGGTAGTCCTAGTTTACTTCTCCATTCAACAATACTACACAAACATGCTTCTCCTGTACTCATTAGAAAAACATGCATACTGTTCCTGTTATAATTAGCATACTCTTGTCGTATGTTTTCCACTGATGAGGCCAGGAGTGAGAGCAGGTTGAATTATGTCGCTAATACAAGCAAGTATCTTTTCCCCCTACATCATGTAATGTTGTCAACAAACATATTTAGCAAATCTGGATGAAATGCCAGGGATTAAACTGATTTGAGATTATCCACCAAAACATTGCTTACTGTCTCACACACCCCACAGAAGAATACTTCACATACAGAAACAGACACACACACACAGCTCCAGGCTTTTCTCATCGACACACACCAGAGAGAAGTAAGCAAATAGACACCAGGACTCCGGGAGGGTGCTGAGTTTAGTTGCATTCACAGCACAGCTGGTTCACCAAGGCCGAAAAAAAGAAAAGTAGATTGTGTTTATTTGTTTTTTAATACTGCAGAGACAGTGGTTTGACAGATCTGCTCGAACGGAATCATAGCAGGATACGGCTGAAGGAGCGTGAGAAATGTCTAATTTTGTATTTATTTTTTATTTGGTTTATCACTGTTTTTGGTCTGTCACAGTTAATTATTATAGCATCATTTTTTTTTTTACATGTATAGATTCAAATCAAATCAAATTTTACTGGTCAGATGCAGATGTTAATGCGAGTGTTGCGAAATGCTTGTGCTTCTAGTTCCGACCATGCAGTAATATCTAACCATTTCCCTTTAGCGAAAGCATAATCACTGTACATTAAGAGAGAACCAGGATGCTAGGCAGATGACCTCCTAGCTTGTGATGGTCAGTGGGTCATTGTAATGCTGTTCAGAATCACAACAGAGATTTATGGTCACAGTTACAGTTCCCAGAATGCAATGTCACTCTGTCACCCCCTCATCAATCTACTCGCTCTCCTTCTCTCAGTGTCACGCCCTGACCGTAGAGATTTTTTTATTCTCTATGTTTGGTTGGTCAGGGTGGGAAACTCTATGTTCTTTATTTCTATATTTTGGCTGGGTATGGTTCTCAATCAGGGACAGCTGTCTATCGTTGTCTCTGATTGGGAATCATACTTAGGCAGCCTGTTTTGCCACCTTAGTTTTGTGGGATGTTGTTTTTTGTTAGCTCTGTGAAGCCTACAGAACGTGACGTGTGTTATTCTTTTGTTGTTTTGTTTGGTGTTCTGAGTAAATAAAGAATCATGAACACGTACCAAGCTGCACCTTGCTCCACACGCATGAGACTGATTAATTTGCAATGCCCAACTTTCTGAATGATCAATAATATGAAATATTTACTATAAATAACTCAGTTTAAACTTTTCCAAATGCTCAGACATTTTCCATAGATTTTTAAAATTTTACGAGTCAAACGTCACAACTCCGTTCGTGCCCCCTCCCAGAAATATCCTTGGGCACAATCTTTTTTTAATCATAAGTATCTTCATTTATAGTCATGCAGAGACATGAATGTCTTACCTAAATTCAATTAAAGTCATTTTTATATGCCCAACATTTTATATCAAGGTAATTTTATGACGGGTCAAGGAAGCTGTTCTTGGATTGGACATCTCTGTAAACCCTTGCTTATCAAAACAAAAACATCTAAAAGAGGATGGCTGAGCTACTAGGATGTTCTGGCACCTTAAGGTAACAAAACTAAATTCAAATCATGGAGAGAGATACTCGGAGGTCTCTGTGTCCGCAAAAGACAGAAAACCAAGCTGTACCTAAATCTCTTTTTGTGTGTCAAGGGAAACAAATTGTTCTACAAGTCATGGACATGTTTTCTCTCAACCTCCTTCAACTGGAGACACTGTGTAATTGTTTTTGGCACAACAGTGTTTAAAATACTCAGAAAAGATTTGTTGAATCAACTTTGTTTCCAAGTCATATCAACAAAAACATTTCATGCGATGACGTTGAATCAATGTGGGAAAACTGATTGATTGATTGATTGATTTTTTTACCCAACTTTGAACCTAAATCCAACGACATGGTGAAAACTCAACTAACTATAAATCAAAACTAGACATTGAACTGACATCTGTGGGTAGTGTAGGAAACAACGCTGCCTCAAACATTTACATTTTGACATTGTGTGACGTCTCCACTTTCCAAGCATATTGAAAGAGTTGCTTTATGGTCAGATGCACTCTATTGTGTTACCGTCCTCTTACAGTCGGCACAACGCTGCTCCAGACTGACCGTGTGTCTAATTTGCTACCGAACACAAATAAGTACACAATACACGTCAAATCAAACCAACACAGCATTCCTCTTTCTCCTCACTCGTAAACTGTTATCTTAACGAGACATGTCCCATGATCTGCGCACTGAGATATTGAACGTCATTAATTGCCTCCCTTCCCTAATTTACAAGGGGTGACGTGTCCTTTGGAAAATGTAAAGAAAAAAGAAAAAGAGAAACGTAAATCCCTTTGATGAATGTGCCTTCTGAATCACACATTCCCATGACAACCGGGGCAGCTTGCCATGCCATTGAGAGGCTGTGAGGGGTGACATAAGTGGCATTCTCACAGTCTAGATCACACCAATGCATCATTTCCTGGAGCTGGGCCTGAAACTCATACATACAACCAACTGTTTTAACTGTCTTTTAACCTCTTTTCCTCTCTCTGTGTGTCATTCCTTCCCCCTCCATTTTTTTGGGGACAATAGTTTGTTGAGAGCGGACTAAGGAGAGCAAAGGGAGAATCTAGTGAAAGAAGACTGATGTTAGGATATAAAATGATATAGGGAAGGTAGAAGTAATAAATAAGAGGGGGATATATTATATTTATATACATGATGATATCTCCGTGTCGGAACCATACTAACTTCCTCTTACTTCCTGTCCCCATATAACCTTCAAACGCCTGCATGACAGTCACACCCTTTGACCATTTCATCACGGCAAATGGAACAGACAAAGTATAAACAAATATCCTTCCAAACTGCATCAGAATCATAATCGGCCCGAAAATGAACATCAATATCAAATTTTAAACCGGTAATTTCCCATAATGACCAAGCAAACGGAAGCTCAGAAACACAGCAGATGCTTTCACACGACATTCCACAGCTGGATCTAGTGGACTTAGCTACCGGCTAGAAAAAGAGCCTGTATACAACCAGACATGTTTTTGATGTGGATACTGGACCAGTGTGTTGTTTTTTATGGTGAATTTGGTGTCTTTTTAAAGGGTTGGGGGGCAAAGCAGACGGCACATTTTTGTTCTACATTCATGGACATTGGACAATAAATTAATCTTCCAATGTTCTTCATGGATATTTCAAATTTGAAAGTATTTATTTATCTATCATGAACATGTAATGAAAAGGTGGTCAAGAACAATACCTTGTTAATTTATCCTAATACAATATTTATAAGTTGTAACAATTATAATTTACAAGCTAGCACATTTTTATATGACTTATTTTGCAAATATAACTCATTAGGTGTTCACAGCGAAGCTGTGAAACCTATTTGTATTCTTAGATCACATTTTTGCTCAAATAACCTCAAGCATAGATTTGTAACAATAAATTTGCATCCTGATGGAGAGGCTATGCCTGGTGCCCAAATTGATGACGTACTGTACGTCATCAATTTTGGGCACCAGTCTCTCCCTACACAGAATTTAGAGGCCATGAGTAAATTGGTCCAAAATAATGGCACCGATTGGCCTATAGGGGCGTTACTATAAGCAGTCTTACTTAAACACTCATATCTGTCACCCCATTTGACCTAGAGACTTTGCATGTAGGTGTCTTTCAACATGCTGAATAAATGTGTTTCAATGGGCCGTAAGGTCCGTCAGGATAGATTTTAGAAAACCTATGAAAAACGTATTCTCGTGAGTCACAAGTCCAAATAACACACATTCTGTATGTAGGCCTGTGATACATAGGATTGGTTAAGAGACGGCTGATTTTACATGTCCATTTAAATCATTTGTAAATCCACTTAACAATGGCCTATCAACTTGAAACTTTTTAGGGTCATTAAAGACATTTTAAGATTGGCTTTGATTTTTTTTGTTGAGGAAACAATTCACTCTTGATTATGTAACGCTAATGCTAAACATATTTTTTGAAATCTTCATGGACTAAAAGTCAGATTCACTCCATATAGTCTTTGGACTCATCAAAATAGTCCCTAAAGAGTTTGATAAAATGACATTGATGCATTCAAAGATGGCCACACTATACAAGTAGATGCATATTATCACCTATCCTAATATGGTAAAATATGCAAACAAATACCTATTCTTTCCATAAACCAACTTTGGAATGTAGGCCCATGGTACATGTCTTAACTTAGTTTGAGAGAAGCTAAGGGATTGGTCAAAAGATCAAAGAAAATTTTTGATTTTCCGTGTCCATTTAAACCACTCTAAATCCACTCCACATGGGCCTATCATATCGAAACATGTAATCGCTATCATGGATGTCCCTAAGATGAACCACACTTAATTTGGTATTAATATCTCAAAAACAACGGTAACTATTAAAAACTAAATCTTTGCATATGTAATGCTAATGCTCAAAATCATCTGCAATCATCTTCTCCTCATGAACCATATATCAGATTCACTCCAGATTTTGTATGTAGACTCCTTACATTACTCTTGAATGGTTTTGAGAAAGATTGTCTTCTGTATTCAAAGATGCCAGCACTGTACCTATAGATGCACGTTAGCAGATATTCTAATTCTAAAAAATACTTTTAAAATCTTCTCATGAACAATAAATCTGATTTAATCCAGATTTGGTATAGAGATTTAATGGATATGATCACTTGCTGCATTTAACGTCAGCCACACTGCACCATTAGATGGCATCATATTACACCAGGCATATAAGAACTGAACCGATGGACATGGGGCCATGAAATTTGGTATGTAAATGTTATGTATGTCCTTACAAGCTGTGTGAATATAAAGTCACTGCAACCTTAGATGACTCCACCAGACCAATTGGTGGCACTATAGATGTCATTGGCACCAGCGGCACCACATGATACTAGAGAATGAACTATTTATCAAGAGGACCTTGTCTCATGAATTAATGCTAGATTTAAATGATGTAGCTGAACAATGTCAAATAGACCACAGATTTGGTACATTTAAGTACTGACTTTAAGACTGACGCATTCAAAGATCACCAACCTATAGCACTCAACTTGCGTCGTCAAGAGATAAACATGGTAATGCTTTCACAAATTGCACATAAAGGAAGATAGTTCATCCTTTTAATTCTGTCCATCACTGCTCGCAGCTATGTTTCGATTTCTTATCTATCATAATGTGCGCTGACATATTCGGGGACAGACTGTACGTCAATAATAGTAATAGTGCTGATGAAACTGCCTAGCATTCTCTCTTTCTCGGAAATACTGTTGTGACGATCAAACATTGAGATTATAATATGTTACTATGTTGTTCTAATTATATTCGATGGTAAAGATCTCACTTTGCACAACATGTTAGACATTATTGTATCATCCCTGTCATAGACAGGCCTTGTAAATAAGAATTTGTTATTAACTGACTTGCATAGTTAAATAAAAAAGAGGAGGTGGAAAAAAGGGGAAATGGAAGAATCTGTCAATCTTATTAAATAAAGGCAATCAGGTATGGTCTGAGACAAACATCTTTAACAATTCTGAATACTCTAGGTCATAAGGCGTTTGAGACACGTACTTAAAAATAATCAAATACATAAAATAAAATTGTGGACCTCATTGAAATTGTATTTTCATGGATTTCCAGCAAATAGCCAATAAAATCTACTTTTATGTATACATAAAAGAAAATGGAAGAAGAAGATGCAAACTGCTGTGGTAGGTGACAATGAAAGGTTATGGTTGGAAAGAACTCACTTCGTACGATACAGCTGTAATTATATGTTTGCTGTCTGTGTCCCATATCCTTCAGGTTGTGTGATGTCTGCCTCTTCTTATTTACAATCTCAATAACATCACCTTGGAAACACGGTTGTAGTGATGGATGGGGACGCTCTGCATGAACCTCGTTCCAATTCAGGTGCCAATTCTCCCAAAAAGCGAAGAAAAATTAAACAAGAAATTTAAAAAAGATATACTGAAAATATATAAAGACATCAGACAGAGTAGATGGATGGAACCCAAATAAGCTGCTGAGTTATATTTATCAGTTAAGAAAACATGTTTTCTTAACTGCCAAGTTCCCATGCCACCATCAACAGTCGGTAAGAAAGATACCCAGATGAGCTTGTCTGTTGGCATGTGCTAAATGGTTCAAATCACCTCAGGTATAGTAGATGTTTCTCTTCTGTGAAGAACAAGGCTCCTCATTGCACTGTCAACACACTGCCAACTACTTCTTCCCCTGCTTTTAGGTTTCCTCTCTGACATGGGTACCTTTGTGTTTCCAATTAGAATACTTCAACATAATGCCTGAGTAATTAGTCACCACAGTGACGCAGATGTTCCTGTTAGTTCCATGTCCTTAGAATACCGCTGCTCGGTTGAAGCAACACACAAACCTGCCCGGAAGTTTACAGATCTTTCTTTGGATATTATTTGATGTGCATACCTAATAAAACAGTGTGTTTTGTATCGTTATCAAATAAAGAATGCTCATGATGAAATAACCAATGGGCCCGTTTAATGTCACAGGGACAGTGGGACCGCTGGGTGACGCTGCATTTGAAAAGAGCTCGAGCGCGAGTCGAACAGCAGGATGTGAAAGGACATAAGGAGGAAACAAAGTTGGACTGATTGATCTGGTCTGGCTTTTACAGTGAGGACAAGGAGACATGTTTTCCAGAAGAAAGGTCTTGACAAAAGGAAACAAAGTTCAATTAAAATAGAGGAGGAAGAAAGCATTGATTGATAAGAGGATATATTTAAACTGGTACCCAGAGGGCCGAGAAAATCTCTCACACTGATGACACATATTCTTGAGGGAAATTGATGTTAATTGGTGTCTAGACATTTTAGTACTGGGCTAAAACACCAAAGGATGGCTATCTCTTAGTCAATATATTATCCTCCCTCCTTAAATGTATAAAAGTTCGGTAAAATACAGGACTTATTCATTGGTCTATAGAGGGAGGAGACTGAGCAACGTGACACCAGTATATTTGTCAGGCGTCGTGTTTCAGTAAGGTCATTTGAGGTCTTTGGGCGTTTGTTCTACACTCCATCCCCTGTTCCATTTTTTTTTGTTGTGTGTAAACACAAGCGCAATCTGAAGGGGGTAAAACAGGAGCATAAACTATACCGAACGGCATATCTACGAAATGTTATGACCCTTAAAAGGTGTTTCTAGGTGAGTGGCGTTATTATCAGATGGCAGTAATGTGGAACAGACGTCGTGGTGCAAAAATCATGAATTGAGAACTGAGAGATATCACGTTTCCAGAGGACATTTGCATTTGTACCTTTCATGGAATGGAAAGAACAGGTGCTGTGTGAACAGGTCATACTCATGTTAATGCAATTTAGGAGTTGCTTTAGGAAGACATTACCCCTCTGTCTGTCTCTACAAAACCTGTTTTGAGTTTATCAAGAACCATGGCTATAATGGTCTACGAGACTACCATATAAACAGTTGGTTAATGTTAAGAAAAGCTTGCCTTTTCTACAAGAAATATGGTACATTTTGGTATATGAACCACCGTAGCCAGCTCAAAAACACCACATATCAACAGGTTTTGTATGTATTTGGGTGGATAAGAGGAATGTGGAATGAAATATATATCTAACTAATTCAGTGATGTACTACAACTAAAAAATACATTTTAAATGGACACACAGAAACACTTTGTGTGGATGAGCCTGTGAGCATGTGTCACTTTTTTAGTGGAAAATTACAGCTCTCTGAACAATTCCTCAGCAGGATCCCCATTCTGAAGTGTATTTTCCCTGCAAATCACAATTATTTTCCTCATGCTCACTTGTAATGGGCATCCCTACTGTGCTGAAGAAGGCACTTCTATTCATAAATGTATTACTGGCACAGAATCACGAGCTTATTTCTTATGGTAGGACCAGGGGGTTATTGACATAATAACATTCTTCCATTTGAAAAATGACTCTCTATCACTAAAAACAATGCAATTCACGAGGTGGAAGCTTTTGTATGATTGAAACCCCCTACAGCAGGCACAACACCGAAGTGTAGGGAGGAATAAAGAGGTCAGATTTATGACACCAAACAAGTAAAACAAAAGGACCAGATGTCATTGTAAATACTGGGATAGGGAAGAGGCCCCAAAAGCAATTCTTTTAAAAACATGATCAATAGCCTAAATGTTTTTGTCAAAGTGAGAAAAAAAAGACGCACGGCTGAAGTCGGAAGTTTACATACACTTAGGTTGGAGTCATTAAAGCTCGTTTTTCAACCACTGCCCAAATGTCTTGTTAACAAACTAGAGTTTTGGCAAGTTGGTTAGGACATCTACTTTGTGCATGACACAAGTAGGTTTTTCAAAAATTGTTTACAGTCAGATTATTTTACTTATAATTCACTGTATCACAATTCCAGTGAGTCAGAAGTATACATACACTAAGTTGACTGTGCCTTTAAACAGCTTGGAACATTCCAGAAAATTATGTCATGACTTCTAAGCTTCTGATGGGCTAATTGACATAATTTGAGTCAATTGGAGGTGGACCTGTGGATGTATTTCAAGGCCTACCTTCAAACTCAGTGCCTCATTGCTTGACATCATGGGAAAATCAAAAGAAATCAGCCAATACCTCATAAAAAATTGTAGACCTCCACAAGTCTGGTTCATCCTTGGGAGCAATTTCCAAACGCCTGAAGGTACCACGTTCATCTGTACAAACGTGGTACTCAAGTCAATCCCAGAGCAACAGCAAAGGACCATGTGAAGATGCTGGAGGAAACAGGTGCTAAAGTATATATATCCACAGTAAAACGAGTCCTATATCGACATAACCTGGAAGGCCGCTCAGCAAGGAAGATGCCACTGCTCAAAAACCGCCATAAAAAAAACAGACTACGGTTTGCAACTGCACATGGGGACAAAGATCATACTTTTTGGAGAAATGTCCTCTGGTCTGATGAAACAAAAAAATAAATGTTTGGCCATAATGACCATCGTTATGTTTGGAGAAAAAAGGGGGAGGCTTGCAAGCCGAAAAACACCATCCGAACCATGAAGCACGGGGGTGGCAGCATCATGTTGTGGGGGTGCTTTGCTGCAGAAGGGAATGGTGCACTTCACAAAATAGATGGCATCATGAGGAGGAAAAGTATGTGGATATATTGAAGCAACATCTCAAGACATCAGTCAGGAAGTTAAAGCTTGGTCGCAAATGGGTCTTCCAAATGGACAATGACCCCAAGCATGCTTCCAAAGTTGTGGCAAAATGGCTTAAGGACAAAGTCAAGGTATTGGAGTTGCCATCACAAAGCGACCTCAATCCTATAGAAAATTTGTGGCCGGAACTGAAAGTGTGTGCGAGCAAGGAGGCCAACAAACCTGACTCAGTTACATCAGCTCTGTCAGGAGGAATGGGCCAAAATTACCCCAATTTATTGTGGGAAGCTTGTGGAAGGCTACCCAAAACGTTTGACCCAAGTTAAACAATTTAAAGGCAATGCTACCGAATACTAATTGAGTGTATGTAATGAAAGAAATAAAAGCTGAAATAAATCACTCTCTCATTTCACATTCTTAAAATAAAGTGGTGAATTTTTACTAGGATTAAATGTCAGGAATTGTGAAAAGCTGAGTTTAAATGTATTTGCTTAAGGTGTATGTAAACTTCTGACTTCAACTGAAAAGAAACAAATAAGGCGTAGGGAAAGGAATTCAGTGGGGAAAAAGCATAAACAATATAAATTATATTCTCTGGATTATCTCAGAAGTGAGGCTTCCTCCAATATTTATGACTTCAGATGTAAAGACGCCACAGGGTGAGAGTAGAGGAATTGGACAGTTTGCACAGATGGTGACCATCCTCAATCAACATTCAAATAAAAACGGAATGAGGGTCTCTCTCTCTCTTCTTTCTCAATGCATGCAGACACAGATAAAAGGTTGGGGTGTAAAAATGCTTAAGAAGGCAGAAGTTGTAAAGAAAAAAGCAGAATTGCTATTCACTTCTTGTGCAATCCTTTCTGCCTTGTTGAACTTTATTAAATTTTGTCGTTCTCTCCTTCCCGTCTGGCCCCCTTTGTCTGATGCGTAACTCACAGATTTTTAGAGGGAAGGAGGGGTGCAAGATGAAAAGAATGTGATGGTGGTGGTCATACCCCTGTGTGCCAGCTAGACCCTCTCACTTAGGAGAATCCAGGGTGGAAGCATTGGCCAAACTTTACTCTGAATTTACAGTTTTAAAAAAGCCATAGCATTTTATGAAATTACCTGTTTAATCAATGTACAATATTTCAATTTCTACAATAGATAATGGCTGTTAGTACAAACTAACTCAATACCTATGTTCTATTGGAAACAACAGAAGGTGAAAGATGCATATTCCTCATCAAAGTCTGAGACTAATGCCACAGCAGATTGATTGAAAGTGGAGATTCAAATTAAATTCTCTCATGATCGAACTGCATGCATTTCTCACACATTTAAACTCTGTTACACAATTCATAGCAATGTTTTTCTTTAATTCGTTTTTTTTCTGAGAAATGAGTCAGGTCTTACATCACATCGATAGACTGGCCATTCGTTAGATGGGCTCTGAAAAGCAGGACTAATGGTTATGAAAGACCAATCAATGGAAGGGTAGGGGAGTGAGTCGCTGCACTTCCACTCTCTCCTTGACAACCATGTCATGTCTTTCAGAGTCTCCAGGGACCTTTTGATTGAGGCTCATCTTTCATCAGTCCAGCTTTAATCTGCCATTTGACTTGTCTTATAACTCATATTAACTCAATCTATTTGACATACATGTGTATAAATAGAGTATATCATTAAACAGGATATTTTAACTGAATATAGAATAATCACGACAAAACTGTTCTGAGAGACAAGCAGCGGTCTTTATCTATCGATCACATTCGAGGAAAGAGGGGAGAAAGGAGACGATGAAGACAAGATGGAGAGGAGAAAAAGGTTTTTCCAAAACAAACACCCATTCTGAAGTGACATTCGGTCGAGGAAGTCGCAGACACTCTACTATAGTGTCAGGCAAATAAACAAACAGAGGAACGAGCCGAGACGCAATAGCTGACCTTTGTTCAAAGAGGCGATCTAATCTGTTTCCACTTTACTTAATTAGAAAAGCAGAGAGATTTTTTATGTGCACAGTGTTAATGGGAAACAGCTCACAGGTGCTAATTAAAAATCAGAAATGTTTTATGTAACTTCTATTTATTTATCTATATTTTTCTCTATATTTTTCTGACTCGGATGACTTATCATTAGTATTTTGTATGGCAGATAAATGGATGAAATATTTTTTATTTGTATAAAATATGAAATCAATGTTTAAATCCCCATTGTCTCCACTGGTAGTAGAGGTGTGATGCAGTGAATATATTAACAAGTCTAGGAAATGGTTCCACAGTTGCACTCCTATCGGACATTTCTCGTGCTTATGACTGGTGATGTGTTTTGGTGCTGTATTTGCCAAAGTAAATGTGCTCACAAATGGTCAATTTAATTTCCAAAACAAGTGTCGTCAACTATTGCAATGTACAGTGAATTATAGGGTCGGCAATTGAAATGTCTCTCCTAAATATATAATGCTTTTTTCCCCACTTTAGGCGATACAGTAATGTACAGGCTTTGATTTATCCACTGCTTGTGCTGGGGTGCCATGTGTGCCCTAAAGGAGGAATAACTTCCTCTTTGTCTTCAACTGTTTGAAGTAGCCAACAGTGGGTTACTATGTCAACAACTGAAGGTTTAATTGAACAACCAATGACTTTCTCACACTACCACATACAGTATGGTCCTAGATATGAGGTATTAAAAACAATCCCTTTAAGCAGGCAGTGTCTTATGGGAATGTGGTTAGTCATGGAGGAAATAATGTCTCAGGAAGTTCTTTCTGTCCGTCTTTCTCTCTCCAACAGCTCTCTCTGTCTGGAATGTCAGTCAGATTCTGAGCAGCCAAAGTAAGGGAACTGGCCTGTAATTGCATAATACTTTTCCAATCTACTGGATCTTTTACATAGACTGTTTGCAGATAGTTTTTTGACTGGTTAGACATCCATCTGTATTGTGTTTCAGTGCATTGACAAATTCTTAATGAAGGAATTAACGTGTTAGTGATCAGTCCTCTATTCCTATCAGATAAAAGTATATTTACTGTGCGTAATCTAAAGACGCACCAGCTAATGACGCCACCCTCATGCCATGCTTTTTTCTAACAATAAAGACACACTTGTATGGGCAGCGTGTGGTCTTGTCTCTTAGGGACTGCAGGGGACAGAGGAGACAAATTAGCTTTCTTGACCTTGGCCCAAGTTTTCCTTCTACCCCCTCTCCCTCCCCTTCCTTCTCGTCCTTCATGTGTACTTCAAAGGTCAGCTGGTTGACAAAACCCCTCTGTTGTCTGTCACTACCAGACCTATTCAAATGAACAACTCATACTGGCCAATGGAGGATAATGCATGCTTGTAATAGGAGTCTGAAAATAGGATCTGAAATGTAGTTATTCTATTCTAACAACTTTACTGAGTCATTCAAGAGGGACTTGAGTCCTTTGAACTATTGTTTGATGGAATATTTTTACTACACTGAACAAAAATATAAATGCAACATGCATCAATTTCAAAGATTCTACTGAGTTACAGTTCATATAAGGAAATCAGTCAATTGAAATAAATGAATTAGGCCCTAATCTATGGATTTCACATGACTGGGAACACATGCAGGCAATTCACTCTCATACCCCTTACAAAGGTAGGGGCATGGATCAGAAAATCATCCAGTATTTTGTGTGACCACCATTTGCCTCATGCAGTGCGACATCCTTTGGATAGAGTCGATCAGGCTGTTGATTGTGGAATGTTGTCACACTCCCCAAGGTACACGTAGATCCAGAGCATCCCAAACACACTGAATTGGTGTCATGTCTGGTGCGTATGCAGGCACTGGAAGAACATGGGAAACGTTCAGCTCCCAGGAATTGTATACAGATACTTGCGACATGGGGCCATGCATTATAATGCTGAAACATGAGGTGATGGTGACGGATGAATGGCACAACAATGGGCCATCACGGGGCCATCACGGTATTTCTGTGCATTCAAATTGCCATCGATAAAATACGCCTGCCCATGCCATAACCCCACCACCACCATGGTTCACTCTGTTCACAACGTTGACATCAGCAAACCGCTTGCCCACACTACGCGGTTCTGAGGCCTGCCAAATTTTCTAAAATTACATTGGAGACGGATTATGGAAGAGAAATTAACATTCAAAGCTCTCGTGCATATTCCTGCAGTCAGCATTTCAATTACATGCTCCCTCAAAACTAGTCCCCAGCACAAGGTGCACCTGTGTAATGATCATGCTGTTTAATCAGCTTCTTACAGTTTTTCCCAATTGTTTACAAACTAAAATTGGAACTTGAAACGCAATCACCAAAACCTGAAACTCATGTACCAAATCCCTAAATCAAGTCTGAGAAAATTGCAATCACAATTCCTGCTTTACACTCAGTTTTCAATTCTATATCACACTTAAAAAAAACACTATACACACAGTTCTCTACAATAGGCACAAGTACAAGAGAAAATCATTGCAGATCACACAACATTCCAAAATATCAACCGTGTCAGTATGTCGACACTCTCCCGCTTACGATGAAGCAGCTGTACAGGGTTTCATTTGAGAGGAACAGCGTTAGTGTCACGTTCGTCATATGAATCGGACCAAGGTGCAGCACGGTATGAGTACATTCTTTATTATAATAAGAATGAACACAGAACAAACTAACCAAAATAACAAAACGACACATGAAGCTATACAAAACGAGTGCTGACAGGCAACTACACATAGACAAGAACCCACGAACACCAAAGGGAAAATGGCCACCTAAATATGATCCCCAATCAGAGACAACGATAAACAGCTGCCTCTGATTGGGAACCATATCAGGCCACCATAGACGTACAAATCACCTAGACCTACAAAAATCTAGACATACAAAAAACCCTAGACAATTCAAAAACGTACGTACCTACCCTAGTCACACCCTGACCTGACCAAAATATGAAGAAAACAGGGATATCTCAGGTCAGGGCGTGACAGTACCCCCCCCCCCCCCCCCCCAAAGGTGCGGACTCCTGGCCGCGAACCTGAACCTATAGGGGAGGGCCCGGGTGGGCATCTACCCTCGGTGGCGGCTCCGGTTCTAGACACAGCCCCCCCCTCTTTACGCTGATCCCTCCGCCTTTGTAGAACTGGATCATCGCCGGAGGCTACGGACTACGGATCGTCGCCGGAGGCCCCAGACTGGGATCGTCGTTGAAGGTTCCGGAATGTGAAACAACGCCGGAAGCTCTGGACTGGGAACTGTCGCCGGAAGCTCTGGACTGTGGAAGCGAACTGGTGGTACTGGGCTGAGGACACGCACCTCAGGGCGAGTGCGGGGAAGAGGCACAGGACGTATTGGACTGTGGAAGCGCACTGGAGGCCTGATAAGTGGTGCCGGGACTGGTGGTACCGGGCTGGGGACACGCACCTCAGGGCGAGTGCGGAGAGGAGGCACAGGCCGTACTGGACTGTGGAAGCGCACTGGAGGCCTGATAAGTGGTGCCGGGACTGGTGGTACCGGGCTGGGGACACGCACCTCAGGGCGAGTGCGGAGAGGAGGCACAGGCCGTACTGGACTGTGGAGGCGCACTGGAGATCTGGAGCGTAGAGCTGGCACAATGCGTCCTGGCTGGATGCTCACTTGAGCACGGCAAGTGCGGGGCGCTAGCACAGGACGCACTGGAGACACAGTACGCAGAGCCGACGCAGGATATCCGGGTCCAAGGAGGTTTACTGGAGACCAGGAGCGCTGAGCCGGCACCATCCGTCCTGCCTGGATGCTCATTCTAGCCCGGAAAATGCGAGGAGAGAGATTAGTGAGCATCTCTGCATAACACGCTCCCCACGGTAAGCACGAGGAGTTGGCTCAGGTCTCCAACCTGACTCAGCCAATCTCCTCGTGTGCCCCCCCAATTTTTTTTTTTTGGGGCTGCCTCTCGGGCTTCCGTGCTAACCGTGTCCCCTCGTCGCCGTTCCTCCTGCTACCATGGTAGGCGATCCTCTCCTGCCAATATTTCCTCCCACGTCTTGGATCCTTTACCGTCCAAAATCTCGTCCCATGTCCATGATGTCTGCTCCTTCTGAACACGCTGCTTGGTCCTTTTATGGTGGGTTCTTCTGTCACGTTCGTCGTATGAATCGGACCAAGGTGCAGCGTGGTATGCGTACATTCTTTATTATAATAACACTGAACAAACTAACCACAATAACAAAACACGTGAAGCTATACAAAACAAAACGACTGCTGACAGGCAACTAGACATAAACAAGAACCCCAAAGGGAAAATGGCTACCTAAATACACTGCTCAAAAAAATAAAGGTAACACTTAAACAACACATTGTAACTCCAAGTCAATCACACGTCTGTGAAATCAAACGGTCCACTTAGGAAGCAACACTGATTGACAATAAATTTCACATGCTGTTGTGCAAATGGAATAGACAAAAGGTGGAAATTATAGGCAATTAGCAAGACACCCCCAATAAAGGAGTGATTCTGCAGGTGGTGACCACAGACCACTTCTCAGTTTCTATGCTTCCTGGCTGATGTTTTGGTCACTTTTGAATGCTGGCGGTGCTTTCACTCTAGTGGTAGCATGAGACGGAGTCTACAACCCACACAAGTGGCTCAGGTAGTGCAGTTCATCCAGGATGGCACATCAATGCGAGCTGTGGTAAAAAGGTTTGCTGTGTCTGTCAGCGTAGTGTCCAGAGCATGGAGGCCCTACCAGGAGACAGGCCAGTACATCAGGAGATGTGGAGGAGGCCGTAGGAGGGCAACAACCCAGCAGCAGGACCGCTACCTCCGCCTTTGTGCAAGGAGGTGCACTGCCAGAGCCCTGCAAAATGACCTCCAGCAGGCCACAAATGTGCATGTGTCAGCATATGGTCTCACAAGAGGTCTGAGGATCTCATCTCGGTACCTAATGGCAGTCAGGCTACCTCTGGCGAGCGCATGGAGGGCTGTGCGGCCCCACAAAGAAATGCCACCCCACACCATGACTGACCCACCGCCAAACCGGTCAAGCTGGAGGATGTTGCAGGCAGCAGAACGTTCTCCACGGCGTCTACAGACTCTGTCACGCCTGTCACATGTGCTCATGTGCTCAGTGTGAACTTGCTTCATCTGTGAAGAGCACAGGGCGCCAGTAGCGAATTTGCCAATCTTGGTGTTCTCTGGCAAATGCCAAACGTCCTGCACGGTGTTGGGCTGTAAGCACAACCCCCACCTGTGGACGTCAGGCCCTCATACCACCCTCATGGAGTCTGTTTCTGACCGTTTGAGCAGACACATGCACATTTGTGGCCTGCTGGGGGTCATTTTGCAGGGCTCTGTCAGTGCACCTCCTTGCACAAAGGCGGAGGTAGCGGTCCTGCTGCTGGGTTGTTGCCCTCCTACGGCCTCCTCCACGTCTCCTGATGTACTGGCCTGTCTCCTGGTAGGGCCTCCATGCTCTGGACACTACGCTGACAGACACAGCAAACCTTTTTGCCACAGCTCGCATTGATGTGCCACCCTGGATGAACTGCACTACCTGAGCCACTTGTGTGGGTTGTAGACTCCGTCTCATGCTACCACTAGAGTGAAAGCACCGCCAGCATTCAAAAGTGACCAAAACATCAGCCAGGAAGCATAGGAATTGAGAAGTGGTCTGTGGTCACCACCTGCAGAACCATTCCTTTTTTGGGGGTGTCTTACTAATTGCCTATAATTTCTACCTTTTGTCTATTCCATTTGCACAACAGCATGTGAAATTTACTGCCAATCAGTGTTGCTTCCTAAGTGGACAGTTTGATTTCACAGAAGTGTGATTGACTTGGAGTTACATTGTGTTGTTTAAGTGTTCCCTTTATTTTTTTGAGCAGTGTATGATCCCCAATCAGAGACAACGATAAACAGCTGCCTCTGATTGGGAACCATATCAGGCCACCATAGACATACAAATCACCTAGACCTACAAAAACCTAGACATACCCACCCTAGTCACACCCTGACCTAACCAAAATCTAAAGAAAACAGACATATCTCAGGTCAGGGCGTGACAGTTGGAGTCAAAGAACTTCACTATGACTATGTGCAAGTAAGTGTCACGGTACTATAGTAATGGCAGTAGATTGAATGTATCTATGCAGTGCCAATAGGACACAGACAAAGCACTATTTGACCTAGGCAGGTGCCCCCATTCTGGGGGTGTCTGTGGGTGCACCCGCCTGTAGATTTGACTGAATGTGTCTTACCAAACCCACCCCCATCCGTGTGTGAAAATGTAAACATTGTAGTCCTGTGTTTTGAGGTACACCATATTCACGGTACAGGGAATTAATTTTATGTTACAGAGAGTCCTGGACTTTGATGCAGCTGCACAGACTCATGAGTTCATTGATGTAGCCGGATTAAATCTTGCTAAAACCATGCGTCGGGGCCGAAATGTTATAGGACAAAGAGCCGTTGTGAATGTCTTGGGGCTGCGTGGGGGAAATATCACCTTGTGTGCCGCCATTAGTCTGCAAGTTCTCCATCACCATGCCACCCTAGGTCCCTATAATACTGCACACAATCATATTTCTGGAGGCACTACATAATGCAGTTGCACAGGACGGACCAGAGCAGTCCCGGTTTGTTGTCATCTGGGATAATGTTAGTTTCCACCAGGCTGCTCTGGTCAGGGACTGGTTCACCAATCATAATAACTTCACAGTTGTATACTTGCCCCCTTACTCCCCATTTCTCAATTCGATTGAGGAATTATTTTGGGCTTGGCGTTGGAAAGTGTATGATCACCAACCACATGCACGCCTGCCTCTTCTGCAAGCAATGGAAGAGGCATGCGGAGACATTGAGGTGAGGTCAGTCAAGGGTTGGCACGCAAGGCGATCCACGGCGACGGTTCCCAGTTCGGGGCCTCCGGCGACGATCCGTAGTCCGTAGCCTCTGGCACGCAAGGCGAAACCATCCCTGGTTGCCTAGCCAGGGATGACATTGCTTGTGATGTGGCCAGACACTAACAGAAGGCGGGATCCATAAACCATCCACCCCATCGCTTAGAATATATATTTTTTGTTTACCATTGTACTGTAATTTTACTGTAATTATTGAGTTTACAGTAACATGTATTGATTACTGTAATTCTACTTTTGTGTTTTTTTGTTGTAAAAACCTGCAATGGCTAAAAAATAGTCTGTATATATTTCTTTCTGAAGCCTTTCTATTTTTGTGTTCATTGAAATGTGAGTAGATGTACTGTACTGGAACAATCTTTCACAGAAGCCTGTACGAGAAAATTAAAAAGGTATATAAAGTACATCAGTGTGTTGCTGCTTTGAAATGGTAATTCAAATGGTGCGTGTGTTTATCATTTTGAAAAAGGATTGTTAGGTTTTGATGGCAGAGTTTCATTTTGACATAGACGTGAGATGTTTATCTCCAAGTTGTCTTCTTTGGCTTGTGTGTAGAGTTGACACAATGAGCCAAATTCCGCAGTGTGTAAGCAATCGCAAAAAATTGTAATAGATTTTAAAAAGACTGTATATTCATCCATATGAAGGGCTTGTGCTAAAATGACCACCATCAAATACAGTAAATACAGTATGTCACATTACTGACCACAGCTTTCCGTGAGAACATGCAGTTCAAAGGTCACTCGGATACAAACGTTACAAACAAAAGCACATTTTTTAAGCAGATAGACCTAATTGGTTTAAAAACACACAAGAAATGGGATTTTCCGTACCAATGGGGCCCTTCGCTGATGCTAAAATGGGAGACCTTTGGTCATTGCTGTGAAAAGAACCCATTCAATGATATTGGATTGTAACATCAACAGACAAATCTAATTCACACAGTGCGCACTGAGGCACGTCCTTGTGTGAATATGTTGAGCACAAGTGCAGAAATAACCTGGGGTGTTCAAGGGGTGAAGATGCACTGTGTTAATGCTCATGCTACTTCATTGATCTTGAGCACTCAATCTTTTAGGCACCACACATACAGCCTATATTTCATCATGTGAGATACAGTACATCAATAACACTGCCAAGGACTTATATTTCCACGCGGACTCACACTGGCATTGTCCTCTGTCTACGCATCGATTTCAGAGGGAAGAAACCGTGTTTTGTAGGACATGGCACTGTCACACCTCACGGACTTGGCAAAATTGTCAACATATGTCCTTGTTAGACATATTAATGATAACAATGGAGGAAGAGGTGGTTATTTTCCTCTCCTGAGGGTCTAGGAGAGCTAATCATTAGCATCACGATGCCTCTGTGAATCAGGTAGTGACTGAGGACTATGACAATAACAGGAAAACATTTGGCATTGCTATTAATAATGTATCAAAATCCTCAGGGGGAACTGAGAATAAACATGGCATTTAAGTCGATTAGTCACTCTAGTATTATCTAAAAAAAGTTCCCCCTTCATGCACAAAATGGTATGCCCGACAGAGTGATTATGTTGTTAGTCATATGATTTGTCTTTCTTTCTGGGAAAGGTTGCTGAGAAATACATACAGTAAAATGAGTCAGGGGCATGGCTTAACCCCAAATGGACAACATATCAACAAAAAGCGGCCATGTCTTCATGACTAAACTATAATTGAAACCAGCCATATACAGTGAAGAAGTTGTGGTCTCTTCAACCTCATTACAAGTGAGATACACAAGCTAAAATTGTTTGAAGAAAATATTGGAAAAATCATATGTCTTGTGAAGCGCATGTGCTTTAATAAAGGAAGCCGTGGCTGCATGGTGCTTTGACTCCGGTCTCGGAGGCAGCTGTGCAAATTCCTGTGAAGTGAGATCACATGGGCACATGCCTGGTACTCCTAACCCAGACAACAGGAAGTGAAAGTGCTACTGCTGCCACAACACAGCCTCCGGTGCACTCCAACCCCCAGTTAAAGGGGAAGTGATGCGTTGTAACCTGGGATAGTGAGCTAGTGAAAGGAAATCTGGTTATTATTATATAAGACGTTGTCTGGGGAGGAGATCACTTTTATAAATCATTTGCTTGCTCATTTGTAATATTTAGCACACATCTCTCAACTATTATCCCATACATTTTTCTGTTTTCTGTTCATTTATCTGTACTAAAATAAATGCACAATACTGAGCAATCGAATGGATACCCCTGTAGACACATGGCACTCTGCTCTCCTCAGATCATCCACTTTGAAAAGGTGTAATGGCTAAAGATGGTTGGGAAAAACATCAAAATAGTAGCAGTAATCATGTGCAAGAGTGATGGCCTACAGTCCTCATTTTGGTTTAGTGTGTGTGTAACCAGACAGCACACACTTATTTTCTCTCTTAAACGTCATGTTTAAGGTGCCACCAACTTCCTGTGATGTGAATTCAATATGAACTGTGTAAATAAATATTTTGGATGTTCTAGGTAGAAATAGGCCCAAAAAATGTCCCTAAATGGTGCATTAATGATTGGCTGATTCTATCAAAGTGTTTATCTCTCTCGTCATGGGAAGCTCTACAATTGGTTTAGATCAGTCCAATCCTGTCCTGGGAAATAACAAACATTTTGTGACCCCTGTGAAGTTGCTAGCCTATCAGTCCAACTCCCGTAGTCCAACCTAGGCATTAGGGGAACTGGAGGAAGGAGTGTTTTGGTGTGAGGATATCCTGACCTTACTCATCTAATTGTGTAATTGTACACTTTTCTTTCTTAATTGAGTAGGACGGACTTGTGGTAATGGCTGGAGCAGAATGAGTGGAATGGCATCAAATACATGGTTTCCATTTGTTTAATGTCATTCTATTTGCTCTGTTCTAGCCATTCTTATGAGCCGTCCTCCCCTCAGCAGCCTCCACTGATTCGCATTATATTCATATGATCATTGTCCTGTTTTGTAAATAGTATTGTCATAATTGCAGGTGTATAGTCTGGTTCACAAGATGTACTGTATCATGTATGTTACTCTAAACATGATAGAATCGCCTTACGATGACGCTAAAGTGGACCGTCTCCTACAGTAGTACGTGACTAAATCATGCAAGTGCTCTCGCGCGCAAAGGCACACCACACTGTACAATCAACCTCTTCACTTCGCGATCCTCGGCTTTGAAAAAGATAAATGATGCCCATTCAAATCTTGACAATGTAAACATTAGTTAGGTCATGCATTCCTCCACCGAAGACATCCAGTTTGGATGCAGCAGTAATGGCATCTTGATTGTGACTTTAGAGCTAGTTACATTAGGGAGTTAGTTTTTTTGTTTTGGTTTAATGAACTGAGCCCCGGAAGTGTTTTGGAAAAATGACCCACTGTGGGTTATTTGGTTTGATTTTATTTTCCCTTCGTGGGTGACATCAAGGGCAGCCAAGAAAGTAGAGCTCCTAAGAGGATTGAGAGAGACAGCGGCAGATGATAAATTGTGGGAAATTAAATAAAAGGGATAGGCATTTTTTTAGCAATAAAGAACCAGTGATAAAAAAAAAATAAAGCTTCACACTGAGATAGTTGCTCTAAATGAATTACCTGGAGATTGCATGTTGCGTTGATTTGCAGGGGTATTCAATTTTAATTAGTGTTTTGGAGACATCTTTTATCAGACTGTCACTAACCTCCTCTCTTTCAGCTGAGATTTGCTCTCACTCTCTCCCCCTCGCTCTTTCTTTCGCTCTCTTCCTCTGTCTCTCTCTCCCTCGATCTCTTGCTTTCGCTCTCTCCCCATCCTTGTGCTTCTCACCCTATCGCTGTCTCTCTCTCCCTCTTTCTCATCCTTTCTCTAATGTACACAAACAAACACTCGAGAATTGGCATTCCATAAAAATGTACAACAATTATAATATCAAGGTTCTCAATAAGCCGTGAATTGGGGAAAATAATTATTTCCGCTATTAATTGCATTTTCTGTGGGGCAAAGGTGATAATTAATTTTGCTCAAGGAAACACACAGAGGCACACCCACACACATAAAAGTTCAATAGTCTTTTTGCCTTCAGTCCAAAAGTCATTTCATTCTAACATGGAAACCCCATTATAGTACCTTGTGAAACTTCCTCCTGAAAAATAAATAATTTCCATTATTCTGATTCTTTCATTTTGTATATAAAAAAACAACTAATTTGTAATATCTGTTAAATGAGTGACACTTTGATATTCCTAAGAATCTAAAAAAAAACGATTTATTTTTCTATGACCCCAAAATATTTGTTTAAAGCATTCTAATATCATCTCATGGTCAGATCAAAATGATATACACCGAACTATACAACATGTTAGTCATTCCAAAATAGACTATAGATGCATTTGTATTTGATACACGTTACACTCTCCCCCCCTTTTCTCCCTGCTGAGTGTTGTGAGGTTATACCCTGTCTCCTTCTCTTCATTCCTGGCCCACTTCCATTGTTAGTCACCTTGTTTATTGGCTGGAGCAGCCGTGGCGTACTGGACATCATCTGAAACCACAAACGACAGGATGCAATAAGCTGGAGAATAGCAGCAATCTGAGGAAAGTTCTCCATTCACTAGAGCTCCCTAACTCTGTCTTCTTATCCTGAGCAGAAAATAAAAAAATCAATACCAGCTCACCAGGCTTGATAAAAGTGCTGGACAGGGAGAGTGGCTGCGCTGGATATAGTAAATTAAAGTGATCAAAATTTTCCAGTCGACTCAGCCCACAGCCTACATAAACTAACAACCCTGTCTCCACAGCTGCCTGTCACCCAACCTCTCCCCACTATCTTTTCTCTCTCCCCCCTCACCTTTATTTCTGTATTTTCTTACTTTCACTATGCTTTTTTCCCCCCTCTCTTTCCTTGCACCCCGTACTGTATTTCAATTTTAGCAGTGTCTTAGCCTTTTGGCTCCTGAGTATTCATGGTGGCAGGTGTCTTTACACATGTCCACACGCATGCACACACATACACAAACCACAAACAGGTATTAGTTTCATGAGAGTGCTGGTTGGGTGCGATTTCCCTTTAACCCGTGTGTTGTCTTAAGGATCAAAAATGACCTGCTCAACAGCAGAGAAAACCCCCTAAATTATATTTTTTTAACTTGAAATTTGACTTTTCCTAGAGTGACGCCAACATAAGAAAAAGTGAAACATTGCCTTTGTTCATATTTCCATGAAAGCTGCAGACCACCAGTGTATAAAGATTGTCTTAGGGTCATGTTTGACCTGGCAGTTATAAAACTATTTACACATCACAAAAGACACACACACAATGAGAAATTGAGAGTGTGTGCTACTGATTGAACTCAGCCAGCAGATTCTGAAGAGGAAAATCACCATGGTTGGCACAGAACAAGCCTGAGCTCCCCCTGCACTCCTCACAACAAGGGGGAGAGAGGCCTTCTCATCAAAGTTTGCCTTCACCCCCACTCTAGTTTCTTACCTCCCAAAGAGGAACAAGAATGTGGTCCCCCTGAGCACACTGCACAAAACGGCTGAGATCAGTGATCGTGAAGACAGGAAGCCAGCCATCATCCTGGACTACAACAAAAGAGGCGTGGACAACCTGGACAAGGGATTGGAACTTGCAGGAGGATGACTACCCATTGGCCCCTGGTCATCTTCCATAACATCATTGATGTGTCCTCATACAATGCCTGTGTGATATGGAACCAGATCAACCCTACCTGGATGCCTGATAAGCAGAACAAGAAGAGGATGTTCCTGGAGCAGCTGGGAAAGGCACTTATACCCTCACACATTCAAAGAAGGGAGCGCATCCCCCGCACAGCAGCCTCTACAGCGCTTGCGAAATCTCTTCAGGGTACTGAATCTTGTCCTGATCCAGCTGTGGCAGGCAAGAAGAGGAGATGCCAATTCTGCCCCCCAAAGAAGGACTGTAAAACAAATAGTATGTGCTGCACATGTGAGAAATACATCTGCAAAGTCCATGCACAGACACTTATACTGTCCTACATGTTCTAATTGAAGTTGATTTATTTATTTTCTTCACGTTTTTAATTTTTTTAATCTATTATCTTATTTTTTGTTGTTGTTTATACACCTTGTGGGTGGGGGCAATGGTTAAAAAAATGGGAGAAGACTAGTATTTTGTAGTGGAATTCCTCATTGTACAGTATATAGGAATATATATCACTATGTTGCCAAAAAAGTTCAAGACCATTATTGTTTCCCTTCAGTAAAAGGAATTCAAAACTATTTTCTGCAGCTATACAAGTTCTCTCTTGCTAAAAAAAAACATGTTTACACCTATGCATTACCTTTAGCAATAATAATAAACCTCCACTTTAGTAAAGAAAACAATTACGACAGGTGTGTTGTAATAAAAACGAGTGGTGTCCACTGATTTAAATGCAGTCTTTATGCATTGTGAAGAGGGAAAATGCAGATATTCACAAAGTTTGTGAAAAATGACAGGTTGTTTCTTCATGCAAAAAAATATTTGGGGTTGAAAATTCAATTAAGCTGCTTTATTTCGGGGCTTTAGTGATGGCGGGTCATTTTTTACCCTTAAGACAAGGGGAGTATACAGAATGTTAAGACAACACAAGTGTTAACGGCTATGGGATTGGAAGTGAGGTGTTACCTGGCCCTTTAAATGAATGTGTTTGATTTCTTTGACCTACAGCAGTCTGACATGGACAGTGTCCAAAGCCAGTGCCATGTTCTCAGAGAGGAGCTAGGCTTGGATCACAGGATAGTATTTGACCTTCACAAAACAACAGATTTACCATAGTGTTTGGGAAAAGATGACACACCCCACTGTAAAAGCACTTCTTTAAAAGTAAATAATATATATTTTTGAGAGCCCAACACTTACTAAGAACATGTACCATAATGGTTCACGAACAGAGTTCGTATAAAAATTCCCAAAAATGTTTCAGCAACCAGAGCTGCATTCCCCTCCCGAAATGGAAGTGAAAGCAAAAGTACAGTATAACATTCCTAGTCCAGGTGACTGACTTAACCTAAGTAAATGTTGTGTGTACAAACATATGTAAAATCCTCTGACAGATGCAGGACCCCAACCCTGACCCTTATACAGTATCAGTCAAAAGTTTGGCCACACCAACTCATTCAAGAATTTTCCTTATTTTCTACATTGTAGAATCATGTTATATAAATATATTTCAGATTCTTTAAAGTAGCCACCCTTTGCTTTTTTGATAGCTTTGAACACCCTTGGCATTCTCTCAACCAGCTTCACCTGGAATGCTTTTCCATCAGTCTTAAATGAGTTCCCACATATGCTGAGCACTTGGTGGCTGTTTTTCCTTCACTCTGCGGTCCAAATTATCTCAATTGGGTGGAGGTAGGGTGATTGTGGAGGCCAGGTCATCCTACGCAGCACTCCATCCCTCTCCTTCTCATCCCTCTCCTTACACAGCCTGGAGGTGTGTTGGGTCATTGTCCTGTTGAAAACCAAATTATAGTCTCACTAAGCACAAACCAGATGGGATGGCGTATCGCTGCAGAATGTTGTGGTAGCCATGCTGGTTAGGTATGCCTTGAATTCAAAATAAATCAGATAGTTTCATGAGCAAAGCACCCCCACACCATCACACCTCCTCCTCCATGCTTCACAGTGGGAACCACACATGCGAAGATCATCTGTTCACCTACTCTGCGTCTCACAAAGACACAGCGGTTAGAACCCCCCCCCCAAAAATGTGGACTCATCAGACCAAAGAACATATTTCCACCGGTCTAATGTCCATTGCTTGTGTTTCTTGGTCCAAGCAAGTCTCTGCAGCACATTTTTTGAATGGCGCCGGAGGAGATGGCTGCTGTTTTACGAGCTCTTAACCAATTGTGCATGTTTTTTTGCATTATTTGCACATAACGTTTCTGCCACTGTCTCGTATGACCGAAAAATAGCTTCTGGATATCAGGACAGTAACTACTAGCCTCGTACTGGAAGAGGATTTTTTATTTAACGAGTCGGACACGAAGGATTTACTTCAGACACCCGACAAGGCCAACATCCCTGTCATTCTCAGGAGAAAGAGACAGGGATATCGGGGACAGAGGTCGGGGTGCCTTGTAAGTATCCAACGGCGAGTGGGTAATCTTCCTCTACCATCAGTCCTATTAGCCAACGTACAATTATTGGATAACAAAATATTAGAGCTACGATCACAAATATCCTACCAACGGGATATTAAAAACTGTAATATCTTATTTTTCACCAAGTCGTGGCTGAACGACGACATGGATGAAATACAGCTGGCGGGTTTTACTCTGCATCGCCAAGACGTGGCGGTCTTTGTATATTTGTAAACAACAGCTGATGCACAAAATCTAGTATTAAGGAAGTGTTGAGGTTTTGCTCACCTGAGGTAGATTATTTCACGATAAACTGGAGACCATACTATTTACCAAGGGAGTTTTAATATACACTGCTCAAAAAAATAAAGGGAACACTTAAACAACACAATGTAACTCCAAGTCAATCACACTTCTGTGAAATCAAACTGTCCACTTAGGAAACAACACTGATTGACAATAAATTTCACATGCTGTTCTGCAAATGGAATAGACAAAAGGTGGAAATTATAGGCAATTAGCAAGACACCCCCAATAAAGGAATGGTTCTGCAGGTGGTGACCACAGACCACTTCTCAGTTCCTATGCTTCCTGGCTGATGTTTTGGTCACTTTTGAATGCTGGCGGTGCTTTCACTCTAGTGATAGCATGAGAAAAGTCTACAACCCACACAAGTGGCTCGGGTAGTGCAGCTCATCCAGGATGGCACATAAATGCGAGCTGTGGCAAGAAGGTTTGCTGTGTCTTTCAGCGTAGTGTCCAGAGCATGGAGGCGCTACCAGGAGACAGGCCAGTACATCAGGAGACGTGGAGGAGGCCATAGGAGGGCAACAACCCAGCAGCAGGACCGCTACCGCCGCCTTTGTGAAAGGAGGAGCACTGCCAGAGCCCTGCAAAATGACCTCCAGCAGGCCACAAATGTGCATGTGTCAGCATATGGTCTCACAAGGGGTCTGAGGATCTCATCTAAGTGGACAGTTTGATTTCCCAGAAGTGTGATTGACTTGGAGTTACATTGTGTTGTTTAAGTGTTCCCCTTATTTTTTTGAGCAGTGTATATTTTTCATAGCTGTCTATTTACTACCACAAAATGATGCGAGTACTAAGTCCACACTCAATGAGATGTATAAGGCCATAAGCAAACAGGAAATCGCTCATCCAGAGGTGGCACTTCTAGTGGCTGGGGACTTAAATCAGTTTTACCCACTTTTTCCCAGAATGTCACATGTGCAACCAGGGGAAAAAAATCCTAGACCACCTTTACTCCACACACAGAGATGCATACAAAGCTCTCCCCCGCCCTCCATTTGGCAAATCTGACCACAATTCTATCCTCCTGATTCCTGCTTACAAGCGAAAACTAAAGCAGGAAGTACCATTGACTCGCTCAATACGGAAGTGGTCAGATGACGCGGATGCTACACTACAGGAATTATTTGCTAGCACAGACTAGAATATGTTCCGGGATTCATCCAATAGCATTGAGGAATACACCACCTTAGTCATTGGCTTCATCATTAAGTGCATCAATGACTTCGTCCCCACAGTGACTGTACGTACATATCCCAACCAGAATCCATACATTACAGGCAACATTCTCATTGAGCTAAAGGCTAGAGCTGCCGCTTTCAATGAGCAGGAGACTAATCCAGATGCTTATAAGAAATCCCGCTATGCCCCTAGATGAACCATCAAACAAGCAAAGCGTCAATACAAGATTGAATCCTACTACACCAGCCCTGATGCTCGTCGGATGTGGCAGGGCTTGAAAACTATTGACTACAAATGGAAACTCAGACGCGAGCTGCCCAGTGACACGAGCCTACCAGACGAGCTAAATGCCTTTTATGCTCGCTTCGAGGCAAGCAACACTGAAGCTTGCACGAGAGCATCAGCTGTTCTGGATGACTGTGTGATAACACTCGTGGTAGCTGATGTGAACAAAACCTTTAACCTCTCTTGGGTAGGGGGCAGTATTTTCACATCCGCATGAAAAGCGTGCCCAACGTAAACTGCCTGTTACTCAGGCCCAGAAGCTAGGATATGCATATAATTGGTAGATTTTGATAGAAAACACTCATATAGTTTCTAAAACTGTTAAAATAATGTCTGTGAGTATAACAGACCTGATATGGCAGGCGAAACCCTGAGGACAAACCATCCCCCCCAAAAAACAAATTCAGCCTACCACCATTTTCAATGGCGGTCACTTTTATTATAAGGCGAAGTCCTCCCAGATTGCAGTTCCTACGTCTTCCACTAGATGTCAACAGTCTTTAGAAAGAGTGTCAGGCTGTTTTTTTGAAAAATGAGCCAGAAATTGTAGTTTTTCTAGGTGGCTCCCATTTTTGCTGTAGTGTTTCCAAGCGCATAGAAGAGAGCGCGTTCTTTGGTATTTTTCTCCAGTAAAGACAATAAAGATTCTCCGTCTTAAAGTTTATTTACGTTTTAGGGTACCTAATGTTTGATTATAAACGTTGTTTGACAAGTTTATTAGTAACGTTTGGGATTCATTTTGTATGTATTTTGATGGAGGGAAACTAGGTGGATTATTGACTGAAGCGCGCCAGCTAAACTGAGTTTTTATGTATATAAAGAAGGACATTATCAAACAAAAGGACCATTTGTGATGTAACTGGGACCTTTGAGTGCCAACAGAAGAAGAGCAAAAGGTAAGGCATTTTTTATATCGCTATTTCTGACTTTTGTGTCGCATCTGCATGGTTGAAATATGTTTCTCATGGTTTTGTATGCGTGGCGCTGTCCTCAGGCAGCATGGTATGCTTTCGCCCTAAAGCCTTTTGAAATATGATACAGCGGCTAGATTGACAAGAAGCTAAGCTTTATTTTGTTGTATTACACTTGTGATTTTATGCAAGTTAAATATTGATAATTCTGTAGTTTGAATTTCGTGCTCCGCAAATTCACCGGATGTTGGCCAGGTGGGACGTTACCGTAAACAGGTCAACATTCATAAAGCCGCTGGGCCTGATGGATTACCAGGACGTGTACTCAAAGCATGCGTGGACCAACTGTCAAGTGTCTTCACTGACATTTTCAACCTCTCCCTGACCGAGTCTGTAATACCTACATGTTTCAAGCAGACCACCATAGTCCCTGTGCCCAAGGAAGCGAAGGTAACCTGCCTAAATGATTACCGCCCCGTGCCACTCACGTTGGTAGCCATGAAGTGCTTTGAATGGTTCACATCAACAGCATCCTCCTGGCCGCCCCCAGGTGGTAAGAGTAGGCAACAATACGTCTGCCACGCTGATCCTTAACACTGGGGCCCCTCAGGGGTGTGTACTTATTCACTGTTCACCCACGACAGCGTGGCCAAACACGACTCCAACACCATCAAGTTTGTTGATTACACAACAGTGTCACTGGCAACGATGAGACGGCCTATAGGGAGGTGGTCAGAGAACTGGCAGTGTGGTGCCAGTACAACAACCTCACCCTCAATGTGAGCAAGACAAAGTAGCTGATCGTGGACTACAGGAAAAGGCCCCCATAAACATCGACGGGGCTGTAGCAGGTTGAGAGTTTCAAGTTCCTTGGTGTCCACATCACCAACAAACTATCATGGTCCAAACATGCCAAGACAGTCGTGAAGGGGGCACAACAAAACCTTTTCCCCCCTCGGGAGACTGAAAAGATTTGGAATGAGCCCCCAGATCCTCAAAAGGTTCTACAATTGCACCATCGACAGCATCCTGTCCGGTTGCATCACCGCCTGGTATGGCAACTGCTCGTTATCTGACCGTAAGGAGCTACAGAGGGTAGTGCAAACGGCCCAGTACATCACTGGGGCCAAGCTTCCTGCCATCCAGGACCTATATAATAGGCGGTGTCAGAGGAAAGCCCATAAGATTGTCAGAGACTCCAGTCACCCGAGAAGATGATCGTGGACTAAAGGAAAAGGAGGCCCGAGCACGCCCCCATTCTCATTGACGGTGCTGTAGTGGAGCAGGTTGAGAGCTTCCTGTTCCCTGGTGTCCACATGACCAACAAAACTATCATGGTCCATACTCACCAAGACAGTCATGAAGAGGACACGACAAAACCTATTCCCCCTCAATAGACTGACTACTCGGTCTCCGACCGCAAGGCACTGCAGAGGGTAGTGCGTACAGCCCAGTGCATCACCGGGACCAAGCTTCCTGCCATCAAGGACCTCTATATCAGCCGATGTCAGAGGAAGGCCCTAAAAATTGTCAAAGACTCCAGTTACTACATGATTCCATGTATGTTATTTCATAGTTTTATGTCTTCACTACTCTTCTACAATGTAGAAAATAGTACCAAAAAAAAGAATGAGTAGGTGTGTCCAAACCTTTGAATGGTACTGTATATAGCCAGATTTGGACAAATGTGGCCTTCAGTAGCTCTTACAGTGCTTTTGGAAAGTATTCAGATCGTTTAACTTTTTCACCATTTTGTTACGTTACAGCCTTATTCTAAAATTGATTCAATCTTTTTTGAACTGAATAGTGGGCTGGGCTTTCATGAGTTGTCTTACAAAATGCCATTAATCAATTACAGCATTGCAGTAGACAGCTGACTCATAAGGCTAAGGAGCCCCTGCCAACCCCTTGCAGTGACCCTTGAGTAGGGATTATTAGGGATTGACCAATCAGCTCTAGTCTCTAGGTGGGTGAGCTTTACAAGAAAACACAGTTGATGTGCTCCTTCTTTGTCTCTAAACACCAACAACCCATATTATTCCAAGTCGTTTTTAGAAGTAGGCGCATCATGTGGCACCATGTTCAGGCTATAGGATTCCATATAACATGTTGTGTACTTTTGATCGCCTTTTATCTATGTTTTGGTGATTGTGAGCTGTGATGTGGAGGCATGCTTGTAGATGACCCTTTACTACCCCTACTTGGGTGGTAGGACAGTGGGGAAGGGGGAGGGAGAGAGGGTGTGTATGTGTGTGTGCATGCTTTGGTGCATGTGTGTGTGTGCAGCCTGCACTAGTCATGGCCTAATAGCCAGCTGACCTACAAAAGGTCAGACAGCAGACAGCCTTGAGACGCTTAAATCCAGCGGTAACCCCAAGCGCCCTGCAGTCTTTCCGCTTAGCCCAGATCAACCTCCCTACCTTCCCAGGGAGAGGGGTCATGTCTTGGCCAAGCTGCCCATCCTACAGCCCCCAGCTCCAGTCTCCACACACACACACAGACACCTACCCTGCTCCTCTGTCCACATCTGAGCACCTCTTAACCTCTTAACTCACAATTCTGCTGTGATCTCTCAATGCACAATAGGTAATAACACTTAATTTGGATAGTCCATCTGTGGTCTACACACTATCAGTAACATTTCAATTAACTATCTACTAACCCTAATCCTAGCCCCTACCCTAACCCTTATTCTAAACCTAACCATAATCTTAGAAAGCAGTTGCTTATCAACAGATAGTATGACCATCTGTAGAGCACAGATGGACTATCCAAATAAAGTGTGACTGTACAATATGCTATTTTACTTTATAATGTTGTTTAAAAAAAGAAGCAAGGAAGTGAAAATAAAAGAAAGTATAATTTTTCTTTACATCAATTGTTTAACCTTTGCTACCACAAATGCCCTGGCATGTTGGAGTTTGTTTTTTTGTTTTTTTAAGTGTATTGTATAACCTGATGTTATAAGACTGTCATCTGATGAAGTTGTTCAAGGTTAGTGATTAATTTTATATATTTTGCTGGTTTTGCAAATGCTATCTATGCGGTGAATAAATGCGTTTGTGTGTTTGGCTATTGTGGTAAGCTAATATAATGCTATATTGTGTTTTCGTGGTAAAACACAAAACAATCTGAAATATTGTCTGGATTCACAAGATGTTTATCTTTCATTTGCTGTACACCATGTATTTTTCATAAATGTTTTATGATGAGTATTTAGGTATTTCACGTTGCTCTCTGTAATTATTCTGGCTTCTTTGGTGATATTTTTGATGGTAGCTGCAATGTAAAACTATGATTTATACCTCAAATATGCACATTTCGAACAAAACATAAATTTATTGTATAACATGTTATAAGACTGTCATCTGATGAAGTTGTTTCTTGGTCAGTGACTAATTATATCTCTATTTGGTCGGTTTTGTGATAGCTACCTATGCGGTAGAAACATGGTGAAAATATGCGGTTGAGTCTGACTATTGTGGTTAGCTAATAGAAATACATAGTGTTTTTGCTGTAAAACATTTAAAAAATCGGAAATGATGGCTGGATTCACAAGATGTTTATCTTTCATTTGCTGTATTGGACTTGTGATTTCATGAAAATTATATTATATGATATCCCTGTCCCATTAGGCTAGGCTATGCTAGTCAGCTTTTTTGATGAGGAGGATCCCGGATCCGGGATGGATATTAACTTCTTGCGACTACAGGGGGTGCTGTTTTCTCATTAGCATAATTGCATTACAGATTAAACGGCTTCTTACTAAATTCTTGCTCGTACAATATGCATATTATTACTATTATTGGATACAAAACACTCTCTAGTTTCTATAGGCGTTGGAATTTTGTCTCTGAGTGGAAAAGAACTCATTCTACAGCAATTTCCCTGACATGGAGTCAGATTTCACACATTTTGGCCCCTGATCTGGAGTCAGTTTAAAGGCCACTGTGAACGCTATCAGGATACGGACACTGCTTACGTCTTCCCCTGGATGCCTTTACGTGATGACGATTTGAATGGTATCGATTGCGCAATCACAGCCCCTATAAAACAAAAACACGTGTAGGTAGGAACTCTTTTCCAGATGCGTCGGGCGCGCGGTGGACACAGACCTGCTCCTTTTCCAAGCATTAGTGTAGCCTGTTATTTTTCTCCGGTCATGTTTCTACTCGTTATAGGAGTTAAAAACATCATAAGGTAGTTAATTTAAACCGTTTTATAGCAATTTATATCCGTTTAGTGCGATTTTGGGACATTTATTTCTGAGACACTGTGAATCTCTGGGCACGGTTCCAGTTCATGCCGAACGCAATGGGCATTTCTACATGGCAAGAGGACAGCTTTCGACCCAAGAAAGGATTCTTTGCCCAAGATTCTGATGGAAGAACAGCTCAAAGTAGGAACAATTTATTATGATAAATCGTGTTTCTGTCGAGAAATGTTAATCGCTTATGACGCCATTTTGTTTGACGTAGCTTCGCTTGGCGCAAACTGTATTGAAAAGTAAGGATAATTTAAAAAATGTAAATCAGCGATTGTATTAAGAATTAAATTGTCTATCAATTGCTGTCCACCCTATATTTTTTAGTCACGTTTATGAGTATTTATGTATACGACTAGATCACTGTCTAATATGGCGCACGACATTGTCTGACCAGCTGGGCAACTTTTGTCATTGTCTAACCATGATTTTGGTGGCTAAATATGCACATTTTCGAACAAACTGTATATGTATGTTGTAATGTGATGTTACAGGAGTGTCATTTGAAGAATTCTGAGAAGGTTAGTGAAAAAATTAATATATTTTGGCGATGTTTACGTTATCGCTCTCTTTGGCTAGAATCAATGCTCTGGTAACGTTTGCATATGTGGTATGCTAATATAACGATTTATTGTGTTTTCGCTGTAAGACACTTAGAAAATCTGAAATATTGTCTGTATTCACAGGATCTGTGTCTTTCGATTAGTGTATGCTGTGTATTTTTACGAAATGTTTGATGATTAGTAATTAGGTAAACACGTTCCTCTATGTATTTATTCTAGTCTATTTGTGACGGTGGGTGCAATTGTAAACTATGATATCTACCTGAAATATGCACATTTTTCTAACAAAACCTATCCTATACCATAAATATGTTATCAGACTGTCATCTGATGAGGTTTTTTCTTGGTTAGTGGCTATCAATATCTTAGTATAGCCGAATTGGTGATAGCACCTGATGGAGTAAGAAACTGATGGAGTTAGAAAAGTGGTGTCTTTTGCTAACGTGGTTAGCTAATAGATTTACATATTTTGTCTTCCCTGTAAAACATTTAAAAAATCTGAAATGGTGGCTTTATTCAGGTGTCTTGGACTTGTAATTTAATGATATTTAGATGCTACTATTTAATTGTGACGCTATGCTAGGCTATGCTACTCAGTGTGGGGGGGTGGGGGGTGATCCCGGACCCGGGGTAGATACTCGTGAAAGGTTAAATAAAGGTTTTAAGAGACCAATCGGACAAATTCTTTGGCCACAATACCTATTTTGCCAATTGCCCTGGACCCTTTCACCACACGGAGCTCTGCTGATCCACGACAACTGGTCTGCCGATGTTACAGCACGAGTGGGCTACTACTGACTTCTTCCATCGCGACGTCCCTCTAAGGCCCTTCTGCTAGCTTGCTAGCTCCCCGCTAGCTGCCCGAATCACCACGTCTCTGGCCCGCCTGAGCCACTCACTGGACCCCTATGATCACTCGGCTACGCATGCCATTCCTTAATGTCAAAATGCCTTGTCCATTGCTGTTTTGGTTAGTAGTTATTGCCTTATTTCACTGTAGAGCCTCTAGCCCTGCTCAATACGCCTTAGATAACCCTTTAGTTCCACCTCCCACACATGCGGTGACCTCACCTGGTTTAAATGAAGTTTCTAGAGACAATATGTTTGTACATTATGCCTTGAATCTATTCTACCGTGCCTCCAAACCTGCTCCTTCTGTTCCGAACGTACTAGACGACCAGTTCTTATAACCTTTAGCCGTACCCTTATCCTCTGTTCCTCTGGTAATGTAGAGGTTAATCCAGGCCCTGCAGTTTGTTTTGTTGACTTCTGTAACCGTAAAAGCCTTGGTTTCATGCATGTTAACATTAGAAGCCTACTCCCTAAGTTTGTTTTATTCACTGCCTTAGCACACTCTGCCAACCCGGATGTCCTAGCCATGTCTGAATCCTGGCTTAGGAAGACCACCACAAATCCTGAAATGTCCATCCCTAACTATAACATTTTCCAACAAGATAGAACTGCCAAAGGGGATGGAGTTGCACTCTACTGCAGAGTTGTCTTACTATCCAGGTCTGTGCTTCTACTTTTAAAAATCCACCTTTCCAGAAACAATTCTCTCCATTGCCACGTGCTATAGACCACCTTCTGCCCCCAGGACACCATATGTGAATTGATTGCCTCCCATCTATCTTCAGAGCTGGTAGGTGACCTAAACTGGGACATGCTTAACAACCCGGCCATCCTACAATCTAAGCTTGATGCCCTCAATCTCACACAAATTATCAATGAACCTTCCAGGTACAACCCCAAATCCGTAAACACGGGCACCCTCATAGATATCATACTAACCAACCTGCTCTCCAAATACACCTCTGCAGTCTTCAACCAGGATCGCAGCAATCACTGCCTCATTGCCTGCGTCCGAACGACCAACCCCCATCACTGTCAAACGCTCCCTAAACCACTTCAGCGAGCAGGCTTTTCTAATCGACCTGGTCCAGGTATCCAGGAAGTATATTGACCTCATTCTGTCAGTAGAGGATGCCTGGTTATTCTTTAAACGTGCTTTCCTCACCATCTTAAATAAGCACGACCCATTTTAAAAATGTAGAACCAGGAACAGATATAGCCCTTGGTTCACTCCAGACCCGACTGCCCTTGATCAGCACAAAAACATCCTGTGGCGTACTGCATTAGCATCGAGTGGCGTACTGCATTAGCATCGAATAGCCCCCGCGATATGCAACTTTTCAGGGAAGTTAGGAAAGCAAAGGCTAGCTTTTTCAAACAGAAATGTGCATCCTGTAGCACAAACTCGAAAAAGTTCTGGGACACTGTAAAGTCCATGGAAAATAAGAGCACCTCCTCCCAGCTGCCCACTGCACTGAGTCTAGGAAACACTGTCACCACCGATAAATCTGCGATAATTGAGAATTTAAATTAGCAACTTCTACGGCTGGCCATGCTTTCCACCTGGCTACCCCCTACCCCGGTCAACAGCCATGCACCCCCACAGCAACTTGCGCAAGCTTCCCCGCTTCTCCTTCACCCAAATCCAGATAGCTGATGTTCTGAAAGAACTGCTGGGCTAGACAATCTGGACCCTCTCTTTCTAAAATTATCAGCCGCAATTGTTGCAACCCCTATTACTAGCCTGTAACCTCTCTTTCGTATCGTCTGAGATCCCCAAAAGATTGGAAAGCTGCCGCGGTCATCCCCCTCTTCAAACGGGGAGACACTCTAGACCCAAACTGCAACAGACCTATATCTATCATACTCTGCATTTCTAAGGTCTTCGAAAGCCAAGTTAACCTGTCTAGGATCAGCGTGGCGCTAGCGGCACACCCCCCCCCCCCCCACTGAAAAACCAGTGCCGCGAAATTCAAAAAAAATATTTTTTTAAAATATTTAACTTTCACACATTAAAGTCCAATACAGCTAATGAAAGACACAGATCTTATGAATCCAGTCAACATTTCCGATTTTTAAAATGTTTTACAGGGAAGACACAATATGTAAAGATGTACATCTATTACCTAAAAACACATTAGCATATTCCACCATCTTTTATTTGTCCACCAACACCAGTAGCCATCACCAATTCGGCTAAACTAAGATATTTATAGCCCCTAACCAACAAAAAAACTCATTAGATGACAGTCTGATAACATATTTATGGTATGGGATAGGTTTTGTTAGAAAAAAGTGCATATTTCAGGTAGATGGCATAGTTTACAATTGCACCCACCATCACAAATGGACTAGAATAATTACAATGAGCAACGTGTTTACCTAACTACTAATCATCAAACATTTCGTAAAAATACACAGCATACACGAATCGAAAGACACAGATCCTGTGAATACAGACAATATTTCAGATTTTCTAAGTGTCTTACAGCGAAAACACAATAAATCGTTATATTAGCTTAGCACATAGCAATTAGCAGCCCAGCATTGATTCTAGCCAAAGTGAGCGATAAAAGTCAACATCGCCAAAAGATATTAATTTTTTCACTAACCTTCTCAGAATTCTTCCGATGACACTCCTGTAACATCACATTACAACATGCATATACAGTTTGATCGAAAATGTTTATATTTAGCCACCAAAATCATGGTTAGACAATGTGAAATGTAGACAAGCTGGTAAAGAAAACGTCCTTGCGCCACTTAGACAGTGATCTACTCTTATACATAAATACTCATAAACGTGACTAAAAAATATAGGGTGGACAGGGATTGATAGACAATTTAATTCTTAATACAATTGCGTTATTACATTTTTTAATTTATCCTTACTTTTCAATACAGTTTGCGCCAAGCGAAGCTACGTCAAAAAACATGGCGTCCTAAGCCACTAAAATGTTTCGACAGAAACACGATTTATCATAATAAAAATGTCCTACCTTGAGCTGTTCTTCCATCAGTATCTTGGGCAAAGGATCCTTTCTTGGGAGAAATCGTCTTTTGGTGGAAAGCTGTCCTCTTGCCATGTGGAAATGTCAACTACGTTCGGGATGAACTGAAAAGCGTGACCAACTTTTCACATCGTTGCAAAAATAAATGTCCCAAAATCGCACTAAACGGATATAAATTGCTATAAAACGCTTTAAATTAACTACTTTGTGATGTTTGTAACTCCTATAACGAGTGAAAAGATGACCGGAGAAATATAACAGGCTAAACTAACGCTTGGAACAGGAGAGGGTCGGTGTCTTCCACGCGCGTTACGCAGCAAGAAAAGACTTGCTAGCTAAAGGTTTTTTTCATTTGTAGGGCCTGTGAACGAGCAATCGAGCCCGTTGGAATCGTCATCACGTAAAGGCATCCAGGGGAAGACGTAAGAAGTGTCCGTATAGTCATAGCAACGACAGAGCCCTTTTAAATGACTTCAGAAAAGTGGCCAACGTTTCTCAAATCTGACTCCATGTCAGGGAAATTGCTGTAGAATGGGCTCTGTTCCACTTAGAGACAAAATTTCAACTCCTATAGAAACTATAGACTGTTTTCTATCCAATAATAATAATAATATGCATATTGTACGATCAAGGATTTTGTGGGAAGCCGTTTAAAAAATTAGCCACATTAGCATAAATAGTCTAAACAGCGCCCCCATCCCCAACAGGTTAACAAACAGATCACCGACCATTTAGAATCCCACCGTACCTTCTCTGCTATGCAATCTGGTTTCTGAGCTGGTCGTGGGTACACCTCAGCCATGCTCAAGGTCCTAAACGATATCATAACCACCATCGATAAGAGACAATACTGTGTCATCGTATTCATCAACCTGGCCAAGGCTTTCGACTCTGTCAATCACCACATTCTTCTCGGCAGACTCAACAGCTTTGGTTTCTCAAAAACTACCTTGCCTGGTTCACCAACTACTTCTCAGACAGAGTTCATTGTGTCAAATCAGAGAGCCTGTTGTCCGGACCTCTGGCAGTCTCTATGGGGGTACCACAGGGTTCAATTCTCGGGCCGACTCTCTTCTCTGTATACATCAATGATGTCGCTCTTGCTGCTGGTGATTCTCTGATCCAGCTCTACACTGACAACACTATTCTGTATACTTCTGGCCCTTCTTTGGACACTGCGTTAACTTCTTATGGCTGCAAGGGGCAGTATTGAGTAGCCAGATAAAAAATGCCCATTTCAAACGGCCTCGTACTCAATTCTTGCTCGTAAAATATGCATATTATTATTACTATAGGATAGAAAACACTCTCTAGTTTCTAAAACCGTTTGAAGTATTTCTCTGAGTGAAACAGAACTCATTCTGCAGCACATCTCCTGACCAGGAAGTGGAATGTCAGAAATCGATGCTCTGTTCAACTTCCTGCCTATACATGGGCATAAAACGTAAGAGTCTGCGTTGTCACGAATCCCGCTTCCTGAGTCTGTTTTTGCCTGTGTTCTGTCCTGGAGTGTTTTTTCCGGTGTCCTGGAACGCATCCTGTCTGGTTGCCGGGCGACGTAGCTGGTTGGGAGATCTCTGATTTACCGCACCTGTTTCCAATCCGCTATCTGCACACCTGGTCCTGATCATCACCCCTCCACTTCATAAGCACTGACCTGACATCCATTCCCAGCCGGATCGTTAGCTATGAACAGTATGTTGTGCCAGTGTATCAGCCTCCAGTTTGATAGAGTTTGTTTTGTTGTTTTGTACGTTTTGCTTGCCTTGAACTCACCTCCGTTTTTTCTGTCTACAGTCATTCACCCGGAACACTCATCTCATCCCTACCTGGTCGTCGGTGACTTCAGTTACTTCATTGGATCTGCCTATTCAATCCCATCAACTCACCTCCGCTGCCCGCTCCGTCACTTGGATTTTTCTATCACTACATTCAAACTTGTAAATAAATACTCACCTTTGTCTTACTCTCCTTGTCCTGGTCTGCTTCTGGGTTCAACTTTAGAAAACCGTGATATGCGTACACTTCATAGACCTTCCCCTGGTTGTCAAGAGGCTGTGAGAGAAGAAATTTTGTGTTCATCTTGGTCTGAGGTGGAATTAAAGCTCTTTGTATGACGTGACCGTCCATTTCCTGTTTCTGGAGCGCGCGAAAGGGGACATGGATTTGCCTTCTGTTTAGCTGTCGTTATGGACGACTAACATCTCCGGTTTAGATTTATTTGATACATGTGACCATATCATCGTAAAGTATGTTTTTTCAATATAGTTTAATCAGATTATTGAAATTTTTTCGGGAGTTTTGCCGTGTTCCGTTCTCTGACTTTGTTGACGTTGGAGTGATCCGTGCCACTTGGCAAGTGCCCATGCTAAATGAAGAGGGAAATTTGCCGTTCCAGATCCAAACAACGACTGTTCTGGACAAAGGACACCTTGTCCAACATTCTGACGGAAGATCACCAAAAGTAAGAAACATTTTATGATGCTATTTCTAATATCTGTCGTGCATGTGAACTGGGCGTCGGCGCACAAGTGTTTCTGGCTATTGTGGCTACGCTAATATAACGCTACATTTTGTTTTCGCTGTAAAACATTTAATAAATCGGAAATATTGTCTGGAATCACAAGATGCCCGTCTTTCAATTGCTGTACACTATGTATTTTTCAGAAATGTTTTATGATGAGTAATTAGGTATTTGACGTTGGTGTCTGTAAATATTATGGCTGCTTTTGGTGCAATTTCTGATTGTAGCTGAAATGTAAACTATGATTTATACCTGAAATATGCACATTTTTCAAACAAAACATATGCTATACAATAAATATGTTATCAGACTGTCATCTGATGAAGTTGTTTCTTGGTTAGTGGCTATTTATATCTTTATTTGGTCGAATTTGTGATAGCTACTGATGGAGTAATAAACTGTTATAGTAAAAAAAGTGGTGTCTTTTGCTAACGTAGATTTACATATTGTGTCTTCCCTGTAAAACATTTTAAAAATCGGACATGTTGGCTGGATTCACAAGATGTGTACCTTTTCATATGCTGTATTGGACTTGTTAATGTGTGAAAGTTAAATATTTAAAAAAAATGTCTTTTGAACTTCGCGCCCTGCACTTTGAGCTGGCTGTTGTCATAAATGTACCGACGTCGGGCTTGCACGTCAAACAGGTTAACCTCTCTAGGGTATGTGGGACGGTAGCGTCCCACCTCGTCAACAGCCAGTGAAACTGCAGGGCGCCAAATTCAAAACAACAGAAATCCCATAATTTAAATTTCTCAAGCATACAAGTATTTTACACAATTTTAAAAGCTATACTTGTTGTAAATCCAGCCAAAGTGTCCAATTTCAAAAATATTTTACGACGAAAGCACACCAAACGATTGTTAGGTGTGAGCCAAGTCACAGAAAGACAGACATTTTTCCAGCTAAAGAGAGCAGTAACAAAATGCAGTAATAAAATGAATCACTAACCTTTGATCTTCATCAGATGACACTCATAGGACTTCACGTTACACAATACATGTATTCTGTGTTCGGTAAAGTTCATATTTATATCCAAAAATCTGAGTTTAGGCAAGAAGCTACTGTATCACTTGGCAAAAAGCCTGAGAAAATGCAGAGCGCCTGCATTGATTTACTATGAAAATTACTATCAAATCAAACTTTCATTAAATCACACATGCAAGATTCCAAATTAAAGCTACACTGGTTGTGAATCCAGCCAACATGTCAGAATTCAAATAGGCTTTTCAACAAAAGCATATGATGCTATTATCTGAGCATAGCACTTATAGAAAACATTTCAACCCAGCAGGCGCGACACAAAACGCAGAAATAAAAATATAATTAATGCCTTACCTTTGACGAGCTTCTGTTGTTGGCACTCCAATGGTCCTTTTGTTCGATTAATCCCGTCGATATTTATCCAAAATGTCCATTTATTTGGCGCGTTTGATCCAGAAAAACACCGGTTCCAACTTGCTCAAACGTTACCTGTAAACTTTGCCAAAAAATGTCAAACTACTTATGTAATACAACTTTAGGTATTTTTTAACGTTAATAATCGATAAAATTGAAGACTGGATGATATGTGTTCAATACAGGATTAAAACGATATGTAGCATGCCTTCTGTTTGATTGAAGCGCATGTCCAGGACACCTGGAGTGCCTCGACTTCAAGATGGCCGTATTTCTTCATTACACAAAGGAATAACCTCAACCTATTTCTCAGGACTGTTGACATCTAGTGGAAGCCGTAGGAACTGCAAGCAATTCGCTTAGAAATCTGGTTTCCCAATGAAATTTCATTGAAAAGAGTGACCTAAAAAAAAAAAAAATCTGAATGGTTTGTCCTCGGGGTTTCGCCTGCTAAATAAGTTCTGTTATACTCACAGACATGATTCAAACAGTTTTAGAAACTTCAGAGTGTTGTCCATCCAAATCTACTAATAATATGCATATCTTATCTCCTGGGGATGAGTAACTGGCAGTTGAATTTGGGTACGCTTTTCATCCAAACGTGGAAATGCTGCCCCCTACCCTAGAGAAGTTAACTAACCTCCAGACGAGCTTCAATGCCAGACAACTCTCCTTCTGTGGCCTCCAACTGCTCTCAAATGCAAGTAAAACTAAATGCATGCTCTTCAACCAATCGCTGCCCACACCTGCACACCCGTCCAGCATCACTACTCTGGATGGTTCTGACTTAGAATATGTGGAAAACTACAAATACCTAGATGTCTGGTTAGACTGTAAACTCTGCTTCCAGACTCACTAAGCATCTCCAATCCAAAATTAAATCTAGAATTGGCTTCCTATTTCGCAACAAAGGCTCCTTCACTCATGCTGCCAAACACAACCTCGTAAAACTGACTATCCTACCGATCTTTGACTTCGGCAATGTCATTTACAAAATAGCCTCCAACATTCTACTCAGAAAATTGGATCCAGTCTATCACAGTGCCATCTGTTTTGTCACCAAAGCCACATATACTACCCACCACTGCGACCTGTATGCTCTCGTTGGCTGGCCCTCGCTTCATATTCATCGCCAAACCCATTGGCTCCAGGTCATCTAAGTCTTTGCTAGGTAAAGCCCCGCCTTATCTCAGCTCACTGGTCACCATAGCAGCACCCACCCGTAGCACGTGCTCCAGCAGGTATATTTCACTGGTCACCCCCAAAGCCAATTCCTCCTTCGGCCTCCTTTCCTTCCAGTTCTCTGCTGCCAATGACTGGAACAAACTGCAAAAATCACTGAAGCTGGAGACTCATATCTCCCTCACTAGCTTTAAGCACCAGCTCTCAGAGCAGCTCACAGATCACTGCACACAGCCCAATATTATTTTTGTGCCTTTGCACCCCATATCTCCACTTGCACACTCATCTTCTGCACATCTATCACTCCAGTGTTTAATTGCTATGTTGGAATTATTTTGCCACTATGGCCTATTTATTGCCTTACCTCCCTTATACTACCTCATTTGCATACATTGTATATAGACTTTTTCTATTGACTATGTTTGTTTATTCCATGTGTAACTCTGTTGTTTTTTTGTCGCACTGCTTTGCTTTGCTTTATCTTGGCCAGGTCGCAGTTGTAAATGAGAACTTGTTCTCAACTAGCCTACCTGGTTAAAACATTATCTACCTAACAGCAAACATGAAATGAAAACACTGTCAAATTTAGAAACGTGTAATATCTTAAAATGTAGCTAGCCAGACTATCTTACCAGTAAACATCATGGTTGGACGCGTCTGATGCCATGCATGGTTGCCCTTAGTTTGATGATGTAATCCAGACTGGTGTTTTCTCCATCTCCTTAGCTATCATACTCAAATTCCACTGAGTTCAAAACTTGGTCCTCCAGAAAGTGGAGAGCATACATATAACGTTAGCTAGCTAACAGTACAGTTTAACTTGACATTTGCTTTATGCAGTTTTACTACGCAATTTAAAAAAATGTAAGCCATGTTTGACACAATTACCTAGACATACTGACCAGCTCCAATAGACAGGAGCGTGCTACATGGTCCGCAAAACACCAGTCTCAACGTCAACACTGAAGAGGCGACTCCGGGTTGCTGGCCTTCTAGGCAGAGTTGCAAAGAAAAAGCCATATCTCAGACTGGCCAATAAAAAGAAAATATTAAGATGGGTAAAAGAACACAGACACCGGACAGCTGAACTCTGCCTAGAAGGCCAGCATCCTGGAGTCGCCTCTTCACTGTTGACGTTGAGACTGGTGTTTTGCGGGTACTATTTAATGAAGCTGCCAGATGATGACTTGTGAGGCATTTGCTTCTCAAACTAGACATTCTAATGTACTTGTGCTCTTGCTCAGTTGTGCACCGGTGCCTCCCACTCCTCTTTCTATTCTGGTTAGAGCCAGTTTGCACTGTTCTGTGAAGGGAGTAGTACACAGTGTTGTACGAGATCTTCAGTTTCTTGGCAATTTCTCCAGTGGAATAGCCTTCATTTCTCAGAAGAAAGTTATTTGTTTCTGGACATTTTGAGCCTATAATCGAACCCAATGCTGATGCTCCAGATACTCAACTAGTCTAAAGATGGTCAGTTTTATTGCTTCTATAATCAGACAACAGTTTTCAGCTGTGCTAAAACATTTGCAAAAGGGTTTTCTAATGATCAATTAGCCTTTAAAAAAATGATAATCTTGGATTAGCTAACACAACGTGCCATTGGAACACCGGAGTGATGGTCATTGATAATAGGCCTCTGTACACCTATGCAGATTTTTCATTAAAAATCTACCGTTTCCAGCTACAATAGTCATTTCCAACATTAACAATGTCTACGCTGTATTTCTGATCTTCTGTTATTTCAAATGGACCAAAAAGTTCATTTCCTTTCAAAAACAAGGACATTTCTAAGTGACCCCAAACTTTTGAATGGTAGTGTATGTAAATAAGGTTTCTGTTTTTTTATACAGTTCAAGTCGGAAGTTTACATACACCTCAGCGAAATACATTTAAAACTCAGTTTTTCACAATTCCTGACATTTAATCCCAGTAAAAATGCCCTGTCTTAGATCACCACTTTATTTTAAGAATGTGAAATGCCATAATAACTAGAGAATTATTTATTTCAGCTTTTATTCCCAGTGGGTCAGACGTTTACATACACTCAATTAGTATTGCCTTTAAATTGTTTAACGTGGGTCAAACTTTTCAGGTAGCCTTCCACAAGCTTCCCACAATAAGTTGGGTGAATTTTGGCCCATTCCTCCTGACAGAGAGGTGTAAATGAGTCAGGTTTGTAGGCCTCCTTCCTCACACAAGCTTTTTCAGTTCTGCCCACAAATTTGCTATGGGATTGAGGTCAGGGCTTTGTGATGGCCACTCCAACACCTTGACTTTGTTGCCCTTAAGCCATTTTGCCACAACTTTGGAAGTGTGCTTGGGGTCATTGTCCATTTGGAAGACCCATTTGCAACCAAGGTTTAACTTCCTGACTGATGTCTTGAGATGTTGCTTCAATATATGCACATCATTTTCCTCCTCATGATGCCATCTATTTTGTTAAGTGCACCAGTTCCTCCTGCAGCAAAGCACCCCCACAACATGATGCTGCCACCCCCATGCTTCACGGTTGGGATGGTGTTCTTCAGCTTGCAAGCCTCCCCCTTTTCCTCCAAACATAACAATGGTCATTATGGCCAAACAGTTCTATTTTTGTTTCATCAGAAGAGAGGACATTTCTCCCAAAAGTGCAATCTTTGTCCCCATGTGCAGTTGCAAACCGTCGTCTGGCTTTTTTTAGCGGTTTTGGAGCAGTGGCTTCTTCCTTGCTGAGCGGCCTTTCAATTCATGTCGATGACTAGTTTTACTGTGGATATAGATACTTTTGTACCTGCTTCCTCCAGCATCTTCACAAGGTCCTTTGCTTTTGTTCTGGGATTGATTTGCACTTTTCGCACCAAAGCACGTTCATCTCTAGGAGACAGAACGCGTCTCCTTTCTGAGTGGTATGACGGCTGCATGGTCCCATGGTGTTTGTACAGATGAACGTGGTACCTTCAGGCGTTTGGAAATTGCTCCCAAGGATGAACCAGACTTGTGGAGGTCTACATTTTTTTTGATATTCCCATGATTTCAAGCAAAGAGGCACTGAGGTAGGTCTGGAAATACATCCACAGGTACACTTCCAATTGACTCAAATTATGTCAATTAGCCTATCAGAAGCTTCTAATGCCCTGACATTTTTTTCTTGAACATTACAAACTGTTTAAAGGCACAGTCAACTTAGTGTATGTAAACTTCTGACCCACTGGAATTGTGATACAGTGAATTATAAGTGAAATAATCTGTCTGTAAACAATGTTTGGAAAAATTACTTGTGTCATGCACAAAGTACATGTACTAACCGACTTGCCAAAACTATAGTTTGTTAACAAGAAATTTGTGGAGTGGTTGAAAAACGAGTTTTAATGACTCCAACCTAATTGTATGTAAACTTCTGACTTCAACTGTATCTACAAATTGTTTCTCTTTATAGGGTATTGTCTGTAGATTAATGAGGAATTGTTTTTGTTTAATCCATTTTAGAAAAAGGCTGTAACGTAACAAAATGTGGAAAAAGGGAAGGGGTCTGAATACTTTCTGAATGCACTGGACAATATTTATCTATTTGAATCTCTTTATCAAGAAAAATGATTGGAAATGTCTGTGGTGGCCATCCAATTGAAAACAGTTGGCAGTCCTATGTTTAAGCAGTGATTTACCAGTTAAAACCAAGGAAAGATTACCCCGTACACCCCTTCTTTAAAGTGTGCGTGCAACATACTCAGGATGTAATGACTAAATGCTCTGAAACTATTTCGTTAAGTGTTTCTGTAGAGTCATGCGATGGCAAATTAATTGTGGGTTTTACTGTACAGTGCAAAGTAGTTCAGGAAATGAACTTCAATTAATGCTAAGCCTTAGGTCTGTGGAATATACTGTAAATTAAGTATAGCTTTATTCAGTTGATCTATAATGAACTCAATTGAATGGCTCAGCAGTATATGAGGTACGTTAATTATGTGAATGACAAGACTCAAGAACTGAAATACAATGTGATCCATGATCTTACTAGATGCTTTAATTTAAGTTAATGTGTTAATACAAATGACAGGTTTTACATGTGTGCATTGGATTATAGTAATCCTATCAATAAATAAGGATGTTTTAGAATGTGTGTGTGTGTGTGTGTGTGTTCAGGGATGTTTTTGTATCCTGGCTGCAGGTGCTTAGTGATGCTTTTCCCGCCTCAATACCCAGCATGCTCTGGAGACATGGCCATCTGTAGATGCTGACATTGCCTGTCCCCTCCCAACAGACACACACACACTACCCCTCTTTTAAATCATTTCCTAGCACCTTAATCACAGCTAAACAACTAACTAATCGATGACAGATATGAGGAACAACTTGAGCATGCTAACAGGGTTCTATTCTTTTCATCTATTCATTTATTGTCTCTTGGTTTAGAGATAATATTTTCTCTCTGTTAACAGGCCTCTGGACGCTGGTCGGGTATTAATTAAAATCGAAATACTAAATATTGATTGATACGTTATCAGTGCATAGCAGTTGGTCTTCAGGCTATTGATCTGCCCTGTGATTTGTTATCATATTTAAGAAAAATCATTTCGTGTGATTATAAGAGGTAATGGACTTTTAGTGTGGGTTGTAATTATTTCTTGTATCACGTTTGTTGTGTGGGAGGTGGGAGCCGATTTCTCAATCGCAGTCGGAGATCACCGATATCCTTGGAGCTGCTCTCCCTTGCGTAAGAGAAAGATCCTGGCCGTGTCATTGGGAATAATGGGTATTGGGATTACCTCTTTAATCACAACAAAGATTAACAGATGGTATGAGAGCAGTTATTAGCAAACATCTTGCACTCATCAAATCAATAAGTTGATTTGTAATCAGGTTGTTGGTGGGTGTAGGTGGAAAGGGGAGCCGGGGCTGTTCCCAGTGAAAGATCCTGGCAATCAAAATGCTTTTGTGTAGCAATTACCTCCTAGCAAAATAGGTGCTCTTCCTCTTCAATCTGGCAGGCCTCCAAAACACAATGCAGACAGATAGGAACATGGAACATTAACACACCGACACATACACTGCATGAGTAACCCTGTTTCTGAAACACCTCAGATGCTATATGTGATTTATACATTTCCGTGACAGTGTTACAATTTTCAAAATAGCTCATGACATTGTGAAGTGCCCTGTGAAATACGAGACTTGGAAAACAACATTTTTTTTTATACTAAAAAGCAAACGCTGCATGCTTCTGTGAGGAGTTAACGTTTTAGGTAACGTTACTATAGATCCAAAAGACGAGGATTGCACAGCCAAGTGTAAGAAGTGATACTGGATTACACTCTCCAGGGAGAGAGTAGAAGAGAGAGAGGTAGCAGACGGGACCTGGCAAACCCAGACATGAATTCAACAAGTCAAGAACACTTACACAAAGCTCTTACCAGCCGCAGCCACAGTGACCTGGGCTTTTTTAATAAGCCTTTTGATGCATATACACCATGTTGTTCTAATTGATGCTGTCGCTTTATCACAGTAATGCTCTGCCTTTCCACAGTCCTGTCTGCAGCTCTTTTTTGTTGTTGTTTTCGTGGTATTGCATTCTGCACATGTGAATTTCAGACACAAACATGTCCATGTAAGGGGGGGGCGGGGGGGGGGGGCGGGGGGGACGCATTTGAATAGAGACAGTTTTGTTCTCTCTGTGAGTTCTGAATACAGCTCGCTTTCTTTTTTGCATTATATTATTCTCGATAATCTCGATAAATTCTGTCGTTCTGCCCCTGAACAAGACAGTTAACCAACTGGTCCTCGGTAGGCCATCATTGTAAATAAGAAGACTTGCCCAGTTAAAAAAAGGTTAAATGTAAAAAATTTAAAAAATTAAAAATGTAATCCTCCATTAAGACGAGTGCAGTGTTCTATGATTGGTCCCATGGACTTTGGTGAGCAACACAGTTTTTTCTCTATTTACCAGCTTCCAGACAAACCATTTGTTCACATCAAGAAGTATCAGCTTAAGTTACTTTTTGCTTCTGCTTTTAGGGCACCCAAGGGCTGCCGAGCCTTTCAATAGACCCTACTTGTTTGTATTGAAACCCACCTCCGTGGTAGAGACCAAGGAAGTTCAATAAAATATGGCTGATGGGAGATAAGGTAATGTGGATTGAAAGGAAACAGTCATTGGAGGAGAGCTCGCAGGAACACACATTTTCCACCTTAGTAGATTGGTGCATTCATTACAACAAGAACTAACTACTCATGTTTAAAGAATCTGTGTGGGCAATCGCTGTCTTTCGCACTCTTTCTCAAAGACCACACATACACGCACGCATGCAAACACGTTGTTAACCCATACCCTCTATAAACAATGACTGAATGTTGTGATATTAATTTCTAATAAAACACATGGCTAGTTAAGTCACCTGAACACTATCCATCCCTCCCTACACTGTCAGATATACACTTACCAGGATTAAGCAAGGTTAATGGTGACCAAACAATGACAGTTTGAGGTAACTGATGCTGTTTAAAAATTCAAAGGCCTCTATTGAACAGACAATGTGGCACACATATCACTAGTCTAGAGACCCCAGATCCCTGCCCCCAATGGTCTGCCTCCTGTCTAACACAGACAGTCTCTCAGCCTCACTATATTCGACCACCATAAGTGCATCTCCTATGCTAACATGCCTCTCTTATGCTACACTTCTCAGATTTAGGTTGGGTACGTTTAGCATCACTTACTGTACAGTATATGAACTTACGTTACAATTATGAACAGGGAATTGTCACTATACTGAATGTTGGTGTATAAAACAGATTTTCCATAAGTCCCTCTTTGCTCTTTGTTATTTCACATCTCTTAATATCGTTCAATTCATTGTTTATTAAACAAGCAATCGTAAAATGATTCATAATGTCCTTGTCAATTTTTTTCTAAAATACACTTACATATTTTAAGACTGAACTCACAAATTACTTTAGATGTGTGTGCATGCACACAGACACACAAGCACCCGGTGTCACCTGTCGAGTGGTTAATATCTTTCCAAGGTCAGGCAAGGAGTTCCAATGCGATTAAGTGTCATCGTTGAGGCTTTAGCCCTTTTCTGCTCATTGTTCTTGGAAATGGCATTAGAGCCACAGCTGACCAGACCAAGGCCTTGGAACTAGTTGCTGTACAACCTCTCCTCCACACTGGCTATATCTAACGGCCACCACTGCCACACACATGTATGCATGCACACATATACTCCATACACACGTGCAAGCACCCACTTGCGCACACACACTAGGATCTCACGGTCATCTCCCGACGTTCTGGGACAAATGTCAAGTTTTAACGTGGTTAAGTTTAGGCATTAATGCTGACTGGTTAAGTTAAGGGCTAAGGTTTGGGATAGGGTTAAAACAGAAACAAATCGACGGTTAGGTTTAAACATTATTTCTGAATGGTTAAAGGAGACAGGCAAAGGTCTCCACAAAAAAGATAACACTAAATAATAATGTTCATTTAGGCTTCATTAAATAAGCCTCAACAACATTTTAGCCTTAATTTCTACTTTTTGGTGAAGATGTCATTTTCTGGCCATAGAATGCAAGGATTGGATAATTTGAGGGCAAAAATAAAATAACTATGGCTTACTGCAAGGAACACAGAGAGACAAGGCTTTGAGAGGCTTTGAGTCATTTTCTGTATCAGGAATGAAACAAGCGAGACTGACATGATGTGAGAAGACATTTGCATATCTGGGAAATAAACATGCAAATAATGAGATATGATATAGCCAGACAGTGTATTTTAATTGATAAGACTTGATGTATGACACAACACATGTACACTGAACTAAAATATAAATGCAACATGTAAAGTATTGGTCACATGTTTCATAGGTATAGGGCACTGCATCGCAGCGCTAGCTGTGCCACCAGAGACTCTGGGTTCGCGCCCAGGCTCTGTCGCAGCCGGCCGCGACCGGGAGGTCCGTGGGGCGACGAACAATTGGCCTAGCGTCGTCCGGGTTAGGGAGGGTTTGGCCGGTAGGGATATCCTTGTCTCATAGCGCACCAGCGACTCCTGTGGCGGGCCAGGCGCAGTGGCGCTAACCAAGGTGGCCGGGTGCACGGTGTTTCCTCCGACACATTGGTGCGGCTGGCTTCCGGGTTGGAGGCGCGCTGTGTTAAGAAGCAGTGCAGCTTGGTTGTGTTGTGTTTCGGAAGACCCATGGCTTTTGACCTACGTCTCTCCCGAGCCCGTACGGGAGATGTAGCGATGAGACAAGATAGTAATTACTAGCAAATGGATACCACGAAATTGGGGGAAAAGGGGGTTTAAAAAAAAAAATGTGTATTTCTCTCAACTTTCGTGCACAAATTTGATTGTGGACTACAGGAAAAGGAGGACCGAGCACGCCCCCATTCTCATCGACGGGGCTGTAGTGGAGTAGGTTGAGAGCTTCAAGTTCCTTGGTGTGCACATCACCAACAAACTATCATGGTCCAAGCACACCAAGGCAGTCGTGAAGAGGACATGACAAAACCTAAACCTATTCCCCTTCAGGAGATGAAACATGGGTCCTCAGATCCTCAAAGTTCTACAGCTGCACCATCGAGAGCATCCTGGCTGCTTGCTTCACTGCCTGGTATGGCAACTGCTCAGCCTCCAACTGCAAGGCACCACAGAGGGTAGTGCATACGGCCCAGTACATCACTGGGGCCAAGCTTCCTGCCATCCAGGACATCTATACCAGGCGGTGTCAGAGGAAGGCCATAAAAATTGTCAAAGACTCCAGCCACCCTAGCCATAGACTGTTCTCTCTGCTACGACACAGCAAGTGGTATCAGAGCACCAAGAATAGGACCAAAAAGCTTCTCAACAGCTTCTACCCCCTTCTACTCCTGAACAGCTAATCAAATGGCTACCCAGACTATTTGCCTTACACATCTCCCCCCCTTTACGCTGCTGCTATTCACTGTTTATTATTTATGCATAGGCACTTTAACTCTACCTACATGTACATATTACCTCAATTACCTCGACTAACCGGTGCCCCCGCACATTGACTCTGTACCGGTACCCCTTGAATATAGTCTCGCTATTGTTATTTTACTGCTGCTCTTTAAATTTTTGTTACTTTTATTTCTTACTTATCTATTTTTTACTTGACACATTTTTCTTAACTGCATTGTTGGTTAAGGGCTTGTAAGTAAGCATTTCACTGTAAGATCTACACCTGTTGTATTCGGCGAATGTGACAAATAACATTTGATTAGGTTTGATTTGATAATCTAACCACCTGACAGGAAAGGCATATCAAGAAGCTGATTAAACAGCAGGATCATTACACAGGTGCACCTTGTGCTGGGGGACAATAAAAGGCCCCTCTAAAATGTGCAGTTTTGTCACACAACACAACAGATGTCTGAAGTTTTGAGGGAGCACGCAATTGTCATGCTGACTGCAGACATGTCATTGAATGTTAACTTCTCTAACATAAGCCACATCCAACATTGTTTTGGAGAATTTGGCAGCACGTCCAACTGGCCTCACAACCGCAGACCACGTGTAATCTCGCTAACCCGGGACCTCCACCTCCGGCTTCTTCACCTGCGGGATATTCTGAGACCAGCCACCCGACAGCTGATGAAACTGTGGGTTTGCACAACAGAATAATTACTGGACAAACTGTCAAATACCGTCTCAGTGGAGCTCATATGCATGCTCGTCGTCCTCACCAGGGTCTTGAACTGACTGCAGTTCGGCGCTTCGTAACTGACTTCAGTGGGCAAATGCTCACCTTTGATGACCACTGGCACACTGGAGAAGTGTGCTCTCCTCAGATGAATCCCAGTTTCAACTTCACTGGGCAGATGGCAGACATGCGTCGTGTGGGCGAGCGGTTTGGTGATGTCAAAGTTGTGAACAGAGTGCCCGTGGTAGTGGTGGGTGATGGTACGGGCAGGCATAAGCGATGGACAATTAACGCAATTGCATTTTATCTGTGGTAATTTGAATGCATAGAGATACTGTGACGAGATCCTGAGGCCCATTTTCCTGCTATTCATCCACCGCCATCACCTTCTGTTTCAGCATGATAATGACCTGCCCCATGTCGCAAGGATCTGTACACATTTCTTGGAAGCTGAAAAAGTCCCAGTTCTTCCTTGGCCAACATAATCACCAGACATGTCACCCATAGAGCATGTTTGAAATACAACAGCGTGTTCCAGTTCCCACCAATATCCAGCAACTTCACACAGCCATTGAAGACGAGTGGGACAACATTCCACAGGCCACAATCAACAACCCGATCAACTCTATGTGAAGTAGATGTGTTGCGCTGCATGAGGCAAATGGTGTTCACACCAGATACTGACTGGTTTTCTGATCCACTCCCCTACCTTTTTTTTAAGGTTTCTGTATTAACAGTCATGTGAAATACATAGATTCAGGCCTAATGTATTTCCATATATGAACTGTAACTCAGTAAAATCCTTGAAAATGTTGCATTTATATATTTTTTTCAGTGTACAATGAATGTTAGCATGAATATTGTTTCCCAAGAAGTAAACTAACTAGCTAACCAAAATGTGGCTGATTACCACATGAAAATAATTCAGCAATTTCTACTCAAATTTGACCATATATAGCTAGCTAGTCCCTTTCTGCCAATTGTACTCTGGACACAAGGTAAGCTCGCTGGATAGCTAGCTAATAAACATTAGCTAGCCCAAGAACATCCATGATCAAGATCTCCCCTGGTGAATTTACATAAATCTGACTGACCACGAATGTCACAGTACAGCACTAGTGAAAAGTGAACTCTACTTTGAAATTCCTGACTGGAATAGCTGAATCAAATGTAAAACGTGAAATAGAGTTCCGATTTTTTTCTCAACAATATCGAACAGGTGAGCAGATTGTGCAATAAAATTCGATAACTGTGAACTATCATTTCCAAGCATTACAAAGGAGCATGTTGACAGCTAGCTGTGCCTCTGAGTGTTATGTCAAGTATACAAAATCTACCTTGACCATTATACCCTGCTCAAAAAAATAAAGGGAACACTTAAACGACACAATGTAACTCCAAGTCAATCACACTTCTGTGAAATCAAACTGTCCACTTAGGAAGCAACACTGATTGACAATAAATTTCACATGCTGTTGTGCAAATGGAATAGACAAAAGGTGGAAATTATAGGCAATTAGCAAGACACCCCCCAAAACAGGAGTGATTCTGCAGGTGGTGACCACAGACCACTTCTCAGTTCCTATGCTTCCTGGCTGATGTTTTGGTCACTTTTGAATGCTGGCGGTGCTCTCACTCTAGTGGTAGCATGAGACGGAGTCTACAACCCACACAAGTGGTTCAGGTAGTGCAGTTCATCCAGGATGGCACATCAATGCGAACTGTGGCAAAAAAGGTTTGCTGAGTCTGTCAGCGTAGTGTCCAGAGCATGCAGGCGCTACCAGGAGACAGGCCAGTACATCAGGAGACGTGGAGGAGGCCGTAGGAGGGCAACAACCCAGCAGCAGGACCGCTACCTCCGCCTTTGTGCAAGGAGGTGCACTGCCAGCGCCCTGCAAAATGACCTCCAGCAGGCCACAAATGGGCATGTGTCTGCTCAAACGGTCAGAAACAGACTCCATGAGGGTGGTGTGAGGGCCCGACGTCCACAGGTGGGGGTTGTGCTTACAGCCCAACACCGTGCAGGACGTTTGGCATTTGCCAGAGAACACCAAGATTGGCAAATTCGCCACTGGCGCCCTGTGCTCTTCACAGATGAAAGCAGGTTCACACAGAGCACATAAGCACATGTGACAGACGTGACAGAGTCTGGAGACACTGTGGAGAACGTTCTGCTGCCTGCAACATCCTCCAGCATGACCGGTTTGGCGATGGGTCAGTCATGGTGTGTGGTGGCATTTCTTTGTGGGGCCACACAGCCCTCCATGTGCTCGCCAGAGGTAGCCTGACTGCCAATAGGTACCGAGATGAGATCCTCAGACCCCTTGTGAGACCATATGCTGACACATGCACATTTGTGGCCTGCTGGAGGTCATTTTGCAGGGCTCTGGCAGTGCACCTCCTTGCACAAAGGCGGAGGTAGCGGTCCTGCTGCTGGGTTGTTGCCCTCCTACGGCCTCCTCCACGTCTCCTGATGTACTGGCCTGTCTCCTGGTAGCGCCTCCATGCTCTGGACACTACGCTGACAGACACAGCAAACCTTTTTGACACAGCTCGCAGTGCAGTTCATCCAGGATGGCACATCAATATCTGAGCCACTTGTGTGGGTTGTAGACTCCGTCTCATGCTACCACTAGAGTGAGAGCACCGCCAGAATTCAAAAGTGACCAAAACATCAGCCAGGAAGCATAGGAACTGAGAAGTGGTCTGTGGTCACCACCTGCAGAATCATTCCTTTTTTGGGGGTGTCTTGCTAATTGCCTATAATTTCCACCTTTTGTCTATTCCATTTGCACAACAGCATGTGACATTTATTGTCAATCAGTGTTGCTTCCTAAGTGGACAGTTTGATTTCACAGAAGTGTGATTGACTTGGAGTTACATTGTGTTGTTTAAGTGTTCCCTTTATTTTTTTGAGCAGTGTATTATTACAGATCATTTTATGATGTATTTAGCTTTTGTATAAAAAAAGGTTTGGAAAAACAGGGAAACTTTTGCTTGTGACCTGTAAGTTAAGGGCTAAGGTTTGGAATAGGTTTTACAACAAGAAAACTAAAAACGAGTGCCTAGCAATGTATGCTCGCGCCTTGCTAGATTGTTTTTATATATGTTTTGCCCATAGTGGCCATTATTCAAGTCGTCTCCCGATGTTCTGGGGATCTGGATGAACGTCAAATTCTACCGTGGATCTGGGGTGACCAGACCAATTTTATTCACACCTACAGTATCTCCCCAGCTTGCCAACGCAACAGCACCCCACTTTTCACACTATATAAAAGTACCTATATTCAAATAACTTATGGTGTGTGTGTGCGCGTGCGCGTGGGTGCCTGCATGTGTGCATGTGTGTTGATACACAGTTATCTCTTTACATCACGAGCACAGATCGTAGCTGGCCACATACACACGCTCTCACATACACAAACTGCTTTATCGTAAAAGAGATGCTCCTGATTTCATGCCTGTGAAACTCACAGCATTATTTCATATTCAGTCACTCGTCACTGACATCCCAGACCACACTTTCAAACAGAAAGAATCAAGATAACTATATCTTTCAATGTGATTTTCTGTAGTATTGCAGGAATTTGACATGGATTCTAAGCAATTAAAATAATTACATTGTAAAAAGATAAAAACATAACTATGACACTTCTCTAAATGTGGTGAAAATATAGTATGTTAGGCCCTGGTTCACTAAGTGATCCAGACTACAGTAGCAGCATTCACTAGGATGGTGAAACATTCTGGAATGTGAGAGATTAAAGTATGCTATAGGCTCTGTATTGGTTTATCCTTGAGGATTTGAGATTAAAGTTGGTCTAAGAGAGTCTAGTAGGGCCCATCATTTTAGAGGAGGATTTATTCAAGTTTAGAACTGATTTAGGAAACCTTGACTACTCACATTTCAATTGGCTGAGTTTAACTTTCAGTCAAAAGTATAATCCGAGTCAGTGTTGGGGTCAATTCCAGTCAATTCAGAAAGTCAACCAAATTCAAATTCTAAATGTTCCTCATTGAAAAGAATAGATGAACAGTGGAATTTGTGTACTTTCGAATTGACTGGAATTGATCCCAACCCTGGTCCGAGTATAATCTGCCATAGCCCTGACCCCTGGGACAAGGAATAGAATCACACTATGATGAAACTGACACATTGCATTACGTGACATTACATGTCACAGGTAGAACAGAGTCAAGTGTCCGGTATAACCTTCTCACACTAGACCCTCCTCTCTTTCCTTCTAAAAAACTGCTCTTCTTTCTACCTCTGTGTCAGTGACTATGATCATCCCTGAATGTTCTCTGCCATCCTCTTATGCCCTACCCTCTCTCTGTTTGGCTTGCGCAATCCCCCCCCTCCCCAAGAAAAAATATCTATATATTACCATCTCGTTTCCCAACACGTGCCACAATATTGTCTGACACTGACAGATCCACCAAATATGTTTTGTTTGTGTGCATAGTTGGTAACACAGGGATCCTGTCAATACGTCAGGTTGCCTTTCACAACCAACTTGACATGTTCTTTCTTGGAAACGATGAACATTTCACTGTGTCTACCATGCCAACTCAAAGTCCAATTACACCCAAGCTACAAATGTAATTACAGTACCAGATTAAATTGGTCAATTCAATTCATTTTAATTAGGCTTGTTGGGCCAGTCAGATCAAATTTGACTCATCTCTAGTTAATCTCGCCTAATTTGAAACAGGGTTAACATGTCATGATCACCACGCAGTTTCGGGTCAAATCACTTAATACTGATTATGCTATAACATCTGATACGTAAATCAGACAGTATTGTACATATAAATAGTCAAATACCTAGCAAGCTAGCACACGGTGTCACTGCTGTGCTAGAGGGCGGCGGGGGCGACCGGTACACAATGTCCTTCACCCCCATCTGTTGTGCACATTCATAAGTGTCATAAGTGAAGATGTCATGCTTGAGGGGGTTCTTGCAGGAACCAATGGGATGCTGGGGGGGGGGGGGGGGGGGGTGAAGGACACAGGAACGCCCCAAACTACAGGCTGCAGTTGCACACTATTGCAAGGATCTGGCAACAGGTGTGTGTGTGATATATACAGTATATACAGTACCAGTCAAAAGTTTGGACACACCTACTCATTCCAGGGATTTTCTTTATTTTTACTATTTTCTACTTTGCAGAATAATAGTGAAGACATCAAAACTATGAAATAACACATATGGAATCATGTGTTAAACAAATCTAAATATATTTCATATTTGAGATTCTTCAAAGTAGCCACCCTTTGCCTTGATGACAGCTTTGCATTCTCTCAAACAGCTTCATGAGGTAGCCACCTGGCAGGCATATCAATTAGCAGGTGGGACTTTGTTAAAAGTACATTTCTGGAATGTCTTTCCTTCTTAATGCGTTTGAGCCAATCAGTTGTGTTGTGACAAGGTAGGGGTGGGATACAGAAGACAGCCCTATTTGGAAAAAGACCAAGACCATATTATGGCAAGAACAGCTTGAAAAAGCAAAGAGAAACATGTCACATGCACCGAATACTTACACATGCACCGAAATGCATACTTACAAGCCCTTAACCAACAGTGCAGTTCAAGAAGAGTTAAGAAAATATTTACCAATTAGGCTAAAATAAAAAGTAATAAAATGTAACAATAAGAATAACAATAACGAGGCTATATACAGGGGGCACTGTTACCGAGTCAGTGTGCGGGGGTACAGGCTAGTTGAGGTATTCTGTACATGTAGGTGGGGGCGAAGTGACTATGCATAGATAAACAAACAGTGAGTAGCAGCAGTGTACAAAAGGGAGGGGGGGGGGGATTAAATGTAAATTGTCCGGTGGCAATTTGATGAATTCTTCAGCAGTCTTATGGCTTGGGGGTAGAAGCTGTTGAGGAGCCTTTTGGTCCGTGTGGTAGCAGAGAAAACAGTCTATAACTTGGGTGACTGGAGTCTATGACAATTTTATGGGCTTTCCTCTGATACCGCCTATTACATAGGTCCTGGATGGCAGGAAGCTTGGAACAAGTGATGTACTGGGCCGTTCGCACTACCCTCTGTAGAGGCTTACGGTCAGATGCCGAGCAGTTGCCATACCAGGCGGTGATGCAACCAGTCAGGATGCTCTCGATGGTGCAGCTGTAGACCATTTTGAGGATCTGGGGACCCATGCCAAACCTTTTCAGTCTCCTGAGGGGGAAAAGATTTTGTCGTGCCTTCTTCACGACTGTCTTGGTATGTTTGGACCATGATAGTTTGTTGGTGATGTGGACACCAGGGAACTTGAAACTCTCAACCTGCTCCACTACAGCCCCATCGATGTTAATGGGGGCCTGTTCGGCTCGCCTTTTCCTGTAGTCCACGATCAGCTCCTTTGTCTTGCTCACATTGAGGGAGAGGTTGTTGTCCTGGCACCACACTGCCAGTTCTCAGACCTCCTCCCTATAGGCCGTCTCATCGTTGTCGGTGATGAAGCCTACCACTGTTGTGTCGTCAGCAAACTTAATGATGGTGTTGCAGTCGTGTTTGGCCACGCTGTCGTGGGTGAACAGGAAATACAGGAGGGGACTAAGTACACACCCCTGAGGGGCCCCAGTGTTAAAGATCAGCGTGGCAGACATATTGTTGCCTACTCTATCCACCTGGGGGCGGCCGGTCAGGAAGTACAGGATCTAGTTGCAGAGGGAGGTGTTTAGTCCCAGAGTCCTTAGCTTAGTCATAAGCCTTGAGGGCACTATGGTGTTGAACGCTGAGCTGTAGTCAATGAACAGCATTCTCACATAGGTGTTCCTTTAGTCCAGGTGAAAGGGCAGTGTGGAGTGCGATTGATATTGCGTCATCTGTGGATCTGTTGGGGCAGTATGCGAATTGGAGTGGGTCTAGGGTGTCCGGGAGGATGCTGAAGATGTGAGCCATGACCAGCCTTTCAAAGCACTTCATGGCTACCGACGTGAGTGCCACGGGGCGGTAATCATTTAGGCAGGTTACTTTTGCTTCCTTGGGCACAGATACTATGGTGGTCTGCTTGAAACATGTAGGTATTACAGACTTGGTCAGGGAGAGGTTGAAAATGTCAGTGAAGACACTTGACAGTTGGTCCACGCATGCTTTGAGTACACGTCCTGGTAATCTGTCTGGCCCACCGGCTTTCTGAATGTTTAACTGTTAAAATGTTTTGTTGACATCGGCTACCGAGAGCGTTATCACACAGTCATCCAGAACAGCTGGTGCTCTTGCCTCGAAGCGAGCATAAAAGGCATTTAGCTCGTCTGGTAGGCTCACGTCACTGGGCAGCTCGCGTCTGGGTTTCCCTTTGTAGACGGTAATAGTTTTCAAGCCCTGCCACATCCGACGAGCGTCAGATTCAATCTTAATTCTGTATTGACACTTTTTTTGTTTGATGGTTCGTCTGAGGGCATAGCGAGATTTCTTATAAGCGTCCGGATTAGTCTCCCGCTCCTTGAAAGTGGCAGCTCTAGCCTTTAGATCGATGCGAATGTTGCCTGTAATCCATGGAATCTGGTTGGGATATGTGCGTACAGTCACTGTGGTTACGACATCATCGATGCACTTATTGATGAAGCCGATGACTGAAGTGGTGTACACCTCAATGCCGTTGGATGAATACCGGAACATATTCCAGTCTATGCTAGCAAAACAGTCCTGTAGTGTAGCATCCGCGTCATCTGACCACTTCCGTATTGAGCGAGTCACTGGTACTTCCTGCTTTAGTTTTTGCTTTTAAGCAGGAATCGGGAGGATAGAATTGTGGTCAGATTTGCCAAATGGAGGGCGGGGGAGATCTTTATATGCATCTCCGTGTGTGGAGTAAATGTGGTCTAGGATTATTTTTCTCCTGGTTGCATATGTGACATGCTGGTAAAAATGTGGCAAAACTGATTTAAGTTTGCCTGCATTAAAGTCCCCAGCCACTAGGAGAGCTGCTTCTGGGTGAGCAGTTTCTTACATTTACATTTACATTTAAGTCATTTAGCAGACGCTCTTATCCAGAGCGACTTACAAATTGGTGCATTCACCTTATGATATCCAGTGGAACAACCACTTTACAATAGTGCATCTAACTCTTTTAAGGGGGGGGGGGGTTAGAAGGATTACTTTATCCTATCCTAGGTATTCCTTAAAGAGGTGGGGTTTCAGGTGTCTCCGGAAGGTGGTGATTGACTCCGCTGACCTGGCGTCGTGAGGGAGTTTGTTCCACCATTGGGGTGCCAGAGCAGCGAACAGTTTTGACTGGGCTGAGCAGGAACTGTACTTCCTCAGAGGTAGGGAGGCGAGCAGGCCAGAGGTGGATGAACGCAGTGCCCTTGTTTGGGTGTAGGGCCTGATCAGAGCCTGAAGGTACGGAGGTGCCGTTCCCCTCACAGCTCCGTAGGCAAGCACCATGGTCTTGTAGCGGATGCGAGCTTCAACTGGAAGCCAGTGGAGAGAGCGGAGGAGCAGGGTGATGTGAGAGAACTTGGGAAAGTTGAACACCAGACAGGCTGCGGCGTTCTGGATGAGTTGTAGGGGTTTAATGGCACAGGCAGGGAGCCCAGCCAACAGCGAGTTGCAGTAATCCAGACGGGAGATGACAAGTGCCTGGATTAGGACCTGCGCCGCTTCCTGCGTGAGGCAGGGTCGTACTCTGCGAATGTTGTAGAGCATGAACCTACAGGAACGGGTCACCGCCTTGATGTTAGTTGAGAACGACAGGGTGTTGTCCAGGATCACGCCAAGGTTCTTAGCACTCTGGGAGGAGGACACAATGGAGTTGTCAACCGTGATGGCGAGATCATGGAACGGGCAGTCCTTCCCCGGGAGGAAGAGCAGCTCCGTCTTGCCGAGGTTCAGCTTGAGGTGGTGATCCGTCATCCACACTGATATGTCTGCCAGACATGCAGAGATGCGATTCACCACCTGGTTATCAGAGGGGGGAAAGGAGAAGATTAATTGTGTGTCGTCTGCATAGCAATGATAGGAGAGACCATGTGAGGATATGACAGAGCCAAGTGACTTGGTGTATAGCGAGAATAGGAGAGGGCCTAGAACAGAGCCCTGGGGCACACCAGTGGTGAGAGCACGTGGTGCGGAGACAGATTCTCGCCACGCCACCTGGTAGGAGCGACCTGTCAGGTAGGACGCAATCCAAGCGTGGGCCGCGCCGGAGATGCCCAGCTCGGAGAGGGTGGAGAGGAGGATCTGATGGTTCACAGTATCAAAGGCAGCCGATAGGTCTAGAAGGATGAGAGCAGAGGAGAGAGAGTTAGCTTTAGCAGTGTGGAGCGCCTCCGTGACACAGAGAAGAGCAGTCTCAGTTGAATGACTAGTCTTGAAACCTGACTGATTTGGATCAAGAAGGTCATTCTGAGAGAGATAGCAGGAGAGCTGGCCAAGGACGGCACGTTCAAGAGTTTTGGAGAGAAAAGAAAGAAGGGATACTGGTCTGTAGTTGTTGACATCGGAGGGATCGAGTGTAGGTTTTTTCAGAAGGGGTGCAACTCTCGCTCTCTTGAAGACGGAAGGGACGTAGCCAGCGGTCAAGGATGAGTTGATGAGCGAGGTGAGGTAAGGGAGAAGGTCTCCGGAAATGGTCTGGAGAAGAGAGGAGGGGATAGGGTCAAGCGGGCAGGTTGTTGGGCGGCCGGCCGTCACAAGACGCGAGATTTCATCTGGAGAGAGAGGGGAGAAAGAGGTCAAAGCACAGGGTAGGGCAGTGTGAGCAGAACCAGCGGTGTCGTTTGACTTAGCAAACGAGGATCGGATGTCGTCGACCTTCTTTTCAAAATGGTTGACGAAGTCATCAGCAGAGAGGGAGGAGGGGGGAGGAGGATTCAGGAGGGAGGAGAAGGTGGCAAAGAGCTTCCTAGGGTTAGAGGCAGATGCTTGGAATTTAGAGTGGTAGAAATTGGCTTTAGCAGCAGAGACAGAAGAGGAGAATGTAGAGAGGAGGGAGTGAAAGGATGCCAGGTCCGCAGGGAGGCGAGTTTTCCTCGATTTCCGCTCGGCTGCCCGGAGCCCTGTTCTGTGAGCTCGCAATGAGTCGTCGAGCCACGGAGCAGGAGGGGAGGACCGAGCCGGCCTGGAGGATAGGGGACATAGAGAGTCAAAGGATGCAGAAAGGGAGGAGAGGAGGGTTGAGGAGGCAGAATCAGGAGATAGGTTGGAGAAGGTTTGAGCAGAGGGAAGAGATGATAGGATGAAAGAGGAGAGAGTAGCGGGGGAGAGAGAGCGAAGGTTGGGACGGCGCGATACCATCCGAGTAGGGGCAGTGTGGGAAGTGTTGGATGAGAGCGAGAGGGAAAAGGATACAAGGTAGTGGTCGGAGACTTGGAGGGGAGTTGCAATGAGATTAGTGGAAGAACAGCATCTAGTAAAGATGAGGTCAAGCGTATTGCCTGCCTTGTGAGTAGGGGGGAAAGGTGAGAGGGTGAGGTCAAAAGAGGAGAGGAGTGGAAAGAAGGAGGCAGAGAGGAATGAGTCAAAGGTAGACGTGGGGAGGTTAAAGTCACCCAGAACTGTGAGAGGTGAGCCATCCTCAGGAAAGGAACTTATCAGGGCGTCAAGCTCATTGATGAACTCTCCAAGGGAACCTGGAGGGCGATAAATGATAAGGATGTTAAGCTTGAAAGGGCTGGTAACTGTGACAGCATGGAATTCAAGGGAGGCGATAGACAGATGGGTCAGGGGAGAAAGAGAGAATGTCCACTTGGGAGAGATGAGGATCCCAGTGCCACCACCCCGCTGACCAGAAGCTCTCGGGGTGTGCGAGAACACGTGGGCAGACGAGGAGAGAGCAGTAGGAGTAGCAGTGTTATCAGTGGTAATCCATGTTTCCGTCAGTGCCAAGAAGTCGAGGGACTGGAGGGAAGCATAGGCTGAGATGAACTCTGCCTTGTTGGCCGCAGATCGGCAGTTCCAGAGGCTGCCTGAGACCTGGAACTCCACGTGGGTCGTGCGCGCTGGGACCACCAGGTTAGAGTAGCAGCGGCCACGCGGTGTGAAGCGTTTGTATGGTCTGTGCAGAGAGGAGAGAACAGGGATAGACAGACACATAGTTGACAGGCTACAGAAGAGGCTGCGCTAATGCAAAAGAGATTGGAATGACAAGTGGACTACACGTCTCGAATGTTCAGAAAGTTAAGCTTACGTTGCAAAAAATCTTATTGACTAAAATGATATAGTACTGCTGGCTGGTGAAATAGGCTAGCTAGCAGTGGCTGCGTTGTTGACTTTGTTTGAAAGTGTAGCTGGCTAGGTAACCTCTAGCTGGCTAGGTAACCTCGACAATTACTCTAGACTACACAATTATCTTGGATACAAAGACGGCTATGTAGCCAGCTAAGATCAAACAAATCAAACTGTTGTACTGTAATACTGTACTGTTCTTCTTTGCTTATGGCCTTAAAGAGTTGGTTGAGAGCGGTCTTAGTGCCAGCTTTGTTCTGTGGTGGTAAATAGACGGCTACAAATAATATAGTTGAGAACTCTTGGTAGATAGTTTGGTCTACAGCTTATCGTAGGTACTCTACCTCAGGCGAGCCATACCTCTCGACTTCTTTAATATTAGACATTGCGCACCAGCTGTTATTGACAAATAGACACACACCCCCACCCCTCATCTTAGTAGAGGTAGTGTCTCTGTTCTGCCGGTGCATGGAAAATCCCATAAGATGTTACAGTTTTTAATGTCCCGTTGGTAGGATAATCTTAATCGTAGGTCATCAATTTTATTTTCCAATGATTGCACGTTAGCAAGAAAAATGGATGGCAGTGGGAGTTTACTCACTTGCCTCCAGATTCTCCGAAGGCTGCCCAATCTGCGGCCCTTTTTCCGGAGTCTTTTCTTCACGCAAAAGGCGTGGATCTTGGCCTTTTCCAGTGAAAGCAGGATATACCTCTCGTCGGACTCGTTAAAGGAAAAAGTGTCAACCAGTCCGCGGTGAGTCATCGCTTTTCTGATGTTCAGAAGTTCTTTTCAGTCTTGAGAGATAGTACCAGCAACATTATGTACACAATAAGTTAAAAAAATAAGTTTCACAAAACGCAAAAAAATTACAAAATAGCACAATTGGTTGGGAGAATGTAAAACGTCAGCCATGTTCTTCCGCGCCATCAAACAAACAACAGTCCATCATTACTTTAAGACATGAAGGTCAGTCAATCCGGAACATTTCAAGAACTTTGAAAGTTTCTTCAAGTGCAGTTGCAAAAATCATCAAGCGCTATGATGAAACTGGCTGTCATGAGGACCGCCACAGGAAGTTACCTCTGCTGCAGAGGATAAGTTCATTAGTTGCCAGCCTCAGAAACTGCAGCCCAAATAAATGCTTCAGAGTTCAAGTAAAAGACACATCAACATCAACTGTTCATATAAGACTGTGTGAATCAGACCTTCATGGTCAAATTTCTGCAAAGAAACCACTACTAATTCCCTGACTACACCACTCGCGTTGTAAAATAAATTTTGAAATCCATATTATTTTACCCACACTGCTCGCGCGCCAACGAACGTCTGTGTTGCCAAGGGCTAAAATAAAAGTCAATTTTATTTGTGACGCAGATCGCGATGCAAGTCCTGCCTCTCCCATCTCCTCACTGGTTAATAGAAGCAGATACCCACGTGTCATCTCCTCATTGGTTATACCCACGTGGGTGATTGAAAGATGAACTGAGCTTTTGGTCGTTGTGATAATACTATGAAAGTTTAGATGCCAAGTTCAAAGAAGAAAAAGCCTGGAAGGAGGAGAAATGACTAGAAACGATTCGTTTGACCGTTTTATGTGTCGATTAATTGTCGGAGTAGAGGACCTTGTGCATTTCAGGTAAAATAACAACTCAATGTTTATATCCCAGGAAAAATTTGATCGCAAAATTGCCATAAATGTTTAATGCTTTTCGACCTGTCCCCAAATTAAGGGAATTGGTTCAGAGTTTGTTTTGATATTTTAACCTGCGTGTCGTGATCACGTTTGGTGTGGGGGGACAAAATACATTTATGCACAATGGCGCGCGGCCGGTTTGGGTTCCGTGTGAAGAGACTTGCTTGGGCCAAGAGACACAAGCAATGGGCATTGGACCAGTGGAAATCTGTCCTTTGGTCTGATGAGTCCAAATTTTTGATTTTTGTTTCCAACCGCCATGTCTTTGTGAGATGCCGAGTAGGTGAACGGATTATCTCTGCATGTGTGGTTCCCAACGTGAAGCATGGGGGTGGTGTGATGGTGCTTTACTGGTGACACTGTCTGTGATTTATTTAGATTTCAAGGCACACTTAACCAGCATGGCTACCACAACATTCTGCAGCGATACGCAATCCCATCTGGTTTGCGCTTAGTGGGACTATAATTTGTTTTCAACAGGACAATGACCCAACACACCTCCAGGCTGTGTAAGGGCTATTTGACCAACAAGTAGAGTGATGGAGTGCTGCATCAAATGACCTGGCCTCCACAATCACCCGACATCAACCCAATTGAGATGATTTGGGATAACTTGGACTGCAGAGTGAATGAAAAGCAGCCAACAAGTGCTCAGTATATGTGGGAACTCCTTCAAGACAGTTGGAAAAGCATTCAAGGTGAAGCTGGTTGAGAGAATGCCAAGGATGTGCAAAGCTGTCATCAAGGCAAAGGGTGGCTACTTTGAATAATATATTTTGATGTGTTATTTCATAGTTTTGATGTCTTCACTTTTCTTCTAAAATGTAGAAAATAGTCAAATAAAGAAAAACCCTTGAATGAGTTGGTGTGTCCAAACTTTTGTCTGGTAATGTATATATACAGATGTGCTCAAATTTGTTGGTACCCTTAGAGCTCATTGAAATAATGCTTAATTCCTCCTGAAAAGTGATGAAATTAAAAGCTATTTTATCATGTATACTTGCATGCCTTTTGGTATATCACAGAATAAAGCAAAGAAGTTGTGAAGATAGATTTATTATTGCTTATTCTACAAAGATATTCTAAAATGGCCTGGACACGTGTTGGTGCGCCTTAGAAAAGATAATAAATAACTGGATTATAGTGATATTTCAAACTAATTTGTTCATTTAATTAGTATCACACGTCTCCAATCTTGTAATTAGTCATTCAGCCTATTTAGATGGAGAAAAGTAGTCACTGTGCTGTTTGGTATCATTGTATGCACCACACTGAACATGGACCAGAGAAAGCAAAGGAGAGATTTGTCTGAGGAGATCAGAAAGAAAATAGACAAGCATGGTAAAGGTAAAACCTACAAGACCATCTCCAAGCAGCTTGATGTTCCTGTGACAACAGTTGCAATCATTATTAAGAAGTTTAAGGCCCATGAAACTGTAGCCAACCTCCCTGGGCATTCCCGCAAGAGGAACATCTTCCCCAGATTGAACAGAAGGATAGTGCGAATGGTAGAAAAAGAACCAAGGATAACTGCCAAAGAGATACAAGCTGAACTCCAAGGTGAAGGTACGTCAGTTTCTGATCGCACCATCCGTCGCTTTTTGAGAGAAAGCTGGCTCCATGGTAGAAGACCCAGTAGGACTCCACTTTTGAAAGAAAAACATAAAAAAGCCAGACTGGAATTAGCTAAAATGCATATTGACAAGCCACAATCCTTCTGGGAGAATGTCCTTTGGACAGATGAGTCAAAACTGGAGCTTTTTGGGCAAGTCACATCAGCTCTATGTTCACAGACGAAAAAGTGAAGCTTTCAAAGAGAAGAACACCATACCTACAGTGAAACATGGAGGAGGCTCAGTTATGTTTTGGGGCTTCTTTGCTGCGCCTGGCACAGGGTGCCTTGAATCTGTGCAGGGCACCACGAAATCTCAAGACTATCAAGGCATTCTGGAGCAAAACGTACTGCCCAGTCTCAGTCGCAGGTCATGGGTCCTCCAACAGGATAATGACCCCAAACACACAGCTAAAAGCACCCAAGAATGGATACGAATAAAATATTGGACTATTCTGAAGTGGCCTTCTATGAGTCCTGATCTGAATCCTATCAAACATCTATGGAAAGAGCTGAAACTTGCAGTCTGGAGAAGGCACCCATCAATCCTGAGACAGCTGGAGCAGTTAGGCTCAGGAAGAAGAGTGGGCCAAACTACCTGTTAACAGGTGTAGAAGTCTCATTGAGAGCTACAGAAAATGTTTGATTGCAGTGATTGCCTCTAAGGGTTGTGCGAAAAAATATTAGGTTAAGGGTCCCATCATTTTTGTCCATGCAATTTTCATTAGTTTTATTATTTACAATATGTTGAATAAAAAAAATCTAAAGCAAAGTCTGATTTCTATTAAATATGGAATGCACAATGGTGGATGCCAATTACTTTGTCAGTTTCGAGTTATTTCTGAGAAAATTGTGCATCCTTTGTTATTTGTGGAAGGGGTACCACCAAATTTGAGCAGTCTGTATATATATATGCTTGTGTATGTCTGTGTACCTTGCATGCACAGCCAGGTCACCCATGATACAAGTCAGTATTCGACTTCCATCCATGTCGGGAGAGGACGTGGAAGCCGGCCACTAGGGGCAACAGTGAGTGATGTTACCTTCAAGTATGTTTCGGTTTTGCTAGGGCTTTGTGGATGGGGATGACTAAGCATCTGACTCTGATTAGAAAGTTGTTTTTGATATTTTAGTTTTAAGCCCTATCCCCTACCTTAACTATTCAGAGTTAATGCCTAACCTTTGAGGTAATACCTGATGCCTTAAACACTTTTTAGCTTCTGGGCCAGAGTAGCAGGAAGTTTACTATGGGCACGCTTTCATCCGAACGTGAAAATGCTGCCCCCTATCCCAAACAGGTTAACCATTCGGAGTTAATGCCTAACATTTTTTTATTTTTTTTCACCTTTATTTAACCAGGTAGGCAAATTGAGAACACGTTCTCATTTACAATTGCGACCTGGCCAAGATAAAGCAAAGCAGTTCGACACATACAACAACACATAGTTACACATGGAGTAACTAAAAGGAAGAATTGGTTTTGGGGGTGACCAGAGAGATATACCTGCTGGAGCGCGTGCTACGGGTGGGCGTTGCTATGGTGACCAGCGAGCTGAGATAAGGGGGGACTTTACCTAGCAGGGTCTTGTAGATGACCTGGAGCCAGTGGGTTTGGCGACGAGTGTGAAGCGAGGGCCAGCCAACGAGAGCGTACAGGTCGCAGTGGTGGGTAGTATATGGGGCTTTGGTGACAAAACGGATGGCACTGTGATAGACTGCATCCAATTTATTGAGTAGGGTTTGAGGCTATTTTGTAAATGACATCACCGAAGTCGAGGATTGGTAGGATGGTCAGTTTTACAAGGGTATGTTTGGCAGCATGAGTGAAGGATGCTTTGTTGCGGAATAGGAAGCCGATTCTAGATTTAACTTTGGATTGGAGATGCTTGATGTGAGTCTGGAAGGAGAGTTTACAGTCTAACCAGACACCTAGGTATTTGTAGTTGTCCACATATTCTAAGTCAGAGCCGTCCAGAGTAGTGATGCTGGACAGGCGGGCAGGTGCAGGCAGCGATCGGTTGAAGAGCATGCATTTAGTTTTACTTGTATTTAAGAGCAATTGGAGGCCACGGAAGGAGAGTTGTATGGCATTGAAGCTCGCCTGGAGGGTTGTTAACACAGTGTCAAGAGAAGGGCCAGAAGTATACAGAATAGTGTCGTCTGCGTAGAGGTGGATCAGAGACTCACCAGCAGCAAGAGCGACATCATTGATGTATACAGAGAAGAGAGTCGGTCCAAGAATTGAACCCTGTGGCACCCCCATAGAGACTGCCAGAGGTCCGGACAACAGACCCTCCGATTTGACACACTGAACTCGATCAGAGAAGTAGTTGGTGAACCAGGCGAGGCAATCATTAGAGAAACCAAGGCTGTCGAGTCTGCCGATGAGGATGTGGTGATTGACAGAGTCAAAAGCCTTGGCCAGGTCAATGAATATGGCTGCACAGTACTGTTTCCTATCGATAGCGGTTAAGATATCGTTTATGACCTTGAGCGTGGCTGAGGTGCACCCATGACCAGCTCTGAAACCAGATTGCATAGCGGAGAAGGTATGGTGGGATTCGAGATGGTCGGTAATCTGTTTGTTGACTTGGCTTTCGAAGACCTTAGAAAGGCAGGGTAGGATAGATATAGGTCTGTAGCAGTTTGGGTCTAGAGTGTCTCCCCCTTTGAAGAGGGGGATAACCGCAGCTGCTTTCCAATCTTTGGGAATCTCAGACGACACGAAAGAGAGGTTGAAAAGGCTGGTAATAGGGGTGGCAACAATTTCAGCAGATAGTTTTAGAAAGAAAGGGTCCAGATTATCTAGCCCGGCTGATTTGTAAGGGTCCAATTTCAGAACCTTTGAGGTAATTCCTGAACTTAAACTTAAACACTTCGAAATTTGACGTTTGGGGATGAATTTCTAATTCTGATGTGAGCCTGTGAGAGCTGGTGTGGTGTCCTCAAAATGAAACATTAACCACAGATTTAAACATAAACAAATACATTTGGAGTACCATGACATGAACTGGTTTGGGTCTGGAATATAATACATCCACAAAAGAGGACGGCAAAGAACAAATACAAACGCATTTAATAAAAAAGACCACTGTAATCTTTGTATTGGATATTGTAATCTATTTCATCTTCATATCAGAAACAAAGACCAGCAAGACAACTTACTTCACAGCTGTGGCCTATGATGAAATGTTTAGCCCCAGACAAAACGATGTGCATTGGTGCTGGAGGTGGCTTGTAAAACGCACCCTATCAGATTAGAAGTTACAATAACACAAGTCGCAGCAATGGGAACTCTTGTCTGTGCTTTAGCAAATATGCTCAAGAGACATGAACGACTACGCATGGTTTCATTCACAGACATAACGAAACATTGACTGCACCGGATATTTGCCTCAAAATACCGTGATTAATTATGATGTATTACCTCCAACAGATAAATGACCTCCCCATACAAACACGTTTCTGTTACCACACCTCTACATAGGATAAATGGCGAAGATTACTTTAATTTTCTTATTCATCACTATGCATGCAATAGGCTACCTCCCCTTTACAACTACGACTGTAAAGCAACACTTTACCTTCAAGTCCCATTGTAACAGTCTCGTGGCCTCCCGAGTATCCTTTGAAGTATATAATGTAGGCTATCTGTTCAGCGCAGGGTGTTTGGAAAGAGTATGGAATAAAAGTCCGCCGGTACATTTTATGTTAACAATATAGTACCAGCAGTAGAAGTGCCCTGTTCTTACCTTTAAGACACAAATCCAGGGGGAAAGGACTAAAATGGTTATTTGGGAGATTACGTGTTTCTTGTTTCCCTCATTCTCTCCCTCCCTTTTACCAGTGCACTCGACCTCAAGGAGCGGATACAAACAGAGTGCACCGTTAATAGTGTATACGCTACAAACATTTTATTGTTGGCCTAATACAGTCATCATTATGCTAATAGTTTTAAAAAAGGCAGAAGAGTTGGATTTCCCATATTAGGTTTACAAAATAGTTATGCATGTGTTTGGTAGGCTATTCGCGTGATTGATTAAATCTCCATATTTGTTTAATCCAATTTCAAACTAAGCTACACATTTATCCACTTTGATGCTCCCTTTTAAATAAATATCCAACTCAATCTCCGAAGAAAACGCCATAACTGGCCATAACTGCATCATAAGAATGGTAACAGTAACGGGGTTTTGGAATGAAGGAGTGGGCGGGAGGCCCAGAGTATTAGTTATTTTTAACGTGATGAATCAGTGGACCAAGTCACTTGCCAAGTGCCTCCCACGATGCTAGTCTCACGCAGGTGAAACTGACAGAATGTTACGGTAGGTTTGAACTAGAACAGTGTTGTCATCTTTGGAGATTGACGTCTGTGGAGACAGGGAATGAGACGCGCGCGCCAACAGGATACATCAATCAAAAACGTACCTACAATGAATTAACAATTTCAACATAAGCCTCTCCAGTCGACAATACTACTGATCGAATTGTGTCTTCCTTACACACAAGGTGTGTGTGTACAGGATTAAATAGCATTTTGTCTCTTTTCTTTTCCTTTCATCATCAGCGAAGTAAAGATTAGAGAGGAGATTGTGAGAGCTCCCTTTAGAAGGCACAGGGGATCTTCATTCCTCTGCCTTTGTGATGATATTGATGATGATGATGGCCAAGTGGACAGTTTGATTTTTTGTGTGGCAAGCTAGTTATAAAGAATCAATATTATATCAAGGGGCAACTTTTGTGATAAAGGACTTTAGCCACTCTAGCTATTCATCATAAGTCTGTAGCAAGCAGATAGGTCAAAATAAATGATATTGCTCTAAAGAGCCTGTCTTCTTATCTCTCTATACCAGGGGAATGGAGGACACGCCGATCGATACAGTAGCTGCGGTATACTCCTTGCAATTATCAATAGCTGTTTTTGTCTTCCTAGGGCTGCATCTATTAATACCAGATAATAACATCCTTTTGGACATAACTTCTAAGGGGATGATGGAATTTCTTACAAATTTGCTCATTGGATGACCTTGTTGTCAATGAAAATGTATCTCACTACATGTTAGACTTTGGGGGAAAAGACCCAGTCCAATGCATTGAAAAACACTCAGCGGTAGGCCTATCTTGAAAGCAAACCCAGAGGATCCCCTAACAAGGTGCACTATAGGAAATTAAACGATAAACTAAGAATGTCACTTAATATCTTAATTCTCAGGTTAACTGACATATATTAACCTACATTATCAGATAATTTGCATTTGGCTGATAGGCAGATGTTTTATATAGGGTCAATAGGAAAACTGCACTTTTATTGTTGTAATTTTTTTTCGTATTATTTAAAGGGCTATATAGAATTTCACAGTAAGGATATAATCAGGTGTTAGAATGGCGTCCATGCACGACGGGGAAATGTTAATTCGTGTTCGTTTCTGCATCAGGGAAGAGAAACAAACTGATAGTCTACTATGATATGAAAAATAACTAAATTAATTATTACTTACCGTTTTCTATGTGATTAAAGCAATCTGAATTTTGAAAATCGAATAAAAAAATGTTGGACGTAAACCAGACAGAGATTGACAAAATATGTCAACACAGGTGTTTGTCACTCATACAGCCCTTCCTCCTCAACGCCCCAAGTCCCACCCATGCAAAGTAGGCTACTAGGCTACAATGAAAATCACAATTTGCAAGAAAATGTAGCCAGGGCATGTTTATTTAACACAGGAGAACACTGAGGAAGAGAAGAAAACACGCTATATTATTTCACAGATGAAAATACACGATTGATTGTTTGTTATAGCCCCTATCTGGAACTAAAACACACCAAACATGTAATTGTAGACTGCTGCAAAATAAACGCTTTTTGTGGATGTGTTTTTTTATTAATAAAGTATCAAAAGGAAGTAGGCCTCCAGCACAGCATCACCGGAGTCAAATGTACAATGAAATACAAATGAACTCTTAGTGTCAACATTTTGTTTCCAATGTTTTCTTCCACATTATGTACATTTAAAAAAACAAAATAACACTAGGCCTATATGATAAAATATAGAGCAAATCGTTCGCAATAAATTCATGTTAGAAGCTACAGGGAAACGAAATCTAATCAGATATGCAGAAAGTCAGACCCATTTTTAGATTCATTGTATTTACTACACCTTAGACAACCCGATGATTCCGATGGTGGATATTTGGAAACATATGATATCAAATCGCTCCGTCGTGGAATCCTTAGCCTAGTGTGAAGCTTTTGACTTTAACTGTAACGGTGTGGTACATCCTAGCGGTCGCTCAACGCAATGGGCTGAACCTAGCCCAAGGTTTAACTCTCTCACACACAGCGCAGTCCCCACACACGGAGCTAAAGGCGAGGGCAACAACGGCTACATCAAACCTCCCGAGCAGTGCTCCTGTTACGAACCATCAAGTGAAGTCGAAAACGACATTCATGTCCGACATATGAGAACGTAGATCGATCAGGAAAAAAATCTAAAGCTCTTTGGAAAGGACCGGGGTCTTTGGCGAGAGACTGGCGGAAGAGAGAGGGGACTTTGGAGAGCAGCTCGAGACAAACGCGCAGCCGGGAGCAAAGCACAATGAGGGGGAAGAGCACACCTAGCCACCCAGCGCCAGTTGGGGTGTATTTTTTACATGTATTTTTATAAACGCTCATTATACAAACGATTGGGTGCGTATAGAGACATGGAACTATTTCATACTTCATAACTCCGACAAGGCGCGCCGATTCTGAGAAGACGCACAACAAACTTTGAGCGGCAATTCGAACGAGTATGTTCCTTGCTTATCCACTGGCAATCAAACCAAACTTTTACAATTCCCCTTTACAACGGAATTGCATCATCAAGGCGCACTGGGAACAACTCACAACCATCCTCAAAAACTTTATCCGTCCCATCCGCTTCTAGCGGGTGTAGGCGACTGATGTTCATCGGCAAGTAGGCGACTGATGTCAATCGGCAAGGAGTTTTTTTTTTTAATGAAGATGCTGTCAATTATATGAAGATTAAACAAAGACTGAACCACTTCAGGGACTTTCAGATGCACACAGCCACATTCAGGGGAAGTACTCAGTCGTGGGACAAAAGTTATCTAGCCTAAATAAGATGGAAGAAAAGATGGATGGAAAGTATGAGCATTGAGGCAAGCTGTTCGAATTCCGTCATCTAAATGATCACAAGTTCACAACCCAAGTGGAACATACTACTTAAAAGCATGGCTGAAGTATGGGATACACGCAAGAAAAGAATTGCGTCAATGACTCTCCAGCAGTAGTGAAACAAAGCTCCGTAGAAAGGGAGAAAAGCTGACCCTTCCGCGACGTAGACCCCCCTGAACGCTGGGCGTAACAAGCGAGATTTTGTGTGTCGTTGGAGGAGGTGGATAGCTAGAGAAGAGAGACAGATAGTCTGAGAGTGAAGCAGCTAATTGCTTAGTCTGTCCCTCATTACCATATCCAGTGTGTGTCCGCTGGACTTCAGCCAATCCCCCTCACACAGTACCATTAATCGCAATGCATTATTCACTATCATAATTATATACCGACATGCGCAATCCACGCAACAGCAACACCAGCTAATTCCCGTAATTTTTGCAACCAGACTATTTGTGAACATTTTTTTTTTCATTCGGTCGCCGCTGATGTATCTGCAAAAAGCAGAAACATCTCGCAGCGTATCAGCAGCATGTCCCGTCGCAAGCAAGCGAAGCCACAGCATCTCAAGTCGGACGAGGATCCCACAATAGCCGGGGTGGTGTCCGAAAATGGTAAGTCATGCTTCTATGCGCGGGTGGGACAATCTTTTTATACGCATGTCTAACACAAGTATTGTTTTCTCCGAATACAAGCAGGCATCTGTTCATGCTCTTGACCGGGACATAATTTGTGTTGAAAAGGCTGTTTTTTAAAACTTTATAATTTCGGTCATTTGACTTAAAATAGAATATGTCGTGGTCCCTGCGAAACTTTGCTTATGGTTTGCTTTGCTTATGTTTATAGCTCTCCTTATCGCTTCCACCGGTTTCATCATGCTGTGAAACCCAACGCAACCTCCAAAGGGGTTGGGATCTCTTTATTTACTTAATCAAAGAACTAGCCTACCTGTTTAACTACAAGATAGTCATTTGGTGACATTCCAATCTGTATTCAGAGCACGTTAAGCTACTATCAAAAAACACTTTAAGGCACTTTTAATAGCCCACCGTTGTTGTTTGTGATTTTGGCTAACAAAGCAACATACCACAAGCAAATGCAATGGCCTCAAGTTGGCATTTAACAGTGTTAATTCGATAACACCCACAACACAATTTTATACGTGTCTTAGTTTTTACATGCAAATACATTTTCTACTGCGTTATACGAGTGCAAGTGAGCTATCAGTTTCAGAGTATGGTTCATAAGAAACTCCGATAGTTTTCCTATCAAGAAACTATACAGTTTGAAACTATTTTAATATGCGTTCAAATATTATATTAATCAAAAATGTGTTTTCTTTAAATGCAACCTCATCAGTTTGTGTGGATCTGTCTCGCGCTCTCTCTCTCTCTGAGACACACACAGAGACACACACAGAGACACACACACACACACACGATGTAAACATTTAAAATAGCAAGCAATGTAATTATGTTGAACATACCACGCTCTACATCATATTTATGCCTTCGGAATTTGAGAAAGTATTTGCATCAATACATTGTATAAAATTTTCTTCATAAAAGAGGACAATACATTGTCTTTTTTATTAATTTATGTTGGCATACGGTAGGTTATTTTCCAGTGTCGATGCCTATCCTGGCATTGAAAGGAGCGGGTTGCATATTCTGCGATAGCTTAAGTGAATAGCATGTTTTGTCATGGAAATGTTTTTGTTTACTCCCTCACGTAAACGTATCACACTTGGTTTGTTTCCTGCAGTTCACAACGTCTACACGATCAGTTGACAGGGTTAGCCGTGTGAAAGGGGTCACTCTTTCCTAGTAATCTGTGCTGCATGCGCTTGAAGAGTGTAAAAGCTTTTAATTAGAAAACTAAAGTGAAATCTTCACCCAAAGCACACGCAACGAAAATGCATGTCAGTTTGTTTTTATAGCCTATCCGGACATTTTTTTAAATAAAAATAAAAAATGTTCCTGCATACATTAATGTTGAACAAACCTTTTTTATCGAATACAAAATCTTCGATAGCGTTTTACGTCAGGCACCCGTGATTTGTCTATAATGTAGTCTAATGCACATGTAAATTCATAAATGGGTAATTGTCTATGATTCATTATTCAGTAAAGATTCATTCAATATTTTACATACGTTGTTTGTTTTGTTATTTATTTTACATTTCAGGAATCGTGATCTAGCTACATAATTATTTGTAAAACAATTTAAGTATCTACAGCTTGCAAAAGTTCCTATATGCCTTAAAAATAATAGAAATATATTTAAGTTTAATGCAATAGGTCTTGTTCATTTTATAATTTCTAATGCCTCTTTGTTTCTCTTCTTGTGCTGAAATAGTGTTTGTCCACTAGTGCCCATGGGTGACGTCCAAAAGTTCTAACGCAATCCAAAGGAAATTTCTAGTCATTTTAACAGCATTCTGAAATTACCAACATATTATTTTCCCTCTTTCTATTAGATCGAGGAAGAGTGTAATGTGTTAGTCAGCATTTCTTATTGACTATCCATACAGCTTACGTGGTATTCTCGACAAATAACTGTCATTATCTTGAACCGTCGCTGACCAGCACATACAGCATCCATTGTACTGATCCTGTAAAATAGAAAAAGTGTGATGTCATCCCTAGGGACAAATAACAGTCTTATTTCCATATGAACATTTTAGGGTGATCGAGTCACAATGCTGAGCATGGGTTGTGATTCATTTATGTATGCATTGTCTTATCATACCATGCCATGTGTTACACATGAATAGGGCAGTCAGTGTCACAAAAATGTAATGTAGCTAGCTAAGCTGATTGGACAATACATCACACTTGCCTCACTTGTTGGTTTATTATAGCAATGGCTTGCAAGAGTAAAGCCAGCATTGAAGTATAATCTGTATATAAGGTTAGTAATACATTCTCTTGTATATGTCAAGAACCAGGGATAGTAAAATGGCATCTATTGATTACAGGCATATATGCTGAGAACAGCGTGGTTCTGATTGTCATATGCCATCTGTTGTGTTTTAGAGGGTAATAATAACCTTATAAAGGAAAACATTCATTTAAAGATGATCCTCGTTAACTATAAGGGAGGTTGACGTGAGTAGGAGGAGGAAGGAAATCAGTCTTTCCAATAAATTCAATAAGAAGAGAAAAGAGGTACTCGATGTGACGCATACTTAAGAGACTACTGTCATGGGCCTGTTCAAGAAAAAGTCACACATCCTTCTCTCATATCAAACAGCTGTGTCAATGAGAACGCTCTCTTCAGTTATGTTGGCTTGGATATTTTCCTCTTAGGGCAAATAGAGTTGAGTGGAATGCCTCTCTCCTTCTGTCTTATAAGTCTTTACTTTTGAAAAGAGATGAAGATGAACATAGTCTGCGGGCCACGCTGCTACCAGCTCGCAGAGTCTCACGTCAGAATTAGACGTTCACCCATGTTTCCCGAACGGCAAATTTCAATACTGACTTGTATCATGGATGACCTGGCTGCAGACACGGCTACACTCACTCATAGACATGTGCATGCAGAGATGCGCGCACACACACACACACACACACACACACACACACACACACACACACACACACACGCCATACATGATTGCTGTGTGAGAACTACCAATGCCATACTGCTTAGCATTTGAATAAGTTGATGTCGATTGCTATGGATGATCCTTTCTAATGTTGGAAGAATGCACTGACATGCTTGTTGTCAGGACAGACTGCGCTTCACTGAGAGAAGCCTTCTCAAGCGTTGGACAAAAGACAGTGATAGACCATTCGATAAGATACCCTACAATGCAGCATTTCCACCGATACGACCTGAAGTAACTACACCACTTTTTGTCAGACAAAACGTATGATGTAACTGTGATCAGTTTACGTATTGCCGTTGTACAGCTACTGGCAACACTATTGATTACCGTGCCTGAAGTAAAAACGGTGTATTTTGTACAACGGAATTCAGAGGGTCCAATCCTCTTTCAGTACACTGTTAGGACTTAACGTCCATTCTGTTAGTCGCTGACGTGGCTGATTGTGTGTAACCTCTCGGTCACAACACAGCAAGGGACCATAGGCCTACAGCAAAGAGGATGCTACGCCTATAGCATCAAGTATTCATAGAATAAAAAAACACCATAGTTGATGTTTTTTCTAAAGGTCATTGGATGTTTCCACTCTTCTCTTTGTATGTCATGTCTTTTTGTGTTCCTGGTTCTGCAATTGAGATATGATGCTGTTGCTCTCGACCTGCGTTAACACTTCCTGCCTGCGTCTAATTGGGATTTATCAGTTATTTAAATCCTGCCTTGATTTGACTTTTTTTGTGCTTAGGGCTTTTGTGGGGAGTTTACATGGTTGTCCAATGTAGCACTTTAGGGCCCTATTGTGTGGTGGCCCTGAAAAGGTAGAATCGCATGCAGTGCAAACAAGCCTCTGTCTGACCTGGCCTGGGCCCCCCCCCCCCCCCCCCCCCCCCACCCCACTCTCACCCCCCAGGCCTCCCAGCCACTCGCCCTGAAGTTGGTTGGTTAGAAGTGCTTTGATAGAGCTCGCTGACTTAACCTTTGCCTACCTCGCCCTGCCAGGGGGCTGCGGCTCGATGTCAAGCTCATAATACAATTAGAACATCTGTCCCATTGACCTTGGCAGCGCGGATTACCCCTGTCCTAGACAGTGTTAACAGTGACAGGCTTTCATCTCAATGCTGCTACCTCTGCATCTAGTCCCCTTAGAGCTCTTTCCCCAGGGGTGAGGAAGCACACACACACACACACACAATTTTCAACTGAAAATGCAACTATTTCTCCAACCATTCATAATGTCAAACCTCTTTAAGTGACGCAGTGTTAGGGTGTCTGCTAACACTTAACATTTGTCAAATGAACGAGCGAAACGAGAGAGGGAAAACATATTGAAGTGGATGGGTGGAATTAAGAAAGGGATAAAGGAAAGATGATATGTAGCGAGGGAACGTCCTGATAGCAGTGACAACACGGGCTGTATTCCCACTTCCCCTTCAGCGAGGCTTTGTTTGGCTTTTGTTTTAATCCTCTCTCACCATTTTGGTGGAAGCTTCTGGACCACCCACACTGCCATGCCAAATATGTTTCCAAGAAGATGGAACTCCAATATGACTGTCTTTTAATTACAACCCCTAGCACTTAAAAACACACAATAAATATAATTCCCCTGGATGAAGAGGAACTCGCCAACATCATGTGACAAACAATCATCCGGAGAGAGTGCCGTCATTGAATAATGTATTGCATACGCTTACACAAACAAATCGTTAATGTTTGGGCTAGGGCCACATCTGCATGCAGTGACAAAGGCCCCTCTGTTAGAGAGGATAGGATATTACTGTACCACTCTGCGTGAGGGCCAGGCCTGTGAAATAGAGAGCTCTGCTTGGTGGGGGACTGCTCTGCAGGTGCGGATGGGGATGTGTGTGACAGTGCTGGTGGGAAGATCCGAGAGTGGAGCTGTTTGAGACGTGGCATACATACATCATCGCCACCGGCTCTGTCTTGGAAGGAGGCAGCAGGGATAGTCACAGCTGTGTGTGTCATTTTGGTAATGTCCTCTGCTCCCTAGCCACCTTGCCGGGACAGTTGTAGTATAAAATAAATAGGGTAAACGGAATGTAAAAGTAACACAGGGAAATGGGGGGAGATAGTGAAAGAAATAATGCAAAATAATGCAATGGAAAAAAGTAATTCGTACAGGAATTCCAACATTCTTAAACCCAGCAGGCATCCTTATTTGCCCTCCTCCTCAACCCCCTCTCTCACAGCTTGGGCTAGTCCTATAGCGATTCATCTCCCTTTTAAAGATCCTAAGCTCTAATAAATGCTTGAGAAAAATGCTTTTTAAAGGGGAAGAGGAGTTGGCGAGTCCGGGGATGTGAGATTAAGGCTAAACTCGGACCTAGGTGGAAATGCTTGGTAGAGGGTTCAGGCGATGCTATCATGTCATCAAGCATGTGATATCATAAGAACCAGTGTTTGTTTAGGCAAAGGAGAAGCATTTAAATTAGATAATGTAATTTCCTTAGTAAAAAGCTTTTGTGACTTGTATAATAAACAAAAATATTTTCAAACCTTTTAGGTGCTTTTTATTTATTTTGCATGATTATGGAGTTTATATGAATTGCACGTGTGTGTGTGTGTGTGTGTGTGTGTGTGTGTGTGTGTGTGTGTGTGTGTGTGTGTGTGTGTGTGTGTGTGTGTGTGTGTGTGTGTGTGTGTGTGCGTGCGGGTGTTTGCATGTATGACTGGGGTGAAGGGGTGGCGTGTGCGTTTGCCCTGCTGTTAGTGAATCTGGAAATTGTTAAAGGCCCAGTGCAGTCAAAAACAGGATTTTATATATATTTTCACACTGAGGTTGGAATAATACTGTGACATTTTAGTGTAAGAGCTGTTTTGAAATGACCACCTGAAATTTCAGGCTGTTTTGGTGGGATGGAGATTAAGACCAATAAGAAAGAGAGTTCCTAACCTCTCTGCCAATAACAGTTCGTTTTCAGTTTTCCCCTCCCCACTCAGACCACTCACAGTCCTAGAACAATTCTTGCTTGGAAAATTGCTCTTTGCTAAGAATCTATTTTAGTTTCTTTTTGACCATTTTAATTGAAAACAATCACAGTAAGGTACTTCATTGTTACCCAGAAATGATTTGATATTAAGATAAAAATGGCTGCATTGGACCTTTAAGAACGGAGAGTTTAATTGCTCAATAATTTGCTAAATACATTGCTCAGTGGCTTTCACAGAATCAGTAGAGAGCATGAATACCTTATTTGATATTAGCGATCAGATTAGCCGTTTCAGTTAGCATGCCGAAGATTGCTGAGCAAGATAGTGAATTCAATGATTCAAAGTCTTACAATCGCCCTATTGATTGTGTTGTGCTTCATATTTGCATTTGAGTAAAGGAAGACTCTTAAAGAAATGAAAACCGCATTGGATTTTCTAATACCTTCCTTTCTCATGCTATAAGAAAATCAATACCCCCCCCCCCCCCCCCCCCCCCCCCACACACACACGCTAAACAAGATCTAGCCCCAGCCGCATAGAGCCTAAAGAACAACCTACGTCTTATGTGTATTCTACTTCCTCTAGAAAAGTACAGTTCATTTGTATCTCTAAAAATAATGTTTTATTATGCAAAGATTTGCACCAGAATGAGAAAATCAAATGCTTATCTTCCCAGAAAGAAGTCTCTAGTTATCTCAATAAGACAGCGATACCCTTCACAATGTTAGTCATGAAATAATATTCCAGATTGTAGGCCTACTAACCAAAGAAAATATATATATATTGAAAATTGGCATTATACTACTGTCATTTGCTTTTATTTTAGCAATAGGGATATGGATGATACACATATGATTTCAATCAGTTCACAAAGTAAATTAAATAATTGAGGTGATATGTTTCTATGACAAATCTATGTAGACCAACACATTGTGGCAAAGAAAGGGATTGTGGAAAAGTAGTGATACCTCAATTTCTAATTCCTGTTCATATAATTGTTCTGAACAGAAGGACATTGCCAGAATTGGGGCAACAACTTAACGCTGTTGGAATGCAATGAAATGTACAGTATGTGATATCCACATCCTCAAATAATTTCCCTTCAAATTCAATCACTTACAGTAATCTCACTATAAGGAGAATTCTCAATAGATTAATTTGTATTCATCTTGAACATGCACAACAACAAAAAAATAGCCAAAATTCTTAGATCTAGATAACAGATATTAAAATACTCAAATCACTATTCATCAACGTTTATGTTGTGTGTTTGGGCATAGGCCAACAAAGGCACTCACTTACGAAGCAAATTGTATGAATGAAATGAGAGACTGACAATAATAACTGCATCGGTTTATAACAATGTCTACTCATTGAGAACATTGACCTTTCACCCTAAATTATGGAAATGAGCCCGTGTCCGTTGATCGGCTAAGGAGATTTCGGCCTTCAATCACGTGGCATTGCTATTCCCAATCATTTGCTCTTTTCATAGTTTTGTATTGGTGTCGTGTGAAGTTAACTATTTCACAAAATGTATACGTAGGTACATTTGTGCAAATGGCAGCTGTGTATCCTATACCACTAAAAATAATGTACACCACTAAAGACACAATTTATGAAAAATACTGTATGAACTTATCGCAATTCTTTCATGCCTGGCTTCCACTGCACGTCATGTTTGTTGTCATATCGTTAACTTAATTTTGTGTATCTTAATTTATGCCATTGTGTCACACCATACAGGAAGAAATCAAATAATGCCTGCCACTGGCGTCACTCTGCCCCCAGCGTGTTCCTGGGGACGAGCTAATAGCTTTTCTAAAAGCCTTTCTGTTGATTATTAATTACGTTAAAGACACCGGACCCTGATGGTGTAGTGTAGTCATCCCGTTGGCCAGAAATTACAGGAAGAGTGCCGAATTATTTCACTAATGACTCATTAAACTGACACGCAGGCGTCACGAAGGCCGTGATACAGGTCGGCGATGTTGTGCCCGTCGAATGAACTGAAGCATAGAGCAACATGGGTTCTCTCAATGTCTTCTGCGTGTTGAACGAACCGCTGAAGTCTGTCAAATGTAAAAGGTTTGGATTGATTTGGAGAGAAACGAGGGATAATTTATGAAAATGGGAAGGTACGTAGTTTATATTCATGTTGTTGGTGTGTGTGTTCCAGTAACACCTGTATAGTACACCCTCATCCACAGCCTATTTTGGCCAAGGCCACAACTTTTGTCTAAATAGTAAAAAGGAGGACACCTTTTTTTTAGGGGGGGGGGGGGGGTGGAAGACAGTCATATGTATGTTCTGACATTTGGAAAATACATTTGAACCAAAAAAATGCCACCCGAACCAGACTCCATACTAGTCCAAATGTAACCCTTAACTGCAAGCATCAACACCGCATCTGTCCTAGTATGTCCTCCCGTTTGTTGACTTGTGGCCGAGTGATTCCCTGGAGAAGTGCCATGTTTGGTTTTGCTTTGATTTTCATTTCACCTGTGTTTGTTCCTCTGCCCTCACAAACAAGCACCTACAATACCCTATTATCACTCTCTCATGCACACACACACACCACACAGAATATAAACATGACTCCCTGGGATGGCTTTTTGAATTATGTTTTAAAACACTCTAGCACTAAGGTTAGGGTTAGTGTGGGAATACTACTTTAATGTTTTCACTCCCTGTTACTGGGTGAAAAAGCTTTTGTAGTGGATCTGTTTGATTTATTTTCTTTAGCAAATTATCATACAATTAACTATCTTTTTATTTTTAATGAGTTAAATTTGATGTTAATATTTAGTTATTTTATTATTTTCACTTACATATACACACACACACACACATACATATATTAAATTACATAATTCACTGATTGTGATAATATACCAATTGTAAATAAATAGTCTTGAAATGCATTTTCAGGTTGAAAGAAACCACTGAACCATAGTAACCTAAAAGGTGGTCCATGTCGTTACATTTTACCATTATATGTTTTCAAAGGTTTCACTCACATCCACAACCACTATTTCTCTCCTTGTGATTTTTTTTTTACACACATGTTAAGCACTTAAAAACAAGCAAATTATGTTTCTGAGTAGAAGGAGCAAGAAAACCTCTGCACATTTCCTTGCTGTCCTAATTACGTGTCTATGGGTGTCAAGTCATAGTGGCTGGGGTCTCTGAAGTAAAGCAGTCATGCAGTTTTCCATGTAGGAGAGTAGCAAGCTCCCACTATGGTAATAATTAAGGCACTGCCCCCCCCCCCCCCCCCCCCCCCCCCCACACACACACACACATCCATGCATCCACTTGAACATGATAAAATAAACAGATAAGGGGGCATGTATTCATGGTTTGATCAGGTGTGAATTAGGACCATGATCGGGTGAACATACTTGCTTTCTTGGCACTTGACGACAGTATGCGGACGAGGAAGTGGCTTCTTACAACTGTGATTAAACATGTGTAACTAATCAGAGGCTGCTGCCATGGCACTAGCATGTCATTTGTTGAGTCTCATTTCAAAAAGGGAGAGAGAGGAACAAACCTAATCGAGTAACAACAGCTGCATGTCACTCATTTAAAAAAAAGAGAGAATGTTTCTCATTTCAAAAGATGTCAGAAGGGCACAATTTTCAGTAATTCAAATATTTTGGGCTCCCATCCTCATTTACATTACGGGTAAAATTTCCCAGTACTTTCTGTGAGAAATAAACAACAATAGCAACAACACGTCTCAAACATTTGAATTTGAAACATATCCTATAAATATCTCTCAAAGTAGAATACACTCGGCCTCCATATTGCATTCCAGCTAGTCACAAGCAGTTGCTGAAGGTGGCCTTTATTTATTCACTTTAGATGCAGCGCTTATGCATTGCCTTAGCAATGCTAAATGAAGAGGCTCAGGCATTTGAAATTCAGGTGGAAATGACAAGGCTTGATAGCATAGGAGAATCCTAATGGGCCCATCAAAGACCTGATTTGTACCCAACAGACGAGGCAGCTGTGAATTGTATGAATATTGGAAATCAATGGCTACTATGGAATTTCATTAAGCGGCAGTATCCACAATTGATAGGCCCTCATAATTTGATGGATTGCACAAAGAAAAGTATTAGCTGGGCTCTATTGAGAGGGCTCGAATGTGCAAAACTGGGTCTTGAGAATTGGTGAACTAGGGCAATTTGTTCAGAGTAAAAGAAAAGAAAAGAATATTGATTTTGGTCACGTTAAAGAAATACATTTTTTATTAAAGGTTAAATCTTTGCAGAACTGCTCTGCAGAATATGTGTTGAAATTCTATTGATTATTTATTCATTAATTCTCCTTTTTTGTCTCCCTCCCATCACTCTGACTTTCTCCCTCCCCCTTCCACCCCCTTCTATCCTCAGCCACAGGAGAAGTGCTGGATGACTCAGACAGTGGGAATGAGAGCCGTAGTGGGAGCGAGGAGACCCACGTGTGTGAGAAGTGTTGCGCCGAGTTCTTCAAGTGGTCCGATTTCTGCGAACACTTGACGAGCTGCATCAAGAACCCCCTGGTGCTCATAGTAAATGAAAACGAAACGGAACCCTCCCGGGAGTATCCTGCAGAGCCATCGCCCTCGCCAAGCTGCCATAGTGACCAGGCAGACAGTGAGGACGCTGGAGAGGGCAGCAGCCACAGCCCCGGTGAGGACGATGAGGGCGCAGAGATAGCACTGGAGGGGAGCAGTGCCCTGGACAAGGAGGACGAGCCCATGGAGCTGTCTCCTGAGAAACCGGTGGACCTCGAAGTGAGTGACGCCTCCCCAGAGCCAGATGGTGCTCTACCTCAGTTTAGCGATCCTGCCCCATCCTCTGTGAAGAGCTACAGCATGCCGAGTACCAACGTCACTCTGGAGACACTACACAGCACCAGTGTGGCAGTGGCTCAGTTCTCCCAGAGTGTTTGTGCCGCGGTGGCCGGCAGCGGGGTCTCCCCCTTGGCCATCCCCATGATCCTGGACCAGCTGATGGCGCTGCAGCAGCAACAGATCCACCAACTCCAACTGATCGAACAGATCCGCAGTCAGGTGGCGTTGATGCAAAGGCAGCCCTCTGTCGCCCAGCTATCCCAGAACCACCACCGCCACCACAACACAGTTGCTGGCTCCCAGGGGCCGTCATCCTCCAACCAACTCCAGCAGTTACACAACTTCATCACTCCCCCTGTCCACCAGCTGCCCATCAGGTTGCCCTCACCGCTAAACAGCCTGGGCTCCTCCTCCTCCTCACTCACCTCTGCTATAGATGGGCCCCTCTTCTCCCATACCCAGCAAAGTAGTAATCAGCAGTCACATTTTTCAATGCCCAACACCACTTCAGCAAACTCCTCTTTCCCACCATCCAGTGGTAATGTGCTGTCATCTCTACTGCCTTCCTGCATTACTTCAATCACACACAGCAGCAGCGGAGCAGGATCCGCTGCTGGAGGAGGCATGAGCAGCAGCATTACAGCTCTGCCAAGGAATTCCAGCAGCCCCCCTTCACTAGGCCACAACAGCCTCCTGAGCACCAGTCCCTCCAATCTACCACTGATACCTCACAGTTCATCTAGTAGTGTCATCTTCCCAAACCCGCTAGCCAGTATAGCTGCCACTGCCAACGCACTTGACCCACTCTCCGCTCTGATGAGGCACCGCAAGGGAAAGCCCCCCAACGTGTCCGTCTTCGACACCAAGCCCAGCTCCGAGGACCCCTTCTTCAAGCATAAGTGTAGGTTCTGTGCCAAGGTGTTTGGCAGTGACAGTGCCCTGCAGATCCACCTGCGCTCTCACACCGGCGAACGGCCCTTCAAGTGCAACATCTGCGGAAACCGGTTCTCCACCAAGGGCAATCTGAAGGTCCACTTCCAGAGGCACAAGGAAAAGTACCCGCATGTCCAGATGAACCCTTATCCCGTGCCAGAATACCTGGATAACGTACCGACCAGCTCAGGCATTCCGTATGGTATGTCCTTCCCCCCAGAGAAGCCGGTGACCACCTGGCTGGACAGCAAACCTGTTCTCCCCACAGTCCCCACCTCAACCGGGCTCCAGTTCCCCCCAACACTCCCCAGCATGATGGGAGGCTACGGTGATTCTCCGAGCCTCACTCCCCTTAGCAGATCACCCCAGAGGCCATCCCCACCCTCCAGCGAATGTGCCTCTCTGTCACCTAACCTCTTCACAGAAGCAGGCATGATCACCACCTCACAGTCTCCGCAGCCCAACTTAGGGGGTGACATGCCTCCCATTCTGAAACCAGAGGGCATCCACCTACCCCCAAACTTCCCCACTTCCAGGCCTGGTGAGAACAAGACCAACACTGTTACTCAAGTGGTCCTCGCCACCACGGTCACCGCAACCACTAGCAGCTGTACTGAACCCATCATTGCCCCCTCCTCTGTCTCCCATCCAATCCTCCCCATGATCTCTGATCAGTTCAAGGCCAAGTTTCCGTTCGGCGGCCTTCTGGACTCTATGCAAACGTCTGAGACCTCAAAGCTGCAGCAGCTGGTGGAGAACATCGACAAGAAGATGACCGACCCCAACCAGTGTGTCATCTGTCACCGTGTGCTCAGCTGCCAGAGCGCCCTTAAGATGCACTACCGCATTCACACGGGAGAAAGGCCTTTCAAATGTAAGGTCTGCGGCCGAGCATTCACAACCAAGGGCAATCTGAAAACGCACTTTGGGGTCCATCGTTCCAAGCCCCCTCTTCGGGTCCAACACTCCTGCCCCATCTGCCAGAAGAAGTTCACGAACGCTGTGGTCCTGCAGCAGCACATCCGCATGCACATGGGGGGCCAGATCCCCAACACCCCGCTGCCTGAGTCTCTCCAGGATATGGACACTGACCTCTCCTTTGACGAGAAGAGCTTAGATGCCATGAGCAACTATGATGACGAGCTACTGGATGAGATGGAGGCAGCTATGGAGGACGAAGCAGAGCTGAAAGAAGGAGAAGAGATGATTGACCCATCCAAACCTCTCCATCCATATTCAGGAATGTCCCCTGGTCGCTCCCCACCTACCTCTGTCATCTCCAGCATCGCTGCTCTGGAGAACCAGATGAAGATGATCGACTCCTCTGTCAATATGAGCCGCTCTTTTGGGCTGAAGCCCATGCAGAACGGTGGCGGGTTTGGAGGGGAGAACGACTTCTTCAACAATGACTCGCTGTATGCCTCGGGGGACCTGGAAGGCCAGAGTGTGGGAAGCCCAGCACTATCTGAGTCCTCAGGGTCCATGCAGCCCATCTCCCCTGCTCACAGTCACCCTGAGAGTCATCGATCCAAGTCCCCAGCCACACTCAACCATAACAGCAGCACTGCAGCAGATGAGGGGCAGGAGAACAACAGGATGGCTACAGTGAAATCTGAGAAGTCAGATTCCCCAGCACCTGTGTCTGAAGGTAATGGGGCATTGGACCTGACTGCTAGCATAACCCAGCCTAGCAGGCACTTCATCAAGGAGGAGAACCACTTCAACATGATGTTCCTGAGCAGAGATAGAGGTATATTCAATGATCCTGACTTTGATATAGTTCATTTACTGTTAATTAATTTGTTTCCTCTGAAAATTAGATGAATAGAAAATTGCAATTTAATTGAATGATACCTGAAATGTCTAAAAACATGGTGTTCCACATGTGTCATTTGAATAACATATGTCTCCGTTCTCCCAACTAAACATATCCTCTTTTTGTTCTCTCTCTAGGTCTGAGCAACTCTAGCTTGCTAAACACAGCATCCAACATGATCAAAATGGAGATGAATGGGCACAGGCACAGCAAGCCCATGTCACTGAATGACGGTCCTTACATGCCCGTGGGCATCCAAGTGGCCGCTTCTGCACCCCAGACCAACATGAGCCTCAGTATCACCCCCATGCTGGCACCGCCAACTCCCCGTCGCACCCCCAAGCAGCACAACTGCCACAACTGTGGGAAGAACTTCTCCTCAGCTAGTGCCCTGCAGATCCATGAGCGCACACACACAGGAGAAAAACCATTTGGCTGCTCGATCTGTGGAAGGGCCTTCACCACTAAAGGCAACCTGAAGGTATGAGAGAGAATATAATAATAATATATATTTAAAAGTATAAGAAAAAGGGTACATTTGTCTGACTCAAAAAGAAAGTTACATAAAAGAATATGAAAAAAGACCAGAGGCTCTTGAATAATAATGTCTGTTCCTTGTGTTTCCTGTTGACTGAATGCAGGTGCACATGGGCACCCACATGTGGAACAATGCGCCAGCCCGTCGTGGACGCCGTCTCTCCGTGGAGAACCCCATGGCCTTGCTGGGCGGGGACGCCATGAAGTTTAGCGAGATGTTTCAGAAGGACCTGGCGGCGAGGGCCATGAACGTAGACCCTGGCTTCTGGAACCAGTATGCTGCCGCCATCACCAACGGCCTGGCCATGAAGAACAACGAGATCTCCGTCATCCAGAATGGAGGCATCCCCCAGTTGCCCGTCAGCCTGGGTGGAGGAGGTATGACCTCGCTAGGGGCCATGTCAGGAGGTATGGACCGTATGGACCGTATGGACCGGGTGAATGCCAGTAGCAGCCCTCCCATGACTGGGCTGGATAAGACAGTTCTGGAGGTTGGGGCTAGACGCCCATTCGCTCGATTTATGGAGGAAAATAAAGAGATTGGGATCAATTAAGGAAAATACTTTGAGGAAAGACAAGAGTCTTACGAAAAGGAAAGAAACTGCTAATCCAGTTTGAACTCTTATGTACTATATTATGTACAGATTTTTTTTGGTTTGGTTTTTGAAATATAATATTTAGTATTGGTTAGAGGTCTTTGCCTTTCGCCCATTCACCCCTCATTGATATTTCGCTCGTACGAAAATACTTTGTCTCTTGTTTGAGAATATGTCGTCTTGCAAGATTTGCATGGTACTTATTGGTTTCTATCAGTATGTTTGACTGCTTTTAAGGATTATTTTTGAAAAGTAATATCTTGACTCAATTGTGATGGGCAAGGACTAAAATGAAGCTGAGCGAGCGCTTATATGTGCATAGACTGACTAGCTGCTGTTTGGCTAATGTTTATGTTTGCTCACAAAGAGCAAGGGACTGAAGTAAATTGGAATTATGGTGTTACTGCGCTCGCCTACAATTTTTTCTCGTGAAGTAGAAAACTTGAAAAAATGTTTCAACTATTTTAATCTTTACGTTTAGTCTCCCAGCATTGTCTTATAATATTGTCCTGTGTCTTTAGTATTTATGATATTGACAAAAAAAGCGGGTATAAGAAAATATATTTAAATGGCCCCAGCATTTTACTGCTCCTTTTTTTCTAAACTGCAGACTTCACTTATAAATATCTCTTTCAATAAAGACAACATGTCATTTCAGTTGTACAACAGAGACACATTGTGAAGTTTCATTCGGATATCCAGCCAAGACGATGTGTAACATGTTCGGATGCACAGTGAAGAAGCTGAGATATCTGAAGCTGCTATTATCACAAACCTGCTTTTAACCTTTAAAAAAAAAAGTAATTTGAAAGAAATACATGTGTATAGAAATACAGACAACTCTATAACAGGTATGCATATTTTGTATCACATGAAAATAGACATCCTTTGAGAGTATTTGTCATGTTTGTGAATGCACTTTTTAAACCAGACGTTTTGTCTGTGACTTATCGTTAACCTTTGACTGAGTTGTCTATCACAAATGGTTTTAATTGTTTTCAGCGTACCACTCCTACTATTTGCAGAGTTGGCCCTCTGGTACGGCCTCTTATGGTACTCACCTGAGTACAACCTCATTCACTCAATCAAATCCTTCTCCAATAAAAAAAAGAGAGAACAGGTCACGTGTTTGACTGGTCTCCTTCTCTACATTTGCCGTTGTTATTATTTATTTATTTTCAGGCTGGATTCCTGGTTTCTTTCAAAAGGGGTTAGAAGGTTGTGGTGAGATTAGATGAAGTAAAAAAAATAAGTGTCAAATAGTCTAGCCTTTTTTTTTATACCTCTTTCTCGTTCTACTGTATATTTACTTAGAAAGACATATTTGAAATAACATTTAAAATAAGCAATTAGTAATTGCAGTTTGGACATTTGTCACATGGAGTTTGAGAGATACCCAAGACCTCAAGTTCAACAATTGATATTTACAGTTTGGTGCTGAATGTTTTTAGAAAACCCGAGGATGCAGAAAAAGTTCCTAAAAGTTTAAAAGTAATAAATGTGTCGCATTTGCCCATCAAGTTTATAGATGGACAAATCACTCCACTCCTTTGCACAACACAAGTTGAAATGTCCCATTTGGGATCCTTTACTCTTTAAAGCAGGCACAACTCTTCACTGCCTGATGTTGGCAGTAAGTTAAGTTCCTGTGATTCGTTTTTTTTGCATAGTCAATTTCACTAATCCTCATTCTAAATATTTCCCTATGGTTAATAATTAAATCTAGGAAAATACCATTTTACTTGAAACCTCTGTCCACCATCTAAAAAGTAGAGTAAGACACTGTCGAGGTAGTTCAACTAACAAGCTAGAACACTTGAAACATGCAAATACAACAACAACAAAAATACATTTTAGCCTACCCCCGGGAAGAAAGAAAGAGAAGGGGAAAAAATACAGAATCTGCTCCCCAGAAGTGATTCCATTCCATTATTCAGAAACAAGTCATCTTTTTTTAACAAGTAGAAGAAAACATGCCATCATGGGGGGGGGGGGGGGGGTATTTGGTACCTGGAATTAAAAAGGGTTATTCAAAGGGTTCTCCTATGGGGACAGTTGAATAACCCTTTTAGGTTCTAGATAACACCTTTTATTTTATAAGAGTTTACCCAACAGAACCCTATCTACAAAACAGGCATATATTTAATCTCTATTTGATCACAGCCAATCACCATATCAAAACAACCACATACTAAATGCTTCCAAGTTTAGGTTTAGTTCCTGTAATATTCTTTTGTCCTTAAACATTTTCCTCAGCAGCTATGATTTCTTTCCTTTATACTGCCGACATTGACTTTTGAGAAACAAAACGACACGCTATTGAATTGTAATGACACAGGCAAAATATGTATGTAAGGGTAGTGTGTAGTTAATGTAGCTTTTCCAACATCATTACACGTATCAAAGGGTGTTCTTCCCCTAATGTAGGTTGTCACCCCCAAGGTGTCGTTTGTGAAATCAGTAGGCACAGTAAAAATACAGAACTTCTGCTTTGAGGTGATGTTAAAAAAGACTTCTGTTTTATGTAAAAAGCATTTTCCTGATGGTCCCTGAACATAAAATAAACAGTAGTGTCCTTCTGGGGATGAATAGCAGTTAAGAGCTGGATTCCCAGACATTGATGGTGAATAAAACATATATAAATCCTGATAGAGGCTGAGAGGGAACATGTTCAATTTGGGAACATTTCTTTGTCCCTTGAAGAGTAAAAAAATATATAATGAAAGAATATAATTAGCAAGCATCTGTCCCCCCAGCTTCCCTTGACTAGGATATCTTGCATCTGAAAAAAAGGACACTTGCACTGCACAGATATGATCTCATCTTAACATAATAGATTGGTGATGTAAAAGTTTGTTTATATCGATTGATAACATTGGCAACATGTGTGTGTGTGTATGCACAAAACACACACTGATTAGTGACTAGATTATTATAAAATGTGTGTGTGTGACTATCGGAACAGTTAGAAGATAGAAGTTATTCAGAGCTGAGGAACAGTAAGTACTGCTTGTCCTACTGCTCACTGCATGGAAATGGAAAAATTAATTTGGGTTGTGTGTACACAATGTAGTTTTACATCTGCAGTGTTCCATGCCGATGATATGTAACAGAAAAGTTATAATATTTACAAATCCGATCCACTTTATTTCTAACACTAATGTTGGCAAATATCCTTCAGAGCTTTTAGTGCAGCCAGTTGTGTGTAAACACATTTTTTGAAATTATACTGGTTTATGACCCACTTAGTATAGCTTTAGAATATGGGGTTGCCTTGTTCTTGCTGTCCCAGTGAAACAAGACATGACAGTGTTCTTCGCAACTCCAAGTCTTTGACGTAAAGGTACTTTTAAGTTTTAAAGTACTGCCGTGTATAGTAATAAATAATTTCTGGTACACATATATGGTCATAATAATATATATTTTTAAATCCATATTACACTTGTTTCAAATAAAGTAAGGATTTTTTGTTGTTGAATAATTTCCATTGGAAATTTGATTTCGATTTGTTTGAGCAAGTTCTGTTGGGCATCTGCATATTGTCTGCTTCCTTAGCAGGTGTAGCTGGAGTGGAACACTGATTCACGCCCCTTTAGCGATGACAGGGCCCCAAACGAGTATTTGTCACAGACATATTACATTGTGTCACAGAGAATTTACCTTTGTTAGTGTGGCATGACAGCAATGACAGGTCACACGATCGATGGCAGATATGAAACACCTCTGTTTGTACCAGAGGGAAAGATTCTGCATGTGAAGCTGATGTTACCACTATTACCAGCAGTGTAGTGACAAGTTCTCTCTACTTGATCACATTCAAGATGCATTCCTTCATATTGCTGTGGTGTGTATGTGTGAGAATGATGTCTGTGTGGCATATGTGATTGGAGTAGGTAGGGTCTTCACATTGTGTGTGTGTGTGTGTGACAGAGAAAGCGAGCACTGGTGATCGGCCGCCCAGCATCGCCCCCTGGAGTGTCACACTAAACCTCACACATGGGCCGCATGCAGGCGCAGACACACGAACGCACACACCAGCAGGCACACACTGCTGATGTTCACACAGAAAGGCCATCTGGTGAGAGTGAACATTGCCTGTGCTGGTGTGCCATTGAATCTCCTGTGTTGAGATACTTTTGTTGTCAACTCATTTTAAATATCCCTCCTATCCAGTTTTGTCTGTGTAGTAGGCAAGGTTGGATGTTATTTTCTTCATGCGCAGTCATGACCACTTCAGCATTGTGTTTTCCTAATTTGAGATACAATTAAACCCAACATTATCACGCACTTGCAGACAGATGATTTAGATAAAAATATTTAATTAAAGCTGTAAACATATTCCATTTGAAATTACGTTTCTCTGTCATAGACTTGTCTCTGCCAAAAGGACATGCAGATATGACGGAAGCTAATGTAGCCATTTTAATTCCTTAATACAATATTAGGTGAATTGTTTAACACTATTTTAAAACACATTTTCCATTGCGGTTTATCAAAGAACATCTTTCAACTCAACATGAAAAGAAATGATGCATTTGACCAAAATTAAACCGCTGAACTAGCTCCAAATGACAAATAAGATTATCTGATTTCAGCTTTTTTATTATCCCTCATGTATACACCACAGTGTCCATGAAAATGAAGTTAATGTCTTGGCCATAATTGTTCCCTCCCTCTTACAAGCATCCTCTCTCTAAGCAGCTGATGGCTATGACTACGGGGCTGCAGACTTGATAATGACTTGATCCAATCAGAGGGCCTCAGGGCAGAAAAATGTATGTACTCATATAACAAGTAATATGTGAGGACAGAGCACAATAGAACACCTATTGTAAAGAAAGTTCACAAATCAGCACATCAGCCTTTGGCGACTGGATGTAATAATTTTCTCTAGCGATGAGTGACAGTATAGGGGCTGAAAGCATGCTTACCCATAGCCCCCACGTTAACAAGGAGTTTAACCACATTCAACATGACAATAATTATTACACGTAATAGGATTTCTTCTCAACTTTGATCGACACATGGTCTATTTATTTGTTGTACAGGGGTATAACACAACTGTTTGTGACTGTCAGTTGAGTTTTCCCTGAGGTGGAAATGAATGCTGCAAAGTATTTCTTAACTGCATTTTGTGTCGCCGCTGTCAGATCATTTTTTGGCAAATTTTTGAGTACAGCATTCCACACGTTCTTGAGCTCATGTCCTGGCAATTACCAAGTGAAAATTCTTAATTTTCCAGACAGGACATAAAAATACATAGACTTTTGTTCAAGTCTTGGGTAGTAGCAGTTGTATGGTATTTTATAATATAATTCAATAGGCTGTAGCTTAAAGGGGCAATCTGCAATTGGTACATGTATTTTTTTTAACTTGTAATTATATATACACCCATTTGATTCTTCAAGAATATAACTTAGACATGTCTGATGAGATCAGAACCCAACATATAAGCTTGTTTTAGTCCAATGTCTGTAAACAACGTAAATGTAAACAAACACGGTATAGCCTCAAAATATAGCTAAACTATCATTTTGATATCATGGATGGTCAGTCCTTGCATCCAGCCAGAGAGAGGTCAAGGAATTTGAGAGTGGTTACATTTCTCCAGCACAATCCCTCAGCTTTTGACCAAAATAGTGGTGGAGTAATGGCGCAGTTATTGTTTGAACTGCTGAATGCCGCTTTAACCTTCATAAAAGCACTTTGTGAAGGACGGCCATTTTACCTCAAGTGATTTCAATTATGGTGCACCAGCCTGCAGAGCAGGAGGTTACGTGGGGACTCAGGGCAGAGGTTGAAAGCACACAACTAGCAATTCAGCATATATTTGATACTTCCATAAACCCAATATCATAACATGATTTACTTTGCGCTGACATAGACAGATATATTACCAGTGAGTGTTTAATAAACTTGACATTATGTGTGAGGGAATTTTCACTTGGTTGTGCCAAATGTTTCCCTGCTACTATGGATGTTAACAAATACAAGAGAATTGTTATTGTATAACCGTTTAGGCAAATAATAGTGCCATTCTGACACACGTCACTCCGTTCATCACACTTTAGGACTAGGTCTCCTCAAACAATCTGCAGTTTTACCAAAACCTGAACAAACTGGAGTGAAACCATATCCGTGCTACACAAGGATATATCAGTCCGCGGCTATGAGTGAAATGCTCCTGCATTATTAGTGAAACGCTCTCTGTTTCTTTCAGACTGTCTTTTGTCTCTTGTTGAAATAATAGCCTAGCGCCCTCCCATCTCCGGCCTGCTGGTCTAATACCCGTTTAAGTGAATGTGCGTGGCATTTTGGGCGTGACAGTGTAGGCAGACAGACAGACAGAGACAGACAATTAGACAGACAGAGCGTCCTGTCATTGGGACAGGGCCTGTCGTGTGTTTGTTTAATGCCCTGCCTACTGTGAAAGTCTCCCTGAAACAGGCGCAGTAAATATCCCCATTGATCCAGAGGCAGGGCGCCCTACGATGATGCAGTGGTCGAGAGCAAAGCGAGTAAATCTGCCCGACAGTAATCCAATCCTATTCTCAGGGCCCTTGGATCTTAGATAGGTGCTTTAAATCGAAAAAAAAAAGTATGTTTTTTTTCACTTTATATCGAAAAAAAAAGTATGTTTTTTTTGTTGCACAATTTCCCTTCCTTTTGTTGTTGGTGCACTCTGTTGATGCCAAATCCTAGTCGGGAACCCATTTTCCCTCATAGTATGCCTGTTTTTTTATTGATTTTACTGCTGTTATGACATGGGGGCAAAGTTAGTTTTAGAGCGTAAACAAACATTATCTAGGATACACTTCCACACTCCATTCCCCCAGGGGACAGCAGCAACCTGGTCCAGGTGTTGAGCCTGGTTGATAAGCACATCAGGTGCTGCCAATTAACCCTCTAAGGTCAGAACATGAGACAGCCCGAAAATCGAGTCTTCTCACAAAATCTGTAGCGTCCGAACGGTTTGGCCTACAAACTATTATGACCTCTTTATGGAAAGATGAGACTCTCGTGAACACGATGAGATAAGCGTCTTGGGACTCGTTACAGCCAATCTGCCAACTTCTGTCTGTCACGTCTGAACAGTTTTGGCTAGACACTAATATGACCCCTCTGTGTAAAGGTGAGACTCTCTCACGAACATCTACATATCGGTTTTTCTCTAGAATGCCCATAGGCCTCGAGACTTGTCTGAAGGTCTCCCGGTACCAGTCCAAAAAAATTATGGAAGTATCCATGGAGACTGTTTAGCGACACAAATAAGGAGTTAAATGCATGTCAAATAAAACAAACAAATGTTTCCTGATCTTTCTTATATCTCTCTCATTTTTAGATTTTTTTTGTTTTCTGTTCCATGTAGTGAATCGATTATTCAGTGTGCTTGGATGGGCTACTAGCAGATTTTTATATACACTGCTCAAAACAATAAAGGGAACACTTAAACAACACAATGTAACTCCAAGTTAATCACACTTCTGTGAAATCAAACTGTCCACTTAGGAAGCAAAACTGATTGACAATAAATTTCACATGCTGGTAAATCACATGTGATTGCATGCATGTGATTTCACATGCAAATGGAATAGACAACAGGTGGAAATTATAGGCAATTAGCAAGACACCCCCAATAAAGGAGTGGTTCTGCAGGTGATGACCACAGACCACTTCTCAGTTCCTATGCTTCCTGGCTGATGTTTTGGTCACTTTTGAATGCTGGCGGTGCTTTCACTCTAGTGGTAGCATGAGACGGAGTCTACAACCCACACAAGTGGCTCAGGTAGTGCAGCTCATCCAGGATGGCACATCAATGCGAGCTGTGGCAAGAAGGTTTGCTGTGTCTGTCAGCGTAGTGTCCAGAGCATGGAGGCGCTACCAGGAGACAGGCCAGTACATCAGGAGACGTGGAGGACGCCGTAGGAGGGCAACAACCCAGCAGCAGGACCGCTACCTCCGCCTTTGTGCAAGGAGGAGCAGGTGGAGCACTGCCAGAGCCCTGCAAAATGACCTCCAGCAGGCCACAAATGTGCATGTGTCTGCTCAAACGGTCAGAAACAGACTCCATCAATCAATCAATGAAGTTTATTTTATATAGCCCTTCGTACATCAGCTAATATCTCGAAGTGCTGTACAGAGACCCAGCCTAAAACCCCAAACAGCTAGAATGCAGGTGTAGAAGCACGGTGGCTAGGAAAAACTCCCTAGAAAGGCCAAAACCTAGGAAGAAACCTAGAGAGGAACCAGGCTATGAGGGGTGGCCAGTCGTCTTCTGGCTGTGCCGGGTGGAGATTATAACAGAACTATGCCAAGATATTCAAAAATGTTCATAAGTGACAAGCAAGGTCAAATAATAATCATGAATAATTGTCAGTTGGCTTTTCATAGCCGATCATTAAGAGTTGAAAAACAACAGGTCTGGGACAGGTGGCGGTTCCATAACCGCAGGCAGAACAGCTGAAACCGGAACAGCAGCAAGGCCAGGCGGACTGGGGACAGCAAGGAGCCACCACGCCCGGCAGTCCCGACGTATGGTCCCAGGGCTCAGGTCCTCCGAGAGAAAGAAAGAGAGAAGGAGAAAATTAGAGAGAGCCAAGATTTTCAAAATGTTCATAAATGACAAGCATGGTCAAATAATAATCAGGAATAAATCTCAGTTGGCTTTTCATAGCCGATCATTAAGAGTTGAAAACAGCAGGTCTGGGACAGGTAGGGGTTCCGTAACCGCAGGCAGAACAGTTGAAACTGGAATAGCAGCAAGGCCAGGCGGACTGGGGACAGCAAGGAGTCGTCATGCCCGGTAGTCCTGACGTATGGTCCTAGGGCTCAGGTTCTCAGAGAGAGAGAAAGAAAGAGAGAACGAGAGAATTAGAGAAAGCATACTTAAATTCACACAGGACATTGGATAAGACAGGAGAAGTACTCCAGGTATAACCAACTGACCCTAGCCCCCCGACACAAACTACTGCAGCATAAATACTGGAGGCTGAGACAGGAGCGGTCAGGAGACACTGTGGCCCCATCCGAAGATACCCCCGGACAGGGCCAAATAGGAAGGATATAACCCCACCCACTTTGCCAAAGCACAGCCCCCGCACCACTGGAGGGATAACTTCAACCACCAACTTATAATCCTGAGACAAGGCTGAGTATAGCCAACAAAGATCTCCACCACAGCACAAACCAAGGGGGGGCGCCAACCCATGAGGGTGGTATGAGGCCCCGACGTCCACAGGTGGGGGTTGTGCTTACAGCCCAACACCGTGCAGGACGTTTGGCATTTGCCAGAGAACACCAAGATTGGCAAATTCGCCACTGGCACCCTGTGCTCTTCACAGATGAAAGCAGGTTCACACTGAGCACATGTGACAGACGTGACAGAGTCTGGAGACGCCGTGGAGAACGTTCTGCTGCCTGCAACATCCTCCAGAATGACCGGTTTGGCGGTGGGTCAGTCATGGTGTGGGGTGGCATTTCTTTGCGGGGCCGCACAGCCCTCCATGTGCTCGCCAGAGGTAGCCTGACTGCCATTAGGTACCGAGATGAGATCCTCAGACCCCTTGTGAGACCATATGCTGGTGCGGTTGGCCCTGGGTTCCTCCTAATGCAAGACAATGCTAGACCTCATGTGGCTGGAGTGTGTCAGCAGTTCCTGCAAGAGGAAGGCATTGATGCTATGGACTGGCCCGCCCGTTCCCCAGACCTGAATCCAATTGAGCACATCTGGGACATCATGTCTCGCTCCATCCACCAATGCCACGTTGCACCACAGACTGTCCAGGAATTGGCGGATGCTTTAGTCCAGGTCTGGGAGGATATCCCTAAAGGGGACCATCCGCCACCTCATCAGGAGCATGCCCAGGCGTTGTAGGGAAGTCATACAGGCACGTGGACGCCATACACACTACTGAGCCTCATTTGACTTGTTTTAAGGACATTACATCAAAGTTGGATCAGCCTGTAGTGTGGTTTTCCACTTAAATTTTGAGTGTGACTCCAGACCTCCATGGGTTGATACATTTGATTTCCATTGATCATTTTTGTGTGATTTTGTTGTCAGCACATTCAACTATGTAAAGAAAAGAGTATTTAATAAGAATATTTCATTCATTCAGATCTAGGATGTGTTATTTTAGTGTTCCCTTTATTTTTTTGAGCAGTGTATATATATACATATATTTTTTGGGATACTACAAGGGGTCTTCAAATTCTTAATCAAATAGAAAAAGTATCCTTGGTATGACCTTCTTAAAAAATTCAATATACTGTAGTTTAGTAGAACCCCCCCGCCCCCCGTCTCCCCTGACTTAGACAGGGATTAGACTCTTATGGGTAAGGTGATCGTCAACATGCAATCCGCGAGGCGGCTGGTTTTGTTTGGTGGCCAAGAGCCATTTTGTTTTGTTTATGAGTCGTTAGTTTGGGCATGACTTCAGTATTTTTTTCCTTTTGTACACATTTATGTGTCGTCACCATCTGAACAAATAATAATCCGCTTGGACTGGCTGACCAAGAGGTCAAGAGAGACAGAGCTGGCCCTGGACCAAAGTAAGGTTGCGTCCTCCCTGGGTAGTCCCTGGGTACCTAGGTGCATACGTTGATTTCTCACATAGATGCATGTTTTAAATCAGGTTACAGACCAGTTAACTAGGCCTAAGACCCCTAAACTTAGCGAGTGCAACAATATTAGTAGGCTAGTTAAAATTGGTTTGGTAACACTGGATATGTTACACAGCTTTAACAACTACAAAGACATGGAATGGTCCATAGGGTAATCCTAAGTGATATGACAGTCTCTATGGAAAACCTCAGAGTATGCCGCTAGAGCTAGAACAATACACCCTTTTTATGTGACCTGCAGTCAGGCCCCGATCATCAAATAAATGAAAACCGTGAAATGCTTACTTACAAGCCCTTAACCAACAATGCAGTTAAGAAAATATTTACTAAATAAACTAAAGTAAAAAATTAAATAGAAAGTAACAATAAATAACAATAACGGGGATATATACAGGGGGTACCAGTACTGAGTCAATGTGCGGGGGAGCAGGTTAGTCTACGTTATTTGTAGTTGCAGGTAGGCGTAAAATGACGATGCATAGATAATAAACAGCGAGTGGCATCAGTGTATATATTCTTTTGAATAGTCAATTTAAATTTGCCGGGTGGCCATTTGATTAATTGTTCAGCAATCTTATGGCAAAAGCTGAACCTTTTGGACCTTTTGTTGAGGATCTGCGTTGCAGATGTGTTGTTGCCTACCCTTACCACCTAGGGGCGGCGCGTCAGGAAGTCCAAAATCCAGTTGCAGAGGGAGGTGTTTAGTCCTAGGGTCCATAGCTCCGTGATGATTTTTGTGGGCATTATGGTGTTGAATGCTGAGCTGTAGTAAATGAATAGCAGTCTCACATAGGTGTTCCTTTTGTCCAGGTGGGAAAGGTTAGTGTGGAGTGTGATTGAGATTGCGTCATTTGTGGATCTGTTGGGCGGTATGCAAATTGGGGTGGGTCTAGGGTTTCCGGGATGATGGGATGAGTTCTATGGGACGGTAGTCATTTAGGCAGGTTACCATTGCTTTCTTGGGTACATGCCTATTGTGGTCTGCTGCTGCAGACTCGGTCAGGGAGAGGTTGAAAATGTCAGTGAAGACACCTGCCAGTTGGTCTGCGCCTGCTCTGAGTACACGTCCTTGTAATCCATCTGGCAACACAGCCTTCTGAATGTTGACATATTTAAAGTTCTTTCTCACATCGATTATGGAGAGCGTAATCACACAGTCATCCGGAACAGCTGGTGCTCTCATGCATGATTCAGTGTTGCTTGCCTCAAAGCGAGCATAAAAGGCAATTACTCGTCTGGTAAGCTCGTGTCAATGGGCAGCTCGCGGCCTGGTTTCCCTTTGTAGTCCTTAATGGTTTGCAAGCCCTGCCACATCCGATGAGCGTCAGTGTCGGTGTAGTAGGATTCAATCTTAATCCTGTATTGACACTTTGCCTGTTTGATAGTTCGTCTGACGGCATAGCAGGATTTCTTATAAGCGTCAGGGTTAGTGTCCCGCTCCTTGAAAGCGGCAGCTCTAGCCTTTAGCTCGGTGCGGATGTTGCCTGTAATCCATGGCTTCTGGTTGGGATATGTACGATATGTCACTGGGGACGATGTCGTCGATGCACTTAATGAAGCCGATGACTGAGTTGGTATACTCCTAATACCATTGGATGAATCCCAGAACATATTCCTTTTCTGTGCCAGCAAAACAGTCCTGTAGCATAGCATCCGCGTCATCTGACCACTTCCGTATTGAGCGAGTCACTGGTACTTCCTGCTTTAGTTTGTGTTTTGCCTGAATCAGCCTGCATCACCTGTTTCAACAGAAACTGAGACTACCCCCTCTCTCTGGTTGGCATTGTTGCCCAGATAGTTAGCCTTCTCTGACAATACCATTGAATAATATTCTGGAAACTCTGAATCTCCCCCTCAGGCTGGAATTTCCCTCAGAAGGCCAAAGGCTGCCGCTTGACTGGTCGCTTGGCTGCTTCAGTAAGTGTTAGTTTTCACAGCGGCCCTCGAGATGACAAAGTTACGCACTCCAGATCCCTGGTATAGGATTGTGTGATTTACCAATTCAAATTCTTTCTTGTGTGGATTGTTAAGAACCTCTTAGGCATGGTTATACTTTAGCCTCTTGAACAGGTCCAATACATTAGCTGCTCATATTGGGTTCTCTGTCCAAACAGTTGATGGAAACTGCGCTGGGGTTTCACAACACAATTCACAGTTTTGTTTGATACCTGCTCCCACTTGAATGTTTACGTATTTGAACATATACCATTGTCTACACACAGTGGTTAGAAATGTGTTCAGGTAAGGATTACTTCATCACACAAGTGTTAGTTTCTCTCCACAGACTGTGCACATTTACTGTAGCATAATGTGATGGTGTTTTTTCACAAAGTTTTCTAATTTTACTTTACCTTCATAAGATGAGTTTGTGGTGGACAAATCAACAGTATTCAACTGTAGCTAGAGTACAAGAGGCCTCAAAGGCTTGAGAAGTTGAAAATATCTCAGCAAATAATTGGTGAAAAAAAACTTTAAACATGAGTTTGTAAATGACCTAATTTCAAAAGGAAAATATACTTGAAATTAAAATGGAACAAATTACTTTGGGACTTTTTACGTAAATAAAATAGTTTATGTTATGGCCAATCACTGTGGTGAGGTATTCCCCATCTGAAACTGATACTCCACATGGACTGTGTATGTGTGTGTACGTACGTACATACACATACACAGTCCATGTGGAGTATCAGTTACATACATACATACATACATACATACATACATACATACATACATACATACATACATACATACATACATACATACATACATACATACATACATACATAGTCCATGTGGAGTATCAGTTACATACATTACATTTACATTTACATTTAAGTCATTTAGCAGACGCTCTTATCCAGAGCGACTTACAGATTGGTGCATTCACCTTATGACATCCAGTGGAACAGCCACTTTACAACAGTGCATCTAAATCTTTTAAGGGGGGGGGGGGGGGGTCAGAAGGATTACTTTATCCTATCCTAGGTATTCCTTAAAGAGGTGGGGTTTCAGGTGTCTCCGGAAGGTGGTGATTGACTCCGCTGTCCTGGCGTCGTGAGGGAGTTTGTTCCACCATTGGGGGGCCAGAGCAGCGAACAGTTTTGACTGGGCTGAGCGGGAACTGTACTTCCTCAGTGGTAGGGAGGCGAGCAGGCCAGAGGTGGATGAACGCAGTGCCCTTGTTTAGGTGTAGGGCCTGATCAGAGCCTGGAGGTACTGAGGTGCCGTTCCCCTCACAGCTCCGTAGGCAAGCACCATGGTCTTGTAGCGGATGCGAGCTTCAACTGGAAGCCAGTGGAGAGAGCGGAGGAGCGGGGTGACGTGAGAGAACTTGGGAAGGTTGAACACCAGACGGGCTGCGGCGTTCTGGATGAGTTGTAGGGGTTTAATGGCACAGGCAGGGAGCCCAGCCAACAGCGAGTTGCATTAATCCAGACGGGAGATGACAAGTGCCTGGATTAGGACCTGCGCCGCTTCCTGTGTGAGGCAGGGTCGTACTCTGCGGATGTTGTAGAGCATGAACCTACAGGAACGGGCCACCGCCTTGATGTTAGTTGAGAACGACAGGGAGTTGTCCAGGATCACGCCAAGGTTCTTAGCGCTCTGGGAGGAGGACACAATGGAGTTGTCAACCGTGATGGCGAGATCATGGAACGGGCAGTCCTTCCCCGGGAGGAAGAGCAGCTCCGTCTTGCCGAGGTTTAGCTTGAGGTGGTGATCCGTCATCCACACTGATATGTCTGCCAGACATGCAGAGATGCGATTCGCCACCTGGTCATCAGAAGGGGGAAAGGAGAAGATTAATTGTGTGTCGTCTGCATAGCAATGATAGGAGAGACCATGTGAGGTTATGACAGAGCCAAGTGACTTGGTGTATAGCGAGAATAGGAGAGGGCCTAGAACAGAGCCCTGGGGGACACCAGTGGTGAGAGCACGTGGTGAGGAGACAGATTCTCGCCACGCCACCTGGTAGGAGCGACCTGTCAGGTAGGACGCAATCCAAGCGTGGGCCACGCCGGAGATGCCCAACTCGGAGAGGGTGGAGAGGAGGATCTGATGGTTCACAGTGTCGAAGGCAGCCGATAGGTCTAGAAGGATGAGAGCAGAGGAGAGAGAGTTAGCTTTAGCAGTGCGGAGTGCCTCCGTGATACAGAGAAGAGCAGTCTCAGTTGAATGACTAGTCTTGAAACCTGACTGATTTGGATCAAGAAGGTCATTCTGAGAGAGATAGCAGGAGAGCTGGCCAAGGACGGCACGTTCAAGAGTTTTGGAGAGAAAAGAAAGAAGGGATACTGGTCTGTAGTTGACATCGGAGGGATCGAGTGTAGGTTTTTTCAGAAGGGGTGCAACTCTCGCTCTCTTAAAGACGGAAGGGACGTAACCAGCGGTCAGGGATGAGTTGATGAGCGAGGTGAGGTAAGGGAGAAGGTCTCCGGAAATGGTCTGGAGAAGAGAGGAGGGGATAGGGTCAAGCGGGCAGGTTGTTGGGCGGCCGGCCGTCACAAGACGCGAGATTTCATCTGGAGAGAGAGGGGAGAAAGAGGTCAGAGCACAGGGTAGGGCAGTGTGAGCAGAACCAGCGATGTCGTTTGACTTAGCAAACGAGGATCGGATGTCGTCGACCTTCTTTTCAAAATGGTTGACGAAGTCATCTGCAGAGAGGGAGGAGGGGGGGAGGGGGAGGAGGATTCAGGAGGGAGGAGAAGGTGGCAAAGAGCTTCCTAGGGTTAGAGACAGATGCTTGGAATTTAGAGTGGTAGAAAGTGGCTTTAGCAGCAGAGACAGAAGAGGAAAATGTAGAGAGGAGAGAGTGAAAGGATGCCAGGTCCGCAGGGAGGCGAGTTTTCCTCCATTTCCGCTCGGCTGCCCGGAGCCCTGTTCTGTGAGCTCGCAATGAGTCGTCGAGCCACGGAGCGGGAGGGGAGGACCGAGCCGGCCTGGAGGATAGGGGACATAGAGAGTCAAAGGATGCAGAAAGGGAGGAGAGGAGGGTTGAGGAGGCAGAATCAGGAGATAGGTTGGAGAAGGTTTGAGCAGAGGGGAGAGATGATAGGATGGTAGAGGAGAGAGTAGCGGGGGAGAGAGAGCGAAGGTTGGGACGGCGCGATACCATCCGAGTAGGGGCAGTGTGGGAAGTGTTGGATGAGAGCGAGAGGGAAAAGGATACAAGGTAGTGGTCGGAGACTTGGAGGGGAGTTGCAATGTGGTTAGTGGAAGAACAGCATCTAGTAAAGATGAGGTCAAGCGTATTGCCTGCCTTGTGAGTAGGGGGGGAAGGTGAGAGGGTGAGGTCAAAAGAGGAGAGGAGTGGAAAGAAGGAGGCAGAGAGGAATGAGTCAAAGGTAGACGTGGGGAGGTTAAAGTCGCCCAGAACTGTGAGAGGTGAGCCGTCCTCAGGAGAGGAGCTTATCAAGGCATCAAGCTCATTGATGAACTCTCCGAGGGAACCTGGAGGGCGATAAATGATAAGGATGTTAAGCTTGAAAGGGCTGGTAACTGTGACAGCATGGAATTCAAAGGAGGCGATAGACAGATGGGTAAGGGGAGAAAGAGAGAATGACCACTTGGGAGAGATGAGGATCCCGGTGCCACCACCCCGCTGACCAGCTGCTCTCGGGGTGTGCGAGAACACGTGGGCGGACGAAGAGAGAGCAGTAGGAGTGTTATCTGTGGTGATCCATGTTTCCGTCAGTGCCAAGAAGTCGAGGGACTGGAGGGAGGCATAGGCTGAGATGAACTCTGCCTTGTTGGCCGCAGATCGGCAGTTCCAGAGGCTACCGGAGACCTGGAACTCCACGTGGGTCGTGCGCGCTGGGACCACCAGATTAGGGTGGCCGCGGCCACGCGGTGTGAAGCGTTTGTATGGTCTGTGCAGAGAGGAGAGAACAGGGATAGACAGACACATAGTTGACAGGCTACAGAAGAGGCTACGCTAATGCAAAGGAGATTGGAATGACAAGTGGACTACACGTCTCGAATGTTCAGAAAGTTAAGCTTACGTAGCAAGAATCTTATTGACTAAAATGATTAAAATGATACAGTACTGCTGAAGTAGGCTAGTTGGCAGTGGCTGCGTTGTTGACACTACACTAATCAAGTCGTTCCGTTGAGTGTAATAGTTTCTACAGTGCTGCTACAGTGCTGCTATTCGGTGGCTAGCTTGCTAGCTAGCAGTGTTGATTACGTTACGTTGTGTTAAAAGAACGACAATAGCTGGCTAGCTAACCTAGAAAATCGCTCTAGACTACACAATTATCTTTGATAAAAGACGGCTATGTAGCTAGCTATGTAGCTAGCTACGATCAAACAAATCAAACCGTTGTACTGTAATGAAATGAAATGAAAATGTGATACTACCTGTGGAGCGAAGCGGAATGCGACCGGGTTGTTGAGTGCGGAAGTTCTATTCGGTAGACGTTGGCTAGCTGTTGGCTAGCTAGCAGTGTTTCCTACGTTAAGGACGACAAATAGCTGGCTAGCTAACCTCGGTAAATTAAGATAATCACTCTAAAACTACACACTCTGAACTACCCAATTATCTTGGATACGAAGACAGCAAAGACAACTATGTAGCTAGCTAACACTACACTAATCAAGTCGTTCCGTTGAGTGTAATAGTTTCTACAGTGCTGCTATTCGGTAGACGGTGGACGTTTGCTAGCTGGCTAGCTGGCTAGCTGCTGGGCAGATAGCAGTGTGGACTACGATAGGACGACGAAATACGATAATTACGCAATTATCTTTGATACAAAGACGGCTATGTAGCTAGCTAAGAAGAAATGGCTAAGGTTAGACAAATCAAACCGTTGTACTATAATGAAATGTAATGAAATGTAATGAAAAGTTATACTACCTGCGGAGCTCCAAACCGGATAAAGACATACATACATACATACATACATACATACATACATACATACATACATACATACATACATACATACATACATACATACATACATACATAGTCCATGTGGAGTATCAGTTACATACATACATACATACATACATACATACATACATACATACATACATACATACATACATACATACATACATACATACATACATACATACATACATACATACATACATACATACATACATACATAGTCCATGTGGAGTATCAGTTACATACATACATACATACATACATACATACATACATACATACATACATACATACATACATACATACATACATACATACATACATACACGTGTGTATGTGTCAAAAACTGATTCTGAGATCCCAGGCCACCACATAGTAAAGGTTGTACAGGATTCAAGGGTTTTTAATTAAACAATCTTTGGTTCACACCATTCACACACACACATTCACACCAACCTAGAAAGACTAGATTCCGACCCTATGCTGGCTTACAGCTGCACTGGGGTCGGACAGACTTCCTGTTTAGATTAAGACACAGTGGAGCCGGTGCGAGATATGGCTCGGAATTGTACCTTTTTTGTCCTTCTGCTAGATAGCATAAGCCACAGCAGCCCTTTTGGAATGGAAGTATCAGCCATTCAGCTCTTTTAATGTTCAACGCGACGTGTCATTCCATAATGGCTGCTGTGGGTACTGCTAGCTAGCATAAGGACGAAAACGACAGTTTACTTAAAAACGAGAAGTCGTTCAATCGTCTCGGTGTAACAGTTGGGATAATGGGACAATTCGGGGTGTAACGCATTTCTCCTCCCTAGATAGGAGGTACATTTTTTGAGCCATATCTCGTGCCCGGTTCCACAGTGTCTTAATCTAAACAGGAAGCCTATCCGATCACAGTGCAGCTGTAAGCAATTCTGGTTACAGTGTTGGGGAAGCTACTGTGAAATTATAGTTTTCCAAGCTACCAATTACTTCACACTGGAAGAAGTTAAGCTACACTAAAGCTACCCTTAAGAAAATATAGTTGACTTACTGTATTAACTGCTGAAAACACTATCAAGATATTCATTTAGTTCAACTACCACTAAGCTACTGCAAAATGTAGTTAAATTACTAGTTGAGCTACATGTAGTTCACTACTCCCCAACACTGTCTGGCTAACACTAGCCATACGTTCAGTCCCAGAGATAATCCGTGCTGCTGGAGGGTAGTTAATATGGCCAAGGAGACCAGCCAAAGGAGATAAGTCTACAACAAATCAATTAGGAAACACAAGAGGGAGAAACACAGCAACATAGACAATCATGTAAATGTATAAAATAAGGCACTAAATAACTTAAAGATCACTGCAAACCAAAAGGGAAAATATAAGGGAGGGCAACATGTGACATGTGCATGCGTGTGAGTTTACCCTTCAGATTAATCTCAACTCAACCTTAAGCCCCACCATCAGTGACTCAGTTATCCATGTTTGGGGGATAGTGATATGAGAAGAGGGAATTCTTTTGATCCTTTTAATCAGTTCTCGTACTTTTAAGTCGAAACACCAAGCAGGCCTCCACACTAACAAAGAGGCACGTTCATCAGTGGTGCTCAAGGATCTAACTGGCTGGTCGTGAGCCTCTTGAAGGACACACCACTTGGTGTGGGGGCCTGTCAAAGTGGGGAGTTTATCTTGTGCAGTTCGGTCATGAAAAAAAGGAGAGAAAAGAGGGAAAAAAAGTGTTTTGGAAAATCAATGAATGAGTAGAACATAATGGTGGTCCACCTCAAAAGGAACATGTCATCAATTAAACAAACTTGGAGAGCAGGCTCCATCCATCAGAGGCAGCGTGGATCAACTATTGGGTTCAGCTTCGACGTGACGAATGCTGGACCTTCTCTGTGGGGCCAAGGTTGCCGATCAATAGAGATCATCATTCTGATGTGGCCTTTTATCTCCCACCCCGGCTCCCTCCAGCCCTACATTATTCCCTACGCACAGATCTCATGGTTCTCAGGGAGGGGGTTAGGGGGCACCAGAGGGGGTTGAGGACGTTAATTGAATCAGTTATTCTCCCAACCTTTCTGTCTATGGTCCACCTCCATTGTGCATCAAGGTGATATGGGCATTCCAAACTTTTGAAAAACAGTATTATGCAAAATATGTACCATACATGAAGAAAGTAAATCTCCATTCCATCATTGCTTTTTCTTCTCATGATGATGAAACTGACAACTCCTTGGTGTATAAGTACAAGTGGCTCAAGAGGTCACCTAGATTTGACACTAAAAAGGAGGCACTGTTTTTTTTCATGATTATAGTCCAGGTTTTTCACCTATACATGACCCATGTCAGTCCATAATTGTCAACTTCAAGCTGTAATTGCCCTATCTACAGGCAGGTATAGCATGAAAATCACATCAGATGCTATCGTCTCTTTTCTCACTGACGATGAGCCTCAATACCGCCCCTCATTCTCCCTCTGTGGTAGTTATTCAAATATGTCAAATTCGGGAGTTGGCGTGAAAGCCTCCTCGTGGCTATTGATTGGTGCCATTATGGAATTTTAGGCCAATAAACTGTCATGACTTACTGTAACACTCCAATGATTAGGGCCTACTCTAGTCACATGACCTGCTGGAGCTTCCTCATTAGCAGGGGCCATTATGAGAAAATTGAGTTTTACAATCGAGTTAGAGAATGATACATATCGATTCATCTCAGTTTTTAATCGTCCAGTTTAGCCGTGTTGTTTGTATTGGACTATAGAGTTCCCAGTAATTGCATGTCTTGATGGCTATAAGCACATTTTTTGTTGTTGATCTATGAGTCCTTACAGTATGTGTGGGAAATATACTGGTTCTTTGTAATATCATCTAATTCCAGCTATGTATTCCATATTTTGTATCCAAATCCTTTTTTAACTCGTCTTTGTTATTCCTATGCACTGGTTTGATAATGAGTGCTTTAGACTATGATATTGGCATATAGCCTCACCACAATTTGACTATCACAGTAGTATCTCCACATGAAACGCCACATTGATTTCACCTCTAATGAACAAATTGGATTTTTCACAGCCAACCATTTTAATGCTTTCCAGTACTTTCCGTGTGCTTAGTTTTTAGGGATTAAGAACAGGAATCATTCAAGCAGAATGACTCGTTGATCCCAATTTCCATTATTTAAACATATTTTCATTTGTGCAAATAATCTCTCCCATGACTCAGGAAGTAGACAAACTTTTGGCACATGGCAGGGGAGTGGGTAGGGAGGCCAATACAAACACCACTTCATGTTTCCCTTTTTCCCTCTTTTTTTCTCTTTTTTACATTTATTTTTAAGAGGAAGGGTGTTATTGACCTGTGCTGAGGTTATAAAGACATGATATAAGACTGAGTGCTTCAGATGACTGAATAAAGAAGGAATTGCATTTACAGTGTTTTTCACTGGGTCTTAAAGCAATTTACAATGTTTTGGGATAACACCACATCTACTACCATTGTTGCCCCAACCTGACATGGCTTGGTATTTTCCTATTGTTTATCTGTTATGTTTAAATCCACAGTGCTCTAAATCCACGGCCGAATGATTGCGCATTACTTGCTGATGTCTGGAAATTTGAGAGTCACTGTCAATGATCGACATGAGGGAATCAATGCAGAAGCCCCCTTTCAGGCAATAATCTATCCAAACTGATCACGCTTAAAATTGCCTCCAGATATTGATCACATGTGCAAGCCAAGAAACATGTAAGCACTGAGCAATAACAACAAACCATTGGCATGTGCTATTTGAATTCTGAAATATTTTCTTGGCAATGAGGAAATTCATTAATTTGCTTCATAATGTATATATGGGGTGTACTGCATGGTAAAGAAAAACAAGATTCAATTTGTTAGGGTACAGTCCTATACACTGTGTCTGACATAGGTTTAAAGTGTTTTGCTATTTGCCCAGTTGCTTTAGTAATACAACTGACTACCTTGCTGATAATGATCTTTTCCGTTTTCATTTTATCCATCATAATCTTAGGGTAACATGACATTGGCGCCACCAGAGGAAAACAGCACGGCTCCTTTTAACCGTCTTCTGCTTCAGTGGAAACCACAAACTGAAGAGTAGGTTTACCTGCTGCCCACATGCAACAGGTGGAGGTTTCTGAAATGACAGAAGAATTTGGCCAGAGCATGGCTAGTGGTGGAGGCCTGCAAATTGAGTACTGATCTTACCACAACCGTCTAACTAAAGACATTCCGTTATACAGTGAATGTATGAGCAGCAACAGTTTGCCACAATAGCTGCCTGTCTGTGAGCCAGCACACAGCCATCCATTATTTTTATTTTATTTAACTAGGCAAGTCAGTTTAGAACAAATTCTTATTTACAATGACGGCCTAGGAACAGTGGGTTAACTGCCTTGTTCAGGGGCAGGACGACATATTTTTACCTTGTCAGCTCAGGGATTCAATCTAGCAACCTTTCGGCTACTGGCCAAAACGATCTAACCCCTAGGCTACCTGCTGCCCCATGATCACAGCAGGCCATTGCATTACACCTTATAATTTCCTCTGGAGATGAAACTCAAAACTGAGGCTCATCAATAATGCAGTCGATGAGCTCTCATTCAGAAGATCTCAATGGCAGATCAAGTGCGGTGCATCACCGCATGTTTCTGACTGTTGTTTAAGTGTAGTAATGGTAGTAAATCTCATACATGGAGATTCTGGGAGCTGGTCACGGCTCACATACTAAAAATCCGAAATGCTCTCTTATGTGCTGGACCCTCACTGGGGTTTTAATTTGCTACATAGATTTTCCCATTAGTGTAATGCTAAGCAAATGCTTGAGATCCACTTTGTCTTTTTCTTTATTAAAATGCACTAAAGCGGATGGGTCCGTAATGATAAAAAAAAAAAAAAAGGGTCTGGTTAAAGCAATAACATGTCAACCATGTACGTCTTTAGCAAGACGAACATTCTTCACTTCATTGAGTGCAGTGTTGCTTCTCTCCCTCCAACTGAATTATTAAATACACCGAATCTGGTTAAGCAGTGTACATTTTCCTAAAGGTCAGAAAGTTCATTAACTATGGAGTGCCATTGATTGCATCCCCCTGTATGTCTCTGTGCTTGGTGTAGGCTTTCCACACTGATTATAGGGTGTATAGCTGCTGCAATAGCAAGACTAGCATTATAATGGGAAAGGGATGGAAGGGAGAAATGTGCTTATTGCCTTAAAAAAAAATACATGTCTTATTTCCTCATAAGATTTTTTTCTTGACAAATTCTAGTAATTGACAGTGTTCCCTCTCATGGAGTCTCTCTCGTCCCTCAAAAATGAAAGCTATAACAAAAATGGTATTTTGACAGTATTGACGTCCATGCATTGTGCTTTGAGAAACTCCAATATTCAAACGTAATGTGAAAGTGTTCTCCTTCAAGCACAAGTTTTCCATTTAAATTTGAGCCAACGTTCATAGTCCATCACATTTCCTCTGGCAGTGACGTCAGTTTGAACTTTTTTCAGATCTTGTTGCTTAAATAGAAAAATCCATAATGACCATGACAGCCTCTGTATCTGTTACACAACAATCCACTCAAGTCAATCAGTGTGAGGCAAGATACAGATCTGTATTTTGATTGAATGTGTGCAAAACTACTCTTACATTACACAATTGACTTTGATGTTAACCCATTTCAAATGATATCAGATGCACCGCAATGAAAAATAATACCCCGTCAATCCGAGATGATTTCATAAAGAAAGCTCTTAGGTTTCAGTGTCATAAATAACTCATGGTAATTCCATATTTCTCTGACTTCTCTCATTTGGGCTCGGGCTGGAAACAGCGGAGTTGTGACAAACATTGTTAGCCGTGCTGCCATGTACGTACTTGACCTGGCTTACTATGTCTATGCTGCTCTACTTACTTTATAAAGGGACTCAAGGATGGCCCAGGTTGTATTTCATGTCCTCACTATTTCTTAACCCTTTTCCACTTGTGTTTGATATTTTTCTTGAGGCTAAATAAAACTTAACAGGCTATCACTTTTGTTTAAATTGACATTAAACCTATGTAACTACACAGTAATAACTGATGTACCATTGTATTATGTTACAGCAATTGTGTTGTAAAAGCACATTAAGATTACATTTTCATTTTAGTTTATTTCAAGAATACCACCTATAAACTTGACATTGTAGCCTACTGGAATATATTTTACCTATGGGGTCTATCATAAACGAAGCAGGCTTTACTCTCGCATGTGCTGTTCTGTTTGTCGCCACTCTGGTGTGCGTGTGTAGTTTAACATTTAAAAAATGCTATGATTCATAACTCATTGGTACCCTGCTGGGAACCCTTCCTATACGTGCAGATTTCCGAAGCCAGCGCCAGCCAAACAATTCTTTTATTTAACTAGGCAAGTCCGTTAAGAACAAATTCTTGTTTACAATGACGGCCTAGGAACAGTGGGTTAACTGCCTTTTTCAGGGGCAAAATGGCAGATTTTTACCTCGTCAGCTTAGGGATTCGATCTAGCAACCTTTCGATTACTGGCCCAACACTCTAACCACTAGGCTACCTGCCGCAATAAATATGTTGACGTTTTCAATTACACTCCTTCCATTTCATTAACAAAAAAATCTTTGGCTATTGTATAATTAGATATATGAGCTTACCACCTACATTTAACATAGCGGCTATACAGCAGCTTGATGGGTAACAGAGATGGGTCTTAACATGTGTTCATTTACTGTGGTTTGGTAATCTGCAATAAACTAAAATCAGTTACACATTATGAGGCACTTTTTTCTCTGCCATTTTCCATCAAGTGTGTTTCTTTGTTACTCTAATCTACAAGAAACATATTGACTTCAATTGAAAAAAGAATACTTGAAAGGATGTGAAACCAGGGCCGGTTCCAGGCTTTAGCAACATAAGCGGTCACTTAGTCAGGGTCTCAACTTACTATTGAGAGTGGTATACTACAATTTAAGATGGATCTACTCAGGGTTTTCGGAATCTAGCCAGCTTCACATTACATCTCAGGCTTCACGGTGGATATTTCTCATCCACCTGCCGCTGACTTTAGCAGGCTTGTAACTGTGCGTACACGTCGCACGTGGCTAGAGGAACGCTGAAATCTTCATTGAGACAATGCTGAAACATCAATCCATGTGCAAGTCAGTGCCACATTTTCATTTGTGCCAAAATCAAAATGAAAGGAAAGTTATTTAGAAAATTCAACAGTTCTATGTTGTGAAATAGGCCATCTTTATTTTATTACTTATCGTTAATGCCGTCTGTGGTGTGCTTATTAATGCACAAGCAACTTTTATCCCACTACTATAAAATAATTGGATTAAGTCATACACACGTTTTACTGTGAGTGACGTTTCAAATGCATTCTGTCTAAATGTGTAATGTGCTAGGTATTTTAACATGACTTTTTTTTTTTACATAAAAAAACAAACTTTTCATTAATAATACAAATATGATTCAGTCGTCTTCTTCAAATGAAGGGGATGATAATGCAATCTTTGCGAGAGGGAGGATATCTGATTTAATTGGTCCTCAACTCACGGCTCAGACACTTAATTTAGTTTAATGGAGTTAGCCTGCCCGGATGCAGGTTAGTTCTGAAGGATTATTTACCATATAAATGTAACTGAATAAAAGGTGAACCACTTTCGTGTTGCTGGTCTTCCCCAAGTTGAACTCGGAGTTGACCCTCTAACTCCTCAAACCACATAGGTAGTAGTACAGGTGCAATTTCAAAATCAGCAGTTTCTCTCTACTTATGTCAGTCACTGACAGTCACTAAATTAGCCATGTCAGCTAACAATTTTTAGATAGATGGCTAGACTAACTACCAATCTAAACTCGTAGTAATCATGGCTGAATACTGACTAGGCAAAAGTCATTTTCACTCAGATATCACATTAACATGGCATAAGTCATTACAAAATGTATAGAAATGAAACAGCAAAACATTTCTCTGCCCCATGGAAAAATTATTAGATTTGCATGACATTTGTTATAAAATGGCTACGTTTTCTCTCCGCCCCATGACAGGTATAATTGCAGAAAACTTCCTTTAAAACTGCAACATTTTCTCCACGCCCCATTGCAAAAAGTATAGAATTGTCAAGTGGGTGGGGTGGGGGGCTCCCCAACCAAATCTTGCTTAGAGCCCTCAAAAAGCTAACCCTGGATGAAACATTTGGTATTATGGTTATAGAAGTTATATTCTTAGACACAAAATGTGTAATGGCTACAGAGCCCTTTCCAGTACAGGACACACTGACGTCACGTACAGATGCGTGTGACTCTTGGCTGCAGTAAGAAAGCCATCACCGTCTGATCCCAGTCAACAATGCCTAGACTTACATTTGGATTACTTCTAAACAAAATAACTTTTTGGGGATCTCATACGCTTACAATGATGTTTTGATTCTTGCTTGAACAGTCGCTATGATTTGGTCGTGATCTTGGCAAAATAACTATTTTGGATGCAGCAGTTGTTAGCTAGAATGCTAACACTCATTGACATAGGCTGTAGCAAAAGTTAGCCTAATAGACATTTTACTGGTTGAAGATTAAGTGTTTTTTACATATAGTGCAGTTGATTTGCGATGATGACGCAAACATTATATTAAGTAGGACATTCATACGAGCCTTAAAATCCAATTATAATCCACAATTAATGTGACATGAACATGTAAATAGAGGCTTTTTTTGCAGGTGTTCTATAAGAACTCCCGTGTTCTGCCACCAACTTGCGCGCATTGCCCTTGCGCAGCAATGTTTGCAAACACAGAAAGGAGTCTATATCTTTATCTGTGCACCTGGTTTGTGTTACAACGTCAAGGCATGATGTTACGTTCCTCAGCAAGAAAACCAAACAATGTCACTCAAACAGAAGGGGGAAATAAAGCATCACTGACAACAACCAAAATGAAACAGGTGGGGTTTTTAGGAGGGGTTCTGAAAGACACTCCAGGAGGTGTTCACTGAAATTTTACTAGCAACAACTGAAACATAAATGAAGCCCACCATGTGTGCACAGAACATTTTTCCACTAAGAGATAAACAAAAGAAAAACCCACACCAAAGTTAAAGACAGGGGAAAAGATAAAGACAAAGTTAAAGGGGGAGACACTCTAGACCCATATCTATTCTACCCTGCCTTTCTTTGAAAGCCAAGTTAACAAACAGATTACCGACCATTTCGAATCTCACCGTACCTTCTCCGCTATGCAATCTGGTTTCAGAGCTGGCCATGGGTGCACCTCAGCCACGCTCAAGGTCCTAAACGATATCATAACCGCCATTGATAAGAGACATTACTGTGCAGCCGTATTCATCGACCTGGCTAAGGCTTTCGGCTCTGTCAATCACAACATTCGTATTGGCAGACTCAACAGCCTTGGTTTCTCAAATGATTGCCTCGCCTGGTTCACAAACTACTTCTCCGATAGAGTTCACTATGTCAAATCGGAGGACCTGTTGTCCGGACCTCTGGCAGTCTCTATGGGGGTGCCACAGGGCTCAATTCTCGGGCCGACTCTTCTCTGTATACATCAATGATGTCGCTCTCGCTGCTGGTGATTATTTGATCCACCTTTACGCAGACAACACCATTCTGTATACTTCTGGCCCTTCTTTGGACACTGTGTTAAGAACCAGTGTAACGGAATTCCTCCTCCTCTTCATACGAAGAGGAGGAGTAGTGATTCGACCAAAATGCAGCGTGGTTATGTGACATAATGATTTATTAAACAAGACGAAGACGAAACGAAATACACTTGATAAATTACAAAACAAATAAACGATGTAGACAGACCTGGACACGAACTTACATATAACGTGAAGAACGCATGAACAGGAAACAGACTACATACAAAACGAACGAACGAACGATACCAAAACAGTCCCGTGTGGCGTAACATACAGACACTGACACAGGAGACAACCACCCACAAATAATGCCCAGTTTACAATTGGCTCATTCATCCCCCTCCTCTCCCCTGTAACTATTCCCCAGGTCGTTGCTGCAAATGAGAACGTGTTCTCAGTCAACTTACCTGGTAAAATAACGGTAAAATAAATAAATAAATAAACAAACAAACAAACAATGTAACACAGCCTACCTTAATACGATTCTCAATCAGAGGAGATGAGAACCATATCAGGTACCCATTAAACCAACATAGAAACACAAAACATAGACTGCCCACCCAAACTCACGTCCTGACCAACTAACACATACAAAACTAACAGAAAACAGGTCAGGAACGTGACAACCAGTGTATCTTTCATTTGCTGCACAACATGTATTTTTTAATAAAGTTTATGATGAGTTTTTTGGTTAGATTACGTGACTGTCCAAAATTTCTCCGGACAATTTGGTGCATCATGGCTACGTATTCACAATGTAAAACCAGGATATGTAGCTCTAAATATGCACATTTTCGAACAAAACATAAATGTATTGTATAACATGATGTTATAAGACTGTCATCTGATGAAGTTGTTCAAAGGTTAGTGATTAATTTTATCTCTATTTGTGGGTTTTGTGAAAGCTACCTTTGCGGTGGAAACATCGTGAAAACATGGCGTTGTGTGTTTGGCTATTGTGGTGAGCTAATATAAATATGTATTGTGTTTTCGCTGTAAAACATTTTAAAAATCGGAAATGATGGCTGGATTCACAAGATGTTTATCTTTCATTTGCTGTATTGGACTTGTGATTTCATGAAATTATATTATATGATATCCCTGTCACGTTAGGCTAGGCTATGCTAGTCAGCTTTTTTGATGAGGAGGATCCCGGATCCGGGAGGGTGACTCGTTAGACTTCTTGGGGATAGGTTGCAGAGTTTTCACATATGGAAAAATAGCGTGCACAATTTCAACTTCGTTCTACTCATCCCCAGAATATAAGATATGCATATAATTAGTATATTTGGATAGAAAACACTCTGAAGTTTCTAAAAGTGTTGGAATCATATCTGTAAGTATAACAGAACTTATATAGCAGTCAAAACCCTGAGGACCAACCTTTTTTTTTAAGTCATTGTGTGTTCAATGGGTTCTCATGGGCAAACCAGAATTGTAATCACTATCCACGCAGTTTCTACTGCTTCCACTGGATGTCGCCATTGTATGGAAAAGGGTTAAGGTTTTTCATTAGAGAACTGAGAAAGATATTGACCCGGAAGTGGAGTGACGTCTTGTATTTATGTTTGAGAGTTGAGCAAGACTTGAAAAGTACCGTGAGTTTGTTGATATCCTGTATTGAAAACAGATTGACCCGTCTTCAATTTGATCGATTATTAACGTTTACAAATACCTACAGTTGTATTACAAAAGTACTTTGAAATGTTTTGGCAAAGTTTAGAGGTAAGTTTTTTAGATATTTTGTCGTGACTGTGCAAATTGGACGATGCTTTTTCTGGTACAACGGCGCCAAATAAATGGACAATTTGGATATATATGGACGGAATTAATCGAACAAAAGGACCATTTGTGTTGTTTATGGGTCATATTGGAGTGCCAACAAAAGAATCTCGTCAAAGGTAATGCATGTTTTATATTTTATCTCTGCGTTTTGAGTAGCTCCAGCATGGTTGAAATAGGCTACACTCTCTTGTTTACATTGGGCTATCATCAGATAATAGCATCTTATGCTTTCGCCGAAAAGCCTTTTTGAAATCTGACATGTTGGCTGGATTCAAAACGAGTGTAGCTTTAATTTGGTATCTTATGTGTGATTTAATCAAGTTTAATTTTATATAATTTTTTTGAATCTGGCGCTCTACATTTTAACAGGCTGTAGGGACGCTAGCGTCCCGCGATCCCAGAGAGGTTTTAATGCAACCGCTGTGTTTTATTTTTTTAAATCTCTTTAGTACAACATACAGCATGCAATATTGTGAGACAGCGCTCACCAATTCTCCGCCTTGTTGGAGCCAACACAAACCACAAAAATACGAAATAACATCATAAATATTCTCTTACTTTTGATAATCTTCCATCAGAATGTTGTGCAAGGAGTACTAGTTCTAGAATAAATTGTTGTTTTGTTTTAGAATGTCTATTTCTTCTGTCGAATTAGCAACTTTGGCTAGCCATGTGGAGGGCACATGTCCAAGAAATCTTTGCGCATGGAATGAAAAATTCCAGAATTCCCAATAAACGTTGAATAAACTGGTCAAACTCGGTTGAAAATCCTACTTTGATGTTTTTCTCATATGTATCCAATAAAATCAGAGCCGGAGCATTTCGTCGTGTATACGTAACGCATTTCAGAAGACAATGTGAGGTTCCCTGGTGCGCAGTTGAATACTGACAAAAGAGCGGACCTGTCACTCCAAAAGCTCTCATTCAGTCTCACATCAAGCTAGACACCCCATTCAACATTCTACTGCCTGTTGACATCTAGTGGAAGGCGTTTGAAGTGCATACAGATCCATAAATATAAGCCAGTTGAATAGGCAGGCCCTGACACAGAGCCCCATTTTCAGAATTTTCACTTCCTGTTTGGAAGTTTGCTGCCAAATGAGTTCTGTTTTACTCACATATATAATTCAAACAGTTTTAGAAACTTCAGAGTGTTTTCTATCCAATAGTAATAATAATATGCATATTGTATGATCTAGAACAGAGTACGAGGCCGTTTAACTTTTTGTGAATAGGGGGCACTGTTTTCACTTTGGGAAAAAATCGTGCCCAATTTAAACGGCCTCGTACTCTATTCTAGATCGTAGAAGGTTTTTTTCAACCGAGTTTCATCAGTTTATTCAACGTTTAATGGGACTTTTGGAGTTTTCCGTTCTATGCGTCAAGAGAAGATGGGCATGTTCGCGCCACATGGCTAGCCTTGTGGAGCTAATTCGACAGGAGAGAAGGACATTCTAAAACCAAACAACGATTTATTCTGGACAAAGGACTCCTTGTACAAGATTCTGATGGAAGCTCAGCAAAAGTAAGAACAATTTATGATGTTATTTCGTATTTCTGTGGAAAATGTTTCGTCCTATTATCCGCCGTTTTTGTGGGCGCTGTCTCGCTATAACGTAAGCTGTTTGTTATGGTAAAGCTATTTTAAAAAATCTAACACGGCGGTTGCATTAAGAACTAGTGTATCTTTCATTTGCTGTCCAACATGTATTTTTTAGTAAAGTTTATGATGAGTTCTTTGGTCAGATTAGGTGAGTGTCCAAACTAGCTCCGGACAATTTGATGAATCGATGCTACATATTCACAATGTATAACCACGGTTTGCAGCTCTAAATATGCACAAAACATAAGTGTATTGTATAACCTGATGTTATAAGACTGTCATCTGATGAAGTTGGTCAAGGTTAGTGATTCATTTTATATATTTTGCTGGTTTTTGCGATCGCTACCTTTTGCTGCTAATAAATGCATTTGTGATTGCATTTAAAAAATTGCAAATTGCAAATGCAATTTTAATTATGAGATTAGTTTTTTTGTTGAATTTGGCGCCCTGCACTTCGACTGGCTGTTGTCATATCGATCCCGTTAACGGGACTTCAGCCATAAGAAGTGTTAAACATCTCCAATCCAAAATTAAATCTAGAATCGGCTTCGCAACAAAGCATCCTTCACTCATGCTGCCAAACATACCATCCTACCAATCCTCGACTTCGGCGATGTCATTTACAAAATAGCCTCCAACACTCTACTCAACAGATTGGATGCAATCTATCACAGTGCCATCCGTTTTGTCACCAAAGGGCTGGCCCTCGCTTCATACTCATCACCAAACCCACTGGCTCCAGGTCATCTACAAGTCTATGCTAGGTAAAGCCCCGCCTTATCTCAGCTCACTGGTCACCATAGCAGCACCCACCCGTAGCACGCGCTCCAGCAGGTATATCTCACTGGTCACCCCCAAAGCCAATTCTTCCTTTGGCCGCTCTCCTTCCAGTCCTCTGCTGTCAATGACTGGAACGAACTGCAAAAATCTCTGAAGCTGGAAACTCTTACCTCCCTCACTAGCTTTAAGCACCAGCTCTCAGAGCAGCTCACAGATCACTGCACCTGTACATAGCTCATCTGTAAATAGCCCATCCAATCTACCTCATCCCCATACTGTATTTATTTATTTATCTTGCTCCTTTGCACCCCAATATCTCTACTTGCACATTCATCTTCTGCACATCCCACCATTCCAGTGTTTAATTGCTTTATTGTAATTTCTTCGCCACCATGGCCTATTTATTGCCTTTACCTCTCTTATCCTACCTCAATTGCACACGCTGTATATTTTTCTACTGTGTTATTGTATGTTTGTTTATTCCATGTGTAACTCTGTGTTGTTGTATGTGTCAAACTGCTTTGCTTTATCTTGGCCAGGTTGCAGTTGCAAATGAGAACTTGTTCTCAACTAGCCTACCTGATTAAATAAATGTGAAATAAAAAAATAAATAAACAGGAAGCAAACCACAATCTGGAGCAAAACAAAAACAGGGAAGATTAGATAAAGGAATGTTTTTCTAGACATTATATAGAGAGTGCTAACTAAAGGTGTTGACCCTCCACCTCTCTCAAGACAACTGTGCCAGCCACTCTTAAATATCACCTGGGCCAGCACCTGTCAAACACCTTCTGACTAACGAGCTGGATAAGCCAGCACAGGTGTAACACATACTGACTAACGAAGTGACACCAATCGGTGCGCCCAACGTGCTAACGTGCTATTCGTGCTAAAGTTCAACCTCAAAACAGAAATGGGGAAACGAAAACCTATAACAATGATCAGTTCCACGATCTCATGTCTGACACTGTTACCGACTGTGCCAAACAGTGTTTACCACGGTAGTACTACGGTAGAGATTTTTAATTACCTTAGTCCCTGGCATGTATTCAGTAAGAACAAATCAAATGGATCTTCTAATTCTCTCTCAAAAATTATTTTCAAGAATAAAGTTCTATTGACAGTCTTCAGACCTCTGCATCTCCCCTTTCCCCCTGATGAATGGTATGACCCAAAGATTATATTATATAAAAAATTAAACTGTCCATCATCGTGGCTATCCGGCCATCTTAAGTGGCTGTACCCTGTTACCAAACGGGCTTGTGTTTCAGGGCACTGCAATCCAATACAAGCCACAGAAATGCTCCTCAGTCATGTCATTTCGACTGTTCTTGTCACAACCCTCGTAATAGGTTTCCAAGGACACTGGTCCCAGGGAAGAGGTTTGTATTGCCTGTATATTTCTGAAACCTTATAATAATTTACTCAAACTTCCTCTCCAGCATACCATAAAAATATGACTAATTATATGAGCAATTAAAGGGGCTGTATGAAGGTTTAGTTGCTAATTGTTAACCTCAAATTTTGGTATTAGGTATGATCCTTAGTTTTAAGATAACAATATGTTGTATGCTTTTTCTGATGGGCATGGGGAGGTGTCCACCTTTCTGTCCAATGAGGGAATTTCTGAGGCAATATTTCAGTCCATTCAGTGGACCCCTTTTGGCGCAAGAGCAATCCCAGAGGCAAAGTTCCCTAGCCTCTTTAAAAAGCGGTCATTGGGTAAAAACAGATGACTCATCCCACTATTACCACTATTATGTTTGGTTCATATGACCTTCCTACCATGTATTAGGCAAGAGATCACAGGTAGACACTAGACAGCATCCCTCCTAAAGTGTCTGGCGGTTCAGTCAAACAGGTTTCTATTGGGGGAAAAACGTGATCTGACGGCTCAGAGATAAAGTCATCAGTGGGTTTAATGAGTCCAGCAGGAGAGATGGGTAGCTAGCAAGGTCTTCAGCTGGGCTGTAAAGCGATCCCAGTCTGATTTTCCCCGGGCCCTGTGACAGAATTATTAAAAGCTCATTCTCTTAATGCAGTCTCCCCAGTGTCGCGTTTCACAGGCCCTCAGACACACACCACAGCCAATGAGATCGCCTGCTATTTTTGCCACAGGTAAGGAGACTGCCCGGGCTGATAGGTGTCTATTCAGATAATTAATGCACCTTTCCCTTAGTTGAAATGTACTCTGTTATTTCACACACATATAATTAGGTCTGGCTTACAGAAGTGATCAAAATAAATGTTGTCTCTTTTTCATAAATTCTTACAGGAATTAAACATACATAGCTATTGTTGTGGTTGCCATCTACGGAGGAATTAACATAAAGTCACCGTTTCTTTAGATTATCTGGTTTAGGCTCTTTGTGCACGGAGAGGAACGAGGCCTTGATCGTGCCTGCCTTAACCTTAATTATGCCCATGATCAAATCCATTCTACGTAGCCTCATTAATGACATTGATCTTTTGCAATATCCCGGGCCATATTCGCTAAGATTATTGGATAAAGTGCAAGGCGAATCCACCCGACTGGTATCCGTGACCCCGGCAAGAAGATGTCGTTGCAGACATAAGTGGGTATTAAATGGATATAATTGGCAGTGACCTCGCCTGCTTTGGCAAGGCCTCCAGACCAGCGCTCCTACAGGAGAGGGGTGATGAATTAACATGAGTGAGGGGAAGGAGAAATGAAAATGAAGAAAGGGAACATTCTGAGATAGCTCAGGGTTGAGCCAGGAGAACTGATAGGCCTTTCATCTGATGAGGGCCAAAACATCATGTGCTCTAATTATTCAAAACATGCACATACCTCTTTCTCTTTTTGGCCACGTTGTTTGATTCTCAGTTATTACATGTTTGAGAAAAGTGAGCTATGGGAGAAAGTGTTAACCGCTACCAGTTAATCATTTTGAGGTATTCCACTTTTGGAAGATTTAGACACAGGCCTTTTCCATTTGTGAAGGCCTAGTGTAGCCTGCATTTGGTTGCATTAACAGCTGCTTACAGCTTTCCTCATTAGCCCTTTTCTGCAATGTCGCATGGATGTTAGTAAAAGGGCAGTGATTGTGTTTGCTTATTGATCAAGTAAGGGTCAGGGCCCTAACCCTAATCCACTTGTGTGATGATGTAGAATGATGATTTGGAGCGAGCTGACCTCAGTGTTACAACATGCTGCAGTGACTAGCTGGATGAGCTGGGTTTTCTCGTAGTGTAGGTTAAGGTATACATGTGTAACTCTGTGTATGTGATAATGTGAAACACTTGGTATCTGGATATAGAACGACCCCCCCCATTGCTCCATCCCTGCACAGGTGGGCCCTTGATGCTTTTGCGTTTTCTGCTGGTTTGTTGGCTTGATGTCGGTAGTGTAATTGGAGTCTAACACTGGTGAATCAGTGCCGGCCTAGGTGGGCATAGTGCAAATGCTCATGTTTTGGGCAGATGGTCAGCTGGCAAAGGGAGGGCTAGATGGGGTGGAATAGGGGAATTTGACAGGGCTAAATAATCTAACTGCACTGTTCAATTTACAGTAGCTATTACAGTGAAATAATACCATGCTATTGTTTGAGGAGAGTGCACAATTTTGAACATGAAAAGTTATTAATTAACAAATTAGGCACATTTGGGTAGTCTTGATACAAAATTTTCAACCGAAATGCAATGGTTCATTGGATCAGTCTAAAACGTTGCACATACACTAATGCCATCTAGTGGCCAAAATCTAAATTGCACCTGGGATGGAATAATACATTATGGCCTTTGTCTTGCATTTCAAAGATGATGGTACAAACAAATCCAAAAGAACGGTTGGTTTTTTCTTCCATAAACTTCAAAGTGTTTCCTTTCAAATGGTACCAAGAATATGCATATCCTTGCTTCAGGGCCTGAGCTACAGGTAGTTAGATTTGGGTATGTCATTTACGGCAAAAATAGGGGAAAAAGGGGCTAACCCTTAATTGGGGTCACACAGTGTTTCTTGAAATGTTTTATAGTTTTATTCTGACACATTAACTAATGACACACGGCATGTCTGAGTCACTTGATAGTTGCATCTGATGTAGTGTCCATCTACATTTAGAGAATTCTACATAAAGCATTATGACAACTCCATATGTACACTGAACAAAAAATATAAATACAACATGCAACAATTTCAAAGATATTACTGAGTTACAGTTCATGTAAGTAAATCAGTCAATTGAAATACATTTATTAGGCCCTAATCTATATAAGGTCCCACAGTTGACAGTGCATGTCAGAGCAAAAACCAAGCCAGGAGGTTGAAGGAATTGTCCGTAGAGCTCTGAGACAGCATTGTGTCGAGACACAGATCTGGGGAAGGGTACCGCCTGGCCAAACTGCGCAATCGGGGGAGAAGGGCCTTGGTCAGGGAGGTGACTGAGAACCTGATGGTCACTCTGAAAGAGCTACAGAGTTCCTCTGTGGAGATGGGAGAACCTTCAGAAGGACAACTATTTCTGCAGCACTCCACCAATCAAGTATTTATGGTAGAGTGGCCAGACGGAAGCCACTCCTCAGTAAAAGGCACAACACAGCCCACTTGGAGTTTGCCAAAAGGTACTTAAAGACCAAGATTGAACTCTTTGGCCTGAATGCAAAGTGTCACATCCAGACACCTGACACCATTCATACGGTGAAGCATGGTGGTGGCAGCATCATGCTGTGGGTCTGTTTTTCAGTGGCAAGGACTGGGAGTCTAGTCAGGATCGAGGGAAAGATTAACGGAGCAAAGTACAGAGAGGTCCTTGAAGAAAATCTGCTCCAGAGCTCAGACTGAGGGGAAGGTTAACCTTCCAACTCTACGACTACCCTAAGCACACAGCCAAGACCACACAGGAGTGGCTTCGGGGCAAGTCTCTGAATGTCCTTGACTGGTCCAGTCAGAGCCCGGATTTGAACCCGATCGAACATCTCGAGAGACCTGAAAATAGCGGTGCAGCGACACTCCTCATCCAACCTGACAAAGCTTGAGAGGATCTGCAGAGAAGAATGGGAAAAACTCCAAGTACAGGTGTGCCAAGCTTGAGGCATCATACCCAAAAAGACTCAAGGCTGTAATCGCTGCCAAAGGTGCTTCAACAAAGTACTGAGTAAATGGTCTGAATTTTCAGTTTTTTGCTTTGTCATTGTGGGGTATTGTGTGTAGATTGCGGTTGTTGTTTTCATCAATTGAATCCATTTTTAGAATAAGGCTGTAACTTAACAACATTTGGGGAAAAATCAAGGGGTCTGAGTACTTTCCGAATGCTCTGCATATGCATCACAGAAGACTGAAATATAACAAAACCACTTGACATAGAAACACCAGATTTTCTGTGTTTAAATGCTTGAAAAAATGTTAATAACATTCCACCCATGATGCCGCTAAAGGGCGATTTGGTCAGTTGACTGCAGGAAAGGGCAAACACACTTACAGTATACTAGGTGAGACAGCCTCTCTGTTGGAACTGATAAAACGTGATTAAGCTTTTTATCGGTCAGATGGAAAAACTAAGAATGAAGGTTCCCTTTTTCTCTTTTTAATAATTCTGTCAAAGAATAAATGTGTTTCTTGCAGCTGTAACAATGTAACATTGCGAGCCATTGAGAATTTAGAGTTTTCCCTTAGCCATAAAGCAGTCTAAGACCACAGTGTGGTGGGCAGACTTATGTACCTGTCTACAAACCCAGCCGCTTTGTAGGCAACATATTACTTTTGAAGATGAAAAATGGCCCAGGCAAAGTTTAGCACATACAGCCGGATAAAGTTTATCTTCGGGCAAGCGTGGCTGCCAGCAATACTTCCAGAGAACTTTAATCTTTCCCTTCGAAAGCTCACCTCTGATTTCTGTTCGGGGGGGGGAGGGGGGTGCTGACAAGAAGCAGGCAGGGAGTGTTTTGACACACGCCTGCGGGAAATGAGCACAGGAGTGGGTCTGCTGCTCTGTTGTAGTGCTCTGTGCTCTGCCTGCCGCGGTGTTGGCTGTTATACTCTGCTCCACCGGGGCTAGTTCATTAGAGAAGTTATAACTTGGTGGAAATAACCTAACCTAAGTAAAGTACTTCACCAAGCCAGCCCCAGCCACAGGAAGGTGCCTTTTATTGAGAATAATCCATCAGGGTGATCTGATGAGGTCCTGATAAATGTTTAACCCAAGGGGTACATGATAAGTAGCTAATTAAATGTCACAGATATGTGATCCGTGCCGGGTGTTATTACATGTGGTTGCCTCGCTTGCCCTCACACATCATCTGGGGGCAAACTTCATTGCATGATGCCCTGCTGTTGTACAGCATAAAAAAACACACCTCAGCAGCGAAGCACACTAGTAACGGTGAACACTATTGATCAGATCTCGTTTTGACACACTGCCTAACTTTTTCAGCGAAATCTGACAAAGACACAGAACCAAGAGAAATAGAGCGAAAGAGAGAGAGATACAGCAAGAGATAAATAGATAAACCATGTATATAGATAGGGGGGATACAGGAGAGAGAGAGGGGGAAAGAGGAGAGAGAGAGAGAACTGCCTTTGCTGTCAGTAGAGGGCTTGCCTTAGAGGGAAAATGTCAGCACTGTCGATGAGAAGGAGGTCTTGATGTCACAATGATAGGTTTCTGTAATGGGCACTTTGAGACAACTGCCTTCTCAGAATCATACAGTCTGGCATGTAATTCATGTTGGTGCATGGTGTGTGATAGAGAAAAAAAAAATCTAGGAGAGAAACAGAGCTGTAAGCAGTCTCATCTTTTTGTTGTTGAGCCAGGCAAGTTCAAAACCTTGAAAAACCTTACATGGTTGTGTAGGATGTAGTTTATTTCCCCTCCACATTAAATGTTGAATATTTTTCCAAAACTAAATTTAGCTACATAAGTCAATGTGAAAATATAAAAAAATCTGTAGATTTATTTTCAAAGAGGGCAATCATTGATATGTTTCTTCTCACTTGTCTCTCCATCAGTCTTTAGCTCGATCGGCGACAGAGATAGAGAGAGATACATCTCTAACATTTAAACACTCTGCCTTCCTTCCAGGTAAAAAATTCATAAGACATCTTGAATCGGGGTGGAAATCCTAAAATATACTCTACCGTTCAGAAGTTTGGGATCACTTAGAAATGTCCTTGTTTTCCATGAAAACATACATGAAACGAGTTGCAAAATGAATAGGAAATATAGTCAAGAGGTTATAAATAATGATTTTAAATTGAAATAATAATTGTGTCCTTCAAACTTGGCTTTCGTCAAAGAATCCTCCATTTGCAGCAATTACAGCCTTGCAGACCTTTGGCATTCTAGTTGTCAATTTGTTGAGGTAATCGGAAGAGATTTCACCCCATGCTTCCTGAAGCACCTCCCACAAGTTGGATTGTCTTGATGGGCACTTCTTCCGCACCATACGGTCAAACTGCTCCAGTAAACAGCTCAATAGGGTTTAGATCCGGTGACTGTGCTGGCCAGAATACCAGCTGACTGCTTCTTCCCTAAATAGTTCTTAAATAGTTTGGAGCTATGCTTTGGGTCATTGTCCTGTTGTAGGAGGAAATTGGCTCCAATTAAGCGCTGTCCACATGGTATGGCATGGGGTTGCAAAATGGAGTGATAGCCTTCCTTCTTTAAGATCCCTTTTATCCTGTACAAATCTCCCACTTTACCACCACCAAAGCACCCCCAGACCATCACATTGCCTCCACCATGCTTGACAGATGGAATCAAGCAATCCTCCAGCATCTTTTCATTTTTCTGCATCTAACGAATGTTCTTCTTTGTGATCCGAACACTTCAAACTTAAATTTGTCTGTCCATAACACATTTTTACAATCTTCCTCTGTCCAGTGTCTGTGTTCTTTTGCCCATCTTAATCTTTTCTTTTTATTGGCCAGTCTGAGATATTGCTTTTTCTTTGCAACTCTGCCTAGAAGGCCTCTTCACTGTTGACGTTGAGACTGGTGTTTTGCGGGTACTATTTAATGAAGCTGCCAGTTGAGGACTTGTGAGGGGTCTGTTTCTCAAACTAGACACTCTCATGTACTAGACACTCTAATGTACTCTAATGTCCTCTTTCTCAGTTGTGCACCGGGGCCTCCCACTCCTCTTTCTATTCTGGTTAGGGCCAGTTTGCGCTGTTCTGTGAAGGGAGCAGTACACAGCGTTGTACGAGATCTTCAGTTTATTGACAATTTCTCGCATGTAATAGCCCTAATTTCTCAGAACAAGAAAAGACTGACAGGTTTCAGAAGAAAGTGCTTTGTTTCGGGCCATCTTGAGCCTGTATTCGAACCCACAAATGCTGATGCTCCAGATAATCAACTAGTCACTGAACTAAAGAAGGCCAGCTTTATTGTTTCTTTAATCAGCACAACAGTTTTCAGCTGTGCTAACATAATTGCAAAAGGGTTTTCTAATGATCAATTAACCTTTTAAAATGATTAACTTGGATTAGCTAACACAACGTGCCATTGGAACACAGGAGTGATGGTTGCTGATAATGGGCCTCTGTACGCCTATGTAGGTATTCCATTAAATATCAGCCGTTTCCAGCTACAATAGTCATTTACAACATTAACAATGTCACCATTGTATTTCTGATCAATTTTATGTTATTTTAATGGGCAAGAAAATGTGCTTTTCTTTCAAAAACAAGGACATTTCTAAGTGACCCCAAACTTTTGAAAGGTATTGCATGTAATTTGACCAAGCAAGGATTTAAAGCATCATTGTGCTTGTCAATAAGGGATGGTGGTATCATATTGACTTCTACGTATTAATACTCAGTGTCCTACTGGACCATCAGACTGATTGTTTGGAATGTAAATTATGCTACTGATGGCTCTGGTGACTGACGGCTTGAATTCCAATTAATCAATTGCTTCATCAGTTTCCCTAATTCAGATCAAATATCTCCTGAGTGCACACTCTTATTTCAGTGGTATTAGGATAACCAAATGCTTTGGAAGTAATTTTCATCAATCTCATGTAAATGCCAATACGCCTTACGGGCCCAGTCCAGGTTGAGGTCGTAATGTCTTGTGTGTGTGTGTGTGTGTGTGTGTGTGTGGAGCTTGTGTTGGTGCGTGGATAAGTAAGATGACTTGAATATGCATACTTATTATCTACTGCTTATTACCTTGTATAGCACTGTATATTTTTTGTTGTTGAATGTGATGCAGGCCATGTTTTGGGTCTTTTGGGTTCTTCAGTGTGTGTGAATGTGTGCTTGCATGTGTTGTCTAGCGCATGCCCACATTGCTAGTGCTACCACTCTTACCTAAAGTAGTAAAACATCAAGATGGCAATGACATGCCCCGGTGTAATGTCTCCAAACTCAATGCCCTTCGTCTTTTGTCACTATGTATACTAATATGTTAGCTCTGTCTCGTCCACTGTAAGTCAAGGACAGGCTAGCTTCCTGTCGACTAATATTACTTGCTTGTGTAACGTGTTTATGACAGGTCATGTGATCCCCTATGTAATGACAGCTATCGCTCTATCTCCCACATTACCTGGCCTGACGTGTTCTGCCCTATTGTGACGTACACATATCAGTTGATCTCAAAACCCCAGCTGCCTGCCATCAAAGCCCTCACCCCCACAACACGCCGTGTCAATTAGACAAAATAAAATCAAGTATTCATAAGTAGCCTGTAATGGGATATAGGCTGACAGATTTAATAATTCAGTTTTGCTGAGGCTTAACTGGCATTAGTTTGTGGCTAAGGGTCGCCTTTGTAAAGACTTCATCAGAGACAATGCTAGGAGTGAGAAGATGCACATAATTATGCCTACCTACCTCATTTACCTGAGTTCGCCGCATATTAAAAGGTAGATATCTAAAGAGTGATTGGCCGTTTAAGCATGCCGCGCAAGCAAAGGTACTGTAATTTGATTTATGAATTTGATCCTGCCCAACCCCTTATTTCATTCATCAATGTTTCAGTGGGAGCAATTATGCATTGTGCCACTACTCTTCATACCTCTATTATCCAGGAGGAATATCTTTGTCAGAGGGTGTGTAATGGTATTGCTAAATATTCTATAATGGCCAAATGAGACCTGCTCTAACACCCATTATTAGCTTGCCCTTTTCTACCAAATTGAACTTCTTTTTTTAATAATTGACTTTGACTAGATTAATGACAATGGTAATCTAAGAGGGTATGCAGGAACAGAGAGGTTGTCATGTACGGCATCCATCTTGTGATCTCGCCTCGTCTTTGACATATCATTTTTATTGTCCTTCTTTTGTCGCATTTTGAGATCCCGTCTGCCATCTGACAATCTGAATTCCAAGGGATAGTGGAGGTGGAGTATGGATGATCCAGCTATCAGGCTGTTCCTAGGTATGTCCTTGGCATATTGTGCTTTTAATTGTATTCACATATACATGGAGTGGAGATAGTATTGCTATGTTGGGAGGATTGTATTAGTCTATCATATTAGCTCACCTGGTTTTATTGTGTTGTGTATATAAGTACAGTATATGTGTTAACTTTGGTAACACTTTCTTTGGGTAGTCCATCTGTAGATGCTCAACAGACTCTAATTTTCAACTAACTATTTACTAACCCTAACCCTAGCTCTAACCCTAACCTTAAGCCTTATCCTAACCCTAAACTTAACCCTTACCCTTATTTGAAACCTATTCCTAAACATTTGTCATTGACTACTGCATGAATAGTACTGTATAGTACACTGGGTTTTTCTCACCCACTGTACATCTACAGAATGCATTAATTAATTTGACAACAAAAATAACCAATAATTTGAAAATATTTCAAATGTCTCTGTCTTTGGAGGCACAAATGTTTTAATTAATCAGCAAAACATGGTCATGTACTTTACATTATAATTGTGACTATCTGGTTGAAATGATTTCTTTACATTATAACTATAACACTTACTTACTAAAAAGTACTTTAGCACAGCCATCTCTGGTCCACATTTCAGTGTCTGTGATTTGCATTCTAGGGTTAGCATTTTCTAACACTGGCATGTCAGAGACGGCTAGCCTCTGGCTGCAAACCTCTAGTTGCAAACCCTACCCTGGTCTCTTGTCATGTGGGTTCTCTCATACAGGAAATCCTGTCTGCATTGTCAGAAATGCACTGGTACACTTCCTGTCCATGGGGCCTGCTGAATTTATTTGGGACACTTAGAGCATAAGGCAAAAAGTACCCACGAGACCAAATATATGTTTACACGTTTGTCATGAAAATCAACCATCAATCAAAAAGCAAAAATGCTTACTGTACACTCAGAAAAAAAGGTGCTATCTAGAACCTAAAAGGGTTCTTCGGCTGTCGCCATAGGATAATTCTTTAAAGAACCCTTTTTGGTTCCCTTTTTGGTTCTGGGGGTAGGCATCTCTCTCTCCCAGTGGCAGGAGAGAACAAACATAAATCTTCTTCAACAATTTATTTTCCATCATACTTATTCACAGGGGACATCTCAAAGTGGTCTTTACCCTTTCTGTCAATGGCTGCCCTCATACATCAATTTCATAGAGAATTATACCCCAGATCGATGTAGTTCACGACCGGTAAGCATTTGTCGAGCGCTGGTGTATGCCGCCTCACTGCCTTGCTCTCAGTGTTCTCAGGCTGAGCTTGCTGACCATCCACCCATGCCTGAATAATTCACACCATATAGTGCAAACAATTTAGACATAATGTTAGTGTTTATTAAAAGGTCATATTCTAGATTATTTTAAGCCTAAAAATAATAATGTTATACCTACATTTATGATAACATAACTCAAGACTCAAGAAAAGGAAATAAAGCTAATTATAACCAGAAATAAAAATGAACCCTTTATGTTGGGATTGAGGTAAGTGTTTTGGACACTACACGTATGCATAGTATGCATAGTGTGACTAGGGTGGGCATTCTAGTTTCTTTATTTCTATGTTTTCTATTTCTTTGTTTTTGGCCGAGTGTGGTTCCCAATCAGAGGCAGCTGTCTATCTGTCTAGCTGTCTATTGTTGTCTCTGATTGGGGATCACACTTAGGCAGCCTTTTTCCCACCTGTGTTTTGTGGGTAGTTGTATTCTGTTTCGTGTCATTACCTGACAGAACTGTGCGCTTCTGATTTGTCACTTATGTTATTTTGTTCAAGTGTTTTTTTGGTAAATAAATAATCATGAACACTTTCCACGCTGCGCTTTGGTCCACATATGTCATCTATATAAGGTTATTCCTTTTTAGTTATAGCTTTTACTAAGGTCAAACTTTATTTGGATAGTCCGGATTTACAGATGGCCATACTATCAACAAACTGTCTGTTGATAAGCAACTGCGTGCTAAGGTTTACGGTTGTCTTTGGCGTTAAATATTTGTGCATACTACGTATCATTTCTTTAATTTACCCCTTTCCTCCGCTCTTTTCTGTTGGAGGCATTGTGTTTGAATGTGAAGGAATACACTTAGCAGTTTAACTTTGTGAATGTGTGTGGGGCTAACTCCTAGCCTGTCCTGGCTCCTTTATGGCTCTCTATTGTCGACCTGCCAATAGTGTAATCAGATAATACCACTGAGAGGTCAAAAGCACTGCAAGTTTTAGCTTCAGATTTCTGTCACCTTTTAAAACCAACTAAAAAAACACAAATGTCAAACCCCAACTTGAAAGCTTGATGCAAGAGCCTATTTCTCTGAAATGTATTATTAGTAGAATAGGCTGTGGTATGGGCTGAGCATCAAATGACCTACAAAGACAATGCATTATGCAACGAAGGATACTATATGTTCTTGGCATACACGTGAGTTAAGTCCATTTTTATTTCCTCGAATAAGTCAAATCAAAAGGCAGATAAATGAATGATGGAGTGTATCTAACAGAATGAAAACATCTTCAAATCCATGACTGTTCCAGTCTGAGGTTATGTGAACATTTCAGTTCCTTGTCTTTTCATTTTCCATCGTGAGCACTGACCTACAAGGTTAAGTGGCCATTGCTGGAAGGACGGTGTATAACGGTAAACTTTGTCCCCCTCATCACCAGGTGCCCTGTTTCATGGCCCATTAGAGAGAGGATAGTTTGAACTAAGACCTGCCTGAAGCACACCGCTACATGGGAACCTCACCTCCCTGCATCACTGGCAGGGAGTAACGCTTTATTTGCAAAAACATCACAATGTGATGCATATACGCTGATACCAGACTGCCCTGGCCTACAGGATCACTGAACTGTACAAGCACCTGCAGTCCCACACAGGCAGATGGACACCTGCACTGTAACATGGTGTAAAATAATAGAAAAAACATAGTCCTACCTTGAAGCTCTGAGACACAAAACTGTGGCTTTTGTATGCTATACCATGGAGAGTGGCTTAGTCCTCTTCCATCATATTCTGTGGAACCAACCCACGAGGGATCGGAGTGAGGCCAATCACAGAACATACTGTCTACAATCAAGTTGAAGTCAAAGGGCATGATGGGGAAATGTACAACAGCCGTCTTGTTCGTCTTAACCCTGGTGTCACGATTAGCTTCTTGTGTGGGCTCCGACTTTGGTAACTCTCCAAAGTCTTCCCATGCTGCTGCCCTGGCAGGGATCCTCTCCTTGTGTAACCTTATTTACATTATACTCTAATGAAAACATCACCTTTAGCTTCTCCCCGAGTTTAAACAGGACAAAACTAGTATCAATTAGGCTCTGAAAAATGTTTCTACAGATGATGTATTCAAAAGCGAGACCTCTGTGTGTCTTTCTTTCATCAGGTTGCCAGAGGGGGAAAGGGCTCTGCTTTGTTTATGTTTTGCTTGGCAATCATTCGGAAACAGCCGGTGTCACCAACCAAATACACGGACTGGATGGAGTACTTAATGTACCTACCTCTTCATGTCATTATACCAAACTGTTCCACCCCTTATTTTGTAGTGCGGTATTTTAGCTGATATAGTAAGAACCCCTGTGATATATATATATTTTTAAATTAAACTGTATACTCTTTGACCCCAAATGTCAAAAAGTCAGGAAATTGACCCTTCCAAACACAAACCAAAACAATTTCCATAATGCATGGAACTATCTTCATTAGTATTCATCTATCCTAATATTCAATAAAACACACGTAATTTGTTATGAGGTCATGGTGGATGTTAAAGGGGGAATGTATCGCTACGACCCGCACTACTAATCGAGTCATACACTTTGTACAATTCTCATTAGGAATATATTATTGGATATACAGTATACATTTGAAAAAAGACACACACTAAGAAATTGCCCTGCGTCTTGGTGCATTTGGTAGCAGTGTTCTGTGGGAGTAGTGCAAAGTACATTTCATTTCATCTGTTTGAGCTGTGAATACAGCTGCCATTAACATTGAGCTTTTGTGCTTCAGCATATGTCATTCACTATTATTCTGTGTTATTCTTGGTGTTCTTCGCTCTGTCCTTGAACCCCTGCACCTGCCTGTAACCATCACCTGTTCGATCTGATGCTGATAAGACGAACAGTAAGGAAGTCCAGGTGATGAGACGATCTGTCACACACACCCATCATCTTATGCACCAGTGTAACCTTATCCTTCTGTGAGACACCGGAAAAAAAAGCAGCATCCTTGGCGACTGGGCCCTCTCGAAGAACCTTTCTATCTTTCCTCAAGCAGAGATGACACCGCCAAGATCTTTGCTTCAGATTTTGTTGTCTTCCCCCGAGCACTTAATGTGATCAGAGAATTAAAATTTCAGCGAGTCATTTAATGATAGCCCTGAGCCACATGACCAGTGAAACCAAGCTAGGGTTTCCTACAGCGGCTCTACAAGTCATATCTGCTGCATTCAACACATTACAATCCCTCCTTTCTTTTTGTTTCTATCTGAACGCACCCCTCCCCCCTTCCATTCCTGTCGTTGTTTAATGTGATCAGGTAGATTTATTATGGGCCATGAGGTCATTGCGATGTACTGTAATTGGAGGGGCTGCTGAAAAACTAGAGCATTTACATTTAATTCGTTTTACTGAGCCGCTGTTCATTTTATTTGTAATGAAGCTCTCGTTATGATGGAGGGCATATTTTAATGATCTTAAATAAGATGAACAAATGTTGCCCTTGACCTGACAGAAAATATGTTGATGATAACTGCTTTTCTCCCTGTTTGTATTATTATTTGCGAGACAATGTGTTGGGAAAAGCATGGGGTTGAATACAGACATTATAAGGACATTATTCAAGGATGTTTTAGCTGATTAAGGCAGAGGATTAGCCGATCATTACATCCCTCCATCCCTCTCATCCCCTTTCCCTTTAAAAACCATCCCCTTTTCTTCAATTCTTCCTACTGTAGTTTTATTTTCTCATTTAGTGTAATGAATCAAATAGAGTGAGCTTGTTATGAGCTTTAGTGATTGGATGATAAGTATGCCAGACCAATCATAAAGCAGCAAAGTGCCTCATCAAGCAACTTTTCCCTGCCAAGCCACTTCACACTCTGGAAAATGGGCCGCAAACAAATAATTCACACTTTACACTTGTATCACTTCGATAGTAATCTGCAGATGCACTTTCCTAATTTGCAAGCAGTGTGGAGCCTTCCTTAATGGCAAAAACATCAGTTACAAAAGTTTTGGGAGACACTATGAATACGGTTCTAACAATGGTTCTAATGGTGTTGATAAATGCTAGCTACTAAGGTTCCTAGGAGGCATGCATTCTTCTGTATAGGAATGTCTGGTTAGTACCACTGTACCTCAGTATCTGTGGGAGAATCTCAATTTCATCTCCTTGATTCTTTGAGTCCACTCTCCTCACCTCCTTCTTAAAACCCATTGGATGATAAGGTCAGATGTCCCGCCCCTCTGACTTTCTCGTCCAATGGGTTTCGAGAAAGGAGGCGAGGAGAGAGGACACGAGGAATCAAGGAAATGCAATTGTTATTTTTCTCTGTGTCTATATCAGCAATCTTGTTTGTTAACAGGAGTAACAGAGAGCATAATGTGAGGAGGAACGTTGAAGTGAGCTGGTATTATAAGATCAACTGGAAGCAGATAATATTAGTTAAAACAAGCTGTGCGTTTTATGAATGTATGTCTCTCTGTAGCCTATCTCTGTGTTTGTGTGAATTCATCTGTCTGTGTGTCTGTTTCTTCATGCCTGTGTGTCTGTGCATGCACTGTATGTCTGTGTAAGTGTAACGTTGTCTGTGTCTCTGTATCTATGCGTCTGTGTCAGTGATTTCATTGCTGTATCTTTGTCAGTGTACATCTGTCTGTTTGTCGGTGTGCATTTGTCTGTGTGTCTGTATCTGTGTGTCAGGGGCTTAAGATGCTTTGTCTCATTAATGAGAGGCGTTCAGGTCTCCACTGGGACCCTTGGAAGATAATCTTCTCGTGTTTTGCTATGAAAGCGTTTCTGACCGTAACCGAAGAAACTCACTCGAACGACGGAGGGCCGAGCTGAATTATTCAGCGTTTACAATCAATTTTACCCCCCCCCCAAACCCCCCACACCTTCCAACCTCACGCCACACACCCCACCTCCCATCATGGGAATGTTGACAATACCCTGCACACTGAAGTGTCAGGTCCTATAGCAACATGAGATAGTGTGTGTGTGCATCACAAGTTTCATTAGTGTCATATTCAAGAGAACTGGTGTCTTTTTTTGTTTGAAGACATTTGTAAAGTGTTTAAATTACTTTCTCTACACGGTTATTCCTCATGAAACTAAAACAAAAAAAGACCATGATGTTTTGGATTTTCACGAAATGTAATCCATAGAAGGGTCCTTTGGAGGATATGTTGACATATATTTGACATTTGTATCTAAATGCATAATTGAGAAACAATGAATCAATGTTGGCGTATTTATGACATTTTGGTCTTAACCTGGCCAACTTTAAGACTCTATAAGGTTTCATTTGTAGGTGCTACAAAGCAAACATTGGAGTTATATGGAGCTTTACTGCTTGCTCTGTAATTTGAGTAGTATTTTGATTTTAATAACAATTTTCTTACATTCATTTATGAATATAGGAAAATATTAACATGAAAATATACCATTTTTTATTTGGCACATTTTTCAAAATATAATGTTAATCATAATGTACAATTAGGGATATCAACTTTCCAGAGTGGGAACCGACTACTTTGCATTATTAGCCAATTTGTAAGCATTACCAACAGTGAATGTGAAAAAGGATTCAAAATGGTCACCCTCTGCTGGTGATTTGCAGGATGTACAATGATACAAGTATAAGGAGGGCTGTGATTGGTTACATTGCCTACTATGCCAATTGCTCTGTGTAAATGGGCCATAATTCTAAAACTAGCAGAGATCCCACCCTGGAACTTTGATATGCCCTTAAGGTATTACGTTCAACCATACATAGAACGTATTTATGTTCAATATTTTCAAAATGCATACATTTATGTTTCAATATTCATAAATTGTATGAAAATTATTAAAATCAAAATACTACTCATATTACAGAGCAAGCGGTAAAGCTTCATATGACACCAATGTTTGCTTTGTACCAAAACAAATTATAATGTTTTATTGTCACATACAGCTGACAGGTGCAGTGAAATGTGCTCTTTTACAGGGTTAGCCGTAGCGGTACAGCACCCATGGAGAAAATTAGGGATAAATGCCTTGCTTCTCTGTCCATCTTATGCTTTTTCCGTTTCTTCTTCGTTCACTCTCTAATTCTCTCTCCACAACTCTGCTGGGCTCTGAAAAACATGTTACTCTCTGGCGATTTGATTTAGGAGGGGAAAAAAGGGTGTTTTGTTCATTGCAAATTAATAACTTGGCTTTTCTGTGTGTGTGTGTTTGCGTACGTGCGTGTGTGTGTGCGTGTGTGTGTGTGTGTGCGCGCGCACGTGCGTGCCTGCGTGTGCGCCCATGTACAGTATGTGTGTACATATGTGCATGTGTGTGTACGCACCAGTTTATGTCTGTGTTTGTGTACACATGCGTGCGTGTGTGTGGGGAGAGTGTATTAGCCGCTGTGGTATCAGCTTTCCAGTGGTATGATTCAGCTCTGACGGAGGCAGCTATATTATTCTGTACAATAAGCTGCAGTATAATAGTGATGTGGATTACCTCAATTGTAGGTGATAACAGACAGGCAGTGGAGCGTACAGGCCGATACAGGACACCCACTCCTGTGTGGGAAGCCATATTAATTATTTCTTGTGTGCCCGTCAACTGTCTATCGGAGTGGGGGCCAGGGCCCCGGGCGTATGTACTAGGGGGGTGGTAGGGCTGTGACGAGAAGTGGTTTACGTTTTTGTGAGTGATAAGCTTGTGATTCATTCACAATCATTTCATCAGGTGATGGATAGACTGTGTGTGAATGTGTGTGCGCATCTGCACGCACTCATGCGCGTGTTTGTGTGTATGTATCAGTCACAGATACTCTGATATGCCCTATCGAGCAGGAGGTCTTTGCTATGCGTAATGCAATGCAGTATGCAGGATTCTTTGTCAATGCTGGATTCATGGAGGAATGTGATACCTGGTTTAAGCATGATTAAATTGACACCCCATAGAGTGTCTCGGATACGTTTTTGTGCTCTTGATACTGCGGCCGGCGGCTTATTCAACGCTGCTGCCTGTCTCACATTTGTTCAGAGTTTCAGCTGTCGTGCTGACATTGCATTGCAATTACAGAGAGTAAGAGGGCGAATGCATTAAGCTCTGTGGGCAGAGTATCAGAACAGCACCACCCTCCTGCCTCCACTTTGGGATAAGTTTTCCTTTGATGCTAAAGAGCACAGATAACGCAGAAATCAGCCAAATGAGGTGTAGCGGTCCTGATTCTATGTGTGTGTCCAGAATGGCACCCTATTCCCTACTTCTGACCTGAGCCCTATGGGCCCTGGTCAAAAGTTGTGCACTATTTAGGGAATATGGTGTCATTTAGGACGCATAATCTATTCTGGTTCTTCAAGGAATCTCCCACAACAGGCCTGCTGCTATACAGTAAGCACTAAGCACATACACATGGCAGAGTTCCAAGCCATTCCTCTACATACTCATCTGTGGACCTCCAAAGGACTCAAAGGTTAAGGCTGGCTTCCTGAACATCTGCTCCTAACATCAAAGCTCTCTGGGCTATTTAAGTGTTTAGTGGCTCCAAGGCTTTGAAATTATGACCAGCATGTTCCTCCATGCTATATTTATTATTTACATAATAATAATGCTGCTATTGTTTATTTTCACTTTGTTCTTTTTCCCTCTTTCCGGGATGCATGGCCCCCAGAACAAGCACATTTATCAAATTTGTCATCAACAAAACTGAAATGAGAAATTAGTGAGGAAATAATTTACTTTGTCAGGCATTTTTATAGTGTTGAGCTTGTCTATGAGTGTGTGACTGTGTGTGCGTGTGTTCTTCCGGGTGAGTAGAATGACATGTCTATCCACTATCAGGTCACCATGTTTCCGTGATGGTTTTATTAGTGTCAGATAAGCAGGCAGCCAGAATATATATATATATATATGAATATATGAATATATGAGAGAGAGAGAGAGAGAGAGAGAGAGAGAGAGAGAGAGAGAGAGAGAGAGAGAGAGAGAGAGAGAGAGAGAGAGAGAGAGAGAGAGAGAGAGAGAGAGAGAGAGAGAGAGAGAGAGAGAGAGAGAGAGAGAGAGAGAGAGAGAGAGAGAGAGAGAGAGAGAGAGAGAGAGACTTTGTTTATGGCCTTCATTCTTGGCCACACACAAGGCTTAGCAAGAGAGCATTTCCTGTACTGATTCATTCCCCCTTCTGTCATTTGCGTAACTTATGCCTCTATTAACAAAAGGGTAGAAATAACTAAATCTTTCTGTGGCTAAACTTATTTTTCCATTGACCTTCTCATGTTGCATGTTCAGGATGAGATCCATTTAAGTGTCAACCCATTAGTTATGACTTACTCACCTTAGCTTATTGGAAGATAACTTACAGATGTAGGTAATTACATTTTCAGTGCTGTGTCTTCGCTTTCTGTTTCCTCTTCCCTTCCCACTATTATGAATTATGAAGTGGGATCTTTGTTAGCGCCTTGTGCTAATTGAAAGGTAGCCTTTATGTGTGCCTGCAGTTTGCCTAACTTGTGTGATCTCACAGCATCTGGTTTGCCGAAACCAGGCCAGGATTCAATGTAAGGCGTGTTATAGGGCAGGACACTTTAACAGGCCTGTAAAGGTTATTTGCATTTGAGCCGACATGCGCAGCGTTTACAATGAATGCGATCTATGTGATCATCCGGGAAAATTGTCGGCTGTAGTGACCTGCGCTATAATGCGCCTCGGATCCTTGGCCACAAGTGTTTTTGACCCTTTGCCAGATATTGTTAAAAATGCACACTTTTGTATCTCCACCAGGAGTCTCACAGCAAAACGTAATAAACTGGAGCCCTGAGAGCAAGCAGGTGGTCTCGCTGGTGCTACATAGCAGCCCATTCTCCCGTCCTAGTGGGCAAAACTGTTTACAATTACATCATTAGCATGTACAGTGTGCAGGTTATATGACGTCTTTTCAACCAGAAAACCAATTTACAACAAGAAAATGATGAATGAATGAGAAATGTCAGTATGACCTCACCTGGCATGTTTTTCCAACTGGGCAGCCTGGTCTCATAGACTAGACGAAACATAGTAAAACGTAAATCGGGGACACTCAGATTAGGATTATATGACACGTTTGGTATGGTTACATAAAACAGAAGGTTACTTATTACAAATGTTTATTACATAAGAAATATAGAAAGCATATCCATAACCATGGTAGCAATTAAAAGGGAACAGTTTAGAGATTATGGGGAAATTATAAGACTAAAGGTGAGGACACAACAGTTCACCTGACACAAGACTGAATCCAAACATTACAATGTGGATTTTATGTGCATTTTACATGTACTGTACTTTGGGCAGCATTTGTTGATACTCTGGATACTTTCAGTAACATGATTAGAATATTCTTTACAAAAATTGGGGTAGGTGTAACATAAGACAAAAAAATGACAAGAGTTTGGCCACAAACAAGAGGTGGCCACACCTCTCCAAAGTGTGCACAGTTCCTACGTAATTTCAATGCACTTTTATGGCTCAAGGAAAAGTCTTCAAATATAAGGTGCTTTTTTGAGCTCTCCGACGAACTAGAGCAAGAACACTTGTAGTTGTTTTGTTTGGAACAGAGCCCTTCCTCCTGGCCTTTACACAATTACTGTTGTTGTTTGTGCAATCCAAAAACAGTCCATTATATATTGCAATCTGGGCATAATTTGAAAGCTTGTTCTATTGCCAACATGAGTAGCTAAATTATAAAAAATAACCTTACAGTGTTAAGCCTTCACAAGGCAATTCAGAGAAGCAGGTCGTGATTTTGGTGCGCATAGAATGGAATCGTGTGCATTCAGATGTGTGGTCCGCAGCAAATTTTCTTCATAATACAACAAACATTTTTCTGTTCAGGACAACCCGAGCTAATGTTAGCATTAGCCACCTAGCTATCGTTAGCGGAAACCACCTAGCTAACATTAGACACTACAAATTTGAATTTGTAACATATGATAACACGTATTGCAAATGTGTTGTATTTTGTACGAATTGTAGTACTGTAGCATATCATAGTAATGGTACTTAGTAACATATCATACTAAATGTATGATGTACATCCACTAATTAATACTTAAGATACGGGGCGCCAGGGTATCCTAGTGGCTAGAGCGTTGGACTAGTAACTGAAAGGTTGCAAGTTCAAATCCCCTTGCTGACAAGGTACAAATCTGTTGTTCTGCCCCTGAACAAGGCAGTTAACCCACTGTTCCTAGGCTGTTATTGAAAATAAGAATTTTTTCTTTAACTGACTTGCCTAGTTAAATAAAGGTTAAATAAAAACTATGTTATGTCTACCCCTGAGTCCATGTTGAACTGGGATGTATGATCAATGAGGGGACTTGATGGACAGTGTGGTCACATTCGCCTAACATCCCAGCTACAAGAGTGAATGTGAATGTGCTAATTAGCTGAGATGATGACACGCGCGTCCCTGGGGTGGCTCTCTATATTTGGGCCCAGGCTGTGTCACAGCACCACAGCAGCCTCTCCCTCCCTCTCTCTCTCTCTCTCTCTCTCCGTGTGTGGGCCTCCTTGTTTTGTCATCTTTTTCAAAGTGTTTAGGAATCATCTGTAACACTCTAACCTCAGCATGTCTTCTGGCGAGTTGCACGAAACGAAAGCACACATTGACAAGGCCACGAAAGATGCCCCTGTTCTGTTTAGGAGTAATCACACGCAGATACACAAATGCACATCGCACAAGAAGGTATATACACTGCATGCAATTTTGACTTTCTTGAATTGAGTCACGGCAATGGATTATGATTGGTACAGTTGTAAGTAAAAAATGGTTGTGCGTATTGTATTTCTCCTAAATTCCAAAGAAAATAGTACAGTAAGTGAACCATAGGAGATTGACAATATCACTGAGGTTATGATCTATCCCACTTTTTGTGTCTGATTACTTTATACTCAGTGTCTGCTTGAAGTGTATCTTACTTGGCACATGTTGGTCAGTATCCTTCACAACAACATATTGTAACCTACTATGTTGAAACTATGCAATAGCTGGCCCAGTGTCAGCAACTCTCCTTTCCTCTCCTCTCGTCCCAGACGTCATCTCCTAGGTTGCGTTGAGGAGAACACCTGAGACCGTTTCCATAGGATGCACAGTGGCATTCGGGGAGAAAAGCCAGAAACAAGGCGGACTGTCTCACTAATGGGACACTTAGCCGTCTGGGCTTATGTCATCCTGTCCCAGCGCGGAGCATCCAATAGCCTCTCCTCATCTCCCCTCGCCTCCCCTATCTCAGCCATCCAGCCCCACGGCACACCAATCGATCCTGCGGCCAGCAACCCTGCTGGCGGTCACGGCTCAGGCAACCGGAGATGTCAAGGCCCTGAGGTGTCCCCCTCATCGTCTACGAACTCCCCCACACACAACCCACCACACCCCGCCACTCCTGACCTTGACCTAAGTCCGGATAACCTGGTCCAGTACTTAGCTGAATTGAGTTTAGATTGTGACAGAATAGCTACCTAAGATTGTTTCAGACCCACTGGGCTCAAACAGTCAGTACAGCATCTGGTTTCGATTTATATTTGGTTGAGTTTTCAACTAACATGAAATCAACTTGAAATCAACCAAACATTTCACACTGTCCATTGGATTTAGGTAAACATTTGGGTGAAAAAAAGATGAAATTCCCTTAGGTTGATGATTTTTTCAAATCCAATCAGTTTTCCACATTGATTCGACGTCATCACATAAAATGTTTTGGTTGAAATGACATGGAAGCAACGTTGAGTCAACCAGTTTTGCCCAGTGGGGAGTAACTTGTCTTGAGTGAGGACTATACTTCCAAATCCTCTTCCAAATCTGGATGAACCAACACTTCAGTAGATCTGGTGTGTTATCGTGATGTGGAACAGAGAAGCATACTTACACCAAGAACACCATAGAACTTCCGCACTCAACAACCCGGTCGCATTCCGCTTCGCTCCAGAGGTACTATCACATTTTCATTTCATTTCATTACAGTACAACGGTTTGATTTGTTTGATCGTAGCTAGCTACATAGCTAGCTACATAGCCGTCTTTGTATCAAAGATAATTGTGTAGTCTAGAGCGATTTTCTAGGTTAGCTAGCCAGCTATTGTCGTTCTTTTAACGCAACGTGACGTAATCAACACTGCTAGCTAGCCAGCTAGCCACCGAATAGCAGCACTGTAGCAGCACTGTAGAAACTATTACACTCAACGGAACGACTTGATTAGTGTAGTGTCAACAACGCAGCCACTGCCAGCTAGCCTACAAAGTCAACAACGCAGCCACTGCCAGCTAGCCTACTTCAGCAGTACTGTATCATTTTAATCATTTTAGTCAATAAGATTCTTGCTACGTAAGCTTAACTTTCTGAACATTCGAGACGTGTAGTCCACTTGTCATTCCAATCTCCTTTGCATTAGCGTAGCCTCTTCTGTAGCCTGTCAACTATGTGTCTGTCTATCCCTGTTCTCTCCTCTCTGCACAGACCATACAAACGCTTCACACCGCGTGGCCGCGGCCACCCTAATCTGGTGGTCCCAGCGCGCACGACCCACGTGGAGTTCCAGGTCTCCGGTAGCCTCTGGAACTGTCGATCTGCGGCCAACAAGGCAGAGTTCCTCTCAGCCTATGCCTCCCTCCAGTCCCTCGACTTCTTGGCACTGACGGAAACATGGATCACCACAGATAACACTGCTACTCCTACTGCTCTCTCTTCGTCCGCCCACGTGTTCTCGCACACCCCGAGAGCAGCTGGTCAGCGGGGTGGTGGCACCGGGATCCTCATCTCTCCCAAGTGGTCATTCTCTCTTTCTCCCCTTACCCATCTGTCTATCGCCTCCTTTGAATTCCATGCAGTCACAGTTATCAGCCCTTTCAAGCTTAACATCCGTATCATTTATCGCCCTCCAGGTTCCCTCGGAGAGTTCATCAATGAGCTTGATGCCTTGATAAGCTCCTTTCCTGAGGACGGCTCACCTCTCACAGTTCTGGGCGACTTTAACCTCCCCACGTCTACCTTTGACTCAATCCTCTCTGCCTCCTTCTTTCCACTCCTCTCCTCTTTTGACCTCACCCTCTCACCTTCCCCCCCTACTCACAAGGCAGGCAATACGCTTGACCTCATCTTTACTAGATGCTGTTCTTCCACTAACCACATTGCAACTCCCCTCCAAGTCTCCGACCACTACCTTGTATCCTTTTCCCTCTCGCTCTCATCCAACACTTCCCACACTGCCCCTACTCAGATGTTATCGCGCCGTCCCAACCTTCGCTCTCTCTCCCCCGCTACTCTCTCCTCCTCCATCCTATCATCTCTCCCCTCTGCTCAAACCTTCTCCAACCTATCTCCTGATTCTGCCTCCTCAACCCTCCTCTCCTCCCTTTCTGCATCCTTTGACTCTCTATGTCCCCTATCCTCCAGGCCGGCTCGGTCCTCCACTCCCGCTCCGTGGCTCGACGACTCATTGCGAGCTCACAGAACAGGGCTCCGGGCAGCCGAGCGGAAATGGAGGAAAACTCGCCTCCCTGCGGACCTGGCATCCTTTCACTCCCTCCTCTCTACATTTTCCTCCTCTGTCTCTGCTGCTAAAGCCACTTTCTACCACTCTAAATTCCAAGCATCTGCCTCTAACCCTAGGAATCTCTTTGCCACCTTCTCCTCCCTCCTGAATCCTCCTCCCCCCCCCCCCTCCTCCCTCTTTGCAGATGACTTCGTCAACCATTTTGAAAAGAAGGTCGACGACATCCGATCCTCGTTTGCTAAGTCAAACGACACCGCTGGTTCTGCTCACACTGCCCTACCCTGTGCTCTGACCTCTTTCTCCCCTCTCTCTCCAGATGAAATCTCGCGTCTTGTGACGGCCGGCCGCCCAACAACCTGCCCGCTTGACCCTATCCCCTCCTCTCTTCTCCAGACCATTTCCGGAGACCTTCTCCCTTATCTCACCTCGCTCATCAACTCATCCCTGACCGCTGGCTACGTCCCTTCCGTCTTCAAAAGAGCGAGAGTTGCACCCCTTCTGAAAAAAACTACACTCGATCCCTCCAATGTCAACAACTACAGACCAGTATCCCTTCTTTCTTTTCTCTCCAAAACTCTTGAACGTGCCGTCCTTGGCCAGCTCTCCTGCTATCTCTCTCAGAATGACCTTCTTGATCCAAATCAGTCAGGTTTCAAGACTAGTCATTCAACTGAGACTGCTCTTCTCTGTATCACGGAGGCGCTCCGCACTGCTAAAGCTAACTCTCTCTCCTCTGCTCTCATCCTTCTAGACCTATCGGCTGCCTTCGACACTGTGAACCATCAGATCCTCCTCTCCACCCTCTCCGAGTTGGGCATCTCCGGCGCGGCCCACGCTTGGATTGCGTCCTACCTGACAGGTAGCTCCTACCAGGTGGCGTGGCGAGAATCTGTCTCCTCACCACGTGCTCTCACCACTGGTGTCCCCCAGGGCTCTTTTCTAGGCCCTCTCCTGTTCTCGCTATACCCCAAGTCACTTGGCTCTGTCATAACCTCACATGGTCTCTCCTATCATTGCTATGCAGACGACACACAATTAATCTTCTCCTTTCCCCCTTCTGATGACCAGGTGGCGAATCGCATCTCTGCATGTCTGGCAGACATATCAGTGTGGATGACGGATCACCACCTCAAGCTGAACCTCGGCAAGACGGAGCTGCTCTTCCTCCCGGGGAAGGACTGCCCGTTCCATGATCTCGCCATCACGGTTGACAACTCCATTGTGTCCTCCTCCCAGAGCGCTAAGAACCTTGGCGTGATCCTGGACAACACCCTGTCATTCTCAACTAACATCAAGGCGGTGGCCCGTTCCTGTAGGTTCATGCTCTACAACATCCGCAGAGTACGACCCTGCCTCACACAGGAAGCGGCGCAGGTCCTAATCCAGGCACTTGTCATCTCCCGTCTGGATTACTGCAACTCGCTGTTGGCTGGGCTCCCTGCCTTTGCCATTAAACCCCTACAACTCATCCAGAACGCCGCAGCCCGTCTGGTGTTCAACCTTCCCAAGTTCTCCCACGTCACCCCGCTCCTCCGCTCTCTCCACTGGCTTCCAGTTGAAGCTCGCATCCGCTACAAGACCATGGTGCTTGCCTACGGAGCTGTGAGGGGAACGGCACCTCAGTACCTCCAGGCTCTGATCAGGCCCTACACCCAAACAAGGGCACTGCGTTCATCCACCTCTGGCCTGCTCGCCTCCCTACCACTGAGGAAGTACAGTTCCCGCTCAGCCCAGTCAAAACTGTTCGCTGCTCTGGCCCCCCAATGGTGGAACAAACTCCCTCATGACGCCAGGACAGCGGAGTCAATCACCACCTTCCGGAGACACCTGAAACCCCACCTCTTTAAGGAATACCTAGGATAGGATAAAGTAATCCTTCTGACCCCCCCCTTAAAAGATTTAGATGCACTGTTGTAAAGTGGCTGTTCCACTGGATGTCATAAGGTGAATGCACCAATTTGTAAGTCGCTCTGGATAAGAGCGTCTGCTAAATGACTTAAATGTAAATGTAAATGTAAACATGTATGTTAAAAGCATTTACACTGTACTTTATTGACAAACATGTTTAACTTCTTTGGGCTGCAAGCCCGAAGCCGGGCACAATATGACAACAGCCACTTCAAGTGCAGGGCGCTAAATTCAAAATATATTTTTTAGAAATATTTAACTTTCACACATTAACAAGTCCAATACAGCATATGAAAGATAAACATCTTGTGAATCCAGCCAACATGTCAGATTTTTAAAATGTTTTACAGCGAAAACACCACATATATTTATGTTAGCTCACCACCAAATACAAAAAAGGACAGACATTTTTCACAGCACAGGTAGCATGCACAAAGCCAACCTAAATAACCAAGAACCAACCAAACTAACCAAGAAACAACTTCATCAGATGACAGTCTTATAACATGTTATACAATAAATCTGTTTTGTTCGAAAAATATGCATATTTGAGGTATAAATCAGTTTTACATTGCAGCTACCATCACAGCTACCGTCACAAATAGGACCGAAGCAGCCAGAGTAATTACAGACACCAACGTCAAATACCTAAATACTCATCATAAAACATTTCTGAAAAATCGATGGTGTATAGCAAATTAAAGACAAACATCTTGTGAATCCAGCAAATATTTCCGATTTTTTAAGTGTTTTACAGCGAAAACACAATATAGCATTATATTAGCTTACTACATAGCCTACCACACTACCGCATTCATTCATCAAGGCACGTTAGCGATAGCAATAGGCACATTAGCGATATCGAATAAACCAGCAAAAGATATATAATTTTTGACTAACCTTGATAAGCTTCATCAGATGACAGTCCTATAACATCAGGTTATACATACACTTATGTTTTGTTCGAAAATGTGCATATTTAGCGCTGAAATCAGTGGTTATACATTGTGCTAACGTAGCATCTTTTTCCCAGAACGTGCGGATATTTTTATGGCACTCAACTATTCTGACCAAATAACTATACATAAACGTTACTAAAAAATACATGTTGTATAGGAAATGATAGATACACTAGTTCTTAATGCAATCGCCGTGTTAGAATTCTAAAAATAACTTCATTACGACATCCAGCTTAGGTATAGCGAGAGAGTACCCAAAATCTGGGCGCAAACGACTATTTCACATGTTCGACAGATATATGAAATTGCATCATAAAATGGGTCCTACTTTTGACGATCTTTCATCAGAATGTTGTACAAGGGGTCCTTTGTCGGTAACAATCGTTGTTTGGATTTAGAACGTCCTCTTCTCCAGTCAATTAGCATGGAAAGCTAGCAAAGTGGCGCGAAGCTCTCCTTCCTGAACAAAGGCACACAACGCAACACGCCTAACGTCCCGAAAAAATTTCAATAATCTACTAAAACTATATTGAAAAAACATACTTTACGATGATATTGTCACATGTATCAAATAAAATCAAAGCCGGAGATATTAGTCGTCTATAACGACAGCTGTACAGAAGGCAAAACCAGGTCCCTTCACGCGCTCTCCAGAAAACAGGAAACTGGTGACACGTCATACAAAGAGCTTTTGTTCGACCCCAGATCAAGTTAAACACTCCATTTCTTCTCTCACTGCCTGTCGACATCTAGTGGAAGACGTATGAAGTGCATGTATACTGATATATATCAAGGACATTTATAGGCAGGCCCTAGAACAGAGCATCGATTTTCCACTTCATGTCAGGAAGTTTGCTGCAAAATGAGTTCTGTTTTACTCACAGATATAATTCAAACGGTTTTAGAAACTAGAGAGTGTTTTCTATCCAATAGTAATAATAATATGCATATTGTACGAGCAAGAATTGAGTACGAGGCCGTTTAAAAAGGGGCACCTTTTATCCGGCTACTCAATACTGCCCCTGCAGCCCAAACAGGTTAACACAAGTTGCTCATGTATAATGGAACCGGAGGGGATGGCTGAGGTTTTACGTGCTCCTAACCAACTGTGCTATTTTGTTCATTACTTTCGTGTTTGTTGTTTGTAACTTATTTTGTACATAATGTTGCTGCTACCGTCTCTTATGACCGAAAATAACTTCTGGACATCAGAACAACGATTACTCACCTCAAAATGGAAGAAGAATGAGTCCGACGGGAAGGATATACTACTTTCCCGGGAACAGGACCAAATCCCCATCATTTGCGTGAAGAAAAGATGGAGAAAGAGGGGGCGGAGGTCGGGCTGCCTTCTGAGAATTCGTAGACGAGCGAGTAAACTCCCACTGTCATCCGTTCTATTGGCCAACATGTAATAATTGAAAAATAAAATCAATGACCTAGATCAAGATTATCCTACCAATGGGACAATAAAACTGTAATATCTTACATTTCACCGAGTTGTGTTTGAGCGATAACACGGATAATATACAGCTGGCAGGATTTTCAATGCATTGGCAGAACAGATAAGCTACATCTGGTAAGATGAGGGGTGGAGGGTGTGTGTCTTTGTCAATAACAGCTGGTGCGCAAAGTCTAATATTAAAGATGTCTCGAGGTACTGCTCACCTGAGGTAGAGTACCTTATGATAAGCTGTAGACCACACTATCTACCAAGAGAGTTCTCCTCTATATTATTCGTAGCCATCTATTTACCACCACAGACCGATGCTGGCACTAAGACCGCACTCAACCAACTTTATAAGGCCATAAATAGAAAGAAAATGCTCATCCAGAAGTGGCGCTCCTGGTGGCCGGGGACTTTAATGCAGGCAAACTTAAATCGGTTTTACCTAATTTCTACCAGCATGTCACATGTGCAACCACAGGAAAAAAAAACTCCAGAACACCTTTACTCCACAAACAGAGATGCATACAAAGCTCTTCTCCACCCTCCATTTGGCTAATCTGACCATAATTCTATCCTCCTGACTCCTGCTTACAAGCTAAAATTAAAGCAGGAAGTAGCAGTGACTCGCTCAATACGGAAGTGGTCAGGCGTACATTCTCTCTTTATTTGAAAACGTAACACCGGGAAAAAACAATGAACACAAACTTAAACATAAAGCTAGTCGTGCAGAAAGCAACAAACACAGACAAGATCCCACAAAACCCAAAAGGAAACTGACAACTTATATCTGATTCCCAATCAGGGACAACGATAGACAGCTGCCTCCGATTGGGAATCAAACACACCAACATAGAAACAGAAAACCTAGAATGCCCACCCTAATCACACCCTGACCTAACCAAATAGAGAAATAAAAAGGGTCTCTAAGGTCATGGCGTGACAGAAGCCATGGATTAGAGGCAACATCCGCATCGAGCTAAAGGCTAGAGCTACCACTTTCAAGGAGCAGGACACTAATCCAGACGCTTATAAGAAATCCCGCTATGCCCTCAGACGAACAATCAAACAAGCAAAGCGTCAATACAGGATTAATATCGAATCCTACTACACCGGCTGTGACGCTCGTCAAATGTGGCAGGGCTCGAAAACTATTACGAACTATAAAGGGAAACCCAGACGCGAGCTGCCCAGTGACACGAGCCTACCTGACGAGCTAAATGCCTTTTATGCTTGCTTCGAGACAAGCAATACTGAAGCATGCACGAGAGCACCAGCTGTTCTGGACGACTATGTGATAACGTTCTCGGTAGCTGATGTGAGCAAGACCTTTAATCAACATACACAAATATTGATGCTCTGTCTTCTGAGCAAAGCCTCTATAATGAGGTGGCTGCATTCAAACAATGTGGGTAATACTAGTGCTCACATGCATAAGGCCTGATGAGAAAGGAGAGGGCTTCCTCAAAATCACCATACATGGCTTGCTTGGTGTTGCATGTCAGCAATGATCAAATAATTCCCATCCATATGTCATATTACAGAGGTGCATGGCCAACGACAGCAGATCACAATGCAGGACTATGACTGGCGGTAGAAGACCTGAAATAGAGTCACATGGAACGTGTATGAGTTCAGGTGTCATGATGAAGAATGAAACTCACATGATCTACTTCATTTCTTTAAGTGTGACCTTAAAATAAACTACTGAAATGGGGCTGCAGTGCATCCAGAGTCCCCAAGATCAGTCACACACACACACACACACACACACACACACACACACACACACACACACACACACACACACACACACACACACACACACACACACACACACACACACACACACACACACACACACACACACACACGCCAGTGACTCATAGAGCACACCTAAAAATACAGGATACTGAAGCGTTGATACACTGCAAGCCTGAAGTTTGTTTTCATCTGGACAGAATACCAAAGCAGTTATTGTGGGAATAAAAGGAGGCTGATGCTATAACAGTGTTGTTTAGAAAAAATGTAAAACATACACAAAACGTGTGCTTAGAGGCAGGCAAGTCTTGTTTACGATTGTGTTGTATTTTAATATCTCCATTATGCAAAGCTTACTAAAACACTGTGTGTGGTCCTGGCCTCTTCCATCTGGCCACGGTGGCCACATTGTTGTCTTTCGACTTCATTTTTTCCAACATTGGCCAGTGTTGCTTATAATAAAACCACGTTACGAAAACATTTCGTAGTCCTGACATGCACTGACAAATTCAAATATCAACAAGGAGATATGACAAGGAGAGCACCCAAAGCTCCCCAGCTATTGCTCGCGTAAACCAACATTAACAAATGAAATGAAGTTTATCGTGACTTCATGGGTCTATATTTTATCATTCTATTTCGAGGATTACTTTATAAACCTAGGAAATTCCCTGAGAGAGAGAGAGCCATTAGCCATAGGTGTTTTCGGAGCATTTCTGTTTGGATATCTGCCTTAGTGGTCTACGGTGGCTGAGTACTTGAGTGCCAATGCATCTGACTTTGACTACACTGTATTTATTACTAAGAACATACAATAAGTTAGTCGCTTACAGAGCTTGTTCTCTTCAACCCTGTGAATGAGGCCACACAGAGGAGAAAATGAGCAGGTTTTAAAACAGCTCAGACAAGAGTCCAGTAAGTCCTTTACTTACGAATGACAGGTACGCTATTGTGGTTTCAGTTTGGCATTTACTGTATGTGGGGCATGGTGAGTACTAAAATAATCACCAATCATATTTCTTTCTTTTTTTTAATGCAAAGCAGCCTGTAATGCTATAAGTGTCAGAAAGCATCAAAAGGGTTTACAACACCTAAACTGACACCCCTTGCAATGAATCTGGTGTTATAATTCCACATTCTTTATGTCCTATGTAAGAATGAGCCTGGATGGCTTGGTGCCATACACTCGTCTCTCTCTCTCTCTCTCTCTCTCTCTCTCTCTCTCTCTCGCTCTCTCTCATTGTCTCTCTCTCATTGTCTCTCTCTCTCTCTCGCTCTCTCTCGCTCTCTCGCTCTCTCTCTCGCACTCTCTCTCTCGCGCTCTCTCTCTCACTAATGGCTTTAGCATCCATCCCTCTCTCGCAGTACAAACTTTGAGCCCATGCCGTCTCCCCTCTGGAGAAAACCAGGGGAGAGAAACATCAGTGTTGTGGGTGCTAATCATGTCGAGTGGTTTAAGCTTTTATAAACAATGTGTAAAAATTAGGCCATGCTAACAATCTGGTAATTCAGTAGCTGCCGTTGAGCTGCCACTATTCCATTCGGGGCTGGGATTATGAATGTGTGTGCAAAGCCGTTGCCCTCTTAATGAGGGGCCCATGATATTACAGCTGCTCACAATTAAAAAGGACTACCCTCCGCCCGCCAAAGCCCCCCTACGTAAATAAACGGTGGGACAGCGGAGGTGGGGCAGGGTAAGCGCTGCAATAACACGGCTGATTTGGACATCTGGTGTCGTACGAGAAATGTCTCTTCCAAGGTTTTGACGTAATGAATGAATTAATCGGTCTTCCCCTGGGCCCGGATGAGCTCACAGTCTAAGGCCGCTTCCATAGAAATATATAAAAATAGATAGGGATTATCAGTTCTAGGAAATCTATTTCTATGGCTGCATCCCTGCTCATTCTCAGGGGTGATCAGCAGGGCCGTGTTGTGGTGGGGTGATCTAGGTCAGAGTGGTGTGTGATGTGAGGTCTCACCTCAGTGTTAAACACCACCATACTAGAGCTAACCTGGTGCGAGTGCAGGCTTAATTCAAGTGACCTGCCAATGCTGTTAAAGGAAATGCTGTTAAACAAGAACAATTGGTCTGTGTGTGGACTATGTATGAGTAGATGTTTGAGAGTCTATATTCTCTCCTCTCCTCTCCTCTCCTCTCCTCTCCTCTCCTCAGAGAATAGTGTTTGACCGAATGTGCATCAAGACATCGTTCAGTAACAGGAAGTGGTTGTCATGCAGAAGTGTTGTCATGGAGAAACACCACTGACTCACAGGTCTCCATAAGACTTATACAATATTCTTATACAATGATTGGACGTGACCTCCACCTTACGAATCACCACTTTTTGTTGTTGTTGCCTAAAGCATCAATTCAGTATTTTTACAGCACCTTTTCAACGTAATGACCTGATACACTTTACTAATGATGCATAGCAATCCAATGGGTATTGTGGTTGAACAATGGCAATATCTGCTGTTTGACACCATTGCTTCCCCCGCAGACAGTAATCAGTAATCAATCTGTCTGGATACATAGTTTGGTAACCTTGACTTTCTAGATAAAGTTGCACCTGTCAAAGAGAAAGGTCAGCTCCAGATGTTAATTAACCTGGAGGGGAATTAAGTAACCGGGGGTTTAGGCTTGACATTTAACTAAGACACCTAAGCCTATACATGGCACAGTGAGCATTTTATATTTAGACTGCTATATAGTTTCCATGTGCTGGAAACAATGGGCCGAACTGATACCAATATGATACACCGTCTGATGAGAATTGTTGCCATCACTTTTTCAAACGGGTAATAAACCTGTAATAATTGGAATAATAATAACATTGGAATGTTTTACTTTTGCCATAATGATTTCTTAATGTACACTTCTCATTATTGTCTCAGTGGAATACATTTAGTGATAGAATTTGTCTCGGTATCTTTGTTTTCTTTTTGACATTGATGAGGTAGATCATATCTAGATCGTGAGTGCCTCCTGCTGTGTGGAATGCTTCGTGAAGGTGCTTCAGGGGCTCCTGTCAGGGCTCGTACACAGGTGAGAGTTCCACACAGACCCACAGCAGACAAGGCAGCAATGCTTAGGCTACACAGGTATAAAGCAAGTATCAGACATTCTAGAGACCGTATGCTCCCACCTTAAACAAAGTACAACTCATATAGGCTTTATATAGAATGCATAAAGGGTTCATACGCACTACATAAATGCTTCCCAAATCATAGACACCTTGCAGAGCAGAAGGTTAAGGAACACAGTGGAATGAAATACAGGTGGTAGTGGTGGGGTAGATACTAAAGTAAAGAAAGGCTGAGGATCAACAACGATGTTACGTAACTGTCTCATTAAAATGAAACTGAATGAACTGTCTATACCTATATTTAAACCTTGATACGGCCTATTTTAGAACAAAAAACACTTAGCTATTCTTGCCACATGTAAACTACAAGAGGAAGTATTTACACTGGTTTTCCTTCAGCTTCGTGGAACATGGACATGCCAACTATCGTAGTTTACAAGGCGCGGTTATTCTTTTTTTTGACCGGTTTTCAGTGTTGTAAAGTACTTAAGTGAAAACACTTTAAAGTACTACTTAAGTCGTTTTGGGGGTATCTGTACTTTCCTTTACTATTTGTATTTTTGACAACTTATACTTTTACTTCACTACATTCCTAAAGAAAATCATGTACTGTACTTTTAACTCCATACATTTTCCCTGACGCCCAAAAGTACTCGTTACATTTTGAATGCTTAGCAGGACTGAGAAATGATCCAATTCACGCACTTCTCAAGAGAACATCCCTGGTCATTCCTACTGCCTCTGATCTGGCGGACTCACTAAACACATATGCTTTGTTTATTAATGATGTCTGAGTTTTGAAGTGTGCCCTTGGCTATCCGTAAATTTTAAAAACAAGAAAATTGTGTTTGCTTAATATAAGGAATTTGAAATGATTATTACTTTTATTTTTACTTTTGATACTTAAGTATATTTAAAACCTTTTAGACTTACTCAATTGTACTGGGTAACTTTCACTTTCCTTGAGTCATTTTCCATTTAGGTATCTTTACTTTTACTCAAGTATGACAACTGGGTACTTCTTCCACCACTGCCGGTTTTCCGGCATAATTTCATGAAAATTCAGTAACAGGCATGAGTCCTTCCTCCAAAAAGGCTTCCTGTCTAAATGCTCCCTACACCACACTCCAATGACGCAGTCCAGCTATGCCTGGCCTTTTCCAACAGAGTGTTCCAACAGATCTTCATATCCTGTCAGGACAGCAGAGAATTAACGCTATTGTCTGTGTGAACGGTAACTATCCATATGTGCCAGAGGGTCTGTGTGTGTGTGTGTGTGTGTGTGTGTGTGTGTGTGTGTGTGTGTGTGTGTGTGTGTGTGTGTGTGTGTGTGTGTGTGTGTGTGTGTGTGTGTGTGTGTGTGTGAGCAAGTATGCATACATGCCTCAGTACCTACAGCTGTTTGCATGTGTGTTTGTGGACGCGTTTACCTCTGGAACACACCGTGCACAGCCTTTGAGAGCTAACGCGGCGTGCAGGGCAACATGGCCTCAATAGGGCGTGCGGGAGGGATCCACAGGAAGCTGCCAATTTACGTTGCCCAAACCTTCCCAAGCCGTTGGCCTGATCTGAAGCATGCTGTGGCTCAGCCGTCGCCCGCCGTCCCCCTCATTTCACTTCTCATGGTCTGAAAACGAGCCTGTCATTAGTGGTTTTACCCTGTGACGTGGGGAGGCAGGGGGAGAGGAGATAGCGGTAGGAGAACCCCTCCCTCCTCCCTTCCCCTCTCCCCAATGGCGCTACTGTACGTGTATGACCCTCGCATCGCCATCTGGTCCACATTGGGGACTGCCACTGTCATCTGCTGATAATTAGTGTCACCTGCACATTGCGCAGTGCGATAAACACTCAGAGTTACCAGCAGCGGGCCGGGGCGTGCGGCAGCGCTTGTTAAGACAGCCCTGGTGCTGGTGGGAGAGAGAGAGAACAGAGGAGAGAGAGGGAGAAAGGAAGAGAGGACGCGGCCTCAAGGTGTAATGGAAAGGCTCAGGCCATCACACGGTGCTCTAATTATTGGCCTCCTTGCACGTCGCGACCCACAGACACGACTGACTGGTGAAAAGGACAATCTCCATTGCAGTCTGTGCACCTAACAGTGCCTCTCTGACACAACCGTGGCAGATAGGTCCAAGTCAGCGGACTTGACAGAGTGTCATGTCTGACAAGAAGTTTGGTGCCTGTTTTCTCAAGATACATGATTGTTTGTCTGAATGTAATTTCTGATATTTGATAGTTTTGTCTATTTGTAGGCATTTAGGACTTCCATTTGAACTTTTATCTCAGGATGTACTTCAATTTTTTGTGGCAGAAGAAGCTTATTTGTGGAATAATGTTTGTGGAATATGGTTAAGAGTTAAGGCTTTTTTATCAAGGTAAATCTCAGATATTATATAGTTTACTGTATTTATACAGTGAGCTATTGTATATATTATATTTTTCCTCTTTCTAAAATGTATTATCAAAGATATACATGCATTATCAAAGATCAAAATGGAATGGTAAAATTCGGTAACATTGCGGTCTCTCATAATGCTAAAATATTTTGTTGACCACATTCCATGCTCTTGGTGACCATCGTGTCCCAGGTCACAGGCAGCACACAAGGTTACCCAGTCACTCATATGTTTACACTTCCAAATCACTGACCTTTGCTTAAACAGGAAACTCTTCTGCCTCATATACAGTATCTCAGTGATAAATGCTTCCCCTCAAATATTTATAATGGGATCAGAAAACCACAATAACATACTAGTTTAAAATAGGCCCATCGAAACACAAGTGGCTAGTCAGATAGCATCCTTTTTTTAGGTCTGGGGAAATCCTTTTCACACGCAGGGGAGGTGAATAACTTGAGTAGTCTGGGAAAGCTCGAATAATCTTACAATCTCTTCATTTCATTGCTGCATCGCTACATTTTTGCATTACGATAAAGGACGGGAAAAGGCTTAAAGGTGCTGAACACACTTCCACTGCTTTGTCATTACCTGACATCTAATAACCGGTTTCAAACGCCATCCTTCCTCTTAGCAATCATATCTATACCATGTAAATCCAATAATCACAAATGTCTTACGAACTCTAGGGCAACATAACACCAGTCACGAGTCCCCATCTGTGCTGTTGCGCGGGCGCGTTGAGCGGCCGGGCACGCTGGGACCAGAGGTATAATATTAATGTATTTTCCTTGTAATTTGGGGAACGGGGAAAAATGCCCTGATTGTAGTTCCTAAACTGTCCCCAGTGGTCTGTGAGAAGCTGATAATTGTGAGCTGGATAGATGTGTATATCAAATAGTTTACAAAATGAAGCCAGCTGTGTTTCCCCTGCATACTGTGGCTTCCTGACACGCATCATTAAACCTTATTAGCTACTTCCTTTAGCAGAGATGCTCGCCCCATCTTCCACCCCTCATATTAACATTTTCTGTCCCTCCGACTGGAAATTATTTGCTTTATTGTAGAGTATCAACTCGGTCGTAGTTTTCTGACGCAGTGTAATTGGTACTTTGGAGTATAATCATGGCTAAGGACTGTGGCGATGACTTACTGCAGATTGGGATCGTTGTGTTCTGAGTTCTCTCCTTTCATCTCCCTGTGTACTTTTTCATCTCATCACTCTATCAATCTGCTACCTTTTCCCATAGGTCCCCTCCTCTCCTGTGTTCTCCCTGCTTCTCACAGCCCATTAGCTTTGCAATGGCGCATAGAGAATCAATTGGAAAGGATCACAATAAAAAGGTAAATATGAGAGGGGATGCTGCGTTGCTCTTGAGCGCGCACGTGGCGCACGCAGGCACACACGCCAGTCAGACGCAGACTGTGTTCTACTGACACCACAATCTGAGCCAAATGGCAGATGAGTTGTAGTATAGCGGCTGTCAGGAAAGGTATTTGGATAAGACAATGTTCAGGATGTCAGAACACTTTGGAATAAAAAAAATAGAAAAGCTACAAAGAGTAAATCAAGATGACCCATTCCATGAAACGAATAAGAGTGACACATTGACTGGTAGGTGAAAACTACATATAGGTGGGTGTGTGAAGTGGATGAGTGATTGACTGGAATACTGTAGTAATATACTACACGGTATTAGTAGGTCGAATGTGAATGATAGATTGTCGCTGAAGGTTACTAAATGAAAGTCAGGCTTTGATAAGCCCACGCTGTAGAGATGATGTACTGCAGGACGAAGAGGGCTGGCCTTGTTGATGTAACACAAAGTTGTTGAAATAATTACTGCCATGTACCTGGGTGGTCCCTCTGAGAATAGTGTTTGTGTGTGTGAGTGTGAGTGTGAGTGAGTGTGAGTGAGTGTGGGTGGGTGTGTGTGTGTGTGTGGGTGAGTGTGGGTGAGAGTGTGGGTGAGAGTGTGTGTGTGTGTGTGTGTGTGTGTGTGTGTGTGTGTGTGTCTGTGTCTGTGTCTGTGTCTGTGTCTGTGTCTGTGTCTGTGTCTGTGTCTGTGTCTGTGTCTGTGTCTGTGTCTGTGTGTGTGTGTGTGTGTGTGTGTGTGCGTGAGAGTGTGTGGTGGGTGGGGAGAAGGGATTTAGTAGGGGGGGTGGGGGTAGTAGTGATGTTTACGATTGATAGCTTCATATGCAGAGAGTTATAATAACAGCAAAGGCAGTGATGATATTAAATTAGAGCTGTTAACCCTCCAATGCTGGATAGATTGATGGGGCTATCTTACAATGGGGCCCTGTTAACGGGCAGGAAGGCCTCTGAATGGCTGAGAGAACAAGTGAAGTAAAAAGTGACAACAGCCACTCGAGTGGTAAGTTACTGAGACGTCATAGGGTCATTTGTCATAGGGTCACTGTTTGACCTTAAACATGGTCTTAAAATCTGATTTTAAGTTTATTGCAAACAGTTATGAGACTAAGTCTTATTAAATTAGGTATTTTACACAGTCATACTCAAAATCCAATTATAAGAAGAAAGAAGAACACGCCTGTGCACGGTATGCTGAAACTTCTATTGTTTGTCAAATATGTCATAACACACAACAGGGATCCTGCTATCCCATGTGGATCGATGACACCCGTTTGTTCCGTTAAAGACCTTTGGTCATTGTTCATCTGGGGAAGAAGCTTATTTGAACCTAAATGTGTCCTGGAATAATATTTTCTCAACTGTTTTCTACATGAACTACTATTCCGACTATAAAAACGCAGTATGAATCTCAGGCCAAACTTCGAATTTTTGATTGGACAAAAAGACGAATGAGTAACACGACAACAGAGAGCAGTGAAAAGGGGTATTTCTCTCTTTTTCTCGGAGAGGATGCCCTTGAAGTTTTCTCGAGTGTGATTTGTAAATGAGATAGTAAGACAGACCCTTGGTATTTCTCTTGGCGCCCCGGTCGTCAATTAAATAGCGACAATAATAAATGTATACATTCAGAGCGATTTCACCCAGGTGACAAATGATTTTGCCCTTGAGCTATTGACATTGTCTGGGAATAAGCTGTGTCTGTCCCTGTTGTGTATTCTGTCTGAGATCCCCCTCTTTTCCTCAGCTGCCTGCCGCACAGACACAGAGGGTGTCCGACGACATGGCAAACGTATATTCATCACGGTCATTGGAGCATGCATACAGTACACACACAAGCACACGCACACCGACATGAGCACAATGTAATCACCCTCGGCGCACAAGCCTTTGGTCGTGTTTGTTCAAAAGACCAATCCAAGGAGGAGCTACTAGATCAATCTCTTAGCTTTTAATGGGGTTTGGATAGATAATGGTAAAATATTCACTCTGAATTCACTGATAGTCTCTTTAGATTGGGGTAATTGGGTCTTTTGCACGGCCCCTATACACTGGCTGAATATGTAATGGCGTGTCCTCTTTAGGCGAGACTTGAAAATTGAGCACACCTTAATCAAAAGGGATCTAGTCGTAACATGATGGTCTCCATCTCTCAGCCCCCTCCGTTTCTCTTCCACACTTCCCTCCCAAACTTAATTTCCACAAACGTCAAGATAATGATTTTTTTGTTGCACCGTAGCTGAGGCAAATGAGCCACTGTCCTGTACATACAGTATGTATCAATAGCAGTAATGTTTGCATCTGTAATATATTGTGCCTCTCTTCATCACCACCCAGTTCTCAAGAACACTATGGGAAGGGACTAGAAGTTAGCGACAGCCAGCACTCCCCTACCCTCTCTCTTAATGTTGACCATTCGAATGCAGAGCTCTTGCCAGGGATCGCTATTTATATGGTGGAATGGTGGTATATATGGTGGAATGTTGGATCCCACATGCGTTTACCCACATGCGTCATAGGCCAAGTGCCGAGCCTGAGCTTTTTTTCCATTACGCATTTTGAATTGGACCGTTTGTACATTTGAAGTGTTGCTTTTCATTTCCACTTCAATATGTCACGTGATTCATTCAACCAATTGGGTGAGTAACGGGATACTCTTATGAGGTAGAAAACAATAACTTGGCGAGGGATTGTGCCTTCGGAATGATCCATCAATAGATGTGGTTTTATCTGAAAGGGGGTTAACATATTTCAATAATGTCATTTTCATGGGGGGGGGGGGGGGGCAGGTCACATGGTGAGTACAAAGGGCAATAATCTGGGAGTGTGTGAGCTGAATCAGGGCGTATGCTAAGCAAATCAATAAAACATTAAAGGCAGCATGTAGAGAGCAGCCCTTTCGGTACCTGTCTGCCAAGGGCAATGGTCTAGCCACTCAGAAAAGAGAGAAGGATGGAAGTTGCTGGGCTTGAGGAATGCTCTGGCACTAACATAATTGGAAGGTAGTTGCCTTATGACTACAAATTGGTTTTTTTGCGCTTCATCAATAGGTATTTTGACACGCGGCGTCCATCACAGCGCATCTCACTCTCGCCGCGCTGAACAGAAAACGAAGTGTCCCAATAATTTCATTAAATCTCGCCCCCCCCCCCCACCCCCAGCAACCTCCTTTATTGTTGGACAAGAAAAGCAATATGGTATAATTAAGTTTGATTGGGGAGCGTGTTTCCTGTGCGATCTGGAGATGAACGATGTTACCATAGCGACGTGCATCTGTGACCACTGGTGTGTGAAACATAAAGCGGGGCGTGCTTTAGACAACAGAAGACATCTGTTAACCGAGTGTATCGACACTGACCCGATGTGATGGACGAACTAATGGCGCTTAAATGAGGAGCCACACCATTTGTTGTTAATCTGCCATTGCGGTAAAGAGGTAGAGGCTCAGGTTGGCCGAGTTTGACCCAGTAGGCCACTAGAGCACTTACCTCAACTAGGTAATCACTGGAGTGCTGTAAACAGCTAGTGTATGTGTCAGCAAGCAGCACCAACATAGGCCGCTAAAATCACATGGGCTATGTGGATTAGTGGATCGGGAACTGCATTAATGAACTATATGGTCCATATTTACAGACCACAAGAGAGTATATAACATCAAGGATGTCACAGTGGTCACATAACATACTTAAAAGGGCTAATCAAACTTTGTCAGATGTTTTCATACCTCGGGAGGGTAGTAGTAAAGTCGAGCTGTGTCCATGTCCCACTGTATTTATTCCGTACTATCCATCCAATCAGTAAGCAACACACCGTGTGACGTTTCTGCGGTAGAGTCTCATACGCCCAAGTACTTCTCTGCAGCTGCCACCACAACATGTCTTTTTCTGCGACGCACGTTCCATTTCTGCGGTACAGTTGACAACGATGGGTGTGAACGGTAAGACGCCAACGGCACGTTGTTCCTATCTCTCTCTATTGGCCTCGGCCTCCTCACAGGGAGCCTTTCAGGATCTCACCCTGGACCCATTTTACTCTACTCCTCTCTTCACTGCCTAAACATACGGCACCTTTTGTACTACTCTGATTGTTGCAAAACCGCAGATTCAAATTCCTTTTATAAGCGTTACCGCGAGACCTGGTCGTATTCCCGCGGGAACTCGCTGGATCACAGACAACGCAGGGAGCGAATTTCAATCTGTGGTTTAGGAACCTGTAGGGGATGATCAAGCAGGCAACGAGTGACGACTCAGTGGTCTATTTTCCCAAACTTGAAGTTGTTTACAAAGTAAGAGAAATATAAAAAAAACACAGTGTACAAAAAGAGTACTTAAAAACTTCTTGACGCATGGATCCCGATAGCGGGATCAGTTTTGTCAACAACCTCTGAATTGCAGAGCGCCCAAAAAAAAAAAATATATATATATATATTTATAATCATGAAATCACAAGTGAAATATACCAAAACACATCTTAGCTTGTTGTTAATCCACCTATCGTGTCAGATTTTGAAAATATGCTTTACAGCGAAAGCAATCCAAGCGTTTGTGAGTTTATCAATCACTAGACAAAACAGTAAGAACAGCTAGCTGCAAATTAGCTTGGTCACGAAAGTCAGAAAAGCAATAAAATGAATCCCTTACCTTTGATAATCTTCGGATGTTTGCACTCACGAGACTCCCAGTTACACAATAAATGTTATTTTTGTTCGATAAAGATTAGTTTTATAACCAAAAACCGCCATTTGGTTTGTGCGTTATGTTCAGAAAACCACAGGCTCGTTCCGGTCCTGAATGGCAGACGAAAATTCCAAAAAAGTATCCGTCATGTTCGTAGAAACATGTCAAACGTTTTTTATAATCAATCCTCAGGTTGTTTTTAACGAACATAATCGATAATATTTCAACCGGATGGTAAACTATTCAATACTACAGAGAAAGAAAATGTTGAGCAACAACTCTCGGGCGCATGAACTAATCAAAGGACACCTGACGCGTTTTGATAAATCTCGCAAATTTTTCAAAATAAAAGCTTGAAACTATTTCTAAAGCCTGGTCACAGCCTGAGGAAGCCATTGGAAGAGGAATATGGTTGATACCCCTTTAAATGGAGGAGGGTCGGGCAATGGAACAGGGATTTTTCCAAATAAAAGGCACTTCCGGGTTAGATTTCCTCAGGTTTTCGCCTGCAAAATCAGTTCTGTTATACTCACACACAATATTTTGACAGTTTTGGAAACTTTAGAATGTTTTCTATCCTAATCTGTCAATGATATGCATAGTCTAGCATCTGGGCCTGAGAAATAGTCCGTTTACCTTGGGAACGTTATTTTTCCAAACATAAAAATTCTGCCCCCTAGCTTCAAGAGGTTTTAATGTTGTAAATTTTCTTGGCCGCTAAAATCTTCACAAACTGTTACAGATGCACAATTGAGAGCATACTGTTGGGCTGTATCACCGCCTGCAACAGCAGGGCTCTCCAGAGGGTGGTGCAGTCTGCCCAACGCATCACTGGGGGCAAACTACCTAAACTACAGCATCTGATGTCAGGGAAAGCCAAAAAGATCATCAAGGACATCAACCGCCCTAGCCACGGCCTCTACACTGCGATATCATCCAGAAGGCGAGGTCAGTACAGGTGCATCAAAGCTGGGACCGAGAGACTGAAAAACTGCTTCTATCCCAAGGTTATCAGACTGTTAAATAGCCATCACTAGCCAGCTTCCACCCGGTTACACAAACCTGCACCTTAGAGGCTGCTGCCTTATATACATAGACTTGTAATCACTGGCCACTTTAATAATGGAACACTAGTTACTTTCATAATGTTTAAATAATGTTTACATACTGCTTTACTCATCTCATATGTATATACTGTATTCTATTATATTCTGTATTTTAGTCAATGCCACTCCGACATTGCTCGATCTAATATTTATATATTTCTTAATTCCATTATGTTACTTTTAGATTTGTGTGTATTGTTGTGAATTGTTAGATAATGCGGCACTGTTGGAGATAGGAACATCTGCTAAATGTGGGTATATGAATTGATTTGATTTGATTGGGCATGAAGAGTTTGGTCCAAATAAATGTTAAAGTGTGAAGGATAGGGATATTTAGCTGTATTTAGCTGAAACCTGGCACATGTGACTGTCACACAGCCATTGAGTTAGAAATGACCAGATTTGAAGGTGAAATATCCCTTTAAGACCAACAATAAAAGGCAAATGACAGCTCGCTTGGAGGTATCTCAGACCATGAGAAACAAGATTCTCTGGTCTGATGAAACCAAGATTGAACTCTTTGGCCTGAATGCCAAGCGTCACGTCTGGGGGAAACCTGGCACCTTCCCTACGGTGAAGCATGGTTGTGGCAGCATCATGCTGTGGGTCTGTTTTTCAGCGGCAGGGACTGGGAGACTAGTCAGGAAATAGGGAAAAATGAACGGAGCATAGTAGAGAGAGATCTTTGATGAAAACCTGCTCCAGAGCGCTCAGGACCTCAGACTGAGGCGAAGCTTCAACATCCAACATGACAACAACCCGAAGCACACAGCCAAGGCAACGCAGGAGTGGCTTCGAGACAAGTCTCTGAATGTTCCTGAGTGGCACAGCCAGAGCCCGGACTTAAGCCAGATCAAACATCTCTGGAACAGACCTGAAAATAGCTGTGCAGTAATGCTGCCCATCCAACCTGACAGAGGTTGAGAGGATCTGCAGAGAAGAATGTAAGAAACTCCCCAAAAACAGGTGTGCCAAGCTTGTAGTGTTATACCCAAGAAGACTAGAGGCTATAATCGCTGGGTCTTAAAACCTGTTAAGGCTAGGGGGTGCTGTTGTCACTATTTATGGAAATCGTGTAATTTTTGAAACAGCTTCCTACAAAATTCTTGATCGTACAATATGCATATTATTATTATTATTGGATAGAAAACAGTCTATAGTTTCTATAGCCGTTGAAATTTTGTCTCTGAGTGGAACAGAACTCATTCTACAGCAATTTCCCTGACATGGAGTCAGATTTCACACATTTTGGCCCCTGTTCTGGAGTCAGTTTTAAGGCCACTGTTATTGCTATGAGTATACGGACACTGCTTACGTCTTCCCCTGGATGCCTTTACGTGATGACGCTTTGAATGGTATCGATTGCCCAATCACAGCCCCTATAAAACAAAAACACGTGTAGGTAGGAACTCTTTTCTAGGTGCGTCAGGCGCGCGGAGGACACCGACCTACTGTTTTTCCAAGCATTAGTGTAGCCAGTTATATTTCTCTGGTCATGTTTCTACTCGTTATAGAAGTTAAAAACATCATAAGGTAGTTAATTTAAAGCGTTTTATAGCAATTTATATCCGTTTAGTGCGATTTTGGGACATTTATTTCTGAGACACTGTGAATCTCTGGGCACCGTTCCAGTTCATGCCGAACGCAATGTGCATTTCTACATGGCAAGAGGACAGCTTTCGACCAAAAGACGATTAGACCCAAGAAAGGATTATTTGACCAAGATTCTGATGGAAGAACAGCTCAAAGTAGGAACAATTTATTATGATAAATCGTGTTTCTGTCGAAAAATGTTAATGGCTTAGGACGCCATCTTTTTTGACGTAGCTTCGCTTGGCGCAAACTGTATTGAAAAGTAAGGATAATTTAAAAAATGTAATTCCGCGATTGTATTAAGAATTAAATTGTCTATCAATCGCTGTCCACCCTGTATTTTTTAGTCACGTTTATGAGTATTTATGTATACGACTAGATCACTGTCTAATGTGGCGCAGGACATTTTCTGACCAGCTGGGCTACTTTTCTCATTGTCTAACCATGATTTTGGTGGCTAAATATGCACATTTTCGAAAAAACTGTATATGTATGTTGTAATGTGATGTTACAGGAGTGTCATCTGAAGAATTCTGAGAAGGTTAGTGAAAAAATTAATATATTTTTGCGATGTTTACGTTATCGCTCTCTTTGGCTAGAATCAATGCTGGTGTAATGTTTGCACATGTGCTATGCTAATATAACGATTTATTGTGTTTTCGCTGTAAGACACTTAGAAAATCTGAAATATTATCTGTATTCACAGGATCTGTGTCTTTCGATTAGTGTATGCTGTGTATTTTTACGAAATGTTTGATGATTAGTAGTTAGGTAAACACGTTGCTCATTGTATTTATTCTAGTCCATTTGTGACGGTGGGTGCAATTGTAAACTATGACATCTACCTGAAATATGCACATTTTTCTAACAAAACCTATCCTATACCATAAATATGTTATCAGACTGGCATCTGATGAGCTTTTTTCTTGGTTAGTGGCTATCAATATCTTAGTTTAGCCGAATTGGTGATAGCTACTGGTGTTGGTGGACAAAGAAAAGATGGTGGATTATGCTAATGTGTTTAGCTAATAGATTTACATCTTTACATATTGTGTCTTCCCTGTAAAACATTTTAAAAATCGGACATGTTGGCTGGATTCACAAGATCTGTGTCTTTCATTAGTTGTATTGGACTTTAATGTGTGAAAGTTAAATATTTAAAAAAAAATTTTTTTTTGAATTTCGCGGCTCTGCCTTTTCAGTGGGGGTGGGGGGGGGGATGCCGCTAGCGGCACCCCGGGGCTAGACAGGTTAAAAGGTCTGAATACAGTACTTATTTAAATGTGATATTTCCGGGCTTTTTTCTTCATAAATTTGCAAACATTTCTAAAAACCTGTTTTAACCAAATTTAGAATAAGGCTGCAACGTACCACAATGTGGGAAAAGTGAAGGCGTCTGAATACTTTCCGAATGCACTGTATGTGGACATCCCATTGCTCCCACGGGACCCAAGAGGATTACGTCAAGTAAGTCATGGCCTGTCCCCATTAAACGTTTTGTTTAGTTCTGATATCAAATATGTTCCTTAGCGTCTGCCTCTGATAAACGCAGACCTCAACACGAGACAACAGGAAGAGACTCACATAAAGTACTATCTTCTGTCTAGTTTGATGTGCCATGATGTCCAGTTTATGGACTTTGGTTTTTTGTTTTGTATTTGTGTAAACTTTTTTGTCCCAGATGTACACAGATAAGCGGCTGTTTAGTTTACTGTTTGTTTAGGCGTCCTCTCGTCTGTTATTGCAGCCATAATGACAAACAATAATAACAATAACAATATTTTATCAGCAAAATGATTGGCCTAAACAGAGAGGAGAATTTGTGATGTTAGCTGTGGTTTACACTCACTTGAGGCAGTATGAGGCCAGTTGAATGTGATGTGTTATTTGGCCTCAGCGAAGCACTCACAATCTCCCTAGTCATATAAGACAAGCCAGCTGAATTTGACAGTTCCTCCTTCATTGACTGAAAAGGCCCTATGAGGTAACATAAAATGTGACTTTTAGATTGGAGACAAGGAAAATGTTTAAGTGTATCTGTCACGTTCCTGACCTGTTTTCTCTTGTTTTGTATTTATTTAGTATGGTCAGGGCGTGAGTTGGGTGGGTTGTCTATGTGTTGTTTTCTATGTTGGGGTTTTGTGCGTTCGGCCTGGTATGATTCTCAATCAGAGGCAGCTGTCAATCGTTGTCCCTGATTGAGAATCATACTTAGGCAGCCGGGGTTCACGTGTGTGTTTGTGGGTGTTTGTCTTCCGTGTATGTAGTTGTGCCACATGGGACTGTTTGTCGGTTAGATTCTCTTTTGCTATTTAGTTTTTTTTAGTGTTCAGTTTAATTGTTAATAAAACATGGACACTTTCCACTCTGCGTTTTGGTCCGATCCCTACACCTCCTCTTCTGACGAAGAGGAGGAAATCTGCCGCAACAGAAACACCCACCCCAGAGGACCAAGCGGAGTGGAAAAGGGCAGCAACAGCAGCAGCAACAGCGGCCAAAAACCCAGGACTCCTGGACTTGGGAAGAGATCCTGGACGGCAAAGGACCCTGGGCTAAGACAGGGGAATATCGCCGTCCCAAGCCAGAGTTGGAGGCAGCGAAGGCAGAGAGGCGCTGGTATGAGGAGGCAGCGCGGCGACGCCGTTGGGAGCCCGAGAGTCAGACCCAAAAATGTATTGGGGGGGGGGGGGCACACGCGGAGTGTGGCAAAGCCGGGTAGGAGACCTGAGCTAACTCCCCGTGCTTACCGTGGAGTGAGAGGGCGTCGTACTGATCAGACACCGTGTTATGCGGTGGAGCACACAGTGTCCCCAGTACGCGTGCTTAGCCCAGTGCGGGCTATTCCACCTCGCCGCACTGGTAGGGCTAGGTTGGACATCGAGCCGGGTGTCATGAAGCCGGCCCAACGCATCTGGTCTCCAGTGCGTCTCCTCGGGCCGGCGTACATGGCACCAGCCTTACAAATGGTGTCCCCGGTTCGCCAGCATAGCCCAGTGCGGACCTCGCCGCACTGGCAGGGCTACGGGGACCATTCAACCTGGTAAGGTTGGGCAGGCTCAGTGCTCAAGAGCGCGTGTCCTCCTTCACGGTCCGGTAATTCCGGTGCCACCTCCACGTACCAGTCCTCCGGTGGCAGCCCCCCGCACCAGGCTGTCTCTCCGTTTTCTCTCTCCAGTTGCTCCCACCTGTTCAGCGCTGTCAGAGCCTTCCTCCTCTCCAGCGCAGCCAGAGTCTGAACTGCCTGCCTGCCCAGCGCTGTCTGAACTGCCTGACTGCCCAGCGCTGTCTGAGCTGCCTGCCTGCCCAGCGCTGTCAGAGCTGTCCGTCTGTCCCGAGCCGTCAGAGCTGTCCGTCTGTCCCGAGCCGTCAGAGCTGTCGAGCTGCCCGTCTGTCCCGAGCCGTCAGAGCTGCCCGTCTGTGTTGAGCAGCCAGAGCCGTCCGCCAGACAGGAGCAGCCAGAGCCGTCCGCCAGACAGGAGCAGCCAGAGCCGTCCGCCAGACAGGAGCAGCCAGTGCCGTCCGCCAGACAGGAGCAGCCAGTGCCGTCCGCCAGACAGGAGCAGCCAGTGCCGTCCGCCAGACAGGAGCAGCCAGTGCCGTCCGCCAGACAGGAGCAGCCAGTGCCGTCCGCCAGACAGGAGCAGCCAGTGCCGTCCGCCAGACAGGAGCAGCCAGTGCCGTCCGCCAGACAGGAGCAGTCAGTGCCGTCAGCCAGCCAGGATCCGCCAGTGCCGTCAGCCAGCCAGGATCCGCCAGAGCCAGCCAGCCAGGATCCGCCAGAGCCAGCCAGCCAGGATCCGCCAGAGCCAGCCAGCCAGGATCCGCCAGAGCCAGCCAGCCAGCCAGCCAGGATCCGCCGGAGCCGCCAGCCAGCCAGGATCCACCAGAGCCGCCCGCCAGCCAGGATCTGCCCCTCAGTCCGGTGCTGCCCCTCAGTCCGGTGCTGCCCCTCAGTCCGGTGCTGCCCCTCAGTCCGGTGCTGCCCTTTGGTATAGTGGGATTGACATGGAGGGTGGTTGTTAGGAGGGGGCCACGGGGGCGAGTAAGGAGGCGGACAAAGACATTGTTAAGGTGGGGTCCACGTCCCGCGCCAGAGCCACCACCGCGGACAGACGCCCACCCAGACCCTCCCCTAGAGTTTTAGGGGGTGCGCCCGGAGTTCACACCTTGAGGGGGGGGGGGGAGTTATGTCACGTTCCTGACCTGTTTTCTCTTGTTTTGTATTTATTTAGTATGGTCAGGGCGTGAGTTGGGTGGGTTGTCTATGTGTTGTTTTCTATGTTGGGGTTTTGTGCGTTCGGCCTGGTATGATTCTCAATCAGAGGCAGCTGTCAATCGTTGTCCCTGATTGAGAATCATACTTAGGCAGCCGGGGTTCACGTGTGTGTTTGTGGGTGTTTGTCTTCCGTGTATGTAGTTGTGCCACACGGGACTGTTTGTCGGTTAGATTCTCTTTTGCTATTTTGTTTTTTTTAGTGTTCAGTTTAATTGTTAATAAAACATGGACACTTTCCACTCTGCGTTTTGGTCCGATCCCTGCGTTTTGGTCCGATCCCTCTTCTGACGAAGAGGAGGAAATCTGCCGTAACAGTATCCCCATTCTCTTTCTGCCCTCTTTTCCTTTTTTTTGTGTTACTGGGCAACCAGTAGGATCCTTTCTATAGAGGCCATACTGGATTACATATGGCTGGTATTGCCGGTATTTCCCAACCAAAAAGGTAAAACAATTAACCTCTCATTTTAGAGGCATGTTTCTTTCAAATTGGACAGTCTGGGAATCAGTAATAAACCTAAGTGCTGGAATGAAGAAAAAGCTCCTTTTAAAGTCATCTACCTTGGGGAGCACACCACTGGAAACTCTCAGGCTATTTGTATTACATGAAAGCAGCTAATTAATCCTATCCAACACATGTTACAGCAGCAGGTAAATGAAGACAAAGTCACTGTGGACTGAGGCTACATGCCTCTTATTACAGGGACTTGATAAACTCCAACCTAAGCCTTATAAACGGCTTATTGGGAAGCATGGAAGAAAGTTATTCTCGATAAGCCTGTCATTTTACCAAAGAACTGAACAGGTGAAATGGTGTCTTAAGTTAAGGAAAGTTTGTCCCTTTCTGTCCAATGAGGTAATTTCTAGACAATATTTCTGTCCTTTTAGGGGACCCTTTTTTGTCTCACTAGAGGTAAAAAAAAATGTATAGCCTCTTTAGAAAATCATTAATATGTATGAATGTAATGAACACGATGGGAGACAGAGAGCTGGTTTCAAGCGCAGGGCGCAGCAGGTGTTTATTTGTAAAGGACCACAGGGGGAGGCAGGTAGCTGGGTCCAGGGGCAGGCAGAAGGTCATACACAGGGGGTCCAAAAAGGCAACAGTACAGGCAGGGAAAAGGCTAGTAACGTAGTCAGGGAGATCAGGCAATAGGTTGATAACAGGAAATCCAATCGGCTAAAGTAGGGAATAGGTGTCGTTAAATGAGGCAGGCCAAAACTATCATACATGGGAAGATTAAATCACAGGGGAAAAACAGTGCTCCGAAAATAAGTGTGTCACAAAACAAACAATACCTCACAATGACAGGGTGCAAAGAACTGAACTAAATAGTGTGTGATAATGACATACAGGTGTGTGAACAGGTGATCAGAATTCAGGTGACTGGGATCTGGAGAGTGAGCTGCGTTCAGGGGATCTATGTGTTTGAGAGTGTGAGCTGGAAAGTGGGCTGGAAAGTGAGCTGCGTTCGGGGGATCTACTTGTTTGAGAGTGTGAGTTGGAAGCAGACGTTACAAAGGACAGGGATTATTGGTTGGGCTGTTCATGTTTTGGATGTCACAAAACGTTTGCAGTGTGGCCTAAACACAGGAAAAGCTTACCTGCCATATCGGTATGAAGTTATGTATAATACTGTACATTTTTTAAGAAGCACAGCTTGGGAAAAATATTGAAACAACAAACTTACAGTATCTATATATAAAATACATGCATGTCTACCATTTCACCTCAGAACATTTTTGAGAATTCAAAGCACTATTTTTCATTAGTCACACACACAATACACAATAAGTGTACAATACACACGTTTGTTAGGTTTCTGCTTTCGTCCCTCTGTTTTCCTCCTATCAGCATGACAATGACAAAATGCATGCTTATTGTCGTGACGGAGAGGAGCACACTAAAAAGTGTTGTGGAAGATTAAGGTTCGGAGAGATGAGTCAGGATTGGCTGACATTTAGCACAAGCGCGTCAGAATCCTCATTGAGCGCCTAATTCCAGTTATTACTCTGCTTCAACTGTTGCATGATGGGAACAGGACGATCAGCAGTGTCTGGCAAAGGATACGTAAACACACCTTGAGTCACTCTAGGACGTGGATATGTATAGAAGTTAACTGCCAATCCAGCTACATGAATTGAGTACAGTGAACAAAATGATTAGTTATTGTTACTTAATCATATTGTGTATTGCTGAATTCGGCCCTGTAGACATCCATAGCCCTACTTCAGTTGTTTAATTTAATGTGAAATGGATGGATAGTGTCATTGTATTTTTGTACCTTTATTTAACTAGGCAAGTCAGTTAAGAACGATAGCTTAGGAACAGTGGGTTAACTGCCTTGTTCACGGGCGGAACGACAGATTTTTACCTTGTCAGCTCAGGGATTCGATCTTGCAACCATTTCGGGTACTAGTCCACCGCTCTAACCACTAGGCTACCTGACATATCACCCTAGAGGTGATATTCTGTGTACAGTGTACAGGCCCTCTGCCTATTCCGCTAAGTAATCCAGGCTATGAAAGCCACCTGTCACTTAGTGCAGTTTCACAGCATCGTCACGGGGCCCATCGATCTGTGTGCTTTCTTTTTGAGTGTCCCTCGGTTTATTAAGATGACAATAGTCTGTCGGGATCCCCACTGTAATGCAGCGCACAGATCCATTATAACCCGATTAGATGTCCTTCTCCTGAAAGCGCCGCTCTGTGACGGAGAGCATAATCTTTAATGGAATTTGTATGAAATTAAATTATACGAGCATCAATAAACATAACATAATTCAGAAGAGTAAATGGGCTTAAATTATTGGATGGGTAGGCGTAATGGCACCGGTGTGTGTAGAATGAAGATATCAGGGAGAGAGGTTCAGAACAGCGGGCTGGCAGATACAGCATCCACCAAGTGTGTGTGTGTGTATGTGTGTGACATGAATGTCCTGCAAGCATGAATAGGGAATAGCAGGCGACTTGACTGGAAGGCACTGTGCGTGAGAACATGCGCGTATGTGCTCAAAGTTCTAAGGGAGGATTTTGGAGCAGCAGGAGACTAGCAGCTTCTTCATCCACATGAGTGGCTAAAGAAAGTTCAGCCTTTTATTTGAAAGGACTATACTTTAATGTGCATGGTATACACGCACGCGCGCGCACACACACCCCCACACCCACACCCACACCCACACCCACACCCACACACACACACACACACACACACATAGACAGACTGCGAGAGCCAGAGACGGAGATAAGGAGACAGCGAAAGTGGAAAACCAAGATATTAAATTGGGAGACAGTGAGAAAGAGATAGAGATGGATAGAGACAGAGGAACAGAATAAGGAGGAAAAGGTGCGTGGTGAAAACGTATTGAAGAATGGAGGGAGGGAGGGGGGGAGGGGGGACTTGTGAGAGTGTGTCGAGTGGTGCTCGGAGAGGGAAGGCTTGATGGAGTAGCTCTGCAGCTCTAACAGTCAAGTGTTTGATTGTCCGGGTGGGGAATCGCGCAAGGTTGTCATTTTGCATCTCAACCTTTGGAGGAGCTTTTCTTTTTTGGGGTGGGAGGTTAATAATCAAAAATGATCTGCTTCACTAGAGCAGATAAATTGTGTCAAACACAGCTGGGACAGAGTGGCGCTGACTGTCCACCACAGCGCTAAATTGGTGGTTGTTGCGAGAGAGGAGAGGGGGGGGGAATCCCCCCCCGCTCTACTGTATGACATGAACAGACTTTTAGGTGTCACATTTGGTTCTGCTCGTTCGTTTTGTGACGAATCACAGTCAGAGTCGAGGCAGCACGGATGTAGAGGGGGCTGTGGAAGAGACGTGGGAATAGAGCGAAGCTGAAATGGAAGGAGTACCCTCAGAGGTCGCTCAGAGCTGTCAAGTCGTTTTGACATGATTATTTTTGTCAGTCAGAATACACATGTTTATAAAGTGCATCCACAATGTTAACTGTGCTGAAAAGGGGTTTATGCAGTGCAGGCGCACGCGCACCCGCGCACACATACACATGCACACACACAGGCACGCATGCAGGAATACACACAGACACGCACGCATGCGCTCACACACACGGACACGCAGATAGACTCACACGCACAGACACACAGGCAGACACACACAGACAGACGGACGCACAAAAACACACACACACACACACACGAAATGAGTCGCATACAAACCACCAGCTGTTGTCACATTTTTCTCCAGCCAACCTAACTGTATTTGAAAGATACTGTATATGAAAGGCTCCTCTTCTTTATCCCATAAATCTGTGCCGTGGAGGGTAAAATAACGGGGTAAGAAAAGGAACAGAGACCAGGCTGGTTTACTTTATCATCTTTCACCCCCCCAGATTTGTAGCGGTAATCGAGGATAACTTACAGTATAATCTTGTTTGTTCCTTTCTTAAGTGGAGCGATAGCATCTCTCCGGTTCATGGCTATGGAGAGGGGGAAGAGAGGGGAGGAGATGGGGTTGGGAGCAGAGGGAGGGAGGACGGAAGAGCGAGGCTGTTGTATACCATTCCTTGTGTAGAAATCCTATAGCGCTGGTGTTTATGACCGGCCGCCCGGCTGCTCCAGACCAGAATTTACGGCCTTCCCGCCTGCTTAATGTAAGCACAGCGTTATCGGGAGAAACCCGGGAAGGAGAGCAATAAATATCCAAGATATAAGGGATCAGCAGGGGTCAATCGGTGAGGAAGGTCCCTGTCATAATTTGTTTAAGGAGCAATATTCAATAGCTATTTTGGGGGGGAATGGTCGATGGCTAGTGGGGAAAGTAATGCAAACACTTAATTATTCAGTGAGATGTGCTATGGTTCCAAGTCCGACAGCCGTTGCCACGTCTCCCAGTATAACCATAAATCTGAGTTTAAGCAACTCACTTTTCTCACCGGGAGTGATACCATTCTGATGACTGGTGTATTATGTTGTTTCTAATGATGACATTTGGATATTTAGTTGCTGAATGTTTAACTCACATTTTGATTTGAGTGTTATCTGAATGCTTCATATGCATGCACAGTCTATCAATTCAATGCATTTCGTATCTCATCAAACCACACATATCATTGGTTTTAGGCAAACAATATCAACTTTTGCACACTGATGTGTCTTTCTGTCCAATGAGGTAATTTCTAGGCCATATTCCTGTCCATTTTGGGGACCCCTTTTTGCTCAAGAGCACCCCCAGAGGCAAAAGTGATATATATATATATATATATATATATATATATATATATATATATATATATATATATATATATATATATATATATATATATATATATAGCCTCTAATAACGAAAACAACACACTTCCACACATTTGAGTTCCTCTTCTTTTACCTGTTTACCATGATGTAGGCACATTTACATCATTCAAGTTAAGACATTAACTTGAATTGTATGTGTTTGACTAAAAACCTTGATTTGATATAAGGCACCGTGTCCAATCGCTAATGGTGAATATTTAAATGACAGCATTTACTTAGAAATAGGCTGCTTCCACTGTATATAGATTCACAGCGGCTCCAATGGGATCTCCAGTCAGATGAAATAATGCTCTGTCCATTGACCTACCATTTATTTGATTTAAGCTGCATCATTATAAGTCTGATGTTTAGGACTTGTCCCTATGGGCGGGGAGAGGAGACACTGATGGGACAGGAGATACATATCCTGCATCAGGAGAGGCATATAGAAATGTAAGCCTTGTTAATTATTAAAAAGGCTTGGCAAGAGCTCCGAGTTTAACCGATAGAGTGAATTGGAGATGAGGGTCTGTTTGCTCACTGTCAGCCAGGGCTAAATGGTGTTAGAAACACTGCCTGGGCTAAGGTGCACGCACACACTATCACACCACTTTTCCCATGATGAGGGTGTGGCTGATGGATTGTCCCGCTTTTCCCAAGCTCTGAAATTGGCATTCCTTTCCCCCCCTCTCCAGCCCTCCAGCTCAGCTTTGGGACAGGTGGTGTAAGTGTATATTTATTTATTTCCTTTCTGATACTCACCTTTATCTCCCGCATTGTTTGTGGGCTTGTGAGATTGATCCAAATGTAATTTTCTGGGAGAGGAAGTGGGGAGAGGAGTCAGTCTGCACTGTCTGACAGTCAGGAAACCTCTCTCCATCTTGCCTTCATACTTTCACCCACTCCTCTGCCTCTTTGTCTCTTTCTTCTGTCTTTCTCATCTCACCTCCTCTGTCTCTTCTTACCAGTCATCCTTTCACTCTCTTTCTCTCTCTCTTTCTCTCACCTCTTTTGCTATTGTGTTGACCATGTTTTTGCAGAAATGAGTAAGAGAATTTGTTGGATCATTATTCCCTTTAGCAGAGGGATGGAGGGAGAGAGGGATGGATGGAGGGACAGAGGGATAGAGGGATGGAGGCTGTGGCTGACCCCTAATGTAATGAGGGATCGTAAAGAGAGTCGCTGCGCACCACTGCTGGCAGGCCATGCTGTGAACAGGGCCCTTTGGTGACCTTTGACCTCAAGTGGTCATAGGTGAGTGCTTGGACGTGGACTTTAATGACCGAAGGCTCTCATGAACAGGTCATTTTTCACCCCAGAAACTGGGGGGTCTTACAGGAGAACAACCTCAGGGTGGTGTGTGTGTCTCAACTGTACATAGAGCCAGAGGGTATACTAAAACACCTGGGGTGTATTCATTCAGACTAATACCATAGCAAACAGTTCCAAACACTTTGCAACAGAAACCCTTTACTCCAAACGAAAAATGTTTTGCAACAGGTAGGTCCCTCCCTGTTTTGTTCTGTTTGCTTCTGTTGGCTTCCATTTGGTTCAGTTGGTTCCTAGTGAATACACCCCTGTGCCATGTTCAGTATAGGAAAACATTGTGGAACATTGCGGACATGATGTCATAAAAAATGAGCTGACATCATTTCTAAATGTCTGATTGGCATGTTTGTTCTTCATAAAATATTGATCGTTCCACAACATTGTGCCCTGCTGAATGTGCCCCAGCTGTAAGTGGTCAAACTACTTCCATCATGCCCTGTCAGTAGATGTCCGCCCCATTGGTCAAAATAAATGATGGAACAAAATACTGCATTGCTAAGGACGAAAATGAGCAAGGTGCACCCTGGTCACTGCCAATACAGTGCTGAAACGACTGCTTAGTCAGGTCCAACTAATCATGTCCCTTTGTCAATGTATTTGAGACCAGTGAATCGTTGTCAATGACATGAGCCATTACTGTCCTGACCTCACGGCTCTCATGGGATAAATAACCCATAGATAACATTTAAAATTGACAGGCATTTATACATAAACATTTACACTTTTCTTTTTTTGGGGGGGGGGGGGCACTCATGGAGAGTCTGAATGAAAAGTTAGCAGAAGAGTGTATTTTGATGTGAATATCGGTCTGTGGGTTGAGGTTTTCCCCTTAATGTATTCACACACATTAAGAATAAAATGAACACAAAGCATGTTCATAAAGACCTCTTTTCTTCTTTTTCTCTAAAATATCTTTGGAATGTTAAATAGCTCTCATTTCAATGTAGATAGTTTACAATCAATAAAAGGTGAAGCATCTATTCAACTCTAAATTATATCTGTGCGTTATCAGTGGTACTGTAGATGCACATGAAACAGAGCCGACTCTTTCTGTGTGTAGGAAGGCACTGCCACCACCCCCTCTCTTATTAGCTCCCCCTGATAATCGCACACAGAAGGGACCCAGGAATTTCATTCCACATGGTTGGTGGTGGTTTCTGGGTCATTTCAACCTCTGTTTTCAATTGGAGAGAGGAATTTAAATGTCCTACACAGCCACTCGAAATTACTCATGATGATCTTCCTCTCCCTGAACGTCTTGCACGCTTTGAAAAATAAAATTCCTTGAAACGTAAAGAAAATGACGCCGACAAAAAACGTTATCTCGACGTTTTCTCGTTATCTCTAAAAAGGAACCTGTTATTTTATAGCTCTCTCTGTGAAGCAGTGGCCTGGTTTAAGCGCTCTGTCTCGCTATCGGGGATCCACATAGTTGACTAATGGTGTTGTGCTGCTACATGAGGTCTCTGATGCGTCATGCCAGGTGGTCATGTTAATGGTTGAGCCATAGACGCACCTGTTGTGGCGAGACCGAAGACTGTGTGGTGCTATTTTCACATGGATGGGATATTCGACTTCCTTTCTTACCAGGTTACTCCAATATAACCAGGTAGGAATGAAATGCTGGTAACGGCAAAGCTGCACTACCTTTGTATACCATTTATTGTTTCCTGTGCGCGGATTGTGAGGTATTTTCTGTCCGGGGCAAATTTACACACAGGTGTGAAGAGGAAACGCAAAGCAATACACATTTGTTTGTTTTTTTAAATCCCCATTTTCCTTTCCTGATTATCAACATCCTTGAGTGAATTTCCTTCAACAAAGGATCACTCTTTCCTTCCTATCTGTAGTAGTGAATCAGAGAAGACTTTGTGGTGTTGGGATAAGGTTTCATGGGGACAGATTAGTACCAACACAGCCTCTCGCTGTCTCTGAGTCAGAGGCTCCCGCCCTTAGAACACATGAACATGTGGCTTAGGTGCCATTGTGAAACCAATAACCATTAACAGCCAGCCACACACACATGCACGCACGCGCAAACCAGAGGATGCTGCTGAGGGGAGGACGCCTCATAATAATGCCCGGAATGGAGAAAACATGGTTTCCATGTGTTTGATACCATTCTATTATATCCATGAATTACTAAGAGCCTGTCCTCCCCAATTAAGGTACCATACACACATCTCACTCAAAAAACACGCATCACAATTTGTATTGTAAATGTACATTAATTTATCGAAAATATATTCCCTTAAATACCAACCTACACTTACCAAATATTCCATACTTATGTTATCTTATTCTAGCATATCACATTTATTTGATTTAACATCTAACCTTATCTTACTATTGCTACAAAGTAAATCACTTGAGCTGTCAAGCAGAAGTTTCAGATCGGTGACTTGGAGAGACAGGAAGCCAAAGGCCACAACCAACTCCACCCCTTCATGATCCTTTAGAGCTCACACGCCGCCTGCCCTGTGGAGTCTCCACTACCTCTTACTCCTCCTCCGCCTCCTCTTCATTGTCCTCAACCCAAGCCTATCTCAGTGTCTTGCAGAACTTTCTGCTCAGACAGAAGCTGGTTGTAGCTGTACTGGATCCAAGTAGTCTGTCTGCACCGGCCCTCCCAGTGCTTTTCACATCTGGACAACTCCGAGAGAGGCTGGGCGGCCATCTGCACTGAAGCATCACACCAGGTAGAGACCGTACGATAAACTATTCAATACAACTTTCGCGCGCATGAACTAATCGAAGGACATTCAGCTATCCACTGACGCGTTTTGATAAATCTCGCTCATTTTTCAGAATAAAAGCTTGAAACTATGTCAAAAGACTGGTCACACCCTGTGTAAGCCATTGGAAAAGGAATCTGGTTGATATCCCTTTAAATGGGGGAACGGCAGACAATGGAACAGGGATTTTTCAAATTAAGAGGCACTTCCGGGTTGGATTTCCTCAGGTTTTCGCCTGCAAAATCAGTTCTGTTATATATTTTGACAGTTTTGGAAACTTTAGAGTGTTTTCTATCCAATCTGTCAATTATATGCATATTCTAGCATTTGGGCCTGAGAAATAGGCAGCTTACATTGGGAACGTTATTTTTTCCAAACATAAAAATTCTGCCCCCTAGCTTCAAGAGGTTTTAACGTTGTAAATGACTATTGTATATGGAAACGGCCTCACAAGTCCTCAACTGGCAGCTTCATTAAATAGTACCCGCAAAACACCAGTGTCAACGTCAACAGTGAAGAGGTGACTCCGGGATGCTTTCATTCTAGGCAGAGTTTCTCTGTCCAGTGTCTGTGTTCTTTTGCCCATCTTAATCTTACATTTGTTTGGCCAGTTAGTTTGAGATATGGCTTTTTCTTTTCAACTCTGCCTAGAAGGCCAGCATCCCGGAGTCGCCTCTTCAATGTTGACGTTGGTGTTTTGCGGGTACTACTTAATGAAGCTGCCAGTTGAGGACTTGAGGCATCTGTTTCTTAAACTAGACAGTAATGTACTTGTCCTCTTGCTCAGTTGTGCCTCACACTCCTCTTTCTATTCTGGTTAGAGCCAGTTTGCTCTGTTCTGTGAAGGGAGCAGTACACATCGTTGTACAAGATCTTCAGTTTCTTGGCAATTTCTCGCATTGAATAGCCCTCATTTCTCAGAACATGAATAGACTGATCAGTTTCAGAAGAAAGTACTTTGTTTCTGGCCATTTTGAGCCTGTATTCGAACCCACAAATGCTGTATCTGCTCCAGATTCTCAACTAGTCTAAAGAAGGCCAGTTTTATTGCTTCTATAATCAGGACAAGAGTTTTCAGCTGTGTTAACATAATTGCAAAATGGTTTTCTAATGATCAATTAGCCTTTTAAAATGATACACTTGGATTAGCTAACACAACGTGCCATTGGAACACAGGAGTGATGTTTGCTGATAATGGGCCTCTGTACGCCTATGTAGAAATTTCATTAAAAAATCTGACGTTTCCAGCTACAATAGTTATTTACAACATTAACAATGTCTACATTGTATTTCTGATCAATTTGATGTTATTTTAATGGACAATTTTTTACATTTTCTTTCAAAAACAAGGAAATTATTAAGTGACCCCAAACTTTTTGAACGGTAGTGTATGTCTGATTTGGATATATTTGTCTGTTTTCACTGCATAACATTTAGAAGTAGTCCCTTTTCAGGTTTAGAAGAAGTGATTGCTAAATGCTAACTCCGTTCATAATATAAGCTGTAAGCATACCTAGCATAGAGAAATGGGTGGTGGTAGCCGAAGTTGTGTACTGTATTGCAGTTGATTGATGAAAATGACAAGAACATGTTTTGGGGTTGCATTATAAGATGTTTACCTCAACATAGTGTGAAATACACCTATAAACAATAGCCTAAATGTAGGCATATTTTTCTGGGGGGAAATGAGGAGATTCGGGATCTTTCCCCCACGGCATCATTCCCTTATTAGTTTCCATGGCATTTCCATTGTTTTGGTCGAGTTCCATTGACCACATTGTCGCATCTATACTCAGAGTCGATGTTCACGTCATAAGGAATTCCCCTCGGCCACGCCCACAAATTGGGGAAAACAAATATTATTTCCCACTGTAAAAGAGCCAACTTCGTTGTCTATTTTTAGTTACACAGAAATAACAAAACATTCTGAAAAGCTGCTGTGTTGTTCAATGTACATGTAACCCAGTGAAAAATGCAGACTTTCCGTTCGCAATGCTCCTAAGAAGGAAAATAGAGCCTGCGAGAAGAGCCCTGTGGCTTCCGGCTATTCGCCGTGGGAAATGTGGGGACCCGTTGTCCAAGTAGGCTACACTTAGCTGTGTGTGGAAAACATTTAATCCCAAGTAAAACCCTTTCCTTGTTTATTACAGTCCTTTTGTAACTCAACTCACTACATGTAGAGTGTTTGTTTGTGTTGTTGGTCTTGGCTAGCTTAATGTTCCAGTCGGTAGCTAGCTAGCACTCACGCGGCTGCTAGCATAGTCGTCAAAAGGGACTTGGGGGAAGCCCTACAAAATTACTTTTTCTAAGTAGTGTCAAAGCTCGGAAGCAGGCAATGTTGAAACGTAATCTTTAGGCATGTTATTGCAATTGATTAAATCAAGAAGACAACAAGAAGATTGCGTTTGAAAAAGGCCACATTTTTCCTGTGAGCAAATGGGGTGATCTAGGTAAGCACAGGTTTTCCCCTCAGGTGGGCGGGGCCACAACATTCTATCTAATACCGACTGGGACTATGTAAGTGTGTTTTTATGGCAATGGATTTAAATAAACACTGGCTGTTATCAACCGCTGGCTGTTATCAAATTGATTGTGTGATGTCATCATGTTCACATGGAATTGTATTTTTATGATTTGGTATTGACATGACAATGAAATGCAGTGGCTTGAGTGATGCAGAATATCATTGCAATGGAGTTTAATATTGGCCATTGTTTAAAAATTATTTTAACATTCAGAAATGCACAAATAACCCATGCTTTTTGTGGTATGCATGCAGATATTAATCAGACAAGCGGCACTCCGCGCTCACTGGTGGTAAATCATTGAACATGATTAATTCAATCCAATGCAATGTTGTCTGTGAGAACAGACAATGAAGCAACCACCAAATAATTTTCAACACAACGTTTGTTGTTTTTTCTTTGCTTCATTGCAGTATTATGATCACACACACACACACACACACACACACACACACACACACACACACACACACACACACACACACACACACACACACACACACACACACACACACACACACACACACACACACACACACACACATTAAACAGCTGCACTTTAAAGTAGCCAAGGGACCCTCCTCCATCTCACCCTCCACAGAGGCCAACTTCTGGGACAACTAGTATCACAGTGAACATGATGAGTCCATGAAGACTGATAAAAAAAAGCCTGCTAGAGCCAGGTAGTGCTGCTGGCCATCTCTCTCTCTCTCTCTCTCTCATTCCGACAGGCTGCCTAGCCACAGCCAAGCACGGCCCAAATAATAAACAGATGGCCATCACCAAATACAGCCAGCCCCAGTCCAACACTACAAAGGAACCCAAAATGAAATGATAGGGTATTAGCGGGGGGAGATACAATTTGCAGGTCAAAACGTAATGTTAACCTTTCACTGTGCAAATTGAAAATTAACCTTAGGGGTATTGAATTATATGCAGCTGATGCTGTCTGCTTGTGCAGGGCAGGCAGACGCTGTTTCTGCTGGGAGGAAGGAGAGGAGTAAGGAATGGTGATGAAACCGGATCGTTTTATGACTCTACAGGCTTTATTTCAATTGTGTGCACTCTTCAAGAGGAATTTTAGTCAAGGAAATCAGGCAGAGATTGAGCAAATTGAGCGTTGAGGGAGTGAAGACACCACTCTGGAGTTCCTTGGTGCTCTCAATCCCACATATATTTTATTTAACCACATATTAGCTAGGATCAGGGAGAGTCTGTTGTTTTCCCACTGACCATAATTCCAACCAGCTCCACGTAACAAATATAAACAAATAGAACAGCTTAGTGTATTTGTTTCGTTCCAGACACAAACAAAATGCCAGTCATTTCTCATCGAATTATGATTTCCTGACAAGGAGCCCAGGTCCGGAGTTATTTTCTTCCTGATTTTCCTGATGAACGCATTTATACAAATCGCTGGCCTCTTTTCTACTGTTCTGAGAGAATTATTCCAGGCCTTAAAACCCTCAGTGCAAAAGACTTATAATGCTAACTAACCTTGTCATATTTAGCAGCTGTCAGCAAAATGACCACTGTACTGGGGCCAGCCCTCATAAAGTGGCCCATTCATTATCCTAATCTCATTAGTTAAGATCTGTTAAGTAGCGAGTGGTTTTAATGCATGCTTTTCCATTTTAATTATTTATTGACCATAAATACATTTAAGTGCATTAGGGTCCTGGGGCGAGGAGCATGCAGAGAGGTCCCTAATATATAATGGGGCAAACACATTATCTAAATGTACATATCTAGCTAATCATGCATCAGGCCATATCAATGTGAGGCCTTGACATACATTTCTGTTTGACCTCTGACCTGGGTCATGCTCTCTCAGGGTTTCTGTCACACCGGGGTCTTAACGCTTCCTTGAAAAATACATTTAAAAGAAAACGACAGATGCCATTGCCGATCAGCAAAGCTCAAGCCCTCTCCCACCTCTCCCGGGAATAGGCCCCTGTATTGTTATATGTAAATGCTAACAGAGTATTTCTAAATTGCTCCACGGTTAATCATGTTACAGATTAAGAATCATTTGGGGATTAGTATTAAATACATGAATAAGCGTTGCATATTAGCACACATGGTGAGTAATGTCACGCTGAGGAGAGGAAGTGGAGGGAGGCTCTCTCTCTCTCTCTCTCTCTCAGTCTCTCAGTCTCTCAGTTTTTGCGGGGTACAATTATTGCTCTCAGACATATAGAGGACCTATAGTAATTGACAGTCCTCACCACAACACAGTGAGAAGGTATTGTTATAGATGACAGGGACACAAGCTCCTTGTCCTCCATATCTACTTGCAGTGTATTGCTCGTTTGTGTAAGTAAATGCGACTCTGAATTGTCTGTGTTAGTATGCAAATTACTCCTAATAGACAGGGGAGTTAAGGGTGGTTCCACACATGCTGTGTGTGCATATGTGTATGTGTAATGTTTATGCATACATCTGTGCATGCACGCGCATGTGTGTGTGTGTGTGTGCGCATGCTTACGTGTGTGTGTGTTCCTACCCCCTGACTAGATGCTGGATGTTCCTTGCTGCTCCTCAGGTGGCTGTGTGCAGTGAATTCCAGGACCGCTGTAGAGCAGCTGTAGACCCCTGTAGGATAAGTCTCCACTATCTTCATATCCTGTCAGGACAGCAGAGAATTAACGTTATTGTCTGTGTGAACAGTAACTATCCACTATCCACTATGTGCCAGAGGGTCTGTGTGCGTGCCTGCGTGTGTGTGTGTGTGTGCGTGCCTGCGTGTGTGTGTGTGTGTGCGTGCCTGCGTGTGTGTGTGTGTGTGTGTGTGTGTGTGTGTGTGTGTGTGTGTGTGTGTGTGTGTGTGTGTGTGTGTCTGTGTGTGTCTGTGTGTGTCTGTGTGTGTCTGTGTGTGTCTGTGTGTGTGTGCGTGCCTGCGTGTGTGTGTGTGTGTGTGTGTGTGTGTGTGTGTGTGTGTGTGTGTGTGTGTGTGTGTGTGTGTGTGTGTGTCTGTGTGTGTCTGTGTGTGTCTGTGTGTGTCTGTGTGTGTGTGTGTGTGTGTGTGTGTGTGTGTGTGTGTGTGTGTGTGTGTGTGTGTGTGTGTGTGTGTGTGTGTGTGTGTGTGTGTGAGTGCGTGCGTGCGCATGTGTGATGGTGACGGAGTTTGTTTTGCGAACAATGATCAGAAAATGTTGTTATACTGAAATATATTTAGTTTCACACTCCTCACTAAAATAATAGTTGAGAAGTATGTTTCTCGATTCAAACGCTGAAGGGTTAATGCTTGTGCTGCCATCATAGTTTTGGCAAGCAACACATGCCAGTGCAAATCAGGTTTTATAACATAATTGTATGTGTCTGGTTACTGTATTAAGCCGATTAGCGGATTAAAAGCTTTCAGCATCATTGAACTGGACATAGAAATCTCTAGATGAAATGATGCAGTGTACATGCTTTAATGACTACGTCCTTTGTCTATTTCGCCAATTACGGTATGCAAACAGGGGGCGAGTGTGACGCGTCTAACATGTGTTTTACAGCGTGAGGTACTGTGTTATTTATCCTCTCCTCTTCAGCCTAGCAACCTTGTTGTGGTGCTTCAAAATTATCCTGCCGTTCCAATATATTATGGGCTCCATGCATTATGTCAGCAGAGGCAATCAATGTGGGGCTAACACGATTGGATATATTACAGTTATTTCAGGGGCTGGCTAGCTCACTGAGTAGAGTGGCAGGCGTATGGTCATAATTGCATTGGCTGTATTTGTGAGTCAATACAAGCTGAGGGCAACTTAATTTAATTAGTGGCCTGTGATTAGGGGCTTTTCCCAGGAGTAGATGGATGAGGCCGTATGTCATAATCATAACAATGGTGTTAATGATGTACAGATCACTGTAATATCCACTCCGTGTGTGCGTGTGCGTGTGCGTGTGCGTGTGCGTGTGCGTGTGCGTGTGTGTGTGTGTGCGTCTGTCAAGTCATACTAATCATTATCCACAACCTGCTGTATTATTGAGTTTTGATTGTTATCTGTTTCTCGTTCTTACTTTTCTAGTTATTGACTTTTGGGGGTAAGCTCATTTTGAATGTGTATTATTTTAGAAAGATTATTAAATTGAACAACGCCACTATATACATTTATTTTTTCCAAACGGAGCTCATCTACAGTTCATTGTTTTAGTTTAAAATTAAAAGGAGCTAAAATGTCACATGCCAAGAGACAAAATGCTTTTTTTTCACCCGTTTTTTTCAACTAATTTATTTAGCAATCATATATTAGCTGTGGAGATGTTGTTGCCTTTGTTTTATATAGGGCTGTTGACAGGTGGCAAACAGGAGGTTAGCAGCAGACACATGCATGTCCAAAGGCTTTTATTCTCTATTTTGGTTAGGCCAGGGTGTGACTAGGGTGGGCATTCTAGTTTCTTTATTTCTATGTTTTCTGTTTCTATGTTTTGGCCGGGTATGGTTCTCAATCAGGAACAGCTGTCTATTGTCGTCTCTGATTGGGAATCATACTTAGACAGCCTGTTTTTCCACCTTAGTGGCGGGTAGTTGACTTTGTTAGTGGCCTGTATAGCCCTAGTAAGCTTCACGTTCGTTTTTGTTGTTTCTTGTTTTTGTTGGCGACATTCATAATAAAAAGAAATGTACGCTCACCAGGCTGCACCTTGGTCCGGTCATTTCCACCCTGACGACGTTCGTGACACCCGGGCTGTCTGAAGCTCCGATATTCATATCTTCAGAGCGCATGTAGAAAAATGGGATGACTTGCCCTCTGTCACCGTACGACTTAATGAAATAGCGCAATCACATCAGATAGTTGGCAAATTCGTGTGAAAATGAGAGTGATGTTTTTGGTGACTTTTATATTGGGGGAATAAGCCCTAATGTCACGTTCCTGACCTATTTTTATGTTATTTTGATTATGTTTAGTTGGTCAGGGCGTGAGTTGGGGTGGGCATTGTATGTTGTGTGTGTTTGGTTAGTCCATGGGTGTTGTATGTGTATGGGATAGTGTTTGTTAGGTTGTCTAGTTATGTCTATGGCTGCCTAGATTGGGTCTCAATCAGAGACAGCTGTCATTCATTTGTCTCTGATTGGGAGCCAGATTTAAGGTAGCCATAGGCAGTAGGCTTTTGTGGGTGTTTGTTCCTGTGTCCTCACAGGACAGTTGAAGGTTAGTCTCATTTGTTGTTTTGTAGTTTTGTAGTGTATTGTTTTGCTGTTTTCATTAAAAGATGGCTTATTTCCCTCAATCCGCATCTTGGTCCTATCCATGCTCCTCCTCGTTTGAGGAGGAGAACAACATTGACTGCCTTTACAGAAACACCCACCACAACAGGACCAAGCGGATTGAGGAGAGAGAGAAGGAACTACAGCAATGGGGAAAAGAGGAATGGACTTGGGAGGAGATTCTGGACGGGGAAGGACCCTGGGCAGAACCAGAGGAGTGTCGCCGCCCCAAAGCGGAGCTGGAGGCAGCAAAGGCGGAGAGGAGGTTTTATGAGGCAAAAGCAAGGCAGAGCGGCTGGAAGCCTGAGAGGCTCACCCAAAAATTTCTTGGGGGGGGGGTAAAGGGGAGTGTGGCGAAGCCGGGTTGGATACCTGAGCCAACTCCCCGGGCTTGCCGTGGAGTAAGAGGGCGTCGTACTGGTCAGACACCGTGTTATGCGGTAAAGCGCACGGTGTCCCCAGTACGCGTGCTTAGCCCAGTGCGGGCTATTCCACCTTGCCGCACTGGGAGGGCTAGGTTGGGCATCGAGCCGAGTGCCATGAAGCCGGCCCAACGTATCTGGTCTCCAGTACGTCTCCTCGGGCCGGCGTACATGGCACCAGCCTTACAGGTGGTGTCCCCGGTTCGCTTGCATAGGCCAGTGCGGGCTATTCCACCTCGCCGCACTGGCAGGGCTACGGGGACCATTCAACCTGGTAGGGTTGGGGACACTCGGTGCTCAAGAGCACGTGTCCTCCTTCACGGTCCGGTATATCCGGCGCCACCTTCCCACCCCAGCTCAGTACCACCAGTGCCTACACCACGCACCAGGCTTCCAGTGCATCTCCAGAGCCCTGTTCCTCTTCCACGCACTCTCCCTATGGTGCGGGTCTCCAGCCCGGTGCCTCCAGTTCCGGTACCACGCACCAGGCCTGGAGTGCGCCACGAGAGTCCGGTGTGCCCAGTTCCTGTTCCCCGCACTCGCTCTGAGGTGCGTGCCCACGGCCCGGTGCCTCCAGTTCCGGTACCACGCACCAGGCCTATAGTGCGTCTCAGCCGGCCAGAGTCTGCCGTCTGCCTAGCGCCAGAGCCGTCCTGCCATGACCAGCCAGAGCCGTCCTGCCATGACCAGCCAGAGCCGTCCTGCCATGACCAGCCAGAGCCGTCCTGCCATGACCAGCCAGAGCCGTCCTGCCATGACCTGCCAGAGCCGTCCTGCCATGACCTGCCAGAGCCGTCCTGCCAGGACCTGCCAGAGCCGTCCAGCCAGGACCTGCCAGAGCCGTCCAGCCAGGACCTGCCAGAGCCGTCCAGCCAGGACCTGCCGGAGTCCCTCAGCCAGGACCTGCCGGAGTCCCTCAGCCAGGACCTGCCGGAGTCCCTCAGCCCGGACCGGTCGGAGTCCCTCAGCCCGGACCTGCCGGAGTCCCTCAACCCGGACCTGCCGGAGTCCCTCAACCCGGACCTGCCGGAGTCCCTCAACCCGGACCTGCCGGAGTCCCTCAACCCGGACCTGCCGGAGTCCCTCAACCCGGACCTGCCGGAGTCCCTCAGCCAGGACCTGCCGGAGTCCCTCAGCCAGGACCTGCCAGAGTCCCTCAGCCAGGACCTGCCAGAGTCCCTCAGCCAGGACCTGCCAGAGTCCCTCAGCCAGGACCTGCCAGAGTCCCTCAGCCAGGACCTGCCAGAGTCCCTCAGCCAGGACCTGCCAGAGTCCCTCAGCCAGGACCTGCCGCCCCTTGTCCCGGTGCTGCCCCTTGTCCCGGTGCTGCCCCTTGTCCCGGTGCTGCCCCTTGTCCCGGTGCTGCCCCTTGTCCCGGTGCTGCCCCTTGTCCCGGTGCTGCCCCTTGTCCCGGTGCTGCCCCTTGTCCCGGTGCTGCCCCTTGTCCCGGTGCTGCCCCTTGTCCCGGTGCTGCCCCTTGTCCCGGTGCTGCCCCTTGTCCCGGTGCTGCCCCTTGTCCCGGTGCTGCCCCTTGTCCCGGTGCTGCCCCTTGTCCCGGTGCTGCCCCTTGTCCCGGTGCTGCCCCTTGTCCCGGTGCTGCCCCTTGTCCCGGTGCTGCCCCTTGTCCCGGTGCTGCCCCTTATCCCGGTGCTGCCCCTTATCCCGGTGCTGCCCCTTATCCCGGTGCCGCCCCTTATCCCGATGCTGCCCATTCAGTTAGGTGGGTTTAGTTGGAGGGTGGTCATTGGGTGGGGGATACGGAAGCGGGGAGTGACTATGGTGGTGTGGGGACAGCGTCCAGAGCCGGAGCCACCACCGTGGACAGATGCCCACCCAGACCCTCCCCTAGACTTTTGCTGGTGCGTTCGGAGTACGCACCTTGAGGGGGGGGTTATGTCACGTTCCTGACCTATTTTTATGTTATTTTGATTATGTTTAGTTGGTCAGGGCGTGAGTTGGGGTGGGCATTGTATGTTGTGTGTGTTTGGTTAGTCCATGGGTGTTGTATGTGTATGGGATAGTGTTTGTTAGGTTGTCTAGTTATGTCTATGGCTGCCTAGATTGGGTCTCAATCAGAGACAGCTGTCATTCATTTGTCTCTGATTGGGAGCCAGATTTAAGGTAGCCATAGGCAGTAGGCTTTTGTGGGTGTTTGTTCCTGTGTCCTCACAGGACAGTTGAAGGTTAGTCTCATTTGTTGTTTTGTAGTTTTGTAGTGTATTGTTTTGCTGTTTTCATTAAAAGATGGCTTATTTCCCTCAATCCGCATCTTGGTCCTATCCATGCTCCTCCTCGTTTGAGGAGGAGAACAACATTGACTGCCTTTACACCTAAACCCAGCATGTACTACAAGGAAGCTAATTAATTTGCCCACAATAATTATTTTGATATAATTTACATATAAATGTGTTTTGTGTGGAAAATAAATAAATTAGATAAATACACTGTAGTCGTAAATGACACCCTCAAGACTGCAATTTACAATTAAAATGTTAAAGCCGCTGATTATATTCAAGTACAATTTCTTCTTGACCTTCTGACCCCAGGGAAGGTAAAAGAACAAGCCTGTTTGGGCTCCGATTCTGCTTATCTGTGGTTATTCACAGTCTTTTTCAACTCAAATCAAAGTTCATTTGTCGAAGCGCTGGGGCGTTAGTCGGGCTAATTGAGGTAGTATGTACATGAATGTGTAGTTATGTATAATTAAAGTCACTATGCATATATGATAAACAGAGAGTAGCAGCAGCATAAAAGAGGGGTTGGGGGGGGGCACACAATGCAATAGTCTGGGTAGCCATTTGATTACCTGTTCAGGAGTCTTATGGCTTGGGGGTAAAAACTGTTGAGAAGTCTTTTGGTCCTAGACTTGGTGCTCCGGTACCGCTTGCCATGCGGTAGTAGAGAGAGGTGGCTGGGGTCTTTGACAATTTTTAGGGCCTTCCTCTGACACCGCCTGGTGTAGAGGTCCTGGATGGCAGGCAGCTCAGCACCAAGTGATGTACTGGGCCGTACGCACTACCCTCTGTAGTGCCTTGCGGTCGGAGGCCGAGCAGTTGCCGTACCAGGTAGTGATGCAACCAGTCAGGATGCTCTCGAAGTTGCACTTGAAGAACCTTTTGAGGATCTGAGGACCCATGCCAAATCTTTTTAGTTTCCTGAGGGGGAATAGGCTTTTGTGTTTTGTGTTCTTTGTTCTGTCAACTAACGTCCCCTAACATTTCCCTTAAAAACCCATACAGGAGCATATACTGTACAATATATAATTTAACAAATATCATAGAGCAAACTGTGTACTGTATTACTACTGCACCTATCAGCCTAATTCATGTTACACGTACTTTAATTTAAAATATCCTGCATGTTGATGTTTGTTTCTATATTGCATGCCAGCCGTTGAACATGCAAGTATGAGTGTATACAGTGCCTCAAGAAAGTATTTACACCCCTTGACTTCTTCCACATTTTGTTGTGTTACAGATTGAATTTAAAATGGATTCAATTGAACTGTTCTGTCACTGGCCTACACAGAATACCCCATCATGTCAAAGTGGAATTATGTTTTTTGAATAATTGGGGAAATGAAAAGCTGAAAAGACTTGAGTCAATAAGTATTCGACCCCTTTGTTATGGAAAGCCGAAATAACTTCAGAAGTAAAAATATCCTTAACGAGTCACATAATTAGTTGCATGGACACTCTCTGTGCAATGATATTGAATGACTACCTCATCTCTGTACCCCACACATACAATTGCCTGTAAGGTCCCTCAGTCTAGCTGTGAATCATAAACACAGGTTCAACCACAAATACCAGGGAGGTTTTACAATGCCTCCCAAAGAAAGGCACCTATTGGTAAATGGATCTTTTTTTCATTTTTTTCAAGCAGACATTAAATATCCCTTTGAGCATGGTGAAGTTATGAATTACACTTTGGATGGTGTATCAATACACACAGTCACTACTGTGCAGTTGGCTCAGAACAGGGCTGCACGACTGGCCCCTAAAAGTACACGGAGAGCTAACATTAAATACATGCATGTCAATCTCTCATGGTTCAAAGTGGAAGAGAGATTGACATCATCATTACTTGCTTTCGTAAGAGGTGTTGACAAGCTGAAGGTACCGAGCTGTCTGTTTAAAAGACTAGCACACAGCTTGGACACCCATGCATACCCCACCAGACATGCTGCCAAAGGTCTCTTCACAGTCCGAGCTGTGAAGAGTCCAGAACAGACTATGGGAGGCGCACAGTACTACATAGAGCCATGACTACATGGAACTCTATTCCACATCAGATAACTGATGCAAGCAGTAGCATCAGATTTAAAAAGCAGGTAAAAATACACTTTATGGAACAGCGGGGACTGTGAAGTAACACAAACATAGGCACAGACACATGCATACACACACATGATAACATACTCACTATACACACACGTACACATGGATTTTGTGTTGTAGATATGTGGTAGTGAAGTGCGGGCCTGAGGGCACACACTTAGTGTGTTTTGAATTCTGTAAATAATGTATTGTAATGTTTTTAAAATTGTATAACTGTCTGAATTCGGCAGGACCCCAGGAAAGTAGCTGCTGCCACTCTTCATATTTTTAAGCATGTTGGTGGCTTCATCATGTTATGTGTATGCATGCCATTGGCAAGGACTAGGGAGATTTTTGATAAAAAGAAACGGAATAGAAAAATCATAGAATCAAATCAAATGTTATTAGTCATATGCGCCGAAAACAACGGGTGTAGAACTTATGCTTACTTACAAACCCTTAACCAACAATGCAATTTAAAAATGTATATATTTATATGTATTGTTAAGTAAGATAAAGAATAAGAAATAAAAGTAACAAATAATTAAAGAACAGCGGTAAAATATCAATAGCGATACTATATACAGGGGGGTACCGGTACAGAGTCAATGTGCGGGGGCACCGGTTAGTTGAGGTAATTGAGGTAATATGTACATGTAGATAGAGTTATTAAAGTGACTATGCATAGATGATAACAACAGAGAGCAGCAGTGATGTAAAAGGGGGGGTGGAGGGCAATGCAAATAGTCTGGGTAGCCATTTGATTACATGTTCAGGAGTCTTATGGCTTGGTGTTAGAAGCTGTTTAGAAGCCTCTTGGACCTAGACTTGGCGTGCAGTAGCAGAGAGAACAATTTTTAGGGCCTTCCACTGACACCGCCTAGTATATAGGTCCTGGATAGCAGGAAGCTTGACCCCAGTAATGTACTGGGCCGTACGCACTACCCTCTGTAGCCCCTTACGGTCGGATGCCGAGCAGTTGCCGTACCAGGCGGTGATTCAACCAGTCAGGATGCTCTCGATGGTGCAGCTGTATAACTTTTTGAGGATCTGGGGACCCATGCCAAATCTTTTCAGTCTCCCGAGGGGGAAAGGTGTTGTCGTGGCCTCTTCATGACAGTCTTGGTGTGTTTGGACCATGATAGTTTGTTGGTGATGTGAACACCAAGGAACTTTAAACTCTCGACCCACTCCACTGCAGCTCCGTCAATATTAATAAGGACCTCTTCGCCCCTCATTTTCCTGTAGTCAACGATCAGCTACTTTGTCTTGCTCACATTGAGGAAGAGGTTGTTGTCCTGGCACCACGCTGCCAGGTCTCTGACCTCCTTCGTATAGGCTGTCTCATCGTTGTCGGTGATCAGGCCTACCACTGTTGTGTCGTCAGCAAACTCAATGATGGTGTTGGAGTCGTGTTTGGCCACGCAGTAATGGGTGAACAGGGGACTAAGCACGCACCCCTGAGGGGCACTAGTGTTGAGGATCAGCGTGGCAGATGTATTGTTGCCTACCCTTACCACCTGGGGGCGGCACGTCAGGAAGTCCAAGATCCAGTTGCAGAGGGAGGTGTTTCGTCCCAGGGTCCTTAGCTTAGTGATTACGTTTGTGTGTACTATGGTGTTGAATGCTGAGCAGTAGTCAATGAACAGCATTCTCAAATAGGTGTTCCTTTTGTCCAGGTGGGAAAGGGCAGTGTGTTTGAGTGCGTTTGAGATTGTGTCATATGTGGATCTGTTGGGGCGGTATGTGAATTGGACTGGGTCTAGTGTTTCCAGGATGATGATGTCGATACGAGCCATGACCAACCTTTCATAGCCATTCAGGAGTACACATGTTTTTGGTCATGTAGTGTAAATTGGCTTGAAAATCTATGGCAATAATTGAAAATTGCTATCTGGCAATGTTCAACAACCATCTTGACAGAGCTTGAAGGATAAAAAAAAGAATCATGTGGAAATATTGTACAATCCAGGTGTGCAAAGCGCTTAGAGACTTAACCAGAAAGACTCATAGCTGTAATCGCTGCCAACGGTGATCCTAACATGTGTTGGCTCAGGGGTGTGAAGACTTATGTACATGAGATATTTCTGTATTTCATTTTCAATACACTTGCAAAAATGTCTAAAAACATGTTTTCACTTTGTCATTATTTGTTATTGTGTGTAGATGGGTGCCAAAAAATATAAATTTTATTCATTCAGGCTATAACACAACGCAATTTGAAATAGTTCAAGGGTTCTGAATAATTTCTCAAGGCACTGTATGTGTATTCACCATGCTTCTAGAACACAGCACATCTAAAGGAAGTGGTTATGTCCACAGATGTCCACGTGGTGGCAGTGTTGTGACTGTCTGTCTGGTTTTGTCTGTGTGCACGTGTACGTGTATGTTTGTGTGTGTGTGTGTGTGTGTGTGTGTGCGTGCGTGCGTGCATGTTTGACACTGTTGATCTGTTGATTTGACCCAGTGCTAATCAGTGTCAGAGGGCCGAGTCATGCTGTCGTGTTCTGCGGCTGACACCGACTGACACTGGGCTGAGAGGTGGAGGGACGGGAAAAATACCCTCTTGTCCAAACGCCTTCATTTATGGCCCTAAAATATCCCCATGTAAGCCTGCGTGTTTATTAGTCATGTATCAGACGTTTGGCTGATAGACACACATGCTCATTAGCCGTTAGTGTTGCTTCACAAGAGACCAATGAGAGTCATCCTCAGTTAGCGCGCATCACAGATAAAACACAATGGGGGTAAGGACTCACTCAAGTCATAGCAAGAGAAATCAAGACAACGTGTTATAACAACTTTCATGTACAAGCCGTTCATAGATCATTTATAAAACGTACAACGACGACGTGGTAAGTTAAATATTTTGTTCTGGAAATACTGGGAAAAGACTGGAAATTCAAATGTGTACCCCGACCCTAAATTTGACGTATGCACATCAATAGCAATAGCAGGTGTAAGTAATACGCTGAGTTTGCTATATTGTCTTATTAGATACAGCTGTCTGGATCGGGAAGAGAATCGGAAGTGTACAGATTGTGAGGTTCTGAGTAATGTGTGATTGAAATTAAATACATTACATTTGTTCTAATTGAAATGAAATAAATTGATATTTAATATGCAGAAACAACTAATAAATGATAGACAGAATACCATGACTGGATAATGCATGCTATGATGTGCACTTACTGCCCAACAAGGTCAATTCCAACGGGACTTGAGCTTTGTTTTGTTTCCCCCGAAACTTGGCTAAGGGAGGATACAGGTTGATAGGTTTTCTGTTGTGCGGTTGGATAGAGACTACAACAATATGGGTAAAAAAAGTGTGGGGCGGAGTATGTTTGTATGTCAACAACAGACGGTGTCCTGCTGGACATATCACAATCAAACAGATGTCATGTACTCCGTATGCTGGCGTTTTAGCTGTTAGCTGTAGACCATAATACCTTCATTATGAGTTCACAAATGTGATTGCCCTTGTCACTTACATCCCTCCTTCAGAGAATGCAAAGTGTGCCGTGGATAGTAAACAAACAATCATAGAGGACCTGCAGAGGGCATGTCCAGATGGATGTTTTTTTAAACTCTAGGGAGTTTAACCACTGCTCTCTATCCTTTGTTCTCCCCAACTTCAGGCAATTTGTTAAAATGCCCCACTTGCAATTCTAAGACTATTGACTTGCTGCATCCTAATGTAAAATATGCATACTTATCCAGTGCCCTTCCCCCTTTGGGGCAGTCTGACCACAAAATTATTCAACTCCTACTGAAGTGCAGGTCAATTGTCCAGCGCCAGAAGCTCAAAACCATCATGGTATGAAAATGGTCACAGGACAGCTGTACAATTCTGAGAGAATGCTTTGATAGTACACTTAGAAAAAAGGGTTCCAAAATGGTTCTTCAATTGTCCCTATAGAATAACACTTTTTGGTTCCAGGCAGAGCCCTTGCTGTCTTTGCCTGGCTGGTTGCCCTCTCTCTCCACTGGGATTCTCTGCCTCTAACCCTACTACAGGGGCTGAGTCACTGGCTTACTGGTGCTCTTCCATGCCATCCCTAGGAGGGGTGCATCACTTGAGTGGGTTGAGTCACTGACGTGGTCTTCCTGTTTGGGTTTGCGCCCCCCCTTGGGTTGTGCCGTGGCGGAGATCTTTGTGGGCTATACTCTGCCTTTTCTCAGGATGGTAAGTTGGTGGTTGAAGCTTTCCCTCTAGTGGTGTGGGGGCTGTGCTTTGGCAAAGTGGGTGGGGTTATATCCTGCCTGTTTGGCCCTGTCCGGGGGTATCATCGGATGGGGCCACAGTGTCTCCTGACCCCTCCTGTCTCAGCCTCCAGTATTTATGCTGCAGCAGTTTATGTGTAGGGGGGCTAGGGTCAGTCTGTTATATCTGGAGTATTTCTCCTGTCTCATCCGGAGTCCTGTGTGAATTTAAGTATGCTCTCTCTAATTCTCTCTTTATTTCTTTATTTCTCTCTTTCAGAGGACCTGAGCCCTAGGACCATGCCTCAGGACTACCTGGCATGATGACTCTTTGCTGTCCCCAGTCCACCTGGCCTTGCTGCTGCTCCAGTTTCAACTGTTCTGCCTGCGGCTATGGAACCCTGACCTGTTCACCGGACGTGCTACCTGTCCCAGACCTGCTGTTTTCAACTCTCTAGAGACAGCAGAAGCGATAGAGATACTCTCAATGATCGGCTATGAAAAGCCAACTGACATTTACTCCTGAGGTGCTGACCTGTTGCACCCTCGACAACTACTGTGATTATTATTATTTGACCATGCTGGTCATTTATGAACATTTGAACATCTTGGCCATATTCTGTTATAATCTCCACCCGGCACAGCCAGAAGAGGCCTGGTCACCCCTCATAGCCTGGTTCCTCTCTAGGTTTCTTCCTTTGTTTTGGCCTTTCTAGGGAGTTTTTCCTAGTCACCGTGCTTCTACACCTGCATTGCTTGCTGTTTGGGATTTTAGGCTGGGTTTCAGTACAGCACTTTGAGATATTAGCTGATGTAAGAAGGGCTATATAAATACATTTGATTTTATTTGATTTATATCAACTTCTGTGTGGAAATTGTTGTTCATTAGAGAACACTGAAGTGCTTCCCCAATAACAAACCATAGATTACAAAAGACATTAAGAACACACTCAATATGAAAAAAAACAAGCATTCCTGAGGTGTGACAAGGACCATGTGAAAGGGATACAGAAGGAATTAAAACAAATGATCCGGGCTTGAAAGCGGATCTACAAGAACAAGATTGAGCAACAACATCATCGAGGTGTGGAAAGGAATGATGGATATGGTGGGAGGCCAACTGAGAGAACTGTGGATGCACCAGCTAATGAGCTCAACCAGTTCTTCGCACGCTTCGACAACTGTGATTTCTCCACAGAAAGACGGGAGTCTGTGGAGAGGTTACAGCAGCGGAGTCTGGGACCAGTCTGGCTATTACTCTGACTGTTGACCAGGTGATGAAACTGTCCTGTGAGGAGTGAAAGAGCCAAGCTTCTGTGTCAGTAGCTACAGCCCAACATTACACACACACACACACACACACACACACACACACACACACACACACACACACACACACACACACACACACACACACACACACACACACACACACACACACACACACACACACACACACACACACACCGTACACCAACTGAAACTCACAAGCAGTGCTCGACTTGGAGTGAAATAGGTTCCGGTATTAATTTTGCCTGCTGGTACTGTTTATGTTAACAGTAGGTGCAGGAGTTCCACAATACTTCTGAGCTAATATTCTATAAGAGGAACAGGAGTTCAAGCAGTAGAAAATGTGTAGTGCCGGTACTCAGCTCCTTTGAGCTCCTGCCCAAGTCAAGCAAATTAATACAAAAATACAACAATGCTCCGTATTATGTGTATCTCCGATAAGCTACGGTACCCAGGAAAGGGCTAAGAACAGCCCATATTAGTGTATGTAGCCTTAGAAATAAGGATCATGCAATCAATAACTTGCTAAAGTCGGATAACATTCATATACTGGCCATTTCTGAAACTCCTACCTTTGATGATACAGCAGTAGCAGTATAATAATATGACATCTACACAAAAGACAGGAATGCCTATGGGGGAGGGGTTGCTGTGTATGTTCAGAGCCATATTCCTGTAAAGCTTAGCGAGGATCTCATGTCAACTGTACAGTAGTTAAAGTGGTGTGGCTGCAAGTTCACCTGCCTCATGTAAAGCTTCTTATTTTAGCATGCTGCTATACGCCACCATGTACTAACAGTCAGTATTTGCAATTGTGACTAATGTCTGTAATATGACCCAGGTTTATCACTCAACCAACTACAGTGGAGTGCATGCCAATAGTGTTGGATCTGTGACATCCACTTTTATTGATCATATTTTCAGTAATGCTACAGTTCCCATTGGCTGTAGTGATCATTACATTGTGGCAATAACAAGGAAAGCCAAAGTGCCAAAGGTTGGACCTAAAGTAATTTATAAAAGATTATACAAAATGTTCTTTCAGGAGTCTTTTGTTGAAGATATAAATACATTTACGTTGGTCTGATGTGTATGAGGAAGTGAATCCAGATGCAATGGAAGCATTTGTAAAGTTATTCATGCCAATTGTTGACAAGCATGCACCTGTTATGAGACTGGGATTACTGTCGAAAAATTGTATGGTTCAACGAAATGACGCAACGGGCAGTATTGTACAGCCGTGATTGCATGGAACTCCCTTCCATCTCCAATTACTCAAACAAACAGCAAAATGATCTATAAAAAGGTGTAGAACAACAACAGGGACTGTAAAATGACACACTATCACATTCTAACACACACAATCTACACACATATTATTATTTAGTTATATTGTTTGAATATTGTTGTATTTTACATTTGCGTGACTGTTCTTGTCTATCAGTGTATCAGTGTTGTATTACTCGTCGTGTTTTATGTTTTTTTGTGTGACCCGAGGAAGATTAGCTGCTGCTTCAGCAAAAGCTAATGGGGATCCGAGTAAATCAAACCAAATCAAAACAGTTCAAACTGACCAATGCCAGGAAGGCTGCGGGTCCGGATGAAGTCAAACTGCAGGTGCTCAAAAACTGTGTTGAGCAGCAGTGCTGAATCCTACACTTTATCTGCATGCAGTCACTGTCTACCTCCATTGTACCTATACCGTGAAAATACTCCTGCATTGTGCCTGTACCCCAAAATGCCAATGGGCAGAGCCTAAACAACTTCTGGCCTGTGCACTCAGCTGGTGCACAATCTCTAATATTAAGGAAGTCTCGAGGTTCTGCTCGCCTGAGTTAGAATACCTCATGATACACTGTAGACCACACTATTTACCAAGAGAGTTTTCATCTTTTCATCTGTATTTTTCGTATCTGTCTATTTACCACCACAAACCAATGCTGGCACTAAGACCACACTCAACGAGCTGTATAGGGCCATAAGAAAATAAGAAAATGCTGATCCAGAGGCGGCACTACTAGTGACCGATGATTTTAATGCAGGAAAACTGAAATCCGTTTTACCTCATTTCTACCAGCATATCACATGTTCAACTAGAGGGATAAAACTGTAGATCACCTTAATTCCACACACAGAGATGCATACAAAACTCTCCCCAGCTCTCCTCTATACTCCTGATTCATGCTTACAAGCAAAAACTTGATGAGGATTTATTTTGATCCATTTTAGAATAAAGCTGTAACGTAACAAAATGTGGAAAAAGTCAAGGGGTCTGAATATTTTCCGAATGCACTGTACGTGCATATCCCAACAGAAGCCATGGATTACAGGCAAGATCTGCACTGAGCTAAATGCTAGAGCATATAAGAAATTCCGCAACGCTCTCCGACTAACCATCAAAAAGACAAAGGGTCAATACAGGACTAAGATTGAATCCTACTAAACCGGCTCTGACATTCGACGGCTGTGGCAGGGCTTGCAAACTATTACGGATTACAAAGGGAAACCCAGCCGAGGACTGCCCAGTGACACGAACCTACCAGACTAGCTAAATGCCTTCTATGCTCGCTTCAAGGCAAGCAACACTGAACCATATGTGAGAGCACAAGCTGTTCCGGACGACTTTATGATCACGCTCTTCGTAGCCCATGTGAATAAGACCTTTTAACAGGTTAATATTCAGAGCATGCTCTGACCAGAAGGCAAGTGTCTTCACTGACATTTTTAACCTCTCTCTGACCCAGTCTGTAATACCTACAGGTTTCAAGCAAACCACCATAGTCCCTGTGTCTAAGAATGCCAAGGTAACCTATCTAAATGACTACCGTCCCTTAGTACTCACATCTGTAGCCATGAAATGTTTGAAAGGCTTGTCATGGCTCACATCAACACCATCATCCCAGAAACCCAAATGTTGCATGTCCAATTGTCATCACGGACAACTTTAGCATTTTAGATAATTATACATTTTCAACTACTTACTACTGTTCATCTACCTTGCAACTACTTAGCATGTTAGCTAACCCTTCCCCTAACCCTAACCTTTTAGCTAACCCTTCCCTTAACCTTAACCCTTTAACCTAACTCCTAACTTTAACCCCTAACCCTAACCCCTAGCCAAGCTAACGTTAGCCAGGTAGCTAAAATGAGTTTTAGCCACCTAGTCACCTACAGTAGATTACGTTAGCCAAAACAAATTCATACCACATCATACGTTTTGCGAATTCATAACATGTCATACGAATTGTAATTTGTAACAGGGTTTGCACACCGCCCCAAAAGATCCGCAGAGGACGCAATCTCTATTGCACTCCACAAGAACACTGAGGTGAGAATGTTGTTAATTGACTACAGCTCAGTGTTCAACACTATAGTGCCCTCCAAGCTCATCACTAAGCTAAAGCCCCAGGGACTGAACACCTCCCTCTTCAACTGGATCCTGGACTTCCTGCCTGGCCGCCCCAGGTGGTGAGGGTAGGCAACAACACCTCCACCACACTGACCCTCAACACAGGGGCCACTCAGGGGTGCATGCTCAGTCTCCTCCTGTTCACCCATGATTATTTCACAATAGAGTCTACACGTTGTATTTGGTGCATGTGAGCAATATTTTTTTTGTTGACCCTATGAGCACAAGACGTTGAAAATACATATTTTGGGAGAAATAATGTTTAACAAATTTTGCTCACTGGGAAGGCTAAATCCAACTGTCATCGAAAACATTGTGTTCCTCGTCAACTCAGAAAGGGAAAGATTCCGCGGCAGGTTACTACCAAACTCCTTTCAGGATTTTGAGCTCGTTCAAATGTCTCCATCAGTCCTCCTTCCCTCAACCACTGCTCCCAGTGCGTTTCTCAGTAGGTTAGGTTACCCAACGTCTGCATAAGTAGCACACTTCTCTTTGTTGGCTGGGTAAATTGATATTTCACTATTTTATGCAAACTGACACAACTCTCAAAAGTATCCCTGGTCCCCATCTACGCATGACATCACCACGTCTGCCTTTAATTAAAAACCAAAATGGCAGGAGGAGAAATATGAGCGGATATTTGAATTTCGGTCACTATCGCATTTCCCTTATTTCACAGTCTGCATCCGTGGAATGTGTCATACGTGTGAATACAATGATGAGATCCGTCAGAGAGTGTTAGAGCTAGGGCAGTGGAGAGAGGAAAGTGCTGTGAATGAGAGACTGCTGTGAATGAGAGACCATGGAAATGCAGTAGAGTCTTTCTTACCCAGGTGGATTTCACAAGGAGGCCCAGCACACATTAAGGAGGGCATTTTCAACTCATTTACTTCAACTGTACCTCTCAGGTTTCTCCATCATGTAGCCTAAGACTTATTCATACACACACATATGCGTGTGAGCGTGCCCGCACACATACAAACACACAAGAAATAAAAGAATGGAGAGAGGTCATCCACTGGGTCAAAAATCAGTCCTCTCAATGAAAGAAGAAAACTGAAGAGACAGAGGATGACTGTCATGGAAATGTTTTACGCATACTGTACACTCTTAGAAAAAAAGCCTTCTAAAAAGGTTCTGAGGCTGTCCCCATAGGATAACCCCTTTTGGTTCCAGGTTGAACTATTTGGGGTTCCAAAAGAACCAAAGGGGAGGGGTTCTCCTATGGGGACAGTCAAAAAACACTTGTTGGTTCTAGATAGCACCTTTTTTTCTAAGAGTGTGCAGTAGAGGCCTAAAGACATTTAAAAGTATACATGCAGATCAGAATTGAGTGACACGTGGATATGAATGGAGTGAAAATAGATCTGGGGAGGGTAAGGCTGGATAAAGTTCAATGGGAGGAACATTTAGTTGTTCATTCTTCCTCACGACCTTTGACGCCTGAGTGTACAAAACATTAGCTCTCTCCATGACAGACTGGCCAGGTGAATCCAGGTGAAATCTATGATTCTCTATTGATGTCACCTGTTAAATCCACTTCAATCCGTGTAGATGAAGGGGAGGAGACAGGCTAAATAAGGATATTTTAAACCTTGAGACAATTGAGACATGGATTATGTATGTGTGCCATTTAGAGGGGGAATGGGCAAGACGGAAGATGTAAGTGCCTTTGAACGGGGTAGTAGGTGCCAGGCACACCGGTTTGAGTGTGTCAGGAACTGCAATGCTGCAGGGTTTTTCACGCTCAACAGTTTCCCGTGTGTATCAAGAATGGTCCACCACCTAAAGCACATCCGGCCAACACCACTGTGGGAATCATTGGAGTCAACATGGGCCAGCATCCCTGTGGAATGCTTTCAACACCTTTTAGAGTCCACGCCCCAATGAGTTGAGGCAGTTCTGAGGGCAAAAGGGGGTTCAACTCAATATTAGGAAGGTGTTCCTAATGTTTTGTACACTCAGTGTATCTAGGTCCATCCACTGATTCAACACTGGATGAATAGTAGTTTATTGGCTATGGCATAGCTTCTCTTCCCATATCCCTTACTGCTACACAATAATTACACGCTTACCAAAGAACACCTGTACAGTGCACTATCCCTGAATTTCACTCATCACTGCAGTGGACAAAACAACAAAAAGACAGTGTCCATTGATTGAATGTCCACCAGGAGGTGTAATTGGAATGACATTGGAATGACACCTTTTTCATGCAGTACTTATACTGACCAGTAGGTTGCGCCAAAGGCACATGAATCAAGGATGCAGCTTTTTTTTGGTTCACCACACTCAATTTCAAAATGGACCTGTATTTGACTTCTTGTGCTGTGTGACCCTATGCAGTATTAGCTATCCATAAAATAACTGGTACCAAAGTGACTTTACATCCTTAGATCATCTTAGGAACTGTCAATCAACAAGAGCCATTCAGGCTATAAAAGTGTGATTATCCAGAACTGAGTACTATCATGTCCACTATTATAAAACTCTTAAATCCAGATGCAATCTCAGTGTCAGTTGGCAGCACAGTACATCTGCTTGGTGCCGTCTGCCTGTGGCCTGTGGGTGTCTGGACGTGCCAAGGTTAAGGACCCTCTAACCCATGTGGCAGGCAGCTGAAGGGACATCCTGCTCCCCCTTCCACCCCTCCCCTTCCATATCAACCCCCTCCACCCCCCAGCCCCTCAGACCAGGGTGAGTTATATCAAACACTTCTCCAACCTGACTGATGGTATTTTAATTACTCTTGTCTGATTCCAGTCAGCGATCCAGACACCCACAACTTTCCATCTGCTCATATCCAATGTTCTTTCCTTCAAGCCCTCGTCTGATCGCTTCACACGTCTCTACGATGCCATGATGCAGTATTGTCACGATTGTTCCTGTGATTAAACGTTTGTGGTCTCGCTCTGTCATGAGATGTGTGACGCGATATCCTTGAGACTGTGCTATTAAAGCACATCTTTATCTGCTAATGTCTGTTCCTATAGTTTACTAGCTCCTTTGGTCTCTGGTCAAAAATATACTCTCGATAGCCTCTGTGAATTTGTAAGCGCCTTCATATGGGAATCTATTCAAAAGAAGACATTGTTTCTCGTTATCGGCGATATTACAACCGGAAAGTTACGATGAATAGACCTATGACCAATATAACTGTGGCTCACTGAGCAAAGACATCAGAACAACTTCCAATTTTGATATTTTATGTGAATTCATGTGAAATTAACTGTTGGAAGCCCCAACGTCGATTTATGGTTGTAATCTGGGTTAATATGAGACAAAATGAAGAGTAACTGCAAACTTGATTAAATTGATAAATGGAGTTGAAATAACAAGACAACAATGTTTAGCCAACCAATCGACCTTGCTTCATGTGTTGATTAAAGGTGGCATACAAATGATCATTGATGCTATGTACAGTATGTGTGTAATTATGTGCACATAACTTGGACTGTGTGTCCACAGTCCACCAACACAATGCATGTAGGAAGAAGAGAGGACCTCAGCTTGGCCACATAGAACAATAGTGCAGTGTTTTCCTATTGGAGAGTCCAACTATTTTGCCAGTCAAATCTGCATAACTAGAATGCAGTGAGGGTGGGTGGTGTGGTGAACGCGGCACTCTACTAACACTGTCCTGCCTGTTTTACCTGCTGTGTTACACCCTCAAAAACACACTTCTGGACATATGCTCATGTGCTCAAGTTCAAACCATACAATATGTGTACATATGTGTCACAGTTCAAAAGGACAGTGTGACTAAAGTAGATCAGAAAATAATAACATATTCTACTACTGTAATCCAAGGAAGCCAAGCATACTCTATATTATTTTATTTAACACACAACAAGTACAGAACACAAGTGTACTGTACATGAAGTATCAGGATATGCCAGGGGATACAACAATACATCACACCCACATTTGACTGTCTATCTGGGGTCCAGGGGACCTCCATGGCCTAGCATCAGTCCCGGAGAAATGCCCAGACACACTTTACCATTCTGGGCAATGAGCAAGTGGTGGGAGACAACGAGGATTTCCCTCTAAAATACAGCTTGGTGCCAGTTTCCCTCCAAAACCACATCACGGAGGCATAACTGGGTTATAATAATGCGTTTGGTGAGCGAGTTTCATAACCGTCTAGACATTGAGCCAGCGCCGCCATGCCAGTCTAGCAGCCTTAATATGAGACCCACTTCTCCACTCCAGCCAGCCAGCCAGTTCACTTCCATGATGAGATGGAATGGATTTCAGAGGCCGCTTTCCACCTTCAGCTCCACTCGGGGTCTGAGGGGCTTTTAGAAGTAAACACGCACACGCAAACTCAAAACACTAATGTGTCCCAACAGAGGACCCAGGGCAGAAATTGGAAGTCTCAGCCGTCTGGAGACCTCTCTAACCAGACCCTGGTATTTCTTTCTGGGAAGTGTGGAAAGCGAGCCACACTGAGTCACTCGACTTTGAGTCAGAGCCGTTCGAGACTTTTAGAGGGGGAGTAGTGAGTCGGTGGAGGCCAATGTGGAGCATGTCTATTCTCAGTCTGGCTAGCAGGGATTCCCTCTGACAAGACCTAAAGCCTTGCTAATCAGGACTTCTGTAGAGGGAGGGGTGAACGGGAAGTATGCATGAAAGGTGTGTGTGTGTGTGTGTGTGTGTGTGTGTGTGTGTGTGTGTGTGTGTGTGTGTGTGTGTGTGTGTGTGTGTGTGTGTGTGTGTGTGTGTGTGTGTGTGTGTGTGTGTGTGTGTGTGTGTGTGTGTGTGTGTGAGAGAGAGAGAGAGAGAGAGCGATTGAAAGAGCGAGAGAGAAAATGAGTGACCGAGTGAGTGAGACAAATCTTGAGTGCGCTCGGCCAGCTACACAATTTACTGTCTGCGTGTGTATTGCTATGGCATAAGAACAGCAAAGACGTCATCTAACCCCCATTCCGCACAAGCTGTTATTATTCTTATTAAATAAGAGCAGCATAAACAAACCAACAACTATGACACTCTTCAATCTTCCCAAATGCAAAAGTCTGACTTGATAACTCATTACAGCGTCGAGTGTATGTCTGAATGTGTGTGCATGTTTGCATTTGCATGTGTCTGTGTGTGTGTGTTTGTATGTGCTTGTGTGTGTGTGTGTGTGTGTTTGCACGCACCTCCGTGCGTGTGTGATAGTATTTTTGTATGTTAGTCTGTCTGCATATTTGTCTGGCAGCATTGCTCTCCTCAATCTCTCTTTACAAGAGAATGATTAAGGGCCCAGACGGTTTACCAGAAGCCCCAGGGTTACGTAGGTAACAGCCGTGACACACACACACACATTCAGACATACAGCCAGTGATGTCTTGACACATGGGAGCTGCTGAGTAACAGTGCCTCCTGCTGCCAGATAGGCCAAGCAAACAAACCGTGAAGGCATCCAGACTTTCACAACCTCTTACCCAACCTGGAATGCACTGGGGAGAGATGTGTCATCTCAAATGGATGTAGTATACAGTAAGGCATTATAATGCCAGCGCTCCTGTGAAAATACTCCATCCTTCAGCTAGCGCACTAATGGTTCTCTTAATGTGTTAAATAATGGATAGCATACATGGAAGAGGAATTTAACCAGGGGCGCAACTTTGGTTTTAGAAGTGAGGGGAAGGGGTATTACCTGGTGGGTGGGGGGTCTGAAGGTCCTCCCTCAGAATCTTTTGGGCATCTAAAGCTAATTTTCTGCATTTCTACACAATCTAATATGACCCTTTTGGGTCATTTTGGGGAAACATTTATTGTAAATAAGAATAGAACACGTTTCTAAACACTTGTAAATGAATGTGGATGCTACCATGATTATGGATAATCCTGAATGAATTGTGAATAATGATGAGTGCGAAAGCTATAGAGGCAAAAATAACATACCCCACCAAAAAATACCAACCTCTCCTGTTATTGTAGTGTGTGTGAGGTGTGAAGTTAGAATGTCTTGCGGGTATGTATGATGTTTGTGCATCTGTAATGTTCTCACTCATCACTATTCATGTAACGGCGGTCCTCCTCCTCTTCGACCGAAAAGGAGGAGTATTGAGGGAACCAAGGCGCAGCGAAGTTTGAACACATATTTATTTAACAAAACACGAAAATGATTAAACTAACAAAACAACAAACGGTGTAGACAGACCTAAACGACGAACTTACATAAAACAAGTAGAACGCATGAATAGGACAATTAGACTACACAAACCGTAACAGTCCAGTATGGTGCAAAAAATTACACAGACACGGAAAACAATCACCCACAACGAACACTGTGACAACGCCTACCTAAATATGACTCTTAATTAGAGGAACGCCAAACACCTGCCTCTAATTAAGAGCCATACCAGGCAACCCAAAACCAACACAGAAACAGAAAACATAGAATGCCCACCCAACCTCACGTCCTGACCAACTAACACACATAACAAACTAACATAAATAGGTCAGGAACGTGACAATTCACTATTTACTCAGGATTATCTGTAATTGTGGTAGCATTCACATTAAAGTAGAAGTGTTTAGAAACATATTTTATTCTTATTTACAATAAAAGTGACTCCAAAATGATGCAGTACATTATTTAACATTCATTTCTATTGGGCAATAAAATGATCTGAAACTCAACCAAAATAAACAGCAAATGCATCAAATATCCAGCTTGATGTAGTCATTGCGTGCTACGAATATGGGCCCGAATACTTCACTTTTTAGTCATTTTATACACATACAAGTGAATTTGTCCCAATAATTTTGCTCACCTAAAATGGGTGGACTATGTACAGAAAGTGCTGTAATTTCTAAAAGGTTCACCTGATATTGATGATATATATATATCCTCAATTGAAAGCTGACCATCAACACTTTAACTTCCTAGTCATTTTTTAAATTTGAATTCCAAACTTTTGTATATAGAGCCAACAGAAGAAAAAATGCTTCACTGTCCCAATAAGTAATTCATATAAGTAATTCATATCTGTAATTCATATCATAGGCCTAAAAGTACTGTAGAGCTCTTTTTACTTGCACACAGTGGTGGAAAAAGTACTCAATTGTCATACTTGAGTAAAAGTAAAGATACCTTCATATAAAATGACTCAAGTAGCCCAGCAAAATACTACTTGAGTAAAAGTCTAAAAGTATCAGATTTTAAATATACTTACTGTAAGTACAGTGGAAAAGTACTCAATTGTCATACTTGAGTTAAAGTCCAAAGTTAAAGTAAATGCTATACATTAAATTCCTTATATTTTTTATTTTTTATATATTTATTTTACCATTATTTTACCAGGTAAGTTGACTGAGAACACGTTCTCATTTGCAGCAACGACCTGGGGAATAGTTACAGGGGAGAGGAGGGGGATGAATGAGCCAATTGTAAACTGGGGATTATTAGGTGACCATGATGGTTTGAGGGCCAGATTGGGAATTTAGCCAGGACACCGGGGTTAACACCCCTACTCTTACGATAAGTGCCAAGGGATCTTTAATGACCTCAGAGAGTCAGGACACCCGTTTAACGTCCCATCCGAAAGACGGCACCTTACACAGGGCAGTGTCCCCAATCACTGCCCTGGGGCATTGGGATGTTTTTTTTTTTTTTTTTTGACCAGAGGAAAGAGTGCCTCCTACTGGCCCTCCAACACCACTTCCAGCAGCATCTGGTCTCCCATCCAGGGACTAACCAGGACCAACCCTGCTTAGCTTCAGAAGCAAGCCAGTAGTGGTATGCAGGGTGGTATGCTGCTGGCTTATTACCGGCTTACAATATTTAGCAAACCAGATGGCACAATTTCCTTTTTTGTAACTTTTTTTTGACAGCTAGGGGCAACTCCAACACTCCGACATCATTTACAAAGAAAGCATTTATGTTTAGTGGGTCCACCAGATCAGAGGTAGTGGGGATGAACAGGGACGTTCTCTTGATAAAGGTGTGAATTTGACCTTTTTCCTGTACTGCTAAGCATTCAAATTCGAACTAATACTTTTGGGGGTCAGGGAAAATATATGGAGTAAAAAACAACAGTTTGGCAGACCCCCAGGGCCAGGACTGAGCAGCCCAGCAGCTACCGATTGCCTAAATAGGTATCTCCCCTGAGGTGGTGTCGTGTCTTTGACTATGCCAGATTAATTGCTATGACATGCTATTCTATAAAATAATTTCTCCGTAATGAATATTACCTGATTGAACTAATCATGTAAATATGAATTAACTAGAGAGGGACACCACGAAAGAATATTTATAGAGCTGTTATCTTTCGAATAAACTCTTAAAGATTTAGTAATATTTTACTAAATAGCCGTCACATTAATCGTCATTTTATTCAGTCTCATCTGAAAGTTGTAAGTCCTTGATTATCTGCAAGAATCCTGGCTAACAAGTTGAATCAGCAATACAAAATTGGGTTTAATTATTTATTTACTAAATACCTAACTAATCACACAGAAACACACATACACAATTAAATCATAACTTGATCACAAATTACGTCATACAGAAAAACGTCCCTAGCGGGCAGAATCGATATGACAGCTTGTTACACAAAGGAAAGGGGGGGAGTCCTAGTGAAAGCGCGGGAGACTTGAGCATAGGCAAGCTGTGCTATCGTAAATCTTATCTTATGCATTCTAAATTACCGCCATTTGAAGAGGAAAATGCAATGAATATTTACTCTGAGCTGTGCTTCAGTAGGTTGGTGGTAGATGGCCCGTGTCGCCAACCCGAGTCCTCTGTCCTTTGAAGAATGTCTCTGGTAGTCACGGGAACACGTTGTGTGTATTATACGGGATACTTGGACTGTCCTTCCGAACCTGCGTGTAGCTGTTGCTAACTCCAAGGCTAGGAGATATCCCTTCTGTAGTGAATACGAGTTCAAAGTTCATACCATTCACAATCAAAGTCCATGCTGATGTTGGCTTCATCTATAGTGATTATCTGAACCATTCTGACACTGGATCGTCATCCTAGCATACCCGGAACAGGAAGTTATATTCTTGTCTATGGCTTTATATAGTGGAGGGAGAGGGGTGTGTCTGGAAAGTCTATTACCCAGGTCTCTTCACAGGGGCGGGCCCCTGGTTGAGCAGAAGCCAAATTTATGAAAACACAGATCTCTCAGTTGGAAGGTAAAATTACATTTCACCTCTTCACAAACAATGTCATATTCAAACATTTGAATTAAACAACAATTCCATGTGAATCCGATACCTCTGACGTTTAGACTTTTCACAGTAGCGTTTATGTCATTCTATCATTGATGAGAATGTGTCAGAGGGCAACCGAACTGACAAAATATACCTTAAGTACCACCGCATATGTACAGTTGGTTGGATTACCAGAATATAGTTCATTTCCCCCAACTTCTGATGTTACCCAGAATCTCTATGTTAACCCATGGGTTTCCTTATGTCACATCAGTTATAGTGGGGAGAGAGAAAAAGGGGGAAAGAGGTATTTATGACTGTCGTAAACCTACCCCCAACCCAACGTCATGACAGTGGGTATGTTTCAAGACGGACTCCTTTTGTCGTACAATATTCCATGTATTAGGCATCCAGACCTTATGAAAGTTGCACAGTATGCCCTTAATCTTGTAATAAATCAAATATAATGATACATAACTTGACATTCATGCCATCCACTGTGACATTGTGGGAGGTTAACCAACCTTCCAATAAATGGCAATGCATTTCTTAGCCGCTACAAATGCCAGCTTACACGGTTTCTTCTGACAACAGTCTCCAGTATCAATATTTCCAAGCAAACACAAGCAGGGAGACGGTAGAATCTGTAGGCATGCAGATAAAAGAACATGCTCTTTGCCAGAATTCAGCCAGCCTTCACAAGACCATAACACATTGTAATATGTCCCCTTTTGTGTTTTACACCTCCAGCAGAGGAATTCGATTTCTGAGTGCATGATATTCAGTTTCACCTGTATATCGTATGTTCTCGGAATGGTCTTAAACTGTAGTAGTTTATGCCTGAGACTATATGAACATGGCTGGGCATTCAAACATATCTGTATCATCATCAGTAGTGTCTCCAAGGTCTTCCTCACATTTTTGTTTTACGTGTTTGGTGTAATCGGGAAAAGCAGCTCTAGATACCGTTTGGAAATCAACTTTAGAGGTTTGTCAGACTGCCTTAAAATAATTTCAATCTTTGACGCTTCCGGCTTGTCCAGTGTTTGCTGCACAGAGAGAATAAAGTGTTGCATCTGCAGAGGTTCACCGCAGAGCAGTCAGACTGGTCTTTCCTGGTTGTCTGACCCTGCTGAGACCTCTGATCCTGCTTAGATGAGGCATGATAAATAATGATCTTAGTGTACATGTATACATTATATTATCCAAGAATAGAATCTATGGTTCAATAATTGAAATGACCATTATTCCCAGATCCCAGACTGTAGACTACCTATCAACTAAAGATGGAACTTTGTATCCATTCACTGATTGTTATAATATACTGCAAAATTCACCTGAACTCCATAGACTGGCCTTCCCTGGCTGTCTGATGCCTGCTGGGACACCTGTCACCCTCCTGCTAAGACATGATGAGTGTATTGTTGTGTACTGACTGTGCACCATGACAGTGTAGCCTGTAGAGCTGTTTATACCGTTTCCGTGTGAAAAGCAGGGAATTAGTTAGGGAAACTGACAGATCAATAACGTTACATTGCTATACTGACTGATTGGGGCAAAAATGATATCTAACGTTAGCCAACTTTTGTCTAGCTCTAATGGTAACTGGCAAAACAGAGCCAAGTTAATTTACTTCTGTTGAAACGCGACAAAACAACGGCTACAAAACATTTGCATGCACACAATAGCTGTTAGATACTGCTACCTGACGAATAGCTAGAGGCTACAGCTGAACTGGCTGTGGTACTGTAGCTACTAGCTAGCTAGCAAGTTTATTCACTTCAAACAGAACTTCCGTCCGCATAGTCCTAAAGCACACATTTGCATTTTTTGTATCACAACGCAATGATAATACTGGGGGAGACAAAAATGCAATTTCAGAATGTGGTGGGGGGGGTGTCTCCCCTGTCCCCAGTGAAAGTTGCGCTTCTGAATTTAACCAAGGGAAAAGCGTTCGGCATCAAACGTCTACAACCTCATTCAGAGAGCAAGTGTTTAACAATGCTTTACCCTGGAAAGGAGGCCGTATCAACAATTTTACACTGTGGAATCTACACAGCAATTCAAACGAGACACTGTCATTCACTTGAAGTATTACTGTCATGTTCCTGAAATGAAAGTGATGTGCTCCATATCCGTAATCAATTCAAATCCAGCCGTGTCTCATGAAGAAACGTTAGGATGCCTTTTGTTTGTAGAGGACTGAGTTGCCATTGCTTAAACACACATCTCCTGCATGTCGTGTCAATAAACCCGCCCTGAGCCGGAGGCACAGTTCCTCTCTGCTTAGCTACTGAAGCTCAGTCTGTCTGGGCTAATCCTGGAAAGAGGAGAGGACAAGGAGAGGGGAGGAGAGGGGACGAGAGGAGGCGATATACAGTATATCCTGTTTTCTCTGTACTGAAACTTGTCCTAGACTCACCACAAGTCTTTCCAGGGCATCCCAATTTCAGTCATCTGTTTGTCTGAGTGTTTTTTTGTTATCAAACGACATTGTTTACTCTGATTGTGTATTCAAGGCTATATACAAGGTTATATAGCCTTGAAACGCATGCAAATCCAACAGTAACATCGGTCAATAGATCTGCCAAAACAAAGATTTAACATGACAATATAACATTGTGAGTAGTGATATTAATTGAATGCTAGTTCTTAAAATGACAACTTAGTTTCATATTCAATGTGAAATATTCATTATCTCACACAAATGTCGAATGTTTTGGTACCACCACTGTACACCAAGCTGACTGGGATAGACCAAGAGAGACATACTAAGTTATCTGCAGTAGTAGTGGTAGGATTTTCCAATGTTTTCCATGGAGGAAGGCCACTCATTATACCATTATACTATTTGGTTTCAGTGTAGAGGGAGCAAACTGCAGCATCAGTGGTATTCCACTTGATTGGGATCATTGTCTGGGCTTAGGAGCACTGCTCTCAAAATGGGAAAAACACACCATAGCTTTTGGCTGCAAGGTGGATATAACTTCAAATGTATTCACAAAGATTTGACCTATATTCCCAATGGAGGGATATCTTTCAACACCAATGGAGGGATATCTTTCAACAGACAATAAGTATTGTCCTTTGATTTGGTAAGCTGATCTACAGATGTAGGATATTAATTTGATCACCCTGTGGCAGAAGAACTTGTAGTATATTTGAGGTTTAAAAAGGCTTCTGAAGTTTGTAATTTTCACTTGGAAATTTCAGAATTGTTTTTCCCTTACGAAAAATGTATTACAGTAACACATACAAAAATGTCCATTAATTACAGTCCACATAATAATTAACATCTCCTGTTGCCGCAGGATTATTTTCCTGCTGTAGCAAACTGGCTCAAATTAAGATCCTACATCTGTATTGTAAGTCTATCATGTAGATGTGACTGAATGGAAATAAGAGCCCAATTTGTTTTATACTACACCACCACAGCTGTGTTTTCGTGTGTGTGTGTGCGTGTGTGTGTGTGTGTGTGTGTGTGTGTGTTCGTGTGTGTGTGTTCGTGTGTGTGTTCGTGTGTGTATTCGTGTGTGTATTCGTGTGTGCGTGTGCGTGTGCGTGTGCGTGTGCGTGTGCGTGTGCGTGTGCGTGTGTGTGTGTGTGTGTGTGTGTGTGTGTGTGCGTTTATGTTTGTGTTGGTGTCAATGTCAGTGTCAGTGTCTGTATCTGTGTGTCCGTGCCTGCGTGCATATATATGTTTGTGAGATTGACTAAATGGAATGCATGCCCTCTGAGTCACAATGTCTTGATGATAAGTTTATCCTGATGCCGAGATGTTCTCACACTCACATTGTGTGCTCGTGTGTATGTGTGTGTGTCTCTTCCATCTTACTGTACCTCGCTTACTATCTACAAGTGGAGCTAACGTAAAATAAGTTCAGTTCTGGGGGATATGTGCTCTGATAAATCAAGTCATTTGTAATTACAATATAAAGTGAAATTGACATCCTATTGTTATTTAATGGCAAGAAAGGACACTCCAACAGTACAAGAACTGTATGTAAGCCCATTGCCAATCATGTGTGTGCACACATCTGTTGTACTGTGCACGTGTTTAAATAAACCTTACACTGTGGTCCAATTGTCCTCTCAGAAGGCATGCATTTACATAATTTTGCAGAAACTCTTTTGCAGGCAGCAATTGGGGGTTAAGTGCCTTGCTCAAAGATTTTTCACCAAGTTGTCTCAGGGATTTGAACCAGCAACCTTTCAGTTACTGGCACAATGCACTTTACCTCTGGGCTACCTGCTGCCCACAGGGTCTCTATTGCCTCTGTAAGACTGTTGAACCTTTGAGGATCATACAGTAAATTCCTCATGTGATACTGACTCATGTCATATCAAAACCAGATTTAAGTGAATCAAACAAAGGGCCGTCTATAAATATAGTGTGAATCAAAACGTTATATTTCTAACAGGGTCTGGAGCATATTTTGGTCATGTTGTCCTCTTAGTAAAAGAGCAGTAGCTAAACGACTTTGGTTAACACGAGAGACACCCATTACTATTAGACAATTATTAATCCTATTCTCTTCTGACAACATCAAGAATGTATATCGAGTGTATTCCTCTTTTTCTGTATCAAAAACATAAAACACAATCAAAAATTCCCATAATCAAACGCCCCTCACACACACACACCTGACCCGCTAACCCCACAGCCCCCACGTGACTTCAGAAAACACACTCCGAACTGGACAGCTGCCACGGTTTCCCAGCAACCCTCTCAAACAGCAGGAAACAGACAAGGGATTCCGTCCCAGGGCCTGCGAGAAAGAGAAAGCCTTGACTAGAAACAGGAAAACAGAAGACAGCCTTGTATTCTCATCCTCCACGCACAAATATCTACCCTATGTTTTAGAGACCACTTCATGGTGCCAACTTCTGCTCCTATACAACCTGACCAGATATAAACTTTTTCACTGAGCCAAGAGGAGCCAAGCTGTACTGATCCATGCTGAAATAGGGAATGTGGAATGAAGTTGTGGAAAGAAAATATCCAAGCCAGCACAAATTGGTTCGGGTAGGTACGGTAGTGTGACAAGCTCTTAGAGGCTTAACAAGAATATGACTTATTACTACAAAACCAGCCATGGCAAGGGTATTTTTACTATTTTTACTGCAAGTCACAAGGGACAGCAAAGGACAGGTCATGGAATCACAGTCACATGTGCACACATTGGTCCCAGTCTCCTTGTAAACAAAGTACAATACACACAACAGAAATAGCTCAGTGTACACCACATTCTGGTTCATAGTCGTTGTTCTGTACTCCAAACTATGTGTGAAATTCGGATTCGGAAAACGTATTGCTCCATCTAATCTAACTACATAGATGACGTGAAGTTCCCTGTACAATAGAGAGCAGGATAAGGTCCTGTTAAGGCTTGTCTCTGTACAAGTGCCCTACTCTGCCTGAGCAGGATGGTACTCACTACTCATTCAACAAGGGAAACAGAGATGAAAACATAAACATGACATACCGTGTAGAGCATGAGTTCATGACCTGAATGGATCATAAAGTATTCAGAGAGTCATATATTTTGGAAGTGGGGGCAAACGCAACAAACTCAGCAGAGGGTGTCCTATATTTTGACCAGCAAGAACAACCTACAGAGAAAAAAATACAATATATCAAGTGGAAAAAAAGAAGGGGGACGGAAAGCGCCAGAAGGAGACAGTAGTAGATCATCAACAACCTAATTGAAGGTGCTCTTTGTGGGGTTATTGGTTACCGAAAAACAAAAGAGTACCAAGGCACTCTTCATCACATTGCCCTCATCGCGGTGGTATGTTCAACAAAACAAAATCTGGAACGATAGGAAAAACAGAGATATGCAATGTCTTTGCATTCAGCATTGAGCCAGAACTGCTCGATCATTCTGACAACGCTGTGATGTAGGCTACGTACAGTGCAGTGTTTTTCACATCTCCTCACCTGTTGTACACTTAATGGAAACTATGGTTCGAAAATAGCCATGAAAACCTGGCTGCACGTGACAACTAGTCAACCCCAATGTCAAAGGAGAGAGTGCAGCTTGATTCAATGAGTGGCCTTCACGCACCGCTTCGGGATTCAGAGATTGAACCTGAATTTGTGAGTGACCCTTTACATCGGCATAACCAGGGCTCTCACTGGACTAGACTCTATAAAGGCATTTAAATGCACTTCAGAAAGCCTGGAGAACCCCGTCATAAAAATGGCCTTGGCATATGTGCCTGGGTTTAAATCATCGTAATAGAGCCTGATGTGACAGTCATAGCCCAAGGAAAATGAAACCATCCACGCTCATAATCCCATATCATTACTGGATTTGCAACAAAACTAAACTAATACACATTTTTTGAGGGAAAACGTGTATTTATATAATATCATCTTGTCTGAAACTGACATTATGGTCTTTCTCGTCCGGCTCGCCAAATGATTCTCCATGTTAAATCTCCTGTTGGAAAATTGGGTCTATATGACTTGACATAGCATGTTATTGGCTACAGGTTTGGATAAAACACACGTGCATGCATACTGCTTTGGTTATCCACAGTATCCACAGTCACGGGAGATCAAGATGGTACAATACAACAGAATCGAACTTACTTCACATCTGGTGATACAGATGTGTTGGACTAAAGTTCAAAAATATGTTGTATTGTTGACAATGCAAATTCTGTACACTAATGCTGCCTTCAGGTGCTGTCATAAATGTGAATAAACAAGTTTAATTTAGAAGACAATCTTATCCAGAGTGACTTACAGTAGGGAGTGCATAAACATTTTTACTTTTGCATAGTAGTCCCCAATGGGAATCAAACACAATACCCGAGCACTGCAAGCGCCATTATCTACCAAATGAGCCACAAAGGAGGTCATACGAGGAAATCGTCACTTGAACGACCCTTGAAGTCTGAATTATGAATTGGACAGATTTAATTGACCCAATTTTAGGAGTTGACCCGTTTTAATCACTTACCTTTCATCATTTCAACCATTAAGATGATAAAGCAAATCCATGTTTACAATGTCAAACTTTGACAGTATGGATAATGTAGCTAGTTTTAGAACGTTGTTCATGTTAGCAGCAAGCTAGCTTACGTTTAGCATATTATTAGCTACATTATAGTTAATCTAGCTAACAGTAATCTCATTGCAGCATAAACCAGAAAGACATTCAACAAAATACAGTTTGTATAAGGACTGATCTTTTAAACAGGATTTGAGAATAGTATGCAAATTCTTATGAATCAAGTCATTCCATCGCCTTGCCAACACACCAGCACAGTAACCTGGTCCTATTTCTGACAGGTCTATAGATGACATTTTAGTCAATGGCTGTGTGACAATGACCATCCTGTTCTCTGAGTGTAAGAGCCAGACAAACACAGCACGTCACTTCATACCCATATGAGGAATCTTAAAAATAAATAAAAAAAAGAATTTAAAAAAAGTCTGTTGCTAAACATACTGTGATGTCCAGACATGCCTTCCAGCAGTTCTTCATTGTGAGCTGTAAGACAGTGAATTATGCAGCTCCATAAATAGTAACAGAGGAAAAAGAGTGTGAGGTTTGTAGCTACAGGCCCTGGGTTGTCAATGAGTAGGCGCTACAGGCACCATTAACAGCGACGGAGCTAACCACAGTCATTCACACCTTGTTTTCTGTATCAACAACAGAATTCTGCTGTCTTCAGAGCCACTCTACTAGATACCCTAGGAGAGGACATGAGGAAGTGAGACAAAAAGGGGGCTTCCCTTTGTTACAACGGTAGCCTAAGTAACAAGTGTCACAAGACAGAACCATGTGATGCTTGTGGAATTGATCGTCCCGTGCTTTCAACAAACTATCAGCAATACACATTTGTGCACAATAGGTCTACACACTACTCAAGTATATATTGACATGTGCAGCTACTGTAGAATACGTTTAATGATGTTACGGACTGAAATAAGTCTTTGCTTATTTGAGGTGATAAAATGTATGAGGGGTTATGTTGAGTTCCTACAACTGCCATGTACAGTGCCTTCATATTCATACCACTTGACCTAATTCCACATTTTGTTGTGTTAAAATCTTAATTAAAAATGATTTAAATAAAAAAAATCACTCATCTACACACAATAAAACATTTTATATATTTTTTTTTATGTATTGAAAATGAAATACAGAAATATCTCATTTATATAAGTATTCACACCCTTAGTCAATACATGTTAGAATCACCGTTGGCAGTGATTACAGCTGTGAGTCTTTCTGGTTAAGTGTCTAAGAGCTTTGCACACCTGGATTGTACAATATTTGCACATTATTATTTAAAAAATTATTCTAGCTCTATTAAGTTGGTTGTTGATCATTGCTAGACAGCCATTTTCAAGTCCTCCCATAGATTTTCAAGCCAATTTAAGTCCAAATTGTAACTAGGCCACTCAGGAATATTCAATGTCATCTTGGTAAGCAGCTCCAGTGTATATTTTACCTTGTTTTTTAGGTTATTGTCCTGCTGGAAGGTGAATTTGTCTCCCAGTGTCTGTTGGAAAGCAGACTGAACCAGGTTTCCCTCTAGGATTTGCCTGTGCTTAGCTCTACTCAGTTTCTGTTTATCCTAAAAAAAAAATCCATGTTCCTTGCCGATGACAAAATACCCATAACATGATGCAGCCACCACCATGCTTGAACATCTGAAGAGTGGTACTCAGTGATGTGTTATGTTGGATTTGCCCAAAATATAATGCTTTGTATTCAGGACATGATGTTAATTTCTTTGCCACATTTTTTGCTGTTTTACTTTAGTGCTTTATTGCAAACAGGATGCATGTTTTGGAATAGTGATATTCTGTACAGACTTCAACTTTTCACTCTGTAATTTAAGTTAGTATTGTGGAGTAACTACAATGTTGTTGATCCATCCTAAGTTTTCTCCTATCACAGTCATTAAACGCTGTAAATGTTTTGAAGTCACCATTGGCCTCATGGTGAAATCCTTGAGCGGTTTCCTTCCTCTCCAGCAACTGAGTTCCTGACTGGATGTATTGATACATCACCCAAAGTGTAGTCACCATGCTCAAAGGGGTATGCAGTGTCAAATGTGTAATTTTTTTAACCATCTACAAATAGGTGCCCTTCTTTGCGAGGCATTGTAAAACCTTTCTGGTCTTTATGGTTAAATCTGTATTTGAAATTCACTGCTTGACTGCTTTTACAGATAATTGCATGTGTGGGGTAAAGAGATGTGGTTGCCATTCAAAAATAATGTTAAACACAAATCCATAGCTCAATCTCCCCAGACTATCTTTAATTTGAGTATTTAAAACACCTCTCAGAACAGTTTTTTATCACATTTGTTTACTCTGTTTTGGAGTGTGCTCTCTCAGTCACAATCCAGTCTCCACTGCACAAGTGAGTGTGACCACTACTGTAGGCGGTACCAGCCAGCATCTAGTAAAATGGTTAGTATCACTTTATCTTATGGCACATTATTTACCAAGTATTTACTTAGAAAGTACATAATAAAATGGTAACACAGCAATAAAAACATTATTATTCTGTTATCCTCAAATGAATGCCATTACATTTCCATCTTTCATCAACTGGATGGACCCCAGTAAAGTATGAATACCTAGCATGTCTTTTAGATTTGATTAGAGACAAGAAGGGCTGAAGAGTACAAACTGTCGGGGCATCAATAGGTGTCATGGCCTTTCTCTCCTCTGATTCAGCTGGTGTCAGACACCGATGTTACAATTTGCGGCCAGTTGATGTTGTCTGTTGGAGTGTGTTTGAGTGAGTCTGTCTGTTGGAGAGTTTTAGATGTTCAGATGTTTTGTGCTGTGTACACACACGTAGCACTAAACATCTGAACATCTAAAACCCTCCAACAGACAGACACACTCAAACACACTTCAGAAGTCTTCAGCCAAGATCAATTGGCCGCTAAAGTTGACAGCCTCCCTGTGTGTGTGTGTGTGTGTGTGTGTGTGTGTGTGTGTGTGTGTGTGTGTGTGTGTGTGTGTGTGTGTGTGTGTGTGTGTGTGTGTGTGTGTGTGTGTGTGTGTGTGTGTGTGTGTGTGTGTGTGTGTGTGTGTGTGTGTGTGTGTGTGCGTGTGTGTGTCTGTGTGTGTGTCTGTGTGTGTGTTTCAAGTGCATGGCATGTGTGTGTGTGTCTGTGACTGTGTGTATAATGTGCATGTGTGTATGTTCTCGAGTGTGCACTGGAACCGTTAAGCTTGCATCCAGAAATGACCATAGGAAGAGTACCAGTAAAACCAACCGCAGCAGCAGTCTTCAATGCGTAAATGTTGAGGGAGTGAATGTCTGTTTACAAGACAGAGCAATAATCATTTTGCATGAAAACACAAGCGAGGAGCAGACTGCTCGTAAATCTCAGCGCAAGACATCCCATGTGGTTGCTCTTTGCTGCGCTATGCTGTGCTATATGTGTGTGTGTGTGTGTGTGTGTGTGTGTGTGTGTGTGTGTGTGTGTGTGTGTGTGTGTGTGTGTGTGTGTGTGTGTGTGTGTGTGTGTGTGTGTGTGTGTGTGTGTGTGTGTGATGCCATTGGGCCAGATGCGGAAGCGTTATACATTATGACGTCTTCCCAGGAAGTGTATCATTAAAATTATGTAAAAACACAATTATTAATTATTTTAATGACACTTTGAGATGCGAATGATATACAGGAATAAATACTGTATGGAACCCAGGCTGGGAAACTGAAACTGTCGGGTCATCAATAGGTGTCGTGGACTTTCTCTCCTCCGATTCAGCTGGTGTCAGACACCGATGTTACAATTACAATCAATAGCACATTTACAAGAATGAAGTTCCAATTCCACTTGCCAGGGAGCAATGATTCCTGGTGTAACTGCAGTTGTAAACAAGCGGTAACGGACCCCCGTCATTGAGCCTTCCCTCAATTGTCTCCAGCTTCTTTTTCCCTACCAATGGTTAATACCATCATTTATCTTCTAAAGTATGTGATGTGGCTTTTCACCCAGAAGCTCCGAGAAGAAAAACAGCCAAGCCACAGTCGAAACCAGAAATCTACTGTAGGCAAAGAAAACACTGCATATACTTTCCCCTCTAACAGAGTGCTTACGCTGCCCCAACCCTACACCGCCCGCCCCACAAGGCCCGGGATGTCTGCTGGTGATTATGTGTGATGATCCTCTTTGCTTAACTTGCCAGCTAGTTTTTCAGGTTAAGGGGCAATCCAGGGTTTTTCAGGACTGGCTCCGGTTCAAGATGAATTACTCCGCAGATTATTCAAACTGGCACTAATTATGGAGTCCTGGGAGTAGCAGCACCGATAGCAATATTTCTGATCTCCGTCAGTAGGAGTGCTAACATGGCGAGCCAGAGAGAGAAGAGCACAGGGTGTTCTGCCAATCCATTTATTATGGATAGGTTTTATGATTGAAATGGGGGAGAACGGGAATTGGTGTATTCACACAGTTTCTCCTACAATTCTGTGTTGCTTTGTGGAAAGTCTGGTAGAAAGCACATTTCGCCCTCTGATGTGGAAAACATACTTCTGAACATGTTTTGATAGGCCTTATATATTATGTAAAGTATATTTATTTATTAATTTCCCCTTTATTTAACTAGGCAAGTCGGTTAAGAACAAATTCTTATTTTCATTGACGGCCTAGGAACAGTGGGTTAACTGCCTTGTTCTCATATTTCTCCTGTCTTATCCGGTGTCCTGTGTGAATTTAAGTATGCTCTCTCTAATTTCTCTCTCTTTCTCTCCTTTTCTCTCTTTCTTTCTTTCTTTCTTTCATTCTTTCTCTCTCTCTGAGGACCTGAGCCCTAGGACCATACCTCAGGACTACCTTGCCTGATGACTCCTTGTTGTACCCAGTCCACCTGGCCGTGCTGCTGCTCCAGTTTCAACTGTTCTGCCCGCGGCTATGGAACCCTGACCTGTTCACCGGACGTGCTACCTGTCACAGACCTGCTGTTTTCAACTCTCTAGAGACAGCAGGAACGGTAGAGATACTCTCAATGATCGGCTATGAAAAGCCAATTGACATTTACTCCTGAGGTGCTGACCTGTTGCACCCTCGACAACCACTCTGATTATTAATATTTGACCCTGCTGGTCATCTATGAACATTTGAACATCTTGGCCATTTTCTGTTATGATCTCCACCCGGCACAGCCAGAAGAGGACTGGCCACCCCTCATAGCTTGGTTCCTCTCTAGGTTTCGTCCTAGGTTCTGGCCTTTCTAGGGAGTTTTTCCTAGTCACCGTGCTTCTACACCTGCATTGCTTGCTGTTTGGGATTTTAGGCTGGGTTTCAGTACAGCACTTTGTGACATCAGCTGAGGTAAGAAGGGCTTTATAAATAAATTTGATTGATTGATTGATTGATTTGATTACATGTCCTACCATGTGGGCAATATCATGCTACAGTGCCTGGTGTGGGTGCAGACTACATGACTGTTTTTTTGTTGCTTGGCATGAATAGAAGTCTCCCAATGGCCCTTGCGAGGTAAGATGACCCAGCCCTGGCCCCCAGTCTCAATAAATAGAGTTACACAGGGCCATGCACAGGCCTTTCAGTGGGAACAGACCTTTCAGATAATTCATATCTCGAAAATCATAGCATACAAACTGCCTCAGTAGCCATTTTTTTCAATGTTTTAGGAAAGGCCTATATATTTATGCAAAAACGCATTCATCACATATTGTAAGCAAGCTAGATAGAGTGCCTCCTAAACACATGATTGACACCGGAAAAGAGGGTGGGCTATCGGCTGATCACTGATGTTGACTGATGTAAACCTGCTAGTTAGCTAGCCCCAAAAATGTTCTGATTGTGATTTATCTTAAATGCTCTTACATTCTTAAATAATAGCTTCATAGTGTATTAGTAATACTCTTCTAACTCTTGATGTATGCCTGGCTAGTGGCTTGTGTGGATAGTTTTCTACGGTTAGCTAGAGTCTAGACTACCTGTGTTGCTGCTGCCTTCACATGTGCAACCCCTGACTGAAGTTGATTCGGGGGGGGGGGGGGGGGGGTGCTGATGCAGCTGCTCCTCTCTATGTCTTAGCTTACCGCCTCTCTCTTCTGTGCATATCTGCCAACCAGACCGAATATTGATGATGATGTAAATCAAGTGGTATCAGGTGTTAATCAAATGCTGTGCTGCTGTGCCAGTAGTGTTGATATTTAAACTAGGTAACGCCGTACAGGGCAGACCAACAGGCACAACCAGCCAACGTACGGGGTGAGGGGTGACGAACTTGAAGACGTCATGATGACTTGATGATATTTATCATGTGGTAACCTGAATGTGTGTAAAGGTTGTTTTTTTTTGCCTGTATGAAGTGTTGCTAATAGGCACTATGTAAAGTACCCATGGTACATAGGCTACCACTAGGTTTATACACATTCAAGTAACACATGTTGAACGTCAACAAAAGTGATTGAATCATGATTTAAACACACATAGCTCAGGGATACAAACATGTCCTCCACCTGGGAATTGGTAACCTTTGCACTCATACTTGCAAAACAGGATAAACCTTGCGCTCCAGAATGCACCGCTGTTTGACTGTCGACCTCCGACCAGGAACCGGACAGAAAACTCTCTTCAATAATGAGGCAAATCGTGGTAAATACTTTACATTTTAGGCTAAATGATTGGCTACAACATTGCCGACCCGCGATTCTCGTCTTCAAACAGCAGACAGATTGACATGCTGCTGGGTTACAGTCAGGTCTAATTGAAGGCTGGGTTTCTATTGAGAATTTACTTAAGGTTTCATTCAGTTTAGTTTATGTACTTTTGTTTAATGCCAAAGTCAAGCCTGTTATTTTTGTTGTAGGCCTATACTGTATGTGTGCGTCAACACAGGCAGCCCAATTCTGATCTTTTTTCCACTAATTGGCCTTTTGACCAATCAGATCTTTTCACATCAGATCTTGTTCAGTGCTGATCTGATTGGTCAAAAGACCAATTAGTCAAAAAAAGATCAGAATTGCCTACACTGGTAGGCCTGTGTGTCACGATCGTCATAAGGAGTGGGCCAAAATGCAGCGTGGTATGTTCCCATCCTTTTTATTAGGAAGAGAAAACTCAAATAACAAAAACAGTAAAGTGAACAAACACAACATGAAGCTCATAGTAGTGCTCACAGGCAACTATACCTAGACAAGATCCCACAAAGCACAAAGGGGAAATGGCTGCCTAAATATGATCCCCAATCAGAGACAACGATAAACAGCTGCCTCTGATTGGGAATCATACCAGGCCAACATAGATATATAATTACCTAGATGGCCCACCCTAGTTACACCCCGACCTAACCAACATAGAGAAAAACAGGCTCTCTATGGTCAGGGCGTGACACTGTGTGTTTATTACAAACAAACTACACTGAACAAAATATAAATACAATATGCAATAATTTCAAATATTTAACTGAGATTAAATTTAAATAAATCAATTATGGATTTCACCTGACTGGGAATACGCATCTGCTGATCACAGAAACCTTAAAGAACATGTAGGGGCATGGATCAGAAAACCAGTCAGTGTCTGGTGTGACCACCATTTGCCTCATGCAGCGCGACACATCTCCTTCGCATAGAGTTGATCAGGTTGTTGACTGTGGCCTGTGGAATATTGTCCCAATCCTCTTCAATGGCTGTGCGAAGTTGCTGGATATTCCAAATCAAATCAAATGTTATTTGTCACATGCGCCGAATACAACACGTGTAGACCTTACTGTAAAATGTTTACTAACAAGCCCTTAACCAACAATGCAGTTCAAGAAATAGAGTTAAGAAAATATTGACTGATGGTCAAATATAAAAGTTAAAAAATGAAATTTTAAATAAAAATAATACATAATACAAAGTCAGTTTGAATGACACTGAGGGGCAGTGTTTTTACAACTAATGCCAGGTTGCCTGAGGCTGATGACATGCAGGTGTTTGTACACATGCATATAAACGCACTCTCATTCAAATAAACACATACAAGAACACGCACATACATGAAATAGTGCCAGACATGCATACAAACATATACAGTTGGCATTGCTGTTATGATTTTATTTGTCCTTGATGTCCTTTGTTTTAAATGTATTATTTTGTTTTATTATTATTTTTGCATTGTTGTTTGCTGTTTTCTTCTGTCTTTTCCTTTTAAGTTTATTATTTTGGTTGTTGGTGCATTGGGGGGTTCTTGGGGGTGGGGAATGAAATGAATTGTATTTTCTTTTTCTTGAGGGGGACTGTGGGATGGGTTTCGAATGGTTGAGGGACAGCTATTGGGGAACTGTGGGGGGGGATCTTGGAAGGTTCGGGCTCACGTTTTTAGCTTGGTGGTAGATTTGTCAACGTGCCCTTGAGCAGGTCATTGACCCTGGATGCTTCTGTGTGTCTCTCTGAATGGGAATCTGTTAGATGACTGGTATGATGTAGTTGTTGAGCGGATTCACTGCAAGTATATTGTATGTTTCGGATATTTAATAAATAAATAAATAAAAGTAAAAATATTGACTAAATTAAGTAAAGTAAAACATTTAATAAAAGTAACACAATAAAATGACATAACAATAACAAGGCTATGTACAGAGGGTACCGGTACCGAGTCAATGTGCGGGGGTACAGGTTAGTTGAGGTAATTTGTACATGTAGGTAGGGGTAAAGTGACTATGCATAGATAATAAACAGCGAGTAGCAGCAGTTTAAAAACAGGGGGGGGGGGTGGCCATGTGATTAATTGTTTAGCAGTCTTAAAGTTTGGGGTAGAAGCTGTTAAGGAGCCTTTTGGACCTAGACATGGCGCTCCGGTACCTCTTGCAATGCGGTAGCAGAGCGAACAGTCTATGACTTGGGTTACTGGAGTCTTTGACCATTTTTGAGGAACTTGGGTGGCTGTCATACATGTCGATCCAGAGCATCGCAAACATGCTCAATAGGTGACATGTCTGATGAGTATGCAGGCCATGGAAAAACTGGGACATTTTCAGCTTCATGGTATCTCTGTGCATTGAAATTGCTATCAATAAAAGGCAATTGTGTTCTTTGTCCGTAGCTTATGCCTACCCATACCATAACCCCACCGTAACCATGGGGCACTCTGTTCACAACATTGACATCAGCAAACAGCTCACCCACATGATGCCATACACGCTGTCTGTCATCTACCCGGTACAGTTGAAAACCAAATTCATCCATGAAAAGCACACTTCTCCAGTGTGCCAGCCATCGAAGTTGAGCATTTGCCAAACTGCAGTCAGGTCAAGACCCTGGTGAGGACGACGAGCACGCAGAAGAGCTTCCCTGAGACGGTTTCTGACAGTTTGTGCAGAAATTCTTCTGTTGTGAAAACCCAGTTTCATCAGGTGTCCGGGTGGCTGGTCTCAAACAATCACTCAGGTGAAGAAGCCGGATGTGGAGGTCCTGAGCTGAGGTTGGTTGGACGTACTGCCAAATTCTCTGAAACGACGTTGGAGGTGGCGTATGATAGCGAAATGAACAGTCAATTCTCTGGCAACAGCTCTGGTGGACATTCCTGCAGTCAGCATGCCAATTGCAGGCTCCCTCAAAACTTGAGACATCTGTAGTCTTGTGTTGTGTTACAAAACTGCACATTTTAGAGTGACCTTTTGTTGTCCCCAGCACAAGGGGCACCTGTGTAATGATCATGCGGTTTAATCAGCTTCTTGATATGTCACACCTGTCAGGTGGATGGATTATCTTGGCAAAGGAGAAATGCTCACTAACAGGGATGTAAACAAATGTGTGCATAAAATTTGAGAGAAATACATTACATGTTGCATTTATATTTCTGTTCAGCACAATTTCAAGACCTCTGTAATGTATATGGTAGGTTAGGCTAGTCTAACTTTGGTATTTGTGAGGTGAGTATATTTAAACTTTTTTACCCAGGTCAATATTATTTGCCACCTGTCTTTTATGTTGCAATACAATTCTAATGAGGTCATACACTTGTAACCGTGGCTATGGATGTTCAAGTTATTTATGAACTAAGCCAGGGGTCGTCGACCTTTTCTTACCCAGGGATCCCCATCACACATTAGCATTTCTTTGTATTATTATTAATTATTATTAATGTTTATTGTACTTTTTATTGTACTTTTTTATTGTACTTTTTACCCCCTTTCATGATATCCAATTGATAGGTTATAGTCTTGTCCCATCGCTGCAACTCCCGTACGGACTCATGCGTCCCCCGAGAGCCATGCGTGCCCCGAAATAAAACGACCCTGCCAAGCCGCACTGCCTCTTGACTAACCCGGAAGCCAGCCACACCAATGTCAGCATGCATGCACCTGGCCAACACAAGGACTCGCTATAGAGCGATAGGACAAGGACATCCCAGCTGGCCAAACCCTCCCCTAATGCTGGGCCAATTGTGGGCTGCCTCATGTGTCTCTCGGTCACGGCCGGCTGCGACACAGCCCGGGATCGAACAGGTATTTGTAGTGATGCCTTAGACCGCTGCGCCACTCAGGAGGCCCAGAATGTTTTGTTTTAATTCACGTCTTGTCTTATCATCAGGTAAATGATAATGGAAGGTAGAAGTAATCAACATTTTAAAATAAATAGGTTTAGTTGATCTTTTTTCATTATTTTGACCTCCCCACATTATTTGTTTATACCTTTATTTAACTAGGCAAGTCTGTAAAGAAAAAAATCGTATTTACAATGACAGCCTACCAGGGAACAGTGGGTTAACTACTCAGGGATTTGATCCAGCAACCTTTTGGTTACTGGCTCATCGCTCTAACCGCTAAGGTACCTGCCACCCCATTATAATTATAATTGGAAGAGGAAGTGTAAACTAACATAGCCAATTACATAGAAAGGTCACGCCGAACACATTTTCGCTAAGAGCAGCTGTTTAGCAGGTTAAACAAAGGTTAGTGTGTTGGCAAAAACGTATGTCCAAGTCAAGAAAACTTAACAGCAGCCAGCGACAAAGCCTATTTCCTCAATATTAGTAGTTGAGAAATAGAAAGTTAGAAAGAAGATATTATCCTATTTTCTACTGTAGGTATGTAATAAAACATGTATTTATTATGTTGCTGCTAGCGATATTCATAACAACATTGGAAAAAAAAAAGATTCGTTCCATTTTCTTTGGTTTATATATTTTGCGGACTCCTTGCAGTGCATCAGCGGACCTCTAGGGGGCCTCGGACCCCCGGTTGAATACTCCTGAACTAGGCTATCTGCATTCAAAACTTCCCAAACTGACCTGAAAGGTGAGCAATGAAAGACCCAAATAAATAGTCGAGGATTTTCAAAACACCTCCCGACTCCCTCCCACGTATACAACAATGGAATCTCTTGGCGCACTCGATCAAGCATCGTCAGTTCTCCAGAAAGGAGCTTGTAGGCAGCGATAACGTCATTCCTAGAGGGGCGGCGCGCTGAACAGGAGGTGTTTTCCAGCTTTAAAAGGGATGGAGCCAGCCCCTTCTGACAAGCCCTGTGTCACAGCTACCGGGAGTCTCTGGAAATCTTAATTAGGCTAAAGCATAACAAAACGACAGCAAAACTCATCTGACCATCAGACCAACCCCGAGTGTGTGAGAAGTGCTGTGAAGATAACCCTTGCGCATACTCTGCTCTCTTTTCCATGTCAGTTTCTCTTGGAGTGCTGTCACGTAGATGAAAGTGTTTGAATTAATATCAAATCAGCATTCGAGTTTACTTTTTTATTGACAAATAATGCGTTTATTTTTGTTTTGACTCATGCACATTTCTACAGTCTGAAATCGTTTTTTTCTCGCAGTGCTCATATGATACTTACTACCTGTGATATTATTGGCAACCGTCACAACCACAACAGTAGACCAATCGCAAGTTGAATGCAGGATATCAGCTGTTTGAGACTCAGCTCCAAATTCAACTTTGGACCAGTCCTCCCAGCGGCTTTGGGAAAGGAACGAGGATTGCAGTTTCTCAACTCTCTCGCTACCGAGATGAAGTCTGCAGAAGAAGGTAACCGGCTTCACTGTCTAGCCTATATTTTCCGTTAATTTGACGTGGCAATGTTCAAATGTTATTATCTGACTGGATTGCTTGTGTCATGTTTACTTTAATGATTCTCAAATCGCGAGTTGCTATCAATGAAATCATGCTTATTATTATGACGTTATACACTACAATAGTTGCAACCGTCTGGGAATGTTTCTTCGGCTACCAATAGGTGTCGGTGTTTTCAATACAGGCGTCTCCTAAGCGCGCAATTTATGCTGTGCGTATCGCGCTATACCTGACGCGGTGAGGGCCATCCATATGATAACCAGGGCCCGAAGTGCGCGAGTGACACTTTTATAGCAATGTGTAGGCGACATGTGAGTGCAAGGAACGCTGTTTTTGGTTTTTGTATGTTTTTCCCCAGGCTTCACAATGCCCTTATTGTCAATAATCAATCATTCACAGCCACATTTTGATGTGTTTATTTGACCATGTTGATTGAAAATATTGATGTATGTTTTCATGGTCGTGCTTTTCAACCTTGACAAATCTGCGTCATGCATGCACACATACTTGGACCATCCACCTCACTGAAGGTGCTCTATCTGCCTCGACACGTAATTCATGAAGTAGCCTAGGCTACGGAAGTATTCCAGTGCTGATGTCATGGACTTTTTGTGGTTTGGGGATTTAATTTGTCTTTGAGGTTTCGAGACGTGGACGGATGGGGGCTGTGTTATTTATTCATTTCAGTCCCTCGTAAGACTCATAATTAATAGCAGGCACATGTGCGTTTGTGTGTGTGTGTGTGTGTGTGTGTTCGCGTGCACGCTTGGTGTGTGTGTTTCTGTGTGTAGCTTGCTTGGCTGGGGTAAATGCATAACCACTCTGCTTCACCAGTCTGCTGACAACTGCAGTATTGCAGACATACAGTCAAACTCCTTTCCCTGTGACCCTGTATGGTAGCATGTACCATCATGCCCACACACACACGCAACCCCTCTCTCTACGGTGACCTAGCCACAAGAAAAAGTGCTCGTGATAACTGACTGCAAGCCACGAAGCCTCTGATTTTCTGAGCCTTCGGATGACTTTATCTGTGACCTCCTAGCTCTTCCTGAGGTTCACTCTGTCTGGGCCTAGCAGAACCTCACCACCTGTGTGAATGAAACCAGCTTGTATTTAGAGACATGCAGATTGACTTGGTCCCATGTGCTGGGGGAAAGGATTTATGGACGGTAATAACAAAACCAGAGTGAAAACATTTTGGAATATGGTGACGAGAGAGAAAAGCATGCCATGTGAGGCACTTTAAACGGCAAACGTGTATACAGTATTAATAGTGCCATGAATTTGCAGATGTGATTACTTACTGTCATAAACAATTTCCTGAAAGCAAGTCACCGAAACAGCATCAGTGATCGTTTTCCTTGGATTTGAGATATCGTCATTCCATAGAGCTCTCACCCCCAATTTGCTATCTGTCACTTTGTTAGTTCAGTGTTCAGCAGACGCAACCTGGAAATGCAAAGCTCGAGATTGGCAGAGATAACACAAATGAGTGAAAGTCCCGATGTGTGTGGGTGGATGTAGCTCATGTGTTAGAAACAGAGAGTGTGCTGAGGCATAGTGCGCGCTACACACACACACACACACACACACACACACACACACACACACACACACACACACACACACACACACACACACACACACACACACACACACACAGGGAAAAACAACTTGCAGTCAGCCCTGTAGTCAGTAGGTGTGTACCACCCCTCCTCTAAGTCACATTAGGTGGAGTGAGAAAGAGATCTGCATCCTCGGCACAAGTGGAGGGTCTGTCAGGAACGAGCACCAGAAAACATCGGCATCTCTAAAGAGAAAAGGAGAAGACAAGACAGACAGACAGAGATTGACAAAAGTTGGAGCTGAGGTGTTGGAGGCTGTTCTCATCACCCTTAAGCTGAGGCAAGGATGAGCTCCCGTCGTGAAGAACCAGAGTTTGACTTCAACTTTTTGTTTGAGTACAGCCAAAGGGGAGAGTTTGGCCACAGGCCTGACAGAGGTGGGTGGTGACGGATCTCTGGATAGGGGTTGATGTGTGTTCCTGAACTTGTGGTAGCTCAAACTGTTTGGGTGATTTATTTTTGCTCTGTGTGTATGTTTTACATTATGCAGTTGAGCCCCGTGTGATTATTTTCATTATTTTCATTATACATTTTTTTTTTTTTTGTCAGAGCTGACTTATTCCTGTGCTTTTTTTCATGTTTTTGGTGTGTAATTAATAATACATAGGCTACTTAGACTATAATAAGTATAGGACAATAAATGTTTTGTTGTCCTATCTTGCGTAGCAGAATAATTTACATAGTGGCATTTAGACTTGTAATTTATTATGATTACAGATATTAGAAGATCTAATAATGTAGTTATGTTTGCTTCCCTTATTATTGCAAGCTTTGTTAGTGCCCTTTGGCCCTTTTGCTAAGAACATTTTACATTTGCATACCCTTCCTCTGCTTTCTCCACCATAATGTGCTTTAATGTACGTTTGAGCGCCTATAACGTTTCAGACCACTGTTAATTGCTTCATTGAGCAAAAACATAAAAAATAATAACTACTAAATACAATTAGAATTTGACCTACCACTGTTTCTGGAAATAGTCTGTCGTGAACTAATTTTAGACAGTCTACCCACGTATTCTGTGAAGCATGACAGGTTCATCATTTCATGTGATGTGCTGTTTGCGTAGAGTTGCGGTTAACAAATATAGCACACAAGCTGGAAGGGGATTGCCCTACTCTAGTACACTGCACAACATTTGGTTGGTGTTCATTTGAGATTGCAAAATGACCCTTATCAGACAGAAATCATTATATTGTAGCAATTGTGTGAATTGTTAGAGTAAATGTCATTTCGTGTTTGTGTGTGCGTGTGTGTGTGTGTGTGGCAGATAATGTGTGTATGTACTGTATGTCTTTGTGTTTATGTGTGCAGTATACGTGTGTGTGTGTGTGTGTGTGTGTGTGTGTGTGTGTGTGTGTGTGTGTGTGTGTGTGTGTGTGTGTGTGTGTGTGTGTGTGCGTGTGCGTGTGTGTGTGTGTGTGTGTGCGTGTGTGTGTGTGTGTGAGAATGTGTGTCCAACCATTTGTGTCTGAGCATGTATTCTGTATGTGTGTGATGCCTCAGCAGCTGTAAACTTAATCACGAGCTCAGAGCAAAGCATAGTGCTGTTAGCGTTCACCATGGGCGAGCCCTAATTCACTCAGCGAGTGAAGGCGATCAATCAAATAAGGTATCCATCACTGCTTTGCTGGAGGAGGTCCTATAGTCCAGAGAGCACACCGTGGATCTCTGCACAGCTCCAGACGGACTGTTAACTGTTAACAATCTGCTGATATCTCACACATTTCATTGGCCCAACACGTCATGAAAAACACTGTTCGGGTCAATAGACATCGGGTTTAAGGGATCATGTTGGGATTTTTGCCAATGCAGCCCATTATCTACTCCCCCAAAGTCAGATGACCTCGTGGCGACCATGTTTATGTCTCTGTGTCCAGTCTGCGCTAATGCTAACTAGCATTAGGCAGTGACTGGGCGTCTACGGGTATCTGCTAGCCTGCTACGTTTTATAACCTGTAGTATAGCTTTTATCGAGGCGTTATGAATACATAGGCGACCTAAAGTCAATCGTTACCAACACGTCATGAAAAACACTGCTTGTGAAGTCTTGGATTTAGAAGTGAGAAAAGGTGCATTTTACAAAGCATCAACTTTGTAAAAAAAAAATGTTTCTATGGTGGCCTATATTTACAGTGCCCTTGTGTGTTTGTATTTTCCAGATGCATATAGCTACACTCCAAACGTCAGCCTGTCCCTGCCACTGGGCATGGGAAATCCCTGTCTGGCCACCCAGTACCACACACTGCAGACCAGCCCCATTATCTCCGTGTCCTCCTGCCACCAGACAGGCTACGGTCTCCACGATCACAACAACCAAAACCCAGCCCAGGGCTACTACATGTCCCACGGCCTGAGGCCTAACGGGGCCCCGGCCCTGGAGAGTCCTCGCATCGAGATTACAGCCTACCACCAGTACCCTGAGGAGGAGGTGGAGGAGAGCAGCAGCATGGACCACATCGTCCACCACAAGCGGGGGCTCAACTCCATTGTGACCCTGACGCTGCCAAACGCCGATGGCTACCGCGACCCCAGTTGCCTCAGCCCGGCCAGCAGCTTGTCATCACGTAGCTGTAACTCGGATGCGTCGTCCTACGAGTCTGGCTTTTACAACTATGACAACTCATCCCAGAACTCGCCATGGCAGTCTCCTTGTGTCTCTCCGAAAAGCTCGTCCTCTCTCCTCTCCTGCCCACACGCTCCTCTCGGCCCCCCCTCGACCTCCCCCCGCCACTCGCCATCCACCTCCCCCCTGATCGGGGCCCAAGCCGAAGAGGGCTGGGTGGGACAGGGTCCCTGTGGAAGCTCCAGGCCCAACTCCCCGGCTTGCAGCGGAGGAGTTGGCAGTGTTGGCGTGGGGAAGAGAAAATACAGCTTCAACGGCACGTCCTACAGACAGCCAACCTACTCGCCCAACCAGTCGTCCACGCCTTCCCCGCGCGGCTCGCCCAGGGTCAGTGTCACAGACGACAGCTGGCTGGCCAACACCAACCAGTACACCAACTCTGCCATCGTGGCAGCCATCAACGCCCTCACCACCGACGGACTGGTCGACATGGGCGAGGGCGTCCCCGTCAAGGCCCGCAAGACCAACCTAGACCACAGCCCCACCATGAGCCTGAAGACGGAGCCGGGAGGAGAGGAGATGGGCCCTGGGAGCGAGCTCCTCCAGGAGGACCACATCTCCCGCCTGCCTTTCAAGAAGGAGAACTACTGTGGGGGCTTCCTAGACGTGCCCCAGCACCCCTACTCCTGGTCCAAGCCAAAGCCCTACCTCAGGTAGGTGGAAATGAAATATTGCTGTACTGGGAAGGCTTAGGTCAATTAATTGTACTGTATAATCATTAATTATCAACACTTTAAAACAAAGTAATTTTGACGGCGCCAGGGAATTCACTTAGAACATAAGGCAGCATTGTTAAGCATTATTAGGCCTTGAAAAAGACAATGACGCTCATGGAGCTTATTTCAAAAGATTTATGGACTAACATCCAACCCAAGGTCTACTCCTTTTTCCCACACGAAAAACAGTTCTTCCACTTGCACCGCTATTTTGCCATCCCAGGTTATGTCTTGTTTTTTCCCAAATATAGACATGTTTATTTATTGCAAGTGCCAAATTGTTTTTGTCTTCATAGACCGCAGAGAAAGGCAGCAGTCGAAACGTAGTCACTGTATCGTGTCCAAGAGGGCTTCTCTTTGAAGATACAAAACATTTCATAAATCATATTTCGCAGGGAGGAGTAGTGTAGCACATGTGCCCTGTTACCATAGATACCCCCGCACAAACAATACACACGGATAGACACACACACACACACACAGACAGACTCCCTTCTTAACAAGGCAACCTTTTCAGTTCACGGCGACCCTTTCTCTGTTTTCTCTTTCCGGGCCCTGGCCCACTTTCCTGTTGGAAATCAAATGTTTGATTAAGATAATGCAGAGACAGGAAGTGATGGTGACAAGCTTGCTCAAGGAAACAGTTGGTGGGGTAATCACACAACCGGCTTCCCTGTGCTGTCATGTGCCCCCTCTTCTCTTTGGCCGCTAAACATGATGTAATGTTCGGCCAGAACAGATAAAGCCTGAGAGGGGGGAAATCAGTTAGTTTTGGGTCAACAAACACCCTGAAAGTTCCAAGAGGATGCCGGAGATTGCTTTTCATGGCCAGCCTTAAGGTCAGGGGTTTTATGCTTCACAGGCATCCGGCGCAGTGAAATATTGTCTCGCAAATGTTTGTTTTGGTTCAATATCTCTGCAGTCTTCACATGGGAAGATAGGCTAATTCCCTGGCGGCATCTGAACAATGATGTTATGAGTGGCCAGCTGTGACACTTTCTGAGATACCATGGTCTTTCGGTTTTGTCAGACAGTTGTCTGGTTACTTCCTGAGTTGTTTGTTTAAAAACTAAACCACTGCGTGGGATTCAATGATTTTTGATGATAGCTCTACTTCTATTATTGATACCACCAATGCACTTAGGTTATCTATGTTAAGCCTTTAGGCATGTTGTATCATTGTGCTGCTGAAATGACAATGCCCCCTCCACACACTTAGGGAAAAATGTGAAACCTGAAAGGGGTCTTTGGCTGTCCCCATAGGAGAACCCTTTGTTGGAACATGGAACCCAAAATGGTTCTACCTGGAACCAAAAAGGGTTCTTCTTATGGGGACAGCTGAAGAACCCTTTTGGAGTCCACTTATTGACACCTGTCACAGCAATATAAAAAAAAAACACACAGAAGACTAACCAGACCTCATGCTTCTTTCATTTAGTTTCATTTAGTTTTCATCAAAAGAACCGTTATTGCCCAGGCTTTAGGAATTACGTACGTCAGGCTAGGACTTCAATTGATTAGATTAGAGCCAATGATGAAATGGAAAGGATCAGGACATTATTTAACAAGGGAAAACAGAGATCTGGATTTAAGTGAAATGGATCCGTCTTTGTGCGTGCGTGCGTGCGTGCTTGTAGGTAGCCTGGTGGTCCTGTCTGTTTGTGTTTTATCCAACTCCCTTCTGGTTTCGTTCATTGTCATGCCATGCATATGTGTCCATGTATCGCATGATGTCTACAGAAGAGTTGTCTACGGCCCGTACACCTGGGACCAAGCTATCCTGTAGATTCTTATTTATATTATTATATTATAAATACTATCTGTATGTTCCACACAATACCAAGCACGGTCCCTCTTCCTCACAGCTCCCTGCCCGCCCTGGATTGGCAGCTGCCGTCTTGCTCTGGCCCGTACAGTCTGCAGATCGAGATGCAGCCCAAGTCCCACCACCGTGCCCACTACGAGACAGAGGGCAGCCGCGGGGCAGTCAAAGCTCCGTCCGGAGGTCATCCAGTCGTACAGGTACCTTTCTCAATAATGTGTGTGTGTGTGTGTGTGTGTGTGTGTGTGTGTGTGTGTGTGTGTGTGTGTGTGTGTGTGTGTGTGTGTGTGTGTGTGTGTGTGTGCGTGTGTGTGTGTGTGTGTGTGTGTGTGCACCTGTGCGTGCGTGCATACACGCGTACGTGTGTTCTCTATTATTAATGTCCCTTGAAGCCAGGAGTCAACCTACTGCAGTAAGAGGTCACTGTGGCTAGCAGTTGCACATATTGACACAATTAGCATGGAGCAGGACCATCACCTCTCGTTATTGTGCTTGGCAATGCTTCTAGAGCTCACGTCACTCTCACCACAGCGGCCCAACACAGAGCTCCTTTCTCTCTAAGGCCGTCACGCTGATTTACTCAAGGTGGGGACCCTGGTAAGCTGCTAAGTGTGTATGGGGGGGGGGGGATTTGTGTGTGTGTCCTTATATATGTACTGTGAATAAATATAACAACACATAGCTTATATATAAATACATAGCAAATACAGTATAGCGTAGCACATTGCCTATTAGAAGGGCTGAGCAAACTGTCTTCTCTTGGTCCAGCTTGATGGTTCCTACTTCTCTCCAAAACACTCAACATGTGTTGTTAGCACTGCAGCCCGTTTTCCAAATAGATCTTTTCAACACAACTTAACGTGCGGAGTTTCAAGTCTGACAACAGCTGTTGCGCCCAACAAGGTGTTGTAGACATAGCCTGTCAAGTTTCAGCATCTCTCTCTAAATGAAAGTAATTACACCCCTTCATTCAAACCCTTTGTATAACGACATAAAAGTGCACTGTTGACATTGTACTCTGTTGCACTGAGAGACTTTGACCAACGCTCAGTGTTTTGGCAGGTGAAACTGAACTTGATTTAGTTTAGTTTATACCACTTTGTGACTCGGGCTGTATGTCAGGCTGGGGTCTAAGGAGTGAGTCAGGAGTAGGGAATTAGCATCCTGTGTGTGTACGTGTGGGAAACTTTTCCCAGGTGTGTGATGGTATTGATGAGTTACTGTCTTACTACACGGATACTTCAGTGAAGTGAAAAGAAACTCACACTAAAGCCTGCATTAACCCCGATGAATGTCTATTGAGAGCGTCAAGCATCGAGGCCCTTTTTTTCCCGAGGCCCGTTTTTGATTCCCCAGAACCTATCTCCTCGCCTCCTTCTCAGCTGTATTTTGTGAAGGAGGGAAGGAGAGAGGATGTGAGGAATCGAGGAAAGGTTCATTGAAAGAGCCGAAATCACTTGGGTGCTGGAGTCCATTTTGTATTCAGTATAGAGTACTCGATTGGAAATGTGTTTTATTAAAGAGGTATTAACAACTGTAATATTGCAATGGTTCAGATAAACACAATGACAGCTGCTCTCGGGACACACATATTCTCACCCACTCACATTGTTTTTTACTTTTACTTTTATGGAACAATGATTCAACACCTCTACTATTACATTTGGAGTGGATTAGAATCTCTGGGGAATTTCATAAGAATCAAGCCTCTGACTGGAAGTTTGTTGGCAGAGAACGATTAATGCAGAAGGTCAGGTAAATACTTGATACACACACACACACAACATTAGCAAAATGAAGACAGGATTTCATCATATCTCTTCCTTGTGTGTAGGATGTGGGGGCACATATCTCTTTCTCTCTCTCTCTCTCTCTCTCTCTCTCTCTCTCTCTCTCTCTCTCTCTCTCTCTCTCTCTCTCTCTCTCTCTCTCTCTCTCTCTCTCTCTCTCTCTCTCTCTCTCTCTCTCTCTTTCTTTCTTCACTCATCCTGTGCAGTCCCCAGGGAGGCTGGATAGGGGTGATAGGGCATGTTGTAGTCCCTGGGGTGCCCTGCTGTTATGAGAAATGAGTGGCAGGCGATCGGTGGGCGGTGCAATCATGGAGAATGGGTGAGTGTTTAGTGATGTGGGAGGAAGGGAGGACAGGGTGAGAGGGAGATGGAGGGAGAGAGAGCACATGCAGAGAGAGATGTGATGAGGGCAGACGGAGAGAGTGAGGCGGTGGAAGGGTGTAGGGAGGGCAGAGGGAGGGGTAAGGAACGGCGCAGAGGAAAGAGGGAGAGAGGGAGGGCACAGGGAGTCACCAGGCAGGCAGGCAGCTGGGTCTCGGCTGTGTTACCCCCAGAGAGACTCTGCTTCCTGCTGATTAGGGCCCGGGTGGCCCTGGGGTTGGGTGGAGGGAGAGGAGGAGGGGTATTGTGAGGTGAGACTAGTCCCAGAGCCCATCCGATGCCTCCTCCCCCACCACCATCCTGGCCCAGTGGGCCTCCGCATCACTGCCGATGTTGCTTCTCGTGAGCCACTCATTCCTCAAACCTCTCTCCCACACCGACCTTCCCAATGCTGGCTAAACCTGCACAAACACTGGGGTTTTGGCTCAGGGTTGGACAGGCACAACATCTATGGGTGATTGTGACATATCCCATTGCTGTGCACAACAGTTTAAAAATAACTTGTTGAACAACATGATGAGACACCGTGTCTCGAACCTATCAGTTAATGAAGTGTTGCAGTACACGCTATGACCCCAAGAGCACTGACTGACAAACACCCGACTGAAAAACATTTACTCAAAACAATGTTTGCTACCTTTACAGCGCCATTATTTATGTCTTCATGACCGCTCAATTTGCTATCACGGAAGTCCTCCTCTTGCTCCTACTTAATGAACGGAGGTGTTTTTCTAATCCCGGCTGCCAAACACACAGGCTCCCCTTTGTTTAGGAAACGTCCCTTTGTAACAGTGACATCATGCTCAGCTCCTAGCTCCGTCTCCTCCACCATAATACCGCTCTCCACCAGCCCCTCTTGCAGGATGAAGACGTAAATCTGGGGAGGCCCCGAGCTGCAGCCCGCTGCCGCAGCCGCACACTCGTGGTAACCTCCAGATTATGGGGTACACTGACTGCACTCTGCTGTCCGTATCCTCTCACCCCCACCGGTTTGCTTTCTGGCTCCTCGATCAAAAATTCCATCATTTGTTTTTGGAGATCGCTACAGTGCAGACCTCCTCCCACAGGCCTCTCAGCCCCTTCTCACGATGATGTACCACGTCCTGACCCCCGCGGCCACTTTTCCACTTTACTTACTGGCTGCAGACCACAGCGCCCATTAACGGGATGGAGGGTCCTCTGCTCTACCCCAACTACCTTCCCAGTTCTCCCCCTGATGATTCACCAGGCTCCCCTCCTCTCACCACAGTTATGTCCAACGTCTACAACATGGTTTCCAAAGGCATGCTCAGGAAAAATCCAAACCTGATCTTCTACCTTCCTTTACACCAAAGACCACCACGTCATGATGGATGGCTTTTTCCAAAGAAACCGATATTATGATAGAATTTAATAATTTCCAAAGTGGAATTACATGGAATTATATTTGCATTGAGGGGTAGCGACCTGGGACGCGACCCTCTCGGGGAATTTCATTCAGGTATACATTGAGACAAGAAACCATAGGAAACACGTAGACACGCACAGGGCACACAGTGTTAGACAACACCTGTGGAATATTAGACCCATCACACAGTGTTATAGTAAGTACTACATATGGATAGAGTATATCTAGACTGACATGAAGAACCTTAGCATATGTGCTGCTGGTTGAACATGTGCCGTTTCACCTTGACATCTATGCTGGCTGTGTAATGTCTTCGGCAACAGCCACAGTAAATGTACGTTCGCTGCGAAGACTGTCATTTATTGTGTTTTAAATCTGGTGCCGCCTCTTGTTTAAACCATGAAAGATGCCTTTTGTTCTTCCGTGCAGACTCCCGGATTGTGTTCATTGACGAACGCCATAGTGAAACGTTTCGCAACCGATATGAAAATGAGCATTTCTTATTGGACAAGTTCGGATAGTACCTCCCTGTTTCATTTCATTTCGAGAGCGTTTTTTTTTCTTTCTTTTTTCGGTTTGTCCCTACTGAACAGGACCATGTACTGCTCTACAAGAGGCAGTCATGGCTGTTCGTCTGTGCCCCGAGGAGCAGTTAGGCTCCCATGAAACTGTGTTTTAGGCCTCCGAGGGGCTTCCCTTACTCACAGCCTTGGTATATTGGGCAACCACTAATTACCATTGAACAGCAACTGGAAAGAATTGGACTAAAGGACTGCATTTTCACTGGTTTGAGGTGAGGACCAGAAGCCGCCAGAGTTATGAGGCAAAACACTGGTTGCCAGCCTTTATATCAGGGGTAGACTGAAATCATCTACACATCACTATGCCCAAATGTAATACCGTGTACCTGGGCTAAAACGTAATGCCTAGACATGTTGGTAACAAGTCGTTCTTTTATTTGGAATCTGGACTTTGCTGGTCTAGACATGGGCCAGGACTTGAAACGGTGCCCTTGATTACATAACATTGGGAAATACACTTAAATACACACTTTGAGGAATATAGCCACTTTGTCGCTTGTATAAAGAAGTGCCATTTGGAACTAGGGAAACCCAATACATTAACAATTCACATGTTGATCTATGCATACTGTATGATGCCAGCAGCATACCACCCTGCATACCACTACTGGCTTGCTTCTGAAGCTAAGCAGGGTTGGTCCTGGTCAGGCCCTGGATGGGAGACCAGATGCTGCTGGAAGTGGTGTTGGAGGGCCAGTAGGAGGCACTCTTTCCTCTGGTCTAAAAAATATCCCAATGCCCCAGGGCAAGGATTGGGGACACTGCCCTGTGTAGGGTGCCGTCTTTCGGATGGGACGTTAAACGGGTGTCCTGACTCTCTGAGGTCATTAAAGATCCCATGGCACTTATCGTAAGAGTAGGGGTGTTAACCCCGGTGTCCTGGCTAAATTCCCAATCTGGCCCTCAAACCATCATGGTCACCTAATAATCCCCAGTTTACAATTGGCTCATTCATCCCCCTCCTCTCCCCTGTAACTATTCCCCAGGTCGTTGCTGCAAATGAGAATGTGTTCTCAGTCAACTTTCCTGGTAAAATAACGGTAAAATAAAAAATAAAAATGACTATGAGGCACTGGAGAAAGAGGAGGAGAAAGGGAATAATGAAGACAGTATGGAGGGAGAGAGACAACTTGGATGAGTGTTTGAATTGGGTACAGCCAAGTCTCGCCGTGTGACTGTCAGCACTTGAGAGAGGGAGCGTGAAAATGGGGAAAACCTGAGCTGCCCTCCCTCCTCTCCCTTCTCCCCTGCTTCCAGTCTTCTCTCCCCTCCGCTGCATGCGCCACGTGGACTACGAGTCATGACATTTCTCCAGGCGGTGATGAAATCTCTGGGAGCTGGAAAGAGTCAGAGGGAAGAGAGTGTTCCTGTGCAGGCCCATATTCACACTCTCCCTACAGGCCATACTGTGCTGCTACTTACCAGCAAGTCACTTCCTTAAACAAACACGTGCACGTCTTTTCTCTGCCATTTTTCAACCAGGTCTGTCTCTAGATCTTGAGCATAACACTTACAAGTGTGAAGTCGAGTTTTTATGTAAACAGTAAGTAAACCAAGGTAATAAAGCAACAGCTACACAAAAGAATAAAAAACAACTTCATTAAGCTATCACTGACAAGGACACATGATTCTCATTAAGAGGACATAGCAAACATGGTTTGAAAGCCCATAGGAAAAACCTCTTCAGAGCACCACCATCTCAGGGCTGAATTTTAGCAGCCGTGATGATGGATCTGTAATGGTTCGTGTGAAATGAATGGTGGAAAAGGACGGGGTGAGCTCTGGTTCTGAGCTCAACACCCCCCTTTGATGATGTGAGTTACACATAATCAAAACCCAGTCTGACCTAGACAACCCAGCTGTGTACAACAATTAATGCTTCAGCGGACATGTACAAACTGTTTAATTTGAGATTTCGGTCTATCCTGCATGGCACGTGTTGGAAGAGGAGATGCTGTCTAACTTGCCAGTAGATGGTGGTTAGAGGTGGATATTAATTTGGCACATGAAGTGGCAGAAGCTGGTGTAGTGTGACCAAAATTTGGTTTAGAAGATCTCAAAGATAAATATACGTAGCCCAGCTTGACTACATTCATAGCTTAGCTAAACTCATCTGGTCAAGATTAGGCTTTGTATCAAGACTCATAGATGGCTAGAGACACAAATATGAATTAGGATTCAAAGGTGTGCGAAGCCTCTCTCGTTGAACCACACTTAAACTTTACGACGGTTCCTCAACTTTGTCTTTTCTTATTGCCCTTGTGAGGATTTAAAATTAAGAAATACATTTTGCGCTCAGCTTGTGGTTGGCGTGTGTGGACAAGGGAACGTCACTGGAGCAGAGAGGGAAAGAGGTAGAGGGGATATGGGAGAGGAGGGCTGAGGGCTGAGGGAGCACATATGGTAAATTTATTGAGGGAGGTCGCCCAGGGGGGACCCTACCACGTTCCTTTGCTGTTGGGAAGACCAGCATCACTGAGGGTTGCTTGAACTCATTAATCACTTCCCGACCCCACCGGAGGACGCCACCGTCATCGTGCGCTACCGCAGCATTGCCGAGTGAAGGGATAAAGACTACCCCCAACACACACACTTCACCTCTTGCGGTTTATCCATATGCAGACATGTGAAGGCTGAGGCTAAGGTAATGGTTGGAGGTCACAAAGAAATTCAATAGCAAAGTCTACCGAGGAGCAAAGCTCAAAAGGGACAGAGGACACAGGCTTAGCAGAGTGGCAGCCTGCCTTTTATTAAATCATAAAGAAATTATGCCATTTTTAACAGACCGTTTTGCGTTTTCAAATTGGTACCTCATGCCCGGTTCCATCGGTTCCGTTGTAGCATGATGGTACGACTTTTTCCTTCCTTCTCGGTCGACTTGTCTATGCGTAAGTAACTGGTAGCATGTGGCGGCTAAGCGTAATTACCACTGGTGACACCGTAAGTAAAATATAACAAGGCGAGCAGAGAGAGAGAGGGGTCTGCTGGTGAGATCACTGCATGGATGAAGTGCTCTCTGGAGACACAGAGACTTCAAGAAGCGCCTAACCCCAGCGTAACTCACTGATGACTAGCATGTGTGACTAGCACACAGCTCAGGACAGCTGCTGGAGACACTGTGTGGAGCTGTGAAGATGAAAAAAAGGGGAAAGCGAAGGAGGAAAGGAGAGTATAGCCTGCTTAACTAGTTCCCTTGATATCTGAATCAAACAAGGGATGATATCAAGTCGAGAAGTAGAAAACCAGATCGTTTTGTAGTGATTGCTGCTGGTTTGTCCATTATTGAGACCCTTGGATAGCATACGTCTAGTACTGTGCTATACTGTACTGTACTGTATTGAGAATCACCAACAGAGAGCTACTGCATTAGCAGGCGTGAACATAGCTCAATATGTCGCACCAGCCAAATTATGCCTTCAGTTTGTAGATCACCTCACCTCACTTGTTTTCACAGTCACCTGGCAAGTTTATCGTCAGTTTGTCTCACCAGAGCAAAATGAGCTCAGTCTTTCTCCACTGCCTTCATAGATGCGTGCTGATTGTGTCTTCGGTTGGTCATTCCCCTTTGTGTTTGGCAGAAGTGGGGTCCTAATTATTGGTTGTTACCAAGTGTCCACATGGCCAACAAGGCAGACGAATTACTGCAGACACAAGATTCCAATGACGTATTTCTCTACCTTCACTTACTCCCCAATCCCTGACCCCTCGCAAAGGTAATTATAAATCCATTAATCAGATGATGTCATAGGTTACATGTGGTCTGTGTTTTGTTCTATGACTCAATCCGTTAAATAAACACGGAGTCGCTCATTCCGTTTGACTCGCTGTTTTCACTCGGACACAGCAGCGCTGAACTTCCACAAGACTGAACTTTAAGAAGGGAATTTTGAAATTAGACACGTTTATTGGGGAGATAATTGAGCAATTTGTGGGATTTTTTTCAGATTGACGTTGTTTGGTTAGACCTGTCTAGTGGAAGTGATTTTTTGTGACGGTCTCTGATGTGGTCAAGGACCTAGCTGTGTGAAGCCATGGAGGTCTGTCCATCGTTACCCAGTGCGAGATTTGCCTGTTGACTGTTCGGAACGGATCCCCAATTTTTGGAGAGTTTCTAGGTTTGGAAATTCTTCCAAGTCCACATTAAATACACATTCGCACGTACACACACACACACACACACACACACACACACACACACACACACACACACACACACACACACACACACACACACACACACACACACACACACACACACACACACACACACACACACACACACACACACACACTTGAACAAACGTTGCCTGGGAGCTGGGAGGTCTAGCAATTTGGTTGCACCAGAAGTGGTCCATTGGGTTAGCAAATGGGCCTGGGTCAGGATTCTTACCCCAAAATATCTGGTAACATTCACCACATTGAGGAATGTGCACCTCTGCCAATTTCTCCTGTGGTTTAAGTATATTTCCCCCTCTCCAAATGGGTTTCAACCATCCCCCATGCTTCTTTCTGCAGACAGTGTTGTTGTAGATGGTTGCAGTTGGTCTAGATCAGGGCTCTCCAACCCTGGTCCTGGAGACATACCCTCCGCTAGGTTTTCAACCCTCCAACCCCAGTTGTAACTAACTTGATTTAGCTTATCAACCAGCTAAGTATTAGAACTAGATGAGCTGGAATAGGGTTGGAGTGAAAACCTACAGGATGGTAGTTCTCCAGGAACAGGGTTGTAGAGCTCCGTTCCAGATGGTTATCCTGGTTGGTCTATGGTTGTTCTAGATGATTCTAGTTGTTCCAAGGTTGACTAAATGTTCAATGAACTGACAGGCATCGCCTTCTCACCTATCTCTTGTTTGGCTATTGGGGCCATTGGAGATCACACTGAGCAACGCTGTCTACCAAGTCTATTGTACTATCTAGAAGATGTAGTAACCATCCCTGTTTTATTGGTGTACTTGCTTTTATTGGGGAGTCAGTAGCAGCTGAAGGTGGTCCGTGAGAGGAAGAGGGGAAGTGTAAAACTGTTTGAAGTGGTGGTTCCGATACAGGAGCCTCTTTCATCTCTGTGTGACACCGGTTCCGCTTCAGAGCTTCATAGGCCTTAGTGAAAATCATAATGCAGGTTCATAAATGCCCAGAGGCCAAGCGGTTGTAATGCTGTCAGCATGCTAGGCACGAGTATGTGAATGTTTTTAAAGGGAGTACGCTACTTGTAGAGATTAAGCTAGCCTTGAAAGTCAAGCTATCCGAGTAAATGTGGATCGAGTTTTCTGCTGTATTTTGCAACCAAAAGTAAATAGCTTGAGCTCATAGGAGCCTGCTTCTGTAGTGTGAGGCAGCTTAATATGACAGGACACTAGTCTGTCGCAGGGCCTTACCCACAATCCATCTCCTGAGTGCCAAGCAGAGATGCATTGGGACCCATTTTTGCAGTCTTTGGTATGACTCGGCCAGGGATCGAACTCCCACATTCCAATCTCAGGGCGCACTATAACCACAAGGCCACTAAGTTTATGAATTCCTGGGACCAAACGCAGAAGAATGTAGTCAACAATGTAGAACAAACAGACGACCTAAGAAATATGAACAAATCGATAAAGAGTCATGACATTTTGGTTCAACTGAGTGTGCGTGACTTTTGACCAGAATTGATATTTTCTCATAAACATTAGTATTTTGATATTGTGTGTACTAGACATTTATTGAACACATGTGTGGAGCTACTAATCATCTAGGATTTATTGTTCTTGAGATATTTCTGATCACATTAAAAAGCTATTCTATAAAGGATTGCATTTAAAATACTTAATACGTATGGTGCACCAGCAGAAATATTCAACATAGATTGCCAAAATACTGTTTATGATTACCCCTTATGAATTCAACTCCATTTCTGACATGGAAATGAATGTTTACTAACGTTAGTCCATTGCCGAGGGGATCAAATCCTCATAAACATTGTGCATTATGCTCAGAGGCAGACTTTTAAATTATCATCTTGGTTTTCTATTTGGTCTTCAAAATGGTCACTTTCCATTGAGTCACTGTCGACTGCTATCCTCTCCTTGGGCACTTTTTTTATGGCGCCTGTGAGGTTTTAATGAACAGTGAAGTGATGGGAAGCCAACCTCTCCATCAGCACTCGTGTCTGGCTGCCCAGAAGATCTCTACCCCAGACAGACTACCTCCAAAATATCAAAACCCTCTTTAACCCTCCCCTAAAGGGATGTACATTAACAAACCGCTCCCAAATTCAAAAAACAGAAGACACCAAGAATCTGGAAACGGGTCTCCAACTCAACCGAAAAAAAACAAATCTGACCAAAGGGCCTATTTTCTGAAACCTCCCCCCTAAAAACCTTTCATTAAAGGGCTTCTTAACTATCAGTAGCTGATGTGATGTTCAATCTCTATTTCCCCAAAATTACGGGTTGTTTATGAGGTGCTTTAAAACCTGACATTGGGTCTCACCTGGATCTCTTTGTTCTCCCGCCAGCTCTACGGTTACATGGAGAGCGAGCCCCTAACCTTGCAGCTGTTCATCGGGACCGCAGACGACCGCCTCCTGCGACCGCACGCCTTCTACCAGGTCCACCGCATCACAGGCAAGACTGTCTCTACCGCCAGCCACGAGGCCCTGCAGTCCAACACCAAGGTGTTGGAGATCCCTCTGCTGCCCGAGAACAACATGAGAGCCATGTGAGTGCTTGTCCTTTCACTCTCCTGTCTCTCGCTCTTAACACTAGAAAAGCTAGGCCTCGAAGGACCCCACTTTGAAGCAACGAGCGAGCATTTTGACTGCAATATTCTAACAGTGTAATAAATGGATTTCATATTTAATTATAATTTGGTTGTGTTTATGAAGGTCTTGGATAACATTAAAACACAATAGCATTTTCATTTGTTTATATTACTGTAGGCCAGGGATACTCAACTAGATTTAGCCACAGGCAGATATTTCCTTGAGCGGATGATCAGGGGACAGGTACATAATTTACAAATGATATGTAGACTGCAAATTGACCGCAAGAAGCCCAAACAGATATAATATTTGACATAAACAGAATAATTTCAAACATTGCTTACATTTCTATACGATCATGTGTCTTTCTATTGTGTGTGGGAACACTTGGGAACAGATTTCCAAAATTAAAGTAACTTGGAGCTGATTATCTAATATTTTATTATACAATACATTTTTTTACTTTGTTTTTTTTTGCTCGCAAAACTTGGGTGGGGGCAAATAAAATCACCTGCGGTCTGCCTGTTGGGTAACCCTGCAGAAAGCTATCTGCTGCTGCACGCTCACATGTGGAGCGCTTGAAACAGAGGTTATTCTTGGAAAGATTTATATTTTGAGCGTATCTCTTCAATTTTGAGAGTTATTTGACAAACGTGTTTTGGAAACCTCAGAATCGTCTCTTTCTGATATTATATTGAATTCAAAACGTCTTCCCTGCAAAAAAATAAGGCATGTCCTCTTAAAACTGCTTATAACACAAATTCTGTTTGTGACAACGGAATCCTAACAAAATTCGAACAACGGACTTATTTAGGAGGGGGGCATGACTAACAATGGCAGAGATATTTATATTTTAAATAAATATGCAGTCAAAAGGACTGCCTCTGCGCTTCTAGTGTTAGAAATGTTACCATTGCAGTGTTTGCAATGATCACCAACAGTGTGTGTTGGAATTCAGGAAGAAAGACAACCAAAGCATGCCTAATACAGTGCAGTACATAATGTAGAGTCTAAAAGGAATAATGCCCATGAAATCCAATAGGCCCTATTTCTGTTGGTTTTCTCCCCATTGCACCCAATCTGCCGTGTGCATAAAAATATACAATTCCTGAAATCGCTATATCCTTATGTGCAGTTTTAAACCCCTCTCCAACTCCGGATCTCCAGCAGGTCAGGAGGTTGTTCTCCGCAGGGTGCCCAGGCAGCAGCTCCTGCCCTGGGGCTCTGTTCACGCCACAATTGGTCTGCTGTCCCGAGGCCCAGGACTTTCTCTGATGGAGAAGGCAGCTAAATCTCCACTCAACCCCGGTTATATAAGCTCCATCACCACCTACTGAACTGTAGCTTCATTCTCCTCTGTGTTTCATTGGGATAATGTACTTTTTAGAAGACCTGATGTAGATTGAATGGGTTTATATTAAGTTCAAGCGTATTTGAAGATTTGTTTGGATATTGTTGGAGGTTACAAAGATATTTGGCAAGCACCATGAGATACCAGATCTCTTTGACTAGAAAAGGAACTTTGTTGGTTTAACGTGGTTGAACCTAACATGCATACACTTTTTGATTTCCAACAATGCTATGCTGACCTTTTATAATGTATCAAATCCAGACAGGGTATACTTTGTTGAACTTCAGCCATTACACTTTACAGGGCACCATGGATAAATCTTATATTCGAGAAAACTCAGGTTTTCCCTTTTGTCGTCACCGTATAAACTGGAGGGAGAGAGCAGTGAAAGGATATAGTAGAACTGAGCCTCAGGGTTGGGGTAGAACAGTGTAGGCCAGGTTAGTGTCCATTAGGTCACATTACTGAAAACGTTTTAAAGTGTATCGCAGCGGGAGAAGTAAATGAGCATTTCTTGGTCCAGGTAGTCCTTCCATGTTTCAGTCTGTTTTCATCTCTTTGGTGTCTAATGAACACAGCCCATGTTTCCTCTCTCTACCGACTGGCTGGAAGACCAGGGTCTGTCTGAGGAGGGTTGGTCGCTGACGGAGTCTTTCCATTGAGCTGTTAACAGTCAGCCTGATAACACTCCGGCCAGCCCTTTGCTCTCACGCCAGCTCTCTCTCGCTCACTCACTGTGTGGGACATTACATAGACGGTACTGTAGACAACCGATGTCAGACTCCAGACACATATCAATCTATCTCTTTCTTCCCTATTGTTGCTGATATTGTTGCTGATAAAGTTTTATCTGTTGTTTAGTATCCACCCATTGAAATGGATAGTAGCCAGTAGCTTCTGCTTTATTGCACAGCATGTTGTCTCTGAGAATCTAGAAAATTCTGGGCTACTTCTATACTATGATTTCGAATCATGTAACATTCACTGAACAAGTAGAGTTGTTGGGGGGGGGGGGGGGGGGGGGAATCCACTCGACTAGTCCTAATGTGTCAGTTCAAATGTAAAATAAACCATCAATATGCAAATATATTTTTTTAGTTTGGTAACCCTTTCCTGCCACCTTTCCTGTACAACTGACTAGGTATCCCCCTTTCCCTTTCCACCATTGCAGTCAGTGACTTAGTTCTTTGCTGACGTGGTTCCACCACAAGTGTAGGATACATCTTGCAGTGTTTTTATGACCAACAGTTGCCATGCTGTCCCTACGGATCTTTACTTTGAGCCGACTTCAACATATCACTGCTACAAGCCGCGACTGGCTGCTCCACACCATAGTTCATGAAGAGAGACACTAATGTTCATTCCAACAGTCGTTTGACAGTCAGATAGAGCACGGCACACTACCTCCAATGTGTTTTTTTTAAAACCCTAACTGCATGAATGAACACTTACATCATGCATGAGCCACTAAAGAAACGTGTTGACATTTTTCTTTCAAAAAAAAAAAGAATCCCATTCAGATAGACCAAAATGAAGGGGGAAAATGGATTTGTGTAAAACTTGACATTTAACATGTTCCAGGGATTCCACCCAAAAAGCTACAATGTCAAATAATTAAAATGCCAAGCCATATCCCATATGTATTTCCTGACTTTTTACCAGTAACATTTTGGTTTTAGTTTCATTTCTTGAAAGGCCAGTCTGAAAAGTGATGCCTTTTTCCCCTAAGGAAAATCCTCCCGCAAAAACAATATATTCAATAAAATAAAATAAATAAAGACAGCATAAATAAAGAATACATCTACAGCTAAAGGTGACATTGGTTAGTAAGGTTGAAACGGTAAATGTTTGAAATGTTAAAAGTATGAACAGTGTAGAGGGAGCATGTTATTTTGAGGAAAGGCAGAGGGTTATAAAGTGGCTGTGAGAATGCAAGCGGCAGCCAATGGGGTTTTCCTCTGGAGGAGACAGTGGAGAGACCAATGGCCTGGGCCGTGTTCATTAGGCACCAAATAGACGATAAACTGAGTGAAACAGTTGCAAATCGTTTTAAAGCGTGTTCTGTTACTTGCCCTAGTGAACACTGCCCTGAAGATTGCTCCAGAGAGCTGTATTCTGGGGCACCAGGAACATTAAAAGTCACATCAAAAAATGGAATGTTGTTCTAAGAAGAACTTAGCTACAGATGGGGAGCGACTCAGTAGTGTTCTGCGGGACTTCCGATATCTGTGACCCGGAACTTTAGACGAGACGTCTCAGAGTAGGAGTGCTGATCTCGGGTCAGTTTTGCCTTTTAGTGTAACGGGTGACGCTCTCCTCATCCTCGGATGAGGTGAGGAGAGAAGGATCCTCAGACCAAAACGCAGGCTTTGGGAAATAAGCCATCTTTATTAAACAACGATGATGGCAAACACGAAACGAAACAAAACACTTTCAAACTACAAAATAACAAAACGACGTTGACGAAACCTGAACATAAACTTACATAACTAAACATAAACTTACGTACAGGAAACAGACGACATCGAAACGAAAACGAAACAAACAAACGCTACAGTCCAGTGTGGTACGAACAAACATACTGACACAGGAGACAATCACCCACAAACAAACAGTGAGAATGCCCTACCTAAATATGACTCTTAATTAGAGGCAAACGCAAACCACCTGCCTCTAATCAAGAGCCATACCAGGCAAACCGAAACCAACATAGAAACAGATAACATAGAATGCCCACCCAACCTCACGTCCTGACCAACTAACACACAAAAACTAACATAAATAGGTCAGGAACGTGACAGTACCCCCCCCCACAAGGTGCGAACTCCGGACGCACCAGCACAAAGTCTAGGGGAGGGTCTGGGTGGGCATCTAACCACGGTGGTGGCTCAGGCTCCGGGCGCGGTTCCCACCCCACCATAATCCATCCTAGCCCCCTCCCTTCAAGAATGTCCACCCTCTTACTTCCCCCACAAAATCCTCCTAATAACATATCTAATAATGACAATACCGGGACAGAGAGATAAACCAAGACAGAGGGATAGATAAGACTATAGAGGTAGATAAAGATAGAGAGGGAGATCAGGATAGAGGGGCAACTCCGGACTGAAAGGCAGCTCCGGACAGAGAGACAGCTCTGGACTGATTGGCAGTTCTGGGTATCCAGCCTTTTCAGGCTGAAGGGCAGCTCATGGCTGACTGACGAATCTCGATGCTCATGGCTGGCTGACGGCTCTCGACGCTCATGGCAGGCTGACGGCTCTCGATGCTCATGGCAGGCTGACGGCTCTCGACGCTCATGGCAGGCTGACGGCTCTCGACGCTCATGGCAGGCTGACGGCTCTCGACGCTCATGGCAGGCTGACGGCTCTCGACGCTCATGGCAGGCTGACGGCTCTCGACGCTCATGGCGCTCTGACGGCTCTGGCTGCTCATGGCGCTCTGACGGCTCTGGCTGCTCATGGCTCTCTGACGGCTCTGGCTGCTCATGGCTCTCTGACGGCTCTGGCTGCTCATGGCTCTCTGACGGCTCTGGCTGCTCATGGCTCTCTGACGGCTCTGGCTGCTCATGGCTCTCTGACGGCTCTGGCAGATCCTGTCTGATTGGCGGCTCTGGCAGATCCTGTCTGGTTGGCGGCTCTGGCAGATCCTGTCTGGTTGGCGGCTCTGGCAGATCCTGTCTGGTTGGCGGCTCTGGCAGATCCTGTCTGGTTGGCGGCTCTGGCAGATCCTGTCTGGTTGGCGGCTCTGGCAGATCCTGTCTGGTTGGCGGCTCTGGCAGATCCTGTCTGGCTGACGGCTCTAGCGGCTCCTGTCTGGCTGATGGCTCTAGCGGCTCCTGTCTGGCTGACGGCTCTGTAGGCTCATGGCAGACGGGCGGCTTTGCAGGCTCATGGCAGACGGGCGGCTTTGCAGGCTCCTGGCAGACGGATGGCTCAGACGGCGCTGGGGAGACGGATGGCTCAGATGGCGCTGGGGAGACGGATGGCTCAGATGGCGCTGGGGAGACGGATGGCTCAGATGGCGCTGGGGAGACGGATGGCTCAGATGGCGCTGGGGAGACGGATGGCTCAGATGGCGCTGGTGAGACGGATGGCTCTGGCCGGATACGGCGCACTGTAGACCTGGTGCGTGGTGCCGGAACTGGAGGCACCGTGCTAATGATAAGCACCTTCCTACTAGTGCGGGGAGCAGGGACAGGGCACACTGTATTCTCAAAGCCTACTCTATCCCTGATGCGTGGTACCGGCACTGTTGACACCGGGCTGAGGACAAGCACATCAGGATTAGTAGGGGGAGAAGATACAGTGGGTTCAGGGCTCTGGAGACGCACAGGTAGCTTAGTGCGTGGGCCCGGAACTGGAGGCACCGGGCTAGATACACGCACTACAGGGAGAGTGCGTGGAGGAGGAACAGGGCTCAGGATACGCACTGGTAGCCTAGTGCGTAGTGTATACACTGTAGGTACTAGGCTGGGGCGGGGAGGTGGTGCCGGAAATACCGGACCGTGGAGGCGTACTGGCACTCTTGAGCATTGAGCTTGCCCAACCTTACCTGGTTGAATACTCCCGGTTGCCCGACCAGTGCGGGGAGGTGGAATAACCCGCACCGGGCTATGTAGGCGAACCGGGGAAACCATGCGTAAGGCAGGTGCCATGTATGCCGGCCCGAGGAGACGCACTGGAGACCAGACGCGTTGAGCCGGCCTCATGACACCTGGCTCAATACCCAATCTAGCCCTCCCAGTGCGGGGAGGTGGAATAACCCGCACTGGGCTATGCACTCGTACAGGAGACACCGTGCGCTCTACTGCGTAACACGGCGCCTGCCCGTACTCCCGCTCTCCACGGTAAGCCTGGGAAGTGGGCGCAGGTCTCCTACCTGCCCTTGGCCCACTATCTCCTAGCCCCCCCCCAAGAAATTTTTGGGAATTACTCACGGGCTTTTTTGGCTTCCGTGCCAAACGCGTTCCCTCATAGCTCCGGTTCCTCTCCCTGGTAGCCTCTGCTCTCCTCAGTGCCTCCACCTGTTCCCATGGCTTTTCGGGCTTCCAGCCACGTCTCCTTGCTGCCTCCTCAAACCACCGTTCCTGGGCTTTAGCTGCCTCCCTCTCTTCCTGAGAACGGCGATTTTCTCCTGCCTTAGCCCAGGGACCTTCTCCATTCATTATCTGTTCCCATGTCCAGAAATCCTTGTTTTGTCCCTTACTCCGTTTCGTTTTCCCTTGCCGCTTGGTCTTAGCTTGGTGGTGGGTGATTCTGTAACGGGTGACGCTCTCCTCATCCTCGGATGAGGTGAGGAGAGAAGGATCCTCAGACCAAAACGCAGGCTTTGGGAAATAAGCCATCTTTATTAAACAACGATGATGGCAAACACGAAACGAAACAAAACACTTTCAAACTACAAAATAACAAAACGACGTTGACGAAACCTGAACATAAACTTACATAACTAAACATAAACTTACGTACAGGAAACAGACGACATCGAAACGAAAACGAAACAAACAAACGCTACAGTCCAGTGTGGTACGAACAAACATACTGACACAGGAGACAATCACCCACAAACAAACAGTGAGAATGCCCTACCTAAATATGACTCTTAATTAGAGGCAAACGCAAACCACCTGCCTCTAATCAAGAGCCATACCAGGCAAACCGAAACCAACATAGAAACAGATAACATAGAATGCCCACCCAACCTCACGTCCTGACCAACTAACACACAAAAACTAACATAAATAGGTCAGGAACGTGACATTTAGATCATAATTAATCATATTATATGCACTCTTACCTTGGGGGAGGCTTTTGTGGATCTGGCCCTAGTCTCTTTGATCAAATAGAGCTCCAGGACTTGTTCGTGACAGTGAACATATTGTACATCTGCATTACAGATAGTCTCTGTGGTCTAATGATGATGCCCTAATAATAACATGCTGTACTTGTTCTGTTTATGTTATATGATGATACAGTATATTCCATCTGTAATGTATGTCTCGATATAGTCTCATGATCATGGCCTATAATCAACTCAGGATTCTTGAGACAAGCTGTAGCGTAGTGCTCCTACAGACAGTGTATTGCTTAGTACCAGTATGCTGATGCTAAAATGGATCCTCTCCCCTGTGCGGCAGCATTGACTGTGCAGGGATTCTGAAGCTGCGGAACTCCGACATCGAGCTGCGCAAGGGCGAGACGGACATCGGGCGCAAAAACACGCGCGTGAGGATGGTGTTCCGTGTGCACATCAACCAGCCCAATGGCAGGACCATCTCCCTACAGGCCTCCTCCAACCCCATCGAGTGCTGTGAGTATACACGCACATGTGCGCACACACACATATACACACACATGGACTCACCATCGCACGCACACACACACACACATACACCCCCACACACAAACACAACCACAAACACACAGATACACACAGATACACACACACACACACACACACACACACACACACACACACACACACACACACACACACACACACACACACACACACACACACACACACACACACACACACACACACACAACGACTGTTCCTTATGAACACACATATCCACAGGTGCACACACACAAACCCAATAACACTCTCTTAGCATGGAAATCAGTATGAGGTGGCCTTTTGGACCCAATTCAAATCTTTATATGATGAAAGCTATTTGCCAAGTCATTGAATGCATTGTACTTTAATTGATAACTGTGAGGTCAGGCACATATGTTATTTATCCCTCAGTGCATTTTATGACTTTATGCCTAACGTATTGTGGTGAGGCTACCCTATTATCACAGGTTTATGAAGGGTCATTTCCCAGCCCTAGATCTGGCGGGGTTGGAAGAGTGTATGGAAACCGCTAACTATGTCAATCAGTTGAGTGTGTCTGTGTGTTTGTGTGTTTGTGTGTGTGTGTGTGTGTGTGTGTGTATGTGTGTGTGTGTGTGTCTGTGTGTGTGTGTGTGTGTGTGTGTGTGTGTGTGTGTGTGTGTGTGTGTGTGTGTGTGTGTCTGTGTGTGTCTGTGTGTGTGTCTGTGTGTGTCTGTGTGTGTGTGTGTCTGTGTGTGTGTCTGTGTCTGTGTGTGCGTGTTTGTGTGTGTGTATGTGGTCATGTCCATCCCGAGGAGATAGACTATGTGTGGTAGATGGTAGGAATGTGCCAGTCTTGTCGTTTTTAGTCCCAGATTGATTAAGGCACGTTTTTGATTGGCTACTACATTTTTTTTACAATGATCTGATGGATCATTATTACAGATGAATGAATCAAGTACATTTCACAGTGATGTAATGATGGAGCATTGTGTGCCTGGCTGTGAACATGGTCTTGATAACCAAGAACCCCGAGGTACATTGATAAAAGCAGAGACAGGTGGTGGATAAAGCATGACCAAAGTATGACTCGTTATTTGGCTTGTTCCTCCCCGAGTGAATATGAAAAATAATGAATCTAGAAAGTAAAAAAGCTGATTGGGTCACCAGATAAAATTGTTTTCATCCATTTTTATATATTTGATGTTAAAAAAAAACATCTGTTGTCTGAAAATCAGAAAATAGCCAGTGGTGTTTAAAAGCCATTTGAAAACTGATAAGGCTGTTGCTAACCAACTCCTGCTGTGACATGGCAGAGTTGGGGAGGTAGGGTATCTGGAGGACCGGGGGCGGATGGGGAGTGGGTAAGGAAAGCTTTAGCAGTATAGAGTGCTGTTGTATATGTAGTATAAAGTCTACGTCGGCTCACTGTTTTTCTTTTTTTGTCCAGCTATTGTGCAAAGTTGGATGTGAATTAACACTCTCTCCTCGTGTCTGTCTGTCTGCCTGCCTGTCTGTTTCTCTGTCTGTCCCTCCTCCAGCCCAGCGCTCGGCCCAGGAGCTGCCCCTGATAGAGAAGCAGAGCCTGGACAGCTACCCCGCCACGGGGGGAAAGAAGATCCTCCTGAGTGGACACAACTTTCTGCCAGACTCCAAGGTGGTGTTTGTGGAGAAGGCCCAAGGTAAGTTAGGACGCAAAAGAGCAGCTACACACTCTATCACTATCTCTCTCCATCGTTCTCTATATGTCTTTCTCTCACACTTTTCCTTAATATCTCACTTTTAATTTATCCCTCTGTCTGCCTCTCTCTCTCTCTCTCTCCCTTCATTGCGTTCCCCCGGTCTCCTCCCGTCAAAATAGAGCAGGGTCTGCCAGAGAGCCACATGTGGTGTGCATTAAACTATATTTTTAACCAAACCGTATTTACATTTGTAGAAGTTTCCATTGCCTGTATAGTGACGCTCGCCACAAGTTAAGGAATGAATCACAAGCGGGGCATGTGTAACCTCGCTTTCTTTCTTTGCTTCTCTCTCTCTCTTTCACGTATTTCAAGTTACCTTCGTACAGATGTGGGATCTTAATTTGAGACAGTTTGCTACAACAGGAAAATAATTCTGCAGCAACAGGATTATAATTAATTGACATTTTAGTAAGGGTTGATACATTTTTTGTAAGGGCAAATAGGAAATTACAAACTTTGCATTTCCTGCATCAACAGAATGATCAAATTAAGACATGGCATCTACACCTCTGTCCCACCATTTCTCCTGTATTTTCTCTCTCTCTCTCTCTCTCTCTCTCTCTCTCTCTCTCTCTCTCTCTCTCTCTCTCTCTCTCTCTCTTTCTTTCTCTCACTCTCTCTTTCTTTCTCCCTCTCTCACTCTCTATCTCACACTCATTATCTCTCTCTCATGCTGCCACATACACATGCACACACACACTGTCTCCCCCCTCCTGCGGTGTGATTTGTTATTACTTATTACTTACATTTCATATTTTTCCCATTCATTTCCTCTTTGTGTGGGAGGGAGAGAAGAGATGACTATGTGAAGACACTGGTGATCAAGTTTACAAACAGTCATTTCCTTGATTGGGTCCAGTGAATCAAAGGCAACTGTACTGGCCAAGTACGGCCTGTGTAAACACATGTGATGATGTTGATGATGATGATCATGAGGAGATAGTGGATAGTGGTAGACATTTTCCAAGGAAAGAGGAAAATCCTACCTTTCTTCATTATAGGTTTATATAGATATACTGTCTGTGGTGTTTCTTGGCATTTGTTAACTGATATTTACTGCTCGTGTTTCAAGACGTTTGTTCTGTAAGAAGAGAAAGTTATATTTGAGAAGTTTTCATAATATCTTCATTTACCCTCGTAGGAATGATTTGGAGTTGCTAGACAAGCTATAGAGGGGCTATTCAGAAAGACGACTATAGGTACATTCCAACTCCAGGATAACTCAGTAGACTGGTACAAGACTTGAAGCATCAGCCCTGACACGTCATTATGTCCTGAGAGGGTGTCTGTTTTCTATTGGGTGAAGATGGCAGGCTATAGGACTCTGCAGCTGCTTTATCAGCTCTGAGCGAGGTATTTGCTCCTATTTTTTGGAGAGGATTTCCCCACGCCTGGTATTATTGGCCTTGGAGTCTCCCTGTCATGAAAACACCCCTGCTGCCAAGAGTAACCTCTCCCCCATCCCCTCCCACTCCCGAAACCCCTTTATCAACCCCTTACCCTTACACAGCTGTGTCATTGTGTCTCTCTTGCCCTGATGGCTGGCTCACCCCTCAGCCCCTTAGAGCCCACCGGGGTGAGGGGAGGAGGAGAGATGGACTTGTTAAAAACCTCTTGAAGCTAGGGGGCAGAATTTTTATGTTTGGAAAAATAACGTTCCCAATGTAAGCTGCCTATTTCTCAGGTCCAGATGCTAGAATATGCATATAATTGACAGAGTAGGATAGAAAACACTCTAAAGTTTCCGAAACTGTCAAAATATTGTCTGTGAGTATAACAGAACTGATTTTGCAGGTGAAAACCTGAGGAAATCCAACCCGGAAGTGACTCTTATTTTGAAAAATCACTGTTCCATTGCCTGCCTTTCGTCCGTTTAAAGGGATATCAACCATATTCCTTTTCATATGGCTTCCTCAGGGTGTGAACAGTCTTTAGACATAGTTTCAAGCTTTTATTCTGAAAAATGAGCGAGATTTATCAAATCGCGTCAGTGGATAGACGGATGTCCTTCCATTAGTTCATGCGCGCGACACTGGCCGCTCGACATTTTCTTTCTCTCCTGTATTGAATAGTTTACAGTCCGATTGAAATATTATTGATTATTTATGTTAAAAACAACCTGAGGATTGATTATTAAAAACGTTTGACATGTTTCTACGAACTTTACGGATACTATTTGGAATTTTCATCTGTCGTTCATGACTGCTCGAGCCTGTTGATTTCTGAACATAACGCACCAACCAAATGGAGGTTTTTGGATATAAAAATAATATTTATCGAACAAAAGGAACATTTATTGTGTAACTTGGAGTCTCGTGAGTGCAAACATCTGAAGATCATCAAAGGTAAGCGATTCATTTTATTGCTTTTCTGGCTTTCGTGACAAATCTACATTGCTGCTAGATGTTCGTAATGTTTTATCTAGTGATCGATAAACTCACAAATGCTTGGATTGCTTTCGCTGTAAAGCATATTTTCAAAATCTGACACGATAGGTGGATTAACAACAAGCTAAGCTGTGTTTTGGTATATTTCACTTGTGATTTCATGAATATAAATATTTTTTGCAATTTTTGGGGAATTTCAGCGGTTGTTTACGAAAATGATCCCGTTAAAGGGATCCGTGCGCCAAGAGGTTATTAATGTGCTGGGACTAACTCCACATGAAGGGGTATCCCTGAAGAGAGGGAAGCCCTGTCTAGTCTAGAACCCCTTTTACCCCCTTCACCTTTCATCCCCCATGCCTTTTCCCCCTCCTACTCCTTCTGCTCTCTCGTTCTCTCTTGCTCTCTCCCAGCCCTGTCCTCACTATCTTTCTCTCTACTCGTCGGCCCGTTAAAGCAATTAGCCAATATGGTTTGGAGTTCTGTGCTCCAGGGATCCCCACACGGCTGCCTGCTATCGACAATTTCAGTGGCTTGTTTTCCTTCTCAGTGGCGTCCAGGGAGCGAGACTTCTGAGAAGGTGCACAAAGTGAGGGATTTCTTTTCATGCCCCCTCCCTCTCCCTGACCCTGTCTCAGTGTCTTGTCTGCTTTATCTGCTCTTATGTAAGCAATAAAGGACCCAGTACTTCCAAGGGTCTCCCAGTTCAAAGCTCATTATCACAGTACGACACGCAAGCGCACACACACACACACACACACACACACACACACACACACACACACACACACACACACACACACACACACACACACACACACACACACACACACAGGAGTTGATACACTTCACAGGAGTTGATACATCTGTAGAGATCTTCTTATGCTCTATTTAAATGTTTTATATAGAATGAAATCTTGGCATTTTGATCACATAATATTGCAGTTTGAGAAACATTTTTGAGTTTGGAAAATCTCTTATTGTTGATTTAGGTCGGGAAGACTAAAGAGGAAGAAAAATGAAAAGCTATCCAATGAAATATATTCATATTAAAGTTGTATGCCGTAAATCGGGTTTTATATTACGCTGGAAAAAGTTCATGAGTGAAATTCATAGCATTACACTAATTACACACGCGCGCACAGACACACACACACACACACACTATAGCCATCACTGTTTGTGTTCCAGTGGTGACATCCATTACTGCTGCAGTGATTAAAGGCGAGGAGAGCTGCTAGTTTTCTAGAATGTGCTTCAATAAACACCTCCCAGAAAATTCCAAATATCTATTCCTCAAGAGCTACAAAAGAGCAATAGACAGGACTTAACTTGACCTAACTTGAGCTTTCTATGCCAAACTATGGAATAGTACTGTATTCCATTGCTGCACAGAGAGGGCACCTCCTCCATGCTGTACGTCAATGCCCATATTTGATATTTTGCCATTTCCTTTGGTTGTAGAGTTCTACCTGGTGCTCTACAGTCATTATTGGTAGGATGCTCAATAGATGGGGTAAAGAGGTCAATGGTACTCGACCAAAACAATGGAATCGCCATGGTAACGCGCGGGGTGGGAAAGATGCCGTGGGAGAAAGATCCCGAATCGCCATTTTTCCCCCCCCCCAGCAAAATGAGTCAAATGTGTATTGTAAATCAAATCAAATCTACGTTTATTGGTGTATTTCACAATATGTTAAGGTTAAAATTGGAGTAAAATACTTGGATGGATATCAACCCCAATATATGTTAATGTCATCGTCCCCAATCAAGTGCGATACAGTTAAACACGACTACTGCCACCGATGTCTGTACGCTAGCTATGCTACCAACGCATATGAACTTGAGTTAGCAGTCACTTCTTCTAAATCTGAAACGGGACCACTGTGACATGTTATACAGCGAAAACAGCCAAATATATCCAAATCAGATATATCACAGAATCCTGCGTGCCATTGACCTTATTACCGCATCTATTGTTCAAACTAAAACTTCATTATCTGTACCGAGATATAGTTTGATTTTTCCATAAACGTATAGAAGCTTGATTTCAACTAGATAATGAATTGTCCGTTTTCCAACAAAAAGTGATTGATTTGTCACAATAACAGTGGTTAAGATTTGTAGGCGACCAGTATCCATTTAAGAGGCTCATAATGGACTGTCTTTCTGTTCCTCTCTCTCTCCCTCTCTCTCCCTCTCTCTCCCTCTCTCTTCCTCTCTCTCCCTCTCGCGTATGTTGTTTTGCTTGTTTCTCGATCCCCCTGAGACTCCCTCTCGGTAACAAAAGAGCAAAGCTCATGGATGGTGGCACTGCGGGAGGGTTTAATGTGCCCAGAAAAATAATTACTTTTACTTTTCAAATGCTAAGGCCGCCCCTATTGCTCTGTATCAAGGACCCGCAGGATTGACTGATGCAAACAGCATATGCATGTGTGTGTGTGTGCATGTGTGTGTGTGTGTACATGTCTGTGTGTGTGCTGCCGCTGAGGGGTAGGGTAGCTAGCCTACGGGCCTGTTTGTGTGTTCAGTAGGAAGTGTTTTCAGTGACTCATCTGCGAAGGATTCCCTAAAGAAAGGCGAAGCGGAACAGGCGAGAACAGAGGGGGAGGAGGGAGGGAGGAGGGGAAGAGGGGAGGGGGCACAGGCAGGGTGAGACAAAGTGCTGTTCAGGAAAGCCAGGGGCAGGAGAGGCGGATATTGTCCAGTAGTGGATGTCCTGCATCCGTTCCTTGGGTGGGTTTCACACTGTTGACTCTCACTGTCGATTCTCACTGCTGACTCTCGGCTTAGTGAGTGAGTTCCAACAAGGTTTTGGAGATGGCTATTATCTTTGCACTCCAAGCTCTGAGACCGATCTGTGATATTTCACCCACGTTTTGTGGAGAGAACTTTTGAAGTTGTCAGTTGATTCATAAGTATGATGTTACCCTTTGCATGCACCACGTGGGTTGAGAGTGATCATAGTTGATGTGTTAACGGATAATTGTTTTGCTGTGTTTGAGAGTCTCACGCTCTGTACCAGTAAGTACTGTTTTATAGGCTTTCGGAGTGATTATTTTTCCTTTCCATATCTCAGAGACTTTCCATTTCGTTTTGTGTCGCTGATCAGTTGGATTAGCTATGATGTCTCTGTTATTTTTATTACGTTGGTGTTTATGTAGGGGGGGGGGGGCGTGTTTGTGCGTGTGTGTTTTGACTTCGCTCAACCCTCTCGTTTTGGCACAGCAGCAGAAAGGCATACCTGGTGCACCTTATCGAGTGTGTGTTCTGGCTTGCCCTGATTTCCATGCATGGAGGGAGTTGGGAAAGGAGGAGAGGAGGGAGTGCTGGGGAAAGCCTACACTCTGACTCAGAGGGGAGGGAGGGAATTCCCTTGTGAGCAGGATAGCTTTTACATCTGGTGTGATTGGAGCTGTGCCTGGAGGTCTGGAGCATACAGCACAGATATAGCTCCACAGCAGGGAAATAGAAGTCAGGTCTACCCCTAGCCCAGCACCTCTAGCCTGGATCCCACGTCTAACTTTCCCACCCTACCACCTCTGTTGACAGATTTGTCAGGTTTCACCGGTATAAGGACTGGCAGGTACTGTACCAGGTGTCCTAGAGAAGCAGAAGCCAACCCCTGGTCTGGTGTGTGATGGACCCTGTTTGGCCTGCGATTTTGCCTGCTATTTTGTCTCCAAATTTACTGACAGTTTTTGCCAGACAGGTGGCAGCAGAATTTTGACAAATTTGATAACTGACTGTATTATATAAACAGGAAAGAGGGATAGAGAGAGATAAAAGACACCCCCAAAATTATCTCTGGGAGGGACGAAAGTCGAAAAATAAGGCTGGCTTGTTTCACGAGTGCCTCTGCAATTAAGACGGGGGGAATCAGATTTTCCATTCCCAAAACCACCAAGGTGAACATTCTTTGGCCAGTGGAAGTTGTTCTGTTGTTGGTATGCCCCTTTCCCTATGTTCTAGTAGGATGAGAGTTGTCTCTCTCTGTGTTTGGGTGTAAACCAAACACAGGTCAGTGCAGGGACACGTGTAAGAGAGGCCCGATAAGAATGGTTCTTCAATAAATACCAGAGTGGTCCCACCATCCTGTCTTGCGTTCCACATTGTATCTCCTGTCATTAACCAAATCTCCAAGCAATTACTGTCGAGAAAGAAGACAAGTGGGAGGTTATTGTTATTGTAGTCATGTGGGAGCATATGCTGTATTATATGAATCACAGAATAAACATAGGGTCCGTCTTGTTGCTTAGCAATACTTAGTCCTGGGAGTTGACTGAGTTGTGGTACGGCTGTTTAAACCTCTCCGTCAACTGTGTCCTGATGATGCTTCATTCATCAGTAGGTCCTTTGGTGTGTGTCACTGTGCAAATGTGAGTCTTTTGGACTCTTCCCACCAGTTTAGACACATTAAAAGGCAGCTGGCTGATCTTTCCCCAAAGGACTTTACTTGAGACAATGGTGTGTGTGTGTGTGTGTAAACCTTTTGATGTGTTGAGTGCAATTGCCATTGACCCGTATAGGGAGTTGCTATGCCTCCTACTACCACTGCCCTGTGACCAGTCTGATAGAGGGAGAGTTTAGGAGGAGGCCGAGGTAGAGATGGAGAGGTTGTGTGTGGGTGGGGGCACTGCGAAGTAGGGAGGGGGGGTTCTGTTGACAGAACAGAAGCGTTTTACAGATGTTGCAGAGAGAGAGAGAGAGGGAAGGAGAGAGAGAGAGAGAGAGAGAGAGAGAGAGAGAGAGAGAGAGAGAGAGAGTAACAATTTGCGGTTCAGTCCTACGGCACTCTCTGACTTGAAAAGTTTGGCATGCCACATATGTGGCCGTCTCCCGATCCAGCGAAGGTGAAGGAGAGAGAAGAGGGGGAAATGGCTGCTTTTACTCTTTTTGTTTCGTCTTGTTTCATCTATTTCAAAAGAGTAGGAGGGTCTGCTTAATTGCTGCTTCTGCAGATGACAAACAGACAGAGGGTGAAAGTGAGGTGAATCGAAAGAGAATGTCAACGGGATTGAGACGAGTAAGAGTAGGAAAGAGAGGGAGATGAAGACAGATGGGGAAAGAAAATGAGAGCGCGAGAGCAATAGAGAAAAAGAGAAAGAGAGAGAGAGAGAATCCTGAAAAACATGTTTACTTGTGGAGGGTTGACGTCTAAGGTTTCCCCTCTTGGAGGGAGTCCCAGTGCGGGGGCGGGCGAGATTCCCTCTTGGTTCCCCAGATGTAATATGAGGAATGAGCATTCCCTATCATCTCTCTCTCTTTCTCTCTCTCTTCCCATCTCACAGCCTGACGAGCATATCAGTTCCATGGCACATCATGATCACCTGCACATAGCATTACACGGTCATATAGGCGTGCTCGTCACCCTACCGAAATATCACAGTTGTCTATTTACTCACTTCATCTTTCTCTTCTGTCTTAATTTCTCTCACTTCTGCCTGAACTCAAAATAAAGCCATCGGTCTGTGATCTTTTTCAATGTCTGCCCTTCTCTTTTCCTCACTATTAATATTGCTTTTTGGAAATAGATACATGGTGACTTCCATCCTCCTAAGCTCTCTCCCAACCCCAGCTCCACCCTTCCTCACGAGTGATAGCAAGCCAAGCACGACTGGGATCTTTTCTTCTCTTTTTGCGTTGTGAAAAAGAGTACTTTGGGAGAACAATTTGGTGTGGAGACCACATCTTATTACTTGGGTCTTTAGTTATACTAGTACAGCTGCCCAATGGCCATAACATATTTAGTGTGTGTTACTTCACACATATCTCACAGTCCTTGTGAAATTAGGACCACAAACAGAATGATATAGTCAGCCAGTGCCATAGACATCAGAGCAGTGCCACAGACATACACTGGCACAACTGTATTGCCAGCCAACACTGCATTGTAGTGCCACAGATAAAACTATATTGCCAGCCAGCATGGCAGTGCCATACACACACAGACACTGGCAGTCACACAGACACACAAAGGCTGAATTTTGTCATTTCTATTTCTGACAGCCACTAACGAGTCATAGGCTGTAAGAAAATGTGCTGTGGTTTGGGCCTGATTGTATAAACAGAGCACAAGAGCATCTGTTCGTGAAGGTGTGGCATGAAATCCCGGAGAGACCCAAAGAATGTGAGAGAACTGCTACAGATTCCCGGCAGCTGTTGCAGATCCCTGGGCTTTTATTGCATGACAGGGAGGCCTCGACACCACAACACACTCTCAAGATGAAACGAACAAAAGGCGTTTATGAAGCAGAGGTAAAGCTGCAATATGTCACTTTTTTGGCCCGATCCGACCAAATTCACGTAGAAATTGGAGTTATGGGTCTGTCACTCTCATCGAAAGCAAGTCTAAGAAGCAGCGGATCTGATCTGTTCTATGTGCGCTATTTCTATGCTTCCCGTTCGCAAGTTTAGTTTTTGCAATTATATTGTGTGTGGTTATGTAGTGTTTCATATTTTCTGTTGTCCTTTTTTTAATAGATGGACACCACCTATGGGAGACAGAAGCCAAAGTTGACAAGGACTCCTTCAAGTCTGTAAGTATTCCGCAGTGTTTTCAGTAAAACACAGTACTGAATAGGTTGTAGTCTTGTTGTTAAGATTGAACGTGTAAATTGAGTCAGTCATACATTCCATGTATCTTTCTCTTCCATTATATTACCCACCTCTCTCTCGCTCGCTCTCTCTCTCTCTCTCTCTCTTTTCTCCCCCCTCTCTCCCCCTGTATTTCCTTCCCTCACCTCCCTCACTTCCCCTTACTCACTTTGCTGATGTAACCTTTGCTAAGACATTACCAAGGAGAGAGATTAGTCGTGTTGATTAGTCCATGCAATCCTGAATGGAATTTTCACACATTTTTCTCTCTCACGGTAAACAGAGTATCTTGCTTCATCATCAACAAGCACCCCTCAATAAGCACAAACGTTCACACGTGCACGCAAACACACTCACGTGTGCACTCGTGCACACACACACCGCCACCTTCTCTCTACTACTGTAAGTCATATTCATTAGGGCACACCATAGCAAACCATTTTGTAATGGAAAACGAAAAAGGATGTTTCTCATTGGACAAGTTCAGGTAGTCCCTCCCAGTTTCAGTGCATTTTCTTCAGTTTGTTCCCTAATGAATACTGATGCAAGCCCAGTTGCCCTACCAAACACCTCAGCCAGCGTAGCCAGATATTTAGTTCACTGTTCAACTTCTGGTTCAGGGAGGAGGAGCGCTTAAACACTTTGTCTGAGCTCGGCCTTCCGCTTGAGGCCTGGCCAAGGGTGGATTATTCCCCTCCCTTTTTACCTGCTGTTTTCACGAGAGAAGTAATGAGAAAATAAACCAGTGCACCTTTCTACTGATGCCCAGTCACACATTTAGGCCTACATTCTGTTCATAAAAACAAGGCAAAGGGGATTTGTCAGAGGGGACGGTAAATGTTGTACGTGTCCCAGAGACGCTACATGTGCTTCTGGAGTTAATTAAGAAGTACTTATGGCGAGGAGAGACTCGTAAGGTCTGTGAGAGTGTGTGTTTGCCTGTGTGTGTCTGTGTCTTCGGGTGCACATTAGGGTGTGTGATGACAATGTGTTTCAAATCATCCGTGCCCCCTCCCTTTCTCTTCTCTTTCATCAGCTGGGTCTCACCATCCCTATGTCTCCCTGTAAACGAACTGCTGTCATTGACAATTGCAGGGGTCTAGGGTAACTCATCGCCCGTGGAACATGTGTCGAAATACGGCGGCATTTCAAAGATGATGTTTTTGTTGTTGTTTGTTTTCACGTTCAGGTGACTGGCTTTGTTGCATCAGGAGTGTTGAATACGGCCTCCGCCTCTCTGATGCTTCAATGTTTAATCGGCCTTAAGGGCTGGCATGTTGGGAAATTACAGTGAGGGGTTGGGTTAGGTAGGTGAAGGACAAATAGTACAGTGTGCTTATTTGGCGTACCGACAAACAAGCCACAGTGTTGCTGACCTTTTCTCTCCTGCTGCCACCGGCCACCGTTAGGTCACCCATGCTCTGCCTGCCATATGTTTTCATTATTCCTGTTTGGATCGCTCTGCTCACTGGGTGGGAGGATGGGAGGAGAGGGGGATGGAGGGGGTGTTAGGTCATCGACACCTGTGTCTCTGCTGTCTTTGACCCCGTCAGTCCGGGGCAGACCTGGCCTATAAACAGACTCACAGACACGTAGACAGACCCCACAAAATATGCTGAGCAACAGGGAATGGCTTCCTGTTCTGCTCCACCACCCCATATGGCCTGAGCTGGCCCCCAGAGAGAGAGAGAGAGCGAGAGAGAGAGAGAGAGAGAGAGAGAGAGAGAGAGAGAGAGAGAGAGAGAGAGAGAGAGAGAGACAGACAGACAGACAGACAGACAGACAGAGACAGACAGGCTCTAGACAGGCAGACACTCAGTCATGTCCCAATGGCGCCTTTGTCATGCACCTCAATCCCTGCTCTGCAGCCTCCAAAGTTCACGTCCGTCCAGGATTACGGAGGTTTCACCCTGGGCCTGGAGCAACACGCTGGTCAGGGGCTGTGAAAACAAGGCCAAAGGCCCACATCTCTCCCCTGTAGTAGTCCAGGGATAGGGTTCAAACCCCTGGCCCTCAGGGCTTCAGACAGACACAAACAGGGGCGCGGTGCACACTCTGGGGTTCCTGCTGAGCCCATCCAGATTGGGCCGAAGACCCAGCTCAGAAAGCTTGTTCAGAACACTCCTCCAGGGTTCCCCCGAAAGCAAAACAAGCATACATACCTGCTAATTAATGAGTTGACACTTAGTACAGTTGGAGTTCTGTTTGTGTCTTAGAAGAGCATTGAAAGGGGTTGTAGGCCTAAGCTAGTGATGGAAGTTCAAACTGAAATCTTCACCATGCCGTCTTAGTCTGATTTCATCATGTTGAGGTGATGCATGTTTAGTTGACAGCTTTTTGAAAATCTGCTCCGCACACACAAATATACTGTGCGTCTGGAGGGTTCGTACTGTGCGTGTATCCATTCTGTGCTGTTTCTGTGTGCTGTAGACGGCGCTGGTGGTGGAGATCCCTCCCTACAGGAACCAGAGAATATCCAGCCCAGTGCAGGTCAACTTCTACGTCTGCAATGGCAAGAGAAAGAGGAGCCAATACCAGCGCTTCACCTATCTCTCACCAAATGGTAACCCCACAAACCTTCAGGTTTACCTCCTCACTTACACGTGGTTTGGGGGGGTTTATGTTTCCTACTAGTGTTGCTTGATAAATTATATAAAGGGGTCATACATGCTCATGCATTACACCGGCAATGTTACCCAATTGTACCTTTCAGTGTTTCCTCCGAAATCATTTCCGCTCCACAAAAACACACGCAATCTGTTGTAGCTTTCGCTAGTGCCTGACACCGCTGCATCACCGGCTCTGTTGAGCGAGGGCAGAAGTGAAGCAGAAGATGTGAGTTGTGATTATTTGGTTGCGAGCTTGCGTTCTCCGGCGATGAGGTGTGAAGGGTTGACTGACAGAGCCTCTGGGCAATGTTGACGTTAAATGTCAGAAGTCAATCGCTGGACCGGCGAGCTCACACACAACTCACGGGAACATCCATCACACACAACTCACGTTCTGCGCTACACACTCACGTGCCCCCTGGTCTCCACATTTATAGTTGGCTTGACACATTGGAATGCGAAGAAGTTATTGGGATTAGGAGTCATTTCACAGTCTTTCATCACCAACTAAATACCTTTCATTCTGGGCTCAGAGTAAATTGGCCAAATCCAAGTTTCATGCATAGACACTTTGATATCGATTGAAATCCATTGATGCTGCTAGAAACAACATTGTTAATTATTCACAGCTTGCTGCGTCTCTCTCGCTCTCTCTCTCTCTCTCTCTGTCTCTCTCTCTCTCTCTGTCAATTCAATGTAAGGTTATTATTGGCATGGGAAACAGATGTTAACGTTGCCAAAGCAAGTGAAGTAGTTAATAAACAAAAGTGAAATAAGCAATAAAAATGAACAGTAAACATTACACTCACAGAAGTTCCAAAAGAATAAAGACATTTCAAATGTCTCTCTCTCTCTTTATATCCCATGTTAAATTAAGAATCAGGTCCAATCGTGTTTTAAGGCAGCCTTCACCTTTAAACTGACATGTGATTCTTAGACACCCTAAACAATTCAATGATCACTGGCCGCTATTGTAGCCCGTTAGAGATAAGAAGCAATGATTCAGGCTTTTGGACGGGACTCTGAGAGAGAGACCGCATCACCACCTTGACAACGAACAGAGGGCCCTATTTGGAGACGGTTGATGGGAGCAAGAGAGTGAACGAGAGAGTGAGTGAGAAAGAGATTGAGAAAGGGAGAGGTGAAGAGCGGGGAGTAGAGAGGGGGGGGGAGAGGAGGAGGGAGAGACGGGACATTTTGGGGTAACTGACCTTAGCAGAGCGAGCGAGCGTTGGTGGGAGGACAGACAAACTCTGGCCATATTTGGCAGCCCCATACCAACCAGGGAGACAGACAAGGAGATAAGCTGTACAAGGAGAAGACTTATCACGCTTTGACCGTTGCATCTTCAAGTCATTTTCACAGAGCGTCAACATGGTCCAATTAACAGATGAATGGGGTGTGCTCTCTGTTACGATGCCAAGTAAACTACATTGCAGTGGGGACCACACAAGCAGGGGCAGTGTCTTTATGACGGAACATAATGTACCACTAGAGTCACAGTCAAAGGCACTTGCTGTGGTTCACCAGATCTTCTTATTTCTTATTTTGATATTTATTAATCTATTATAAACTGGGTGGGTTGAGCCCTGAATGCCGATTGGCTGAAAGCTGTGGTATACCACAGGTATTACCAAAAAAAACATTTTTACTGTTTTAATTTCATTTGGTAACACTTTTCTAATAGCAATAAGGAATTATAAACTTAGCCGTGGTATATTGGCTGTATACCACACCTCCTCGGGCCTTAACACTTAAATATAATTTATTCAACACAATAGTCAACAAGCAATAATAAACAATCCATGTCTGTCTGCCCATGGGTGAAGTGTCTGGGAGAAGTGGCCTCTACTGTATATGACTTCAGCAAACAGTGCCGTTTCAACTGTGCTGAGGTCAAAGAGAAGCCCTAATTATATCTGTCCAAGATAAGATGCAGGATGTCATGAAAGCAAACAGATCTCTAAGTCACAATGAGGATAATTATAACAGTGATATATGAATAGCAAAGGAGCGGAAAACCTGGTTGTTTGCTTTTGAGGCTTTCACTGTGTGAGAGTGTTTGAACACTGTGGCCAGGTAAGGGGGGGCGGGTGGGGGGGGGGATGTGTGTGTATGTGTTACATCGAGGTCGTTCTCATCACTTCCTCCTTCACCCATCTGAGTGGGGCTTCCGGTGCTCTGGCCCACTTTAATCACAGTTGTGGTCGTCAATTATGCTTTCTAAAAATAACTTTTCGTTCACGCTCGGGCGTGTGCTCGTCTCGGTGCTCATCTAGAAACCGCCACTTAAAATAGCACCGCTTGTTTGAAAAAGTGAAAGGACGAAACAAACGACCTGCGGTCCTCCGATCGCTATTGAAAACAGCGTGTATTTTCCACTGTCGTCACGTGATGTTCTCCCTGCTCATTCATGTCAAAACGTTCTCAGACAAGTGTGTGAAAAGGTTTATTGAACGTGTTGACAAGGCCAAAGCTTTCACTGTCGAACCTCAAACCTGTACGGAGCAGCTAAATGCCCAAGTAAGGAAACAAGAGATAATATGTAATTGAATCGTTTCCTCTCCATCTTCTAAATAGCTCAGTCATATCTCACGGGAGAGGCATTGTTTCTGTCGTGTAAACATCATCTGATTCGTATCTCCCCTTTAGTTTAGTCACGCCTCAGAGCTAGTACGGATATTATTATCAGATGCAGTCTGGAGGATTGGAAACGATTGAGTCTTTGCCATGTTTGACAGGTGAAGATAAGCTTGAATGACAAGGCTGTCGTAGGCCTGCTTTGTCCTACACAAGCAAGAAAGGAGTAGCGGATTTGAACCGTTACTTTTTGCCAGATGTTATCGGTAATATTCGTCCCGAATTTCACACAGGGAGTTTTTCCAAATTAGCATTTTGCATGGTAATAATGCCGTTGCATATTGATGCCAAACAATAGAATGTAGATTGTCTTATGAAACATGTAGTTTTTTATTTGTCTTTGTGTTTCTCAAAATGCTCTTCATTGTCCTCGCTTTCCTTCACAATGTCACGTTAGTCCAATGAATTTGATGATTAAAGCGTAGTTAAGCTTGTCCGGAAAGTGCATTGTCATGAGTTACAATTTCAGAGGAGAAAGATCCAAGAATCTAAGCAATATGTCACTCTGAAGTTACTCTTTTTTTGTAGACTCTAAAATGAGCTGTTGGCAGCAGTTCTGGTTTGTATAAATCACTACATATCCGATGTTGCGACGAACGTACAGCACAAGTGTCCTTGTCTACCTCCCAGTGTGTGTGAGTGAGCGTTACTTTTCTTTCCCGAGCTCATTTCCAATCATTCTTGCGTCGAGTAAAGACGTGACACGCCGCCCTTTTCTTCTCTTTAAAGAAGAAACCGTTTCACGGAACCACATAAAACAACAAACGCCGAAAGTGCTGGCGCTGACGAAAGCCCGACCAAAGTCAGTTCTCGGAATGCCTTTCATTTCACAAGCCGTTTGGAGGTTCCTCGTGTAGATCGGGTTCTATTATTAACACCAGCGGGGGCTGCTGCTGATTCCTGGCCGTAGGTTTGTGGTCTGAGACGTGGGAGGGAGGAGAGAGAGAGAGGGTTATGTTCGGAAGAAACAAGAGAGACACAATACATGAAAACTTAACGAACCGCACGCCGTGAACTTCTCCCCAAAGATGTGTCATTCTAACCAAACTGGAGACTGAGACGTTTCCTTGTTTCCAAGTTAGGGCAGTGACAGACACACACACACACACACGTTAACACGCGCAGACACGCTCACACGCACCTTTACATGGCCTACGTAGACTAGGACACCAGCCGTCAGCCCGATTGCGACCACAGTGGGACGTGGTGAATTAGACACCTGCGAGTTGATGACTACCACCATGAAGCACCACCTGGTCGCTAAAACTAGGGCCTAGTCAGGTCACATGGTCAGGAGAAACTCAGAACCCTAGGTATAATGCATTGTGCACACTCTTTCCACAGTGCAATCAAACCAGCTCTTTTATGGAGACAGTAGATCATCCACTCCATAGTTCCACTCTGAGAGCAGAGCAGCCAATCGTAATGAGAATCAGAGTGCATCCCAGAAAACCCTCTTGCCCGGCTGTCTCTTCCCTTCACACGACAACTTACCGGGCCTAGGCCCTCTGTGCTCAACACCCTTCAAACCCGTCCTCGAACCCTCACCCCCATCCCTGGGAGGAAACCAGTTCCTAATAAATACTCCAATCAGGCCTGATCACATTAATGCGAGCAGACAGACACAGACAGGCAGAGATGTGGAGAATAACATGTGGGCCATAACCCGCAGGTTGGGAGGAAATAGAAGCCAGCTGGGGATGGGACTCACAGGGTGAATCTGCTTTCATGGAACTGGGAAGGGGGAGGGTGTGTGTTTGGAGGGGGGGACACACACAGATAGCTGGAAGGAGTGGTCAGAGAGACGGGGGGAGACATATTGAGGAATGATCGGTTAGAGTGGGTGGAGACACATAGAGCTGGATGGAGGAGAGGCGAGCTCGAAGGATCCCTCAAAGGATCTCATTCTGCAGATACTGTAGGAGAGGGGGAATGTGTGACATAGCGTTTGAGTCTCAGGGAAAGTGGGAGACGGTGGGAGACTATGACGCTTTACAGAATAAATCAGATTGCTAAGTATTCTATGTATTGCTATGTATGTAGGGTTTAGACTTTTGGGACTATTCCATTGGTTCCATTGCAATAGGCAAGCTCAATCAAATGCAGCTAAAGTATAGAGAACAGAAAAAAATACTAGACCTAGCGTAAACCCAGGTCTGTACTATGGAGAACCTGTTACAAGGCCTAGTATGATATTCCCTAGTAAGTGTATGGAGGTGTCATCCTGGGACTTTCTTAAGGATACAGACCTTACCTAGGGAGCCTCTGAGACAGATGGACCGGCCCCGTGGCTCTGACAAGACTGACGTAAATGAGCTTCCCACTGGGTAATCACACCAGCTCATCTCTCCCCAAAGGAGACTGGGGGTGTGAAAGTTAATCTCTCAGTTACGTCCTGTCCCAACAATAATAACATCATAACATCACGATAGGGCTGGTTTTCGTCTAATCAAAACACTCATTTATTCAGACAATGGAAGTAGAAGTGCATATTAGTATTATTACGCCTTCATCAGTATTGACTTATTTTTACTTTGTTAGTAAAAAGTAAATATTATAAGAAATACACTTATGATGGCCTATTTGTAGGCTGAATGGAGTGTCAGAAGACATTTAGTAGGCTGAATAGAGTGTCAGAAGACATTTAGTAGGCTGAATAGAGTGTCAGAAGACATTTAGTAGGCTGAATAGAGTGTCAGAAGACATTTAGTAGGCTGAATAGAGTGTCAGAAGACATTTAGTAGGCTGAATAGAGTGTCAGAAGACATTTAGTAGGCTGAATAGTGTCAGAAGACATTTAGTAGGCTGAATAGAGTGTCAGAAGACATTTAGTAGGCTGAATAGAGTGTCAGAAGACATTTAGTAGGCTGAAGAGAGTGTCAGAAGACATTTAGAGTGATTCAGACTTTGCCAAAACACTTATGATTGGCATCAAACACTAACCGCACCCATTAACACATTTCACTGTGTGCAGAAATAGCAACAGACAGTGCATGTATTGTGACTCAGAAGCTTTTTGTTATTCATCTGGGTGTCTTAATTCAAGCCTACAGTAGTTGTGCCACAGTACTCGTGGCAGAATCGGAGCATGTGGGGGTTCATAAAGGGTTTTCTTTCATCTTTTCCTTAGAGTTTGGAGCTTTGTGTGTGTGTGTGTGTGTGCGTGTGTGTGTGTGCGTGTGCGTGTGCAACTGGAGGATATGTTTACATATTTAATAAATAGTGCACACGTCATGGTCAGTCTCCGACAGATGAAAACTGATCTTGATCACACAGCCAGGAAACCTACTGTACGAGGACCGTCAGTCCAAACGAGTCAGGAAATGGCGGAAACATCTCCCAAATGGACTCTGAGTGAGTTGGAAGACGGCGGCACGAGCAAGTGGGGTCATAGCACTCTCCTCCTGCATTAGCTGAAGTCAGAGCTCCTGAAACCGCAGGCATACCATACTCTCTTAAGGAGCACGGACCACCCCAATCAAATCATCCTTTTTCTCTCTCTCTCTCTTTTTGTCCTGAGAGCAACAATTGCTTTTGGAGTATGGAAGAGGCCTAGGGGTCTCGGGCTCCTGCAGCAGCAGCAGCCCAGACGCTTTATTAAAGCACTTTTTCATAGGATATCAGAGCTGAAGGAGAGTCCAAAGAAAATAGCGCCGTTTCATGATTAGAGCCAGCTGTGGCTTTCTGCTCTGATGACTCATCTATTTTTTTTGGGGGGGGGGGGTTCTGAGCTGGCGTTTGAGAGGCTAAGCCAATGACACAGTGTCTCTTTTAATCGCTGGTTGTTTGTTTGGTTTTGGAGGGTATCCTACCCACAATCCATCTCACTACACCGACTCCTTTACTCATACTCTCAGTTGCTCGTTCAGCCACGTGGACCTACCTCACGTTTCTAATCTGTCTTTTTTCTCTCTCTCTCTCTCTCTCTCTCTCTCTCTCTCTCTCTCTCTCTCTCTCTCTCTCTCTCTCTCTCTCTCTCTCCCTCTCTTTTTCCAGTCCCGATAATAAAGACAGAACCGAATGATGAGTATGAGCCTCTGGGGGCTCAGGGGCTGTCTGTTCATTCCAAGCTCTACTATGGCCAACCCAGGCTCACTCCTATCATACCTGTGGGGGATGCTGACACATGCCTGGTTGGGGTTTATTCTCCCTGCCCGCCTTGCCATGGCAGCATTGGCAGCATGCCCGCCTCCTCCCCCAGGTCCAGCCCAACACTGCACGACCTGTCCCCCGTGTCTTACCCCAAGTGCCTCTCCACCAGCCCTACGCACGCCCACAATGGCCCCTTGGCGTCCGCCATCCAAGAGACGCCAGGGCTGTGCCCAGCGCCGCTGGTCTGCCCTTCCTCACCCGACCAAGCTCCACAGGGCATGCTTCACTCCCAGGGCAACAGCCCGCATCACCTTGGTAACCCTAGTCCCCATGGCTTCCACCCGCTCTACCACAACAGCAGCCCCTCCACCTCCCCAGGGTCCCACCCCTCCACTCCAGGGGGGGCAGCAGAGAGCCCGTTCGCCCAGGCACCAGATTACAGCCCCACCCAGGGACAGAGCCAGACTCAGGCCAGGAGCAGCCCTCCCAGCCTGCTGCCGGTGGACGCCAGCCCCCGCTCCCTAGCCGTCACCGTCAAGCGGGAACCCCAGGATCTGGACCAGATGTACCTGGACGATGGTGAGTCACAAGAACAAGGTTTATCTACCTAGACCTGTCAATCAAAGCTCTCCGTTAGCTAGTGACATCACATCATCATTGTCATTATCACATTGGTGTTGTTTTTCCTTATGAAAACACAGGGTCATAAAAAACACGATTCTCGTTTCTCTCTAGAACGTTCCATTTACAGTGCACATGACGTTAACTTTACACCTTTGCTTATCTACACACCCACACCCACCCACACCCTTTCCCCCACATCTCCCTCTTCCCTGGCGAATTGCAGCGCTATCAACCATGAGTTTACGTCAGATTTGTTCATTTTAGACATTACAGAGCCTTTTTGTTTTCGCAACTACCGTGTATGTTGTCTGAGTTAGCAACAGCTTTATTTTAACAGTCAATTGGGCCTTGATGGGATTTCGAAACAATCTGTCAAAACATCAGAAGCAGCGAGGTCAGGCAGGGAGCAAGAGAACAAAAACAGTGGCGCACGCGTGCCGGACCCGACTGTTGACACAAGGACTAATGAAGGAAGCAAAACAATAGGTAGGGGTTTCCTGAGCTGCAACGCTTTTCCCCCCCCTCGGTGCGAGGGATGTCAGCAGGCAGGAGGCGCTTTGTTTTCCCGTGTTTTCCCTGCGGAGGGTGTAGTGTTGGAGCTGACGTCATCAAGGGACGCTGGGGAGGCTGGGGGGGGGGGGGGTTACCAGAGCCCCACTGGATGTGAGCCAGGGCACAGCCAAGGGAATGGGGGAACGCAGCATTTGTGTGTAGACCCCCTATTAACTCTCCATGTGCCCCCCCCCCCCCCTCCTCATAATCGTCCCTCCCTCTGGTCACTCCCAGCCTGTTATGGGCCCTGTCGGGGTTGCTCATCACATTATTGTTATGCTCTGATTGTGCGGTATGCAGCATACGTGGCGGTATGCCAGAAGAGATAAAGTCCCCTTGCATCCAAACAGAGTGAACAAGGCGAGTCCCCGCTCAACTCGGGAACATCCCTCTTCCTGTGCACCTTTTGTTTCACTCCTACTGTAAACAGCAGTAGACCTACAGCACTGTGTGTGTGTGTGTGTGTGTGTGTGTGTGTGTGTGTGTGTGTGTGTGTGTGTGTGTGTGTGTGTGTGTGTGTGTGTGTGTGTGTGTGTGTGTGTGTGTGTGTGTGTGTGTGTGTGTGTGTGTGTGTGTTTGCATGCGTGGGTGCGAGCCAAGGGAGCACAGGGGTGATGGGCATTGGGGGCCGAGGGGTTTAGTAGCAGTGCTGTAATTGAGCTGAAACGTGGTTGTCAGCAAATCTGTCCAGCCTGATGAGTCCCGGTTAGTCCTCACCTCGTAAACAGACAATAGCGAGAAGTGAGGACGTCTGTCTGTTATCAACTCCATAAAATGAGCACAACACTCAAATAGGACATTCTACAAGTCTTTGTCACTTCACACATCCAGAGCTAGCATTTATCTTCTGACTCCGCGCCAGCTCCTGGCATATTTCCCCTTACTGTACATTGAAACAAGAGAACACTGGCGCTAAGTCCAAAGGAAATACGATTAGCATTGTCATGTACATGTCTAATTCCTTTTCAAACTTCTCAGTAGTTATGGGCAGGAAAAGGAGCCAGAGTATTAGAATTAATCGAATAAGAGTGAAACTCAAGCTTTATTTTGCGCTAGGTAAAAGGTTGTTAGGGGGTCATTTTACGCCATCATTTGTACAGTGTGGAAATATTCAACATTTGCCCTCTGCTAAAGTTATAACCCTGAAGTAGTAACCATGTCTTCATAATCCACCACCGCCAACACCACCCCATCCACTGTCACTTTAGCGGAGCCCATATCTCTGGACCAAGTGACCAAATGTTATTGGGCCTGTGAATACAGATGCATTAGAGACTCACAGGATGCGTATTGATTGGCAGAGGCCTACCAAGGCGTCCCTGGTAAAACCTTGGCCCGCTGCAATCTCGCCTCATCTAATGTCTTGAATGAGCATCTGTGGTGGGCTAACTGTGCTCCTGGAGTACCGGTAAGTGTGTGGTGGTAACAGCATACTCCAAAGGCATCTGCACGCTGTACCGGTCAGGTCCACCGGCCCCATTCCGGACAATTCCAGACCCCTCAAATGAGCCTGAGATAAAAAAATAAATTAGAGCTGGGAGAAGTCGGTGAGTGGCGAGCTCCCTTTCCACAGTCATTACCTTCCGTTATTATCATATGTTAGCGAGTTGCTCCATTAGAGGGGCGACGGTAGGGGATGACCTCACCAGGCGGTTGGGCGGGCGGTGGTGATTTAGCATTAGCCGCGTAGCATTGAGTCCCAGCCTGGCCGGTTTGGAGCCTGTGATTTGAGCTCTGCAGCGGGACGACACTTGAGCTTCCCCAGAGTGGAGCGCCTCCCACGCTCAGGCCTCGGGCTCTCATCAGCCAGAGGAAATATCTCTCACTGGCCTTCGGCTCGCACGGCTAACCCAGCCCCCGAGACATCACTCAACCTATCAACGGGCTGAGCTACTGTACCACAAGGAGCTCTGTTGTCAGTGTGGGGTGGATATGTAGGAGATCTAGAAGGGGAGGGAATGACAAGTTTAACATAAGCCCCTCTAACTGCCCTTCAACCCCCTAACCCACTACCCGCTCCCAACTAGCACCATTTCATCCACTACTTCTGTGATGGAGCATTGGAGCCTCGAGGCTAGCTAACTGCAGGACATTACGCACTGTCTGTCTGTAAAAGAGTGCCCCAAGGCTTTTTGGGTAATGTCCAGGAGCTGCGATTGTATTTAAATTGATGAATGATCTGTTGGCTTGTGCTGGGGATGTATTTAGAACTGCTGGCCTGCGGCTGCCATTGGTTCGCTGCAGCAGGGGTCTGTCTGTCTCACGATAGCGAGAAGAGTTGAGTGAGCGAATAAACCTGGACCAAGGTCCATGGGTTGATGCTTAGGGGGAATGGAAGCAAGATGTATGTTAAAGTGAATTTTCAAAAGCTAGCCCTAGAGGTCTTTGTATTGTTTCTGGCCCATTGTCATACGCCAAACGCAATATATACATATCTAATGTGAGGTTTACATTAAACAGAAGTTTCTCAAGTAAAAAAAATACCTTTCACGTTGAGTCATACCCCTCGCTCCCTCTAATCCGGGGCGATTTACAATACATATGGCATTGAGCACAATGTCATGCAAACGACATCAATAAAAACAATAGAAGTTACGAAGAATGAGGAGGGCAGTATATTTACGCTTGCCTTGTTAGCCTGGCTAATTAGCCCATAAAACAGGGGTCTGTGATGACGCCGCGTTTTGTCACACGTCCTAGCCGAGCTGCAGTTGCGGTGACATCATTACCCCCTCCCGTCACACGCACACACATAGCCGCTTTGATCCTAGACTTGGCTGCTGTTTACACATCAGATTTGAAGGCTTTGAGCCACATTACGCACCCCCAGTCCTCAATCCAGGGTGCTTATGAAGGCCTCTTTGTGCCTGTGTGTGTGTGTGTGTGTGTGTGTGTGTGTGTGTGTGTGTGTGTGTGTGTGTGTGTGTGTGTGTGTGTGTGTGTGTGTGTGTGTGTGTGTGCGTGTGCGTGCGTGTGTAAATGCAGTCATAGTATGCTGGCTTGGACATCTGTCTGATCCAGCGAGGCTGCCGCTGTGTGTCTTCTCTCATTAGCTTCTGGTGTGATGGGTGATATAATGAAGCGCAGCTGAACTAGCACGGGGCTAACGCTAATCAGCCAGCCAGACTCTTACCATCTGGTTACAGCTGAATACAGAGGGGCCTTATTCACCCACATGAGAAAAACAACCAAATGTACACTGCTGATTTCTGACACTTGACATGTGTATTCTGATTGCCTTATATTTCAGGGTCAGCTTTCCAGTAGTTGTTTCCTCCTCAACTCAAATTTTGGACAATTGAAACGTTTTTTTTTTCTTCTTCTAAACTGAAAACAGACCCGGTGTTGCATGAGGCAGAGAGGCAGACGTCAGTGGCAACAGGTTTCTAGACAGACCTCGTCTTTCCTCTCTCGCTCTCTTTCTCTCTCCCTCTCTCTCTCTCTCCATCTCCCTCAAACAATTCCCCAACAACAATACAGAATTCTAACATTTCTAAGGATCCTTGTCCGCGACCGTTCCCCTCCAACGGCAACTCAAGCTTTTCTCATGGAAACTTTTACACATCCTGGATAGGTGCCCAGACCCCAGGACTCTGCAAAACCCCTAATGATGATTGAGAGCGTGTCCGCACCACTCTGAAAACATGCTGAGTCTCTAACATCGGAGTGTGTGTCGCGAGACTGGCGCGGAGTTGGGGTGAGGGGGTTCATTAAAGAAGCTGCGGTTGGGGTGAGGGGTGTCTAATGGGACGGACTCTATGAGCTGCTGTTATTGAGTTGCTCCCGTGTGTGTGTGTGTGTGCTTGCACGAGTGCGTCCTGCCTCCGTGTGTGTGTGTGTGTCTGTGTCTGCGAGCCTGCGTGTGTGTGTGAGGAGGAAAGGTAGACCATCTGACGGTCAGCCGTTAGCGGTTAGAGCCTGTGCTTTCACAACACTCACCCTTTGACCCCCAGCTCTGCTGGGAGGGGGCGGAGCCTGGGCTAATAGAGGCGGGAGAGCAATACTCTCTGTTGGTTAAGTGCAGTGTCAAGACCTCCTATCCCCACGGCTTATGCTTCATGTTATTGACAGGTATAATAGGAGGGGGATGGCTTCTTTATTATTTATGACTTCAGAGAGGATGTGGACTTTTTAATATTGTTGTTATTGCTGCGTTTTCGTGTTAGGAATCTTGTTTTCCTGGCAGGACCTTGAACTGACGGTGGATAAAGGAGGGTGTAGGCATTTGGGAAGTTTTATAATGGTAGGAAAAAATAATACAAGGCCGTATGATAGGCCTCTGAGAGCCGTTGACGGCTTAGGAGATGGTTAGGGAGACGATGAAGATCACTAGGACATTGTGTCAACTGCAGATTTCTCCTAGTGGAATCAAAACCATGTCTTGTACCCTGCGATTAAAACAATGATTTATCTGGTTTTACTATTGTTATCATAGACTGGCCCAATGTACTATTAGTCACGATTAATATCCTTTCTTTGCTTCTCACATTATTTATGCATATAGTAGGATATGATATGCAATGACTTAGAAATAGGAGTAAGTCCAAAGTAAGGAAAGCCTTCAGAGTGATCTCTTCACTCCTTACACTTTTAATGTAACTATTTGATGTTCTGTAATATAATAAATGCATGCTGGACTTAACGAAACCCTGAAATCAGAATATACCATGATCTCATGGTCATAGCGAGATCCCATCAAGCTTTGAGGAATAGGTTACATTTGCACTGTGTGTGTGTGTGTGTGTGTGTGTGTGTGTGTGTGTGTGTGTGTGTGTGTGTGTGTGTGTGTGTGTGTGTGTGTGTGTGTGTGTGTGTGTGTGTGTGTGTGTGTGTGTGTGTGTGTGTGTGTGTGTGTGAAGCACTTTGGATTACCTTTAGCACCGTGTTCTGTTTCCTCTCAGTGTGCTTTTACCTCTGTCCTCTTGGCCAGGCTTGAGAAGGTCTCTGGTTGCTGTTTGGGACCAGCTGCTTTCTACACGGTTCCCCCTATTATGACATGTCATGGTGTTATATGCTCTCTGGTCCAAGATAATGAGGAAAGGGGAAATAGTCCTATTTAAGTGGTTACATATAATGGTGAAAGTATGATAGGCTGTCACCATCAAGCTTTGAATTGCAGTATCCTTGTAGTAAACTCCTAAGGAAGGTGATTGGCCGGATGAGCTGTATGAAGACTCTAACTTTAAACATACTATATGGAAGTTAGATAGATTTTTTTCTATTCATTAATATCGCATTCATCCATTTTTTTGTTATAAAACCACACAATCCTTAGTTGTAAGCTAACAATGTATGCTTTTGCTCATTGGTGTGGGAATATGTGTCCCTTTCTGTCCAATTAGGTCATTTCTGGGCAATATTTATATTTTTTTGTCTCAAGAGCACCCCCAAAGACAAAAGATCTGTATATTCTCTTTAAATGTCAACCTATTACGTTCCATTGGGCTCTGGGTATTTTCAAATGTGTTCCTACAGGCCCAGGAACTTAACCACAGTAGTCTGCTGTGCTTTCGGGCCGCTCCGTCATAATATCCACAGTCACTGTGAAAGAATCCGTCTACCACGTAACTGCAGTTCTATATCTAAACAAATTGGGTCTCTCCATGTCAGAGGCCTGATGTAATTAGATGCGAGACCAGATTTCCTTTTTAATGGGTTTTGTGTTTATGAAAGAATGCTCAGATGTCAGGAATGCTTCTAGACGATTTGCTACTGTGAGAGTGTCTGATTATTGTCTAATTATTCCATGCTGTGCGCACATGGTTAGGTACAGTACGTGAACGGATTTAGGTAGAAGCCAATCTATGGCAGCACAAACTCCATTTCTTTGAAGAGTGGCCAATTGACACTGTGGCTAGCTGTGCTTTCTCATAATTGATCTAATGAAAGTAAGGTGTGTGTGTCGTGTGCGGATGCGCGCGTGTGTGTGTGTGTCGGTAGGACGTTTCATTACTCTATCATGTGTACTCGCCTGGATGGGCATGTGATGTGTGTTTATGCAGATTCTCCTGACACAGCCGTTTAGATGGCTGGTTTCTGTGGCTTGCATTCCGAGGCTCCGAGAGTACACATTCAGAAGCCACGGAGCCACGCGATTCGCAGCAGGTCACGCCCCAAAGAGAGGCCTGTGGCTTGGCCTGGGATGGGCCATGCATCTGGGTGAGGTGGTGGTGGTGGTACCTCTGCGCCCTATAGCCCCATGCATTCTCTCCACAGCATCTAAATATGATTGATGTGCATGTGGTTTACAACACTGACAGGATGATCTATATTGTTCTCCACAGGCTTTGATTGACTCCCATTTGACTCCCTTTTGGCCTGTGAGCCGTTGAGGTTATCTGTTGCCTGGCAAAGACATTATACTAGATATGATTGTAGCTTCCTCTTCTCCAGACCACTGACATATTGGCTTCTGGATGGTTTCACGGTAAATCTTTTCTCACTGCTGTGATTGTCTGCTGGCACACACACAACACACAATCTACGCCCACGCGTAGATACACACACACACACACAGGCAGACAAACACACATTCCTGTAAGTCCCCCTTTACAAAGCGGGTCTGCCACTGCCACACTGTAAGTCCTCACTCTCACACTCTTCATACCGGTGGTTTTTTGTTGTTGTTAGTTTGTTGGGGAATGTAAATACCTGTGGCATCGGTAAACAGAAGCAGATCTCTCATTTCAGACTCGTTAATAATAGGCCCCATCTGAAATGTATTCGCTCAGTGATATAGTATCCTGTAGTGACGGATGTCAACAGAAGAGGGCTGTTCCAGCCAGGCAGGATGGGGAATGACGTGGGGTTTGCTGCTCTTGGAAAAGCACCCTGTCTTCATTGTGTTCTGCTGAGGGGAGGGAGTGTGTGTGTGTGTGTGGGGGGGGGGGGGGGGGTTAAAGAGAGAGATTGGGAGAGAGAGAGAGAAGAGGGAGAGAGTAGAGGGAGCGAGCGGAAGATAGGGACAGAGAGGAGAGAGAGAGTGGCGAAGAACGAGTAGTCCCCCAGTAGCTTCTGTCACTGGCCTATAAACTAACTGCACATCACCCCCTGTTTCAATGGTGCAGGCCATTACACAAATCATCCTCTCCACAGATGTTTCAACAGAGAGGAAAAGGAATTTTCTCGTATACACATTTATAATCGTACAGTTATTTATCGATTTCTTCTGTATTTCTTTCTGTAATCATGTCAAGTTTTAGCATCAGGATCACGGGAGATATTTTCTACTTTAGAGTATCTATTCTCCTTGCGAAATGGGAATCGTAGAGCAGACCTCAGTTCAACATCATTACTTTTTCAAATCCAATCAGTTTTCCACGTTGGTTTAACGTCATCACATTGATTTCCTGGGTCTCCTAAAGCATCTACTAAATGGCATACTCACATATTTATATATCTTTTCCTATTCCGAGAGAGCGATAGGAAACAATGGGGCCGAAGCTGCTATGAGAATGGCTATGGGGGGGAGGGGGGGAGGGGGGGGGGGTTGCAGGCACCCTCAACACCTGCTTAGATCCAGGGATATTCAGTCAGACACGCACACAGGGCAGACTCACAAGAAGGCGGACAGACACACTGAGAGTGAGAGGGGAAAATGTGAGAGTGAAGCAAGAAGCACGCAATCTCTGGTTCGATTCCCTGGCAGTTTCTCCCGATGCCCCTGTACTTCACACGCAGACAGAACATACTCGCTTCTGACTGGGCTGAAAGCTGTTATGAACTGAATCGGTAGAAGTCTACGAAAGGAAAACACGTCTCAGAGTGGAGGAGTGTTTTTCTCTCTCTTTTTATCTAATTTTCCCACCGAGCGCCTGCAGAGCAGAGAATTACCACGCCGAGGTTGAATGGGTTTGCTTTTAAGGATCGTTCGGAAGCGGTGAGCGTTCAGTGTCCCATTGCTGGCTTACGAACCGTGGAGGATATACATCTCAATTAGTCCTTAGACTCCCCCGACTGACCTCTTTTTCTCACACTGCAATTTTAAGTTCTCGTCTCGGTATTAACATGTATAGAAGGTGGACGCCAAGCCGACCCTGTCTACTGCCGTACCTCACGAAGAGGTAAGACCTCCAAGAGCTAGTCAGGGGAGTCCAGGTTAAAACTCGGAGGTGATGTGAGATTGCGAAGCTGCACTCTTGAAAACGTTTGTTTATTTCTCTTTAGATGGGGGTAAATTGAGATTCTCTCGGTTAGGTATTATGAATCACTCATGTCAAATCCGCTTGCACGTCCCTCGTGTCAGGTAAGGTCAGTTGCTAACGCTCCAGGTGAGCGGCGATGTCACATATGTTTTAATTGAATCAGTAAGATTTACTGTATTTAGGAAAAAGAGCGGCACTCCTTCTTTGCTAAGACGTTCATGTGCCGAACTCCCCGAGCGATGGCAAGCATTAAATCTACAGGTGATGAAGTCGTATCGGCCATAATCAGGTGAATCAGGTGAAACCGCCAAAGGTTTTTGTTTGTGTGTGTGTGTGTGTGTGTGTGTGTGTGTGTGTGTGTGTGTGTGTGTGTGTGTGTGTGTGTGTGTGCGTGCGTGCGTGCGTGCGTGCGTGCGTGCGTGCGTGCGTGCGTGCGTTCGTTCCTGTGTGTGTCTGTCTGCCTGTCTGTCTGTGTGTGTTAGTTTGCATGTGTGCGCCGGGTTGCTGTGATGTGTGTAGGAAGAAGTTGGCACAGATATCCTGGGATCCCTATAGATGTTATAGTATCCAGGATGGCTGGATGGATCAGAACCTCCAGATGTAAGAAGGTTGTCTGTCTGCACACTAGGTAAATCAAAAAAGAGGTTGACGTGAGGAGAGGACTTGCCAAGCCACCCCACCCCCTTCCCTTTAACCCTAGCCCAGGTAAGTAAGTCCATGAGTCACCCTAAGTTGACCCTTTTGCCTCTCAGTCTACCAATCATAGCAGGTGGAAGAAGATTTAAAACAGTGTAGACTCAGAGCAGATTCCAGGTCAGTGGACTGAGAGTGAATCAGATCTGAGACTTACAGTAAATATAAGTCTGACCTTGTAGGTCAGCTGCGAGATCCCAGCAGGAGTGTTGGAGACAGGAGACAGGAGGAGTTTCTCTGCGCTGCTTGAGCCTTTCGTGGATTTAGTGTCCGTTCGTCTAAGTTTTAGTGCTGCGCTGTGATGTGCTGTGACTCCTGGAAGTTCCTCGTGGCAAGGTCTTCGCTGTATATCCAACATTGCGAGGCAGATTGAGACGGTATCCCTGCTGGCATTGGGATGGGTCGCTCCAGGACTATATTGTCAAGTTCAAAGGCTCCCTTTTGTAAATGCATGAAAGAGATTGCAAAAGAACAAGAGCTCATACCTCCTCACCCGGGATGGAAAGAGCGACGGCCAAGTCGAAGGCCAAGCGCCAGGCTCTCTGCACACACATGCACACACGCACGCACGCACGCAAGCACACGCACACGCACACGCACACACACACACACACACACACACACACACACACACACACGCGCGCGCGCACACACACTCAAACGATAATGTACCGCTCTAAGCCTCATGTCTATGATAGATAGGGTCTAATAAAACTTGCACTGAGGTATGCCTTTTTGGATGCAGGGAATGTGGTTTTCTATATAAAACGTGGATTCCAAAAATCCCACTTTACAACTGACAGGGAACAGGTGATTTAAAGAGGCAGAATACAAATGCTGATGTCATAAATCCCATCATATGCAGGTGTACGGCCAAATTCTCACTCAGGTGGCTGTAATCTCGCAAAGTATGATAGCTTCAATATGTCAATGCTTTTTCCGCCATCTTCAAAAAGGGAGATCTCAATCCATGCGCCTTAGCCACTGTTGCCTCATGCCTTTCCAATTCGGTATCAATCAGACCGGGCGTGTCTGATGGCCATCGTTATTTTAGCATGCAACCTTAAGTCAATGAGGCAACTTTATAAATCCGACTCCTTTAATATCTCCACCATGCAGGCGTGTGTTTCACTCACTCTCTCACTCAGGTATTTGTAGACGTTGTGGTTGGTTGGGCTTGCACTTTATTGCAGCGTTACGCGTAAAGAAACGCATACAGCGTATACTATAGCATGCAGAAGGAGATTAACGCCCCGGTTTAATTTGACTATCAAATATATCATGAGATCTTGGTTCCCGCTGCTTTACTTTGTGCTATTAGTAGTCGAGAAACTGGGGGGGGGGGGGCACAGTGAAGACGATCAAGTGACTAATTTCAGTCCGTCAATGATGAGCTCACAGGAGAGCAGCCCTAGCCGTGTAAACACCTCCCCGGCCTTGTCCCCGGAGAAGGGCCCCAGCGAACACACCCACCGCCCCCAGGGCCTTAGAGGAAGTGAGAGGAGGAGAGGAACGGGCGGCGGCGGCATCTCACAGAGAAGTAAGATAGGGAGGAGAGGCACCAGTAGCAACACACCATGGGAGATCAAAGAGAAAGTGCCTTGCCAAAACAAGCAAATCAGTGTCGGGTGGTTTTCAGTGAAAAGGCTGTTGTTTTTAGATTGGCTGTGTAATTTTGGGCTGGCTGGCTATTGTTTTTCAGCCTGTTTCGGTCTGCGAGGCGGCGGTTGCAGCCCTCTGGCTACTGCCTGGTGTTTTCCGTCTGGGCTGAGCACAGAGCAGACGCTCGCTAGCTCTCTAGGGGTCCATCCGTTTAGCCTGGCAACGAGCGGGCTTCATCTGACTTCGGAGACCAATAAAGCAAGCTGTCTGAGATGAGGAGCACATCAGAGACTCACGTAGGAAGACACAGGTGGAGATGAGATGAGAGCAGCACTTCACTTTATCTTCGCTGTCTCCCCACTCCTTGCTCTCCACCGTGGAGCAATACTCGGAGGTCCTGCAAGCAGTAGCAGCCATCAGAGGAAAGTATTCCTGGAGATCCAAGGACTCCCTCTCTCCCTCTCTCTGCCAGCGTGGCTCAGCCTCTGTTAACCATTACTCCTCTCCCCCCCTTACCATTGGTGTGCACCTTGGCAGTGGAGGAAGCGGATTGGCCGAGGCCCAGGGCACACAGCAACGTCTGCGCAGCGGCCCAGCTGCTGCCGGAAGGGTTGTAAAACACGAGCAGAGACCCTCACAGTCGACTCCAGCTACACCCCCCCCCCCCCCCCCCCGGCCCTCTCTCTCCGCTCTCTCTATCCCACACACTAAAACTTTTTCTTTCGTCTCCTCCGGTCAGTCGTGAGGCTGAGTGCTTCCACATGGGGAAAGGCAGGCTTCACACATTAGCAGAGTTGTGGGGATGATATATCCCCATCTGCACATATAATCACATCATTACGCCCACAGGGCTTCCCAGGGTGTCAGTCTCTGTTGTCTACCTGCTAGTCTGAGACAAATTTATGAAGTGTTCGATCACGATGAAGAATTAGCTTAGTGTCATTTCTCTGTGTCCAACTGTGTTTATCAATAGGGATGAGTTTGTATATGCATGTGCGTGAGTGTGCTGCGTGTGTGTGTGTGTGTGTGTGTGTGTGTGTGTGTGTGTGTGTGTGTGTGTGTGTGTGTGTGTGTGTGTGTGTGTGCGTGTGTGTGTGTGCTGCGAGTGCACGTGTCTGTCTGTCTATCTGTCTGTCCGTCTGTGTGTTCGTGCGTGCATGGGTATGTGTGTACCTGTCTGCATGCTCTGACCCTTTCACAACACTGGCTCTGACAGATTCTTAAGAGAAGAGGACTGGGTGACGTGCATCCAGCCTCTCCCTCTAGCTGTTGCAGCCCTGCGTGGGAGGCTGCAAATTGTCCATTAAGCGTTTCTGCTGAAACCGAGAGCGGATTTGATATTGTAGGGAAACAAAAGTAATATGTAGCACGAAATTCAATTGTCTCGCTTTAGCAGCTTCAAACTCCAGTTCAGCTTCCTCACCAAATCAATTTCACATACACGTTGAGTTCAAACGAGGCTGAGCATTTGTTTTGTGCGTATCCAAATGGCTGTACTCCCCTCTTCTTCCTATTACAGTATTTTGAAATAGAGAAGGGTAAATGCGTAGTTTTGTTGCATTACGCTATTGTTCCTAAATCATCTGGATTTCCATGCCATGGTTTGCATGTGTGTCTGCATGCGTGCTCCTTTGTGTGTGCCTGTTTGTGTCTGTGTGCGCGCGTGCATTCGTGGATGCTGTTCGTATGTGTTGGTGCGCTTGTCCGTGCCGGTGCGTTTCCATGTGGATATGAATGACCATTATGATTCAGATCAGCTTCTTCATATGGAGCCAGAACACAATAGGTGGAAGCTGTGCTCGTCTTTCAGACAAGGCATGATGGGGCACTCGAGAGCCCGGGGAAGTGTAAGCAGAGGAAGAGTACGCCTATGTACAGCACCGAGGTCTCTAACCCTAACACCACTGGAGTTAATGTAGTTTATCCACCCTGTGAAAGTGTTTCAGGAAGTTAGCTATGCCTTCCTTCATGGGCAGCCGGAGACCGGAGAGAATAGAAACTCCCAAGCAGAGGATGCCTCTCTTACAACGCTTACAACTCAGAGTTCAAAGGGTATGTTTAGAAAGTTGAGCAGGAAGAAGGTGAAGCGAAGTCAACGCTGCTGCCAGGTCATTGCCAGTCGTTGATTGGGTAAAGGGGGAATCGGGTTACGCTTGCAGGGACCACCAAGTGTTTTTGAGGCTCTCCTCTCCATCTCCTCTAACCACATGGCTATCCTCTGTTCTCAGAGGATAGCCTGGATGTTATCGAACCCCGACGCCAACGCTCTCTGCTAACCTCGGCTAACTCAATTCCCCGCGCGGGTCAGGTTTGGCTGGGGGAGCTCGGGTGGCGCGTTCTCCTCGCCCAAATGAAGTCATAATGCTTCTGCCTCGATAACGCAATCAAAATAGGGCCAAATTGCTCCACTGCTGCTTTGATGGACTTCGCTGTTGGTCTCAGATCGGTCTTTATCAGAATTGAACAATGACAAGCTCTTTAACCTTTTGGGTGCCTACTGCCTTGGCGTCCATTTCAGGCACATTACAGTAGCTTAACCTAACAGCAGCCTGTAATCTGAACCTCTCGGTTCACTTGGTGCTGTGTTCTAATTTCATGTACAACTGACAAACATGATTTAGTCAAAGCTTGAAATTTAATTATATGGCATTGCAGTCCCTCTGCTCTGCACTTTGGGCCCTTTCAGAGGTGCCTGGTAGCTCCTCCTTGAGATGAGGGAAGTCTTTTTAATGACTGTTTATGCCGACAGAGAGAGTACCTTGGAGAGCTCTCTATACACTTGTTCAGTAGGGCCACACCCCGGAGGGAAAGCGGCTTCTTCCCTGATGTACTGTAGCAGAGAGATTAGAAAGCCCAACCCAAGCCAATCCCATAGATACAACCATCTATTGCCTGTCCGTCCGTAGAAACATGGTTAGACGTGTACTCCCCACCGCACAAACACATAGAACGTACTGCAGCAGGATAATTATAGAGGCGGGTAGGAGCGGTGTCTGCTTCATTGACACACTATATTTCCATGCTACCTTCTCTCCTTCTCCAAACATAGAGTACGTTTACATGCACAGTAAGTCATTTGAATATAAAATGGATTATGGCAGTAGGCTGATTTATAGCAATAGTCAAGCAAACACTTTGCTTACCTTCATCGGCGTACGGTCAAAATCGAAGTAGGCACACACCGATTTAAACACCTGGTTTTCGGAGTCATCTTTTGAATTATTAGGACATGGAAACAGCTTAACCAGGGTTCCAGACTGTGTATTTGATCTGCACATGCCAGCAGCAGTAGCAGAAGCCTCCCTCTTTTGCGCGAGTGGAGTGAGTTTCGATAAACTGAAAGTATGAATCTTAGAAGTTGAGTTTTCACAAAACGTTATATGTCGGGAAACTTAGAATCAAAAAGGCTTCTCTGTGGTATAAAGGTTTATTTTGATCTGTTGATTTTCTACACTGTGTCCCAATCGGGTAGCCTACATTCAGATGTGTCCATGTAAACAGGATTATTAGGGAAATCGTTCTTCTTGCAAAATGTGTCAATGTTCTAAGCAAACTATTATATTCATCTGACTAGCCACAGTAATCAGGTTATTGTGTGCATGTAACCATACTGATTGTAGGAGAAAATCAACATTTTCTCCCCTCTGAAAGAGGCGAGGAGAGAGGAGGTGAGAAATCAAAGGGCCACAATTGAGATTCAGCCCTCTGTCACTCTCACCACTTCCAAAATGAGCTGTTAAACAAGCTGACAGCGATGGCTGTGGTTTGGACGCGATTACAGGTACTTAAGGTAATAAAGGATGCATCTTTTATTTGTTTTTTTTGTTGAGGATTGTGTTGTTTTGCATGAGTGGAATATGTTCCGTTGAATTTTCCACTGTTTTTGTTTATTCAACAAAAGGACTTCTCACACGTATAGCTTTCCATACATGAGAAACCGGAACCGAAAGAAAAATAAGTTTCCGATGCTGCTGAGAAGCTTGTCAAGCAGGTTGGAAAGACAAAAGTAGTGTTGTCATCAATCAAAGTTTGATCCAAGGAGAGTCACACATTCACATCTGTAGTGGTTGCAATAATATTTTCAGAACCTAAATGAATATGACTTTATATATAACGCAACCACATTTGATACTGACTGCCTATCTACCAAAGATTTCACATTGTCATCCGCGTGAAGTATCGTCATTTTTCCATTTTGTCAGCTGGGCATATTTGATAGGGTCTTAGGCCTTGAACTGCCTTGATTTATGGCAAAATTCCACTTCGAACACAATGTTCGCCCTCAAATGGGACTTCTCACCATTTTGACTTGTGCTTTCATGCTCGCCTCCTTCATGTGAGAGAGAGTGAGGTGGATGGAGGGAGTGAGAGTGAGTAAAGCACCGTCATCCGGGTTAGTGTTGCGTCATGGAAGAAGAATGCAAGGAGAGGAGCGAGCCTGACCCCTTTTTCCCTTCTTTCCTCGCCTCAGAAGAATGTGTTTCTCCTCAAGGACTAGACAGGGTGGCCTAGGGTACAGTAATACAACTGGGTCATGTCCATTAGGCACCACATGGAGGAAAACTGCCTGAAACAAGGAAGGACTACCTTTACTTGTCCAATGAGAAACGTCGATTTTTATTTGAAACCATTTCCATCGCCATTTCCAAAGCTATTTCCATGAACAAGATCCAGGGCTTGACGCCTTAACCTGGATACTAGCCTACAACTTAGGACAGCCCCTATCTAGTAACACGGGTATATAATTAGAGACAGACTTCATAATAGAGTGGACCTTGAATAATACAATAAAGTTTCACATGACATCTTATGGGGAGCTCTAAGCACAGTAAAACACCAAACACGAATACAAACTAATTTGTCCCTGGTCAGTCAATTATTGTGAGGCCTACCTAAGAATGAATATTTTCCCCTTGAGATACAGATAATTGAGGGCATTAGCTGGTTATAAATAACTGTTTGTGATAGTTGTGTGGCGTAAAAGTTGTCCACATCCTGTTTCGATGGCTTTCTGAACGTCAACAGGGCTCAGACAGGAGGCTGTCAGGGGCAGTTCAGTTGAACTACCTGTACAATTTTTCTTTTTTTTCTTCCTGCGCCTCGAAAGTGGAAAATATTAGTTGATAAAGCGTAGAAAAACAACAGTGTGGTTAATACGTGGGTGTTGAGATGTCAGTGTTTTTATCCTGACTGACAAGAAGAGAGGAAGCTACTGCTTTTCTCTCAGAGAAAAGGTTCATTTGTGGCATACGCCGCTGAGGTGTTGGATTTTCCCTCCCTCGACAATTCTTCTCTGCCCTAAGCTACTTTCTTGTTTCTCTCACAACTATGGAATTGAAGACTGGCATTAAAGTTTGATCATTTAATTGTAACACGCTTGTGTGCCTTTTTCTTTTGTCCCGAGGAGGCGTAACTAAAAATAACCCCAACGTGTAAAAGCTTGTTTAGCCCAGAGCAGAATCACTGGTAAAAACAGCCCGTGGTGTTGGCTCAGGTTGACATTTTCCAGTGGGAGTTGAAAGGGAGGTGAGCCCCAACTCTGTCTGTCTGTCTGTCTGTCTGTCTGTGTGTGTGTGTGTGTGTGTGTGTGTGTGTGTGTGTGTGTGTGTGTGTGTGTGTGTGTGTGTGTGTGTGTGTGTGTGTGTGTGTGTGTGTGTGTGTGTGTGTGTGTGTGTGTGTGTGTGTGTGTGTGTGCATACGTCCGTGCATTCATATTCAGAATTATTTCCTTTTTTTTTACCTCTACCAAGCTGTTTCAGTCGATCATAATTCAAAACACTGAACTAATTTATCACAACTCATGTCCATAAACATTCATATTCATAGAAACACCAGGAGAATAGAGTATTAAATCATGTAAACACTTCTACTGCCACAATAAATGAAAGGGTGCCCTCATTTGGTCCCCCCCTCCTCTCTCCCTGTGTGTAGGGTGGTGATGTCTGTGTCTGTGTGTTTTGGGGGGTTGCGATATCTGTGTGGGTAGGTTGTCTCCACTGTATGCCTGTTTGTCCAGTGGGCCAGGAGCTGATAAAGTAGGCCTAGTCTGCCCAGTCTGCCCTGGTCTGTGGGTGCAGAGTGGATATGAGGAGGGTGCTGACTTCTTTCCCGCCTCCAATGATGTGGATAGTGACCTCACTGAGTTCCAGACTGAGTGGCCCTTCTCTCTCTTTCTCTGTCTCTTTCTCTGTCTTTCTATCTATCTCTCTTTCTCTCTCTCTTGTGCCTTGAGGAGCCTCTTGTTTGCTCCCAGTCCTAGGGCCCGGGTCAGTCACTTCCCCCCCAATGTGCCAAAGCACACAGCAGATAAAGAGAGGGGACTGCTCTCTGTCTGCCTGACTGTGGGAAACACGAGGGCACAGGATCTAGAACAGGAAAGACAAGAAAGAGAATAAGGGTGTGTGTGAGTGTGTAATTGTGTCTAAGTCCCACAGCGGCGATTCGTTGAAAATTCTTAAAGAAAAACAATTTTATTGCTGCGTCATAAGAGATTTAGAATGAGTTATATATTTTTCAGTTTGCAATTGTGCTGCTATTGAGAAAGTGGAGCTATTACTCTTACATGAATCTGCAGAAATCACAGTGACAAACTTTTAACCACCAAATATCATGTGGTACAGGTGCAGCCGCAGAAAATGGTGGTGATGATGGTGAAGATGACGAGGATGAATATTGTGACAATGATGATGTTATAATGAGAGGTATGTTTTGGATGGGTTTTCGAGTAACACTATCTCTCCCTTTGTCTCCACAGTCAATGAGATCATCCGAAACGACCTGTCCAGCATCTCAGTGCATCTCAGTACATAAACTCTCTGCAGATACAAAAAGGGACAGAGGCAAAGGGACCACAAACCAAAGCTCCTATATCCACATGAGGAACCCCTTAACAGAGAGCTTTCACATTACCACTTCCTCATTGCTACATTTCCCAAGATGCCTGATTCGCTTGCCCCTCGTGACGCTGCAGAACGATTGGTCGACTGGTGGTCATTGACAGGAAACTGCAAAGCTCCATATGAACAAATGTTATAATATAATGTGAGACGGCCTTAGATATAATGGGAGGGACTGACAATTACTACACTTGCCTTAAATGACAACTCTTGCTCTTCCATGGACCAAACAGCTCAGTAAGACTGAATACTTGTTTCTTTACTGATGACCTCTTCTTTATGTGTGTTGGACTCTAATATACGGACAAGCCAATGGGTGTGTCGTATGTTGATCAGAGCGTCCTGGCAAACCACATCAACCCAGGCGGTGCCTTACAACATCACTCACTGACTAGAACGCAATGTAATTTCGATCACTTCAATCATTCGTTTACAGGGAAACTAAAAATAGCTGGAAAAGAAGTAGGGACGTGTGTATAGGTTAGATTTGTGTATCCGTTTTTTTTTATTATGTCCTTGTCCATTTATACGGAATGTTGTGTGTGATATTCTTTGTATAAACATGTATTTGAAATGTACTTTGTGTATGCCTTAAATCTAATATGCAGTTTTGCGGTTTAGCGCCTCGTTTTTTTTCTCCAGTGTCTTCCTTTTTCTGATGATCCAATATGTACCACCTCGTTGCTAGCACCTGTCTTAACACCTAGTGCCTCTTCTATCCTTCCGCTCTGGCCTCCCTCTCCCTCTTCCCTTCTTTTTAAAAAATATTCAGAAATGCTTCGACCATCAGGAAAGAGCCTACTACACATACCGAAGGAGAACAACTGGGTTTGCATGTACATACCATATGACGATAAGGACTATCTAAGACTAAATCGTATTCCCCTTGCCTGTATAATACAGCTAGAGAAGGGTTGAGCCTTCAGCTCGGCAATAATTGATTTCCTCATATCAAAGGATTTTACCTAATTATTGTTCAAGCTTCTTCTTTACTGTTAGAGACAGTGGCTAAGTAGGCTTCAGTCAGTATGTAATGCACTTTACCATAGTAGCAGCACAGGTTTCTCTTCCGTCATGACCAAATGTTTTAGGATCTAGATTCATATACTTAGTATGATAGGACAGGCAGCCCTTACTGAGCTACGGGGGGTCTCTTCTTCTAAAGGATGACAGATCTGCAATCTTTTTCTATGTCGTCAAGTAGAACGTCTTTCTTCAGCATGCAGAGAATACTAATGATATATATGATTTAGCTTTACTATACCATTAATTAGCTTCATGAATACATGTGGACTATATGATAGCATGGCTCTATGTAACAGATTGATGTATTGTGCCTTATTCTCTATTGTCTCTCTGCTACAACGTGATTGTATCTCTTAATCATTTTCTATCCAGGCACAAAGGTGAAACATATTTCCTCTTTGATATGAAATATTTATGGAAATTGAAATGGTGTTTTATGTACACTCCATGTGTTCTATAAAAAAAATGAATGAATAAATGACATAATAATGACAATACTTACCTGTGCATTGCTGTTATTAGGATTTTAGTTTGATTTTTACGTTGAGCATTTTACACACGCACGCACACAACACACATAAAGTGATCCTCTAGCTGTTTTATATTGCTGTCTTTACCAGATGGTATTGTCCATGAATCTATGCGTGTGCTATAAAAACCCTTTCCTTTTGGCACAAATCATTACCAGAAATCCTATATGGTGTTTTATCCCTCCGACTGTCTGGAATGACATAACATTTTTAGATATCTAATTTACCCTCAACACTGAAACAATATTTTCCATACAGCGATACAGAATCAATTACTTACGAAATGCATCTCTCTAAGCACACTGAACTCGTCCTCTGCCTTATCCATCCATGCTCCATATGGCTATGCTTTAGTTTAAGACTTTCTCTATAACTCAACAGCTTTTGGTTTTCTTGTGTTATAGTATTTGACCATGGTAAACCTTGGATGGTTCCAACCTGTCCCCATATGCCTAATAAAGCTTGAAATGGACACAGCAGGACCTTGATGTGTATGGGCCAAATTCAATTATCTTACCATGGCTTTATGCAAACTCTGATGATGCATTAATTTCCTCTAAGGTCTCTTACAAGGCACAATACGGTAGTCTACATATATGGCCTATTTATTAACAAAATGTTAAAATACAATAAAAATATATGGACAATATTTTAGAATTTTTAGATAGGCAGTTATTTTTGGGGGTGGTGGGGTGGAGATGCAACAAGGTATTTACATAAATGAACTGCAAATAGCAGGCAATGTTTGGTCATAATTCTTCTTCTTATGCAATTCAAGCCATTGATCCAAGATTCAAGCCTTTACCTTCATTTAGATTGACCTGACTAGCATGGCTAGCTGCTATACTCGAATGAACATGCATTTCCTTCAGGTGTATGTCTTTGCAAGGACGTGTATAGCCTACAGTAAGGTTTTGCATGTGTGGAGTGGGTGGTTATGGGAGTGGCAGAGTGTTTCTCACCAAGGGAGCTGTACCACGCTCCTGTGTACCACCTGCCAGTCCTGACTTTTTCCATCTAGCAGCAAAGTTCCGAATGGCCCATCGTCATAGTGACAGAAGTCAGGCGGGCAGGCCTGGGCGGTGCTCCCCTGTACACCCACGGCAGTCCCAAAATAGCCCCTCTATTTACAGACGCAGTCACGCCTCTTTTTCCTGCCGCCCGCTCTCACCTAGATCTTCCTCTGACGGAGCCAGCTACCCTTTGACACGGTTGAGTAATCATTGAAACCGGTATCATTTTATTAGAGGACCCATATAGTTGATTTAGAAGAAAAATCTAAATGACAAACAAATAGCAGTGGTCCTATCATGTTCATGTTATAGGGCATTTATTGATGAAGTGGCCTAAGACAGCGTGAGATAAATTGACAGATTTGCTACGTGGCTTGATTCTATGTGCTTCCTTTGTAAGTGAAAAAAGATCCCAGTGAAAATCGTAATGATTCTAGCTCGTGCCATTTGGTCCCTGGGGCGCTCGTGCACCTTCACCTGGCACGGGGCACTGCTAAGACGTTTCAGAGGGTAGATTTACAGGTTCTTTATGGCTCCGCTTCCTCTCTCATTGTATTCCCACTGAGCCCCTGATTTCTGCTTTTATAAAGTGAATGCATAGCTAGGCACAGGGGTTCAGCTCTTGCCCTCTCTTTCTCCTCTCCTCCAGTCCAGCCATCTGCAGATCGTAAATCCGGGATATAACTTACCTCTGTTATGAAGGGCATGTTGAGAGAGCCATGGGGGCGACTTTAAGAGATGCTTTAAGAGATGATTGCTTGACCATGCATACAGTTGGACTTTGATAATCTGTCATTCTAAGCAATAGAGATGTTTTTGATGTTTTTCTGTTTTGGGTAAAGGAGAAAACTGCATGGATATTTTTCTTCATGATCACAGAGACATAAGGGTATGTCGTTATGCAAATTTAGCAGGATAGTGGCGGTATTAATGCTGGTCTCTGATCAGCATCTACTGCCCGTGAAGAGAATGAATGATTATATTGCCCCTCATAGGGAGCGGGGAAGGAGGGTTGATAGGGTCTCTGTGTGTGTGTGTGTGTGTGTGTGTGTGTGTGTGTGTGTGTGTGTGTGTGTGTGTGTGTGTGTGTGTGTGTGTGTGTGTGTGTGTGTGTGTGTGTGTGTGTGTGTGTGTGTGTGTGTGTGTGTGTGTGTGTGTGTGTGTGCGCGTGTGTGTGTGTGTGTGTGTGTGTGTGTGTGTGTGTGTGTGTGTGTGTGTGTGTGTGTGCATGCGTGCGTGCGTGCACGTGCGCGCGTGTGCATGCGTACGTGCATCAGTGTGTCTGGGGGATCCACAGGTGCACTCTCTCTCTCCACACGGGCCCTCTGGACACGTGACAGGCCCAACAGATGACCCACTGACATGGTCACATCACTGCGGTCACAAAGACGAATCCCCTTTTAAAAGTGACTTTAAGAGACACTGAAAAAGACAGAGCCAGACGGACTGGAAAAACTGTGTGCGTATCTTTTCTTCATCTGCAATTATTCAACTTGATTCACTATTTCTCTCTTTTGCGATGAGGGGAAATGTCATGCAAGGATTCAAACAATTCTGACGAGGACATACTGTTGTGCTTGAAGAGACCTGAATTGAAAATCATTCAAAAAGAGTCCATTTACTGATATTATCATAAGGTTTCAGTGTGTCAATCGATCCAATGCATTTAATTCCGATATCCCCTTCTGATTCCTTTTTAGTGCACTAAATTCATGCGAAAACCCCTGAAACACACACATACTGTACAGTCATCGACGCTACTATTTGCACTCAAGCTTGTCTACCATACAGTTCTGTATACGTTATGTAGTTGTGTTGATGTTACAGTAGCAGCAGACACGTGGGCTGCTCTTAATGGGCTAAAAGCAGGGCTAGTCAGAGTTCAGGTGGGTGCTTAGTACTCTCTCTCTCTCTCTCAGCAATGGGCTCTCGGCTTAAGATGACTTCATGACAATCACTGGAGGCTTTTAGACGCCTTCTCTCGGCTCAAGCTTCATATCCCCTGACACTGATTTCACAATGAGGATCCGGAGGAAAGGGGAATGTCCAGCTATTCATTTTAATGATCCCTCTGTATTGATTGTTAGCAGGGTGGGGGCGGGAGGAAGGGTAATGATTCTTTGCCTTAACAGGCCGATCCCTCCTCTTAAAGGAGCAATCCACTAAATGAGCACTCTAATGGATGCCTGGCGTGACCTCGCGGTGACCTGCCGGCACACCCCTGGTGGATTGCCTTCCTGACAGAGAGGAGACTATAGGACTTCTCAACAGGAGGTTTTAGTCTGGTTCACTGTCCGAATATAGTAAATGAGATGGACAGGACACCAGAAAATAATCTTCAATGAATCCAAATTACTCTGCACGGACACGTTTTGGCCGCAGCCTTATTCCGTGTGTAGAGAATCAGCATAGCCAGACTAGCTAAAGATGTGTGCTAGACGTGGAAATAAAATGCTTAGTGAACGGCTAGGGCTCTATTCAATCTGTATCGCTGAAGCGATAGAAATGTAAAAGTAATTTCTGATTGAGCTGACATATGCAGTGTTTATCGTGAATGCAGTCTCGGCTAACGCGGGAACATTGCCTTTTAAATGTCAATCACACTGTAACGCTGAACTTCCGCGATACGGATTGAATAGAGCCCCTAGTCTTACCTTCATGAAAATATATCACACAGAGCAAAAACATTTAAGTAACTTAAAAACTTAGTGTCATCCTTCACTTCCTGTCATCAATAACTGTTTACTTTTCCTCACATTCTGTGGTCCAACAGGGTTTTCCTCACCCGGTACCGTTTGGGATCCAGTAATTCCCCTCACGAGACATTTTGTGATCCATCTCAAATCGGTTTCGAATGCCCTGCTTCTAGGCCTTCAGCAGACGACTCGCAGAGGACTCACAAGGAAGTGCCTCCACGTTTTAGAGAGCCAGTAAACACAGAGGTATTTCCTTCTCTGACCGCAGCTCGGACATTCTGTTTCATAGTCCCTACTGTGTGCATTGTAGCACAGAAAACTCATAACAGCTGAGTATTATGTTAACAGAAGCCCCTGCACTCTCTGTGATGGGACTGTGTGTGTGTGTGTGTGTGTGTGTGTGTGTGTGTGTGTGTGTGTGTGTGTGTGTGTGTGTGTGTGTGTATGGTGTGTGTGTGTGGCCTCATGGTTCACAAATGGTAGAGCAGTAAATCTTGTCACTCGTAGAGTACCTAACTCATTCATTTAATTCATCTCACAAATGTCATTTATTTTATGAAGTATTGCAAAAAATACATATAGTAAAATGATAGTACACTCCTGATGTAGGTCAGTCAGCTACAATTGGTTGACAAGGGGTGGGAGAAAGATGATGTTAGAAGTAGAACCCATACTGGACTTAACCGCAAGGCAACCCTGTCATCTCCAATGATTTCCTGCCTGATATATAATATAGCCCATATGAATGTTTTATCAGAAAAGCTGTGTTTTTTTTGCTAGGTGCCTACCTTGTGTTGCTTTTAACTTTTGATTACGCCGTACGTTGTCGCACGAAAATAGTAGCCAAGGTCAAGACAACTCTGTAATGGGCTAAACGGGGGGGGAAAAGTCTCTAGCCTTCCCCAACGGGCCCAAAATGATAGTATGAGGTTGCAATAAAAATGTTTTTGATGAGTTTGGACAAAGTGGTAATTTTAAGGCCTGGGAGTAAGCCGGCCTTTGCGCAATAAGACGTTCAAATGCGGCCAAGCAGGTGGAAAGAGTGGAACGAAAACAGACATGACATAATCGTATCAATAAAAGTGCATAGCAGGATTCCTATAGGAACCATATGTTTCCGTCCGTCAGGAAATATAGTGTGTCAAGCATCACGGTGTAAAAAAATCCATTTAGCAATATTAAAAGCAGTCGCCTCCAGAGTCTCTGCATTTGAAGTGGTGAATCAAATCTCATTTGGCTCCTCTGGTCGCTCAGCATTCCTTTAGCATTGCCTTGAATCATTTAGAGAAATCCCTTTTAGGTCTCGTCCAGACGTCGGGCTTTCCAGCCCTCCCTCTCTGGCTTTTACCAGACGTCGCGTTGTGAGGGGAGAATGGTCGATTGCATAACGCCAGGCGAGACCTGATCGTTCCTGGCCTTAACACAAAATTCAATCATTCTCAGCATTCTCCAATCCCACATCGGCCCGTTAAAGAGCAGCGGGAGCTAGGATTTCCCCTCATATGTTTTCAATTCAAATTAGGATCACAACGTATGCTGTACGCATAATCAAAGGGAGCCAAGAGAGGGAAACGGACAGTGTGAGATTTGGGTCAAGAGGGAGAGACTGAGAGAGAAATTTGGTTCGAGAGACAATAGGAGAGAGATGGCCATTGCTACTCCAATGACGGTTTCACCAAAGCACCCACCTTCCCGTAGGTCAGGCAGTCCACCTGCATTTCAGTTTGCACATTCACAGAAGCAATAGCGTTCACAGAAGAAGCATCCTAATTGGCCAGGGCTCCCTCGACAAAGAGGATAAATCAAAGAAATCCGTGCATATGTTACTCAGCACCTACAGTTCTCTGACCTCTGTTATTGATGGGCCCCTGCACACTTAAACCATTAAAGCCACAAATAGACATAAGAGCATATGTATGATATGAGACAACAGGAGATGACGAATCCACTGGGGCCTGAATCAGGCTATGACTTTGCTCCTCGGTGCTCTCTATCTTTAGGGTCTGTAGAGAAAAGGAGCACACACCTGCACCCATCAACTGAGAACTCTAAGTTACTGTGAGTGGGTGAGATTCAGGAAATGATCGAGACATGACTCTTAGTGGCATGGGGCAATACTCAAGAGACATGCACAACTCCTACGGTACTTTGCGAAATTTCAGGATGTATTCAAAGAGCAGACGGAAGGGCAAATAGAAAATGACTAACGTAAAAAAGATAAATGTGATACAGTGATATTTATAAAATGATCTTGAATATGGCCTTAATATAAAAGGGCTATATTCATGGTAACATTAATGTGAGTAAATGTGTTATGTATATCAATAAATTTTAAAAATCCTAACCATACTGTAAGTCCGCACCGATAATCTAGCTACTGTACATGACTCAAATTTAAATAAATAACAAAATAAATAACAGAAACATGCCTACACAAAATGAACTATACACGCTTTCTTAAGAAAGCAGTGTGAAGGAAAAAAATACATTTTAAAAAGTTGTATTCATCGCTAAATACTTTTCCATTAGATCTTGCAGTTAGATTGATATCCATAGGTCTGAGCTACTTGCCAGGATGTAGACCCCTGCTCTGTTCAGATCTCACGCTCAGCTTGTGTTACCATTATCCTAGCCTGACACCTACTGGTCAAATTCTGGAAGCGAAGGTTTGAAGTATGATTAGGATTACAGTGATGCTTTATATCCATGCTAGCGATAAATAAACTACAGAAAGTTGATAATGAGGTCAGCAATTAATAAGAGAAATACAAAACATATATATACACATTTTTATTGACTTGAGCCATACATAATGACAATCCATTACATTATAACTGCAGTAAGGTCGTATACAAAGCATGTAAGACAAATTTTGGTTTTGAAAAAAAATACATAAAACATAGACGGGTAAAGAATAAACATAAATTACCTTTTGGTTGACATTTGCAGTGCTAGAAACTCCAAAATGAAGGCACTGTTTTGTCCCAGTAACATCTTCCAACCATCACTTTTATAACACTATACTTAATTACCCTTCATGTAAAAAAGGCATTCATCTTCTTTTAAAGAAGAATTGTAGAAAGCTTAGCAATAAAATATTAGCATCTTTGTGGTCTTTGTAACAATAAAAGTTGGCCTCCCACATTTTACATATTTCAGATCTTAATTTGAGCCAGTTTGCAACAGCAGGAAAATAATCCTGCAGCAACAGGAAATGTGAATTATTATGTGGATTATAATTCATGGGAATTTTCATAGGGAATGAAGTCTCATAGGGAATAAAGTCTGAAATGTCAAAGTGGAAATTGCAAACTTCAGTAGCCTTTTTAAACCTCAAATACACTACACGTTTTAAAGCCCCTGCAATGCAGAAAAACCTATCTTGCCAACAAGGTGATCAAAATAAGACCGTAAGTTTGTAAACTTTTTTCAACAGAAAACAAACACAAACGGTTTGCTGCCATTTAGTTTCTAATCTGAGAATGTGCTTCAAAGAGATCCTTCCGGAACCATAGGGAGATATGTAATTGCTTTGGCGACAGACTAGATACGTCAAAATCAGTTTAAAGAGGCAAACTCGCATGATGAAATATACATTAACAGTGTCAACAACTTTTCTTTTCTACAGTGAGTTTCAACAGTAAGCCACAGCTTTATCCCTACTTTGTGCACATGGTGTTACAAGGGTCCCCTGATTTGAAGAGTCCATAGACACTGACCAAGGGAAACATGGACAAGGCACCTAGCATGGAACCAAGCTGTACTACTGCTCCACACCACACGAGGGCGCTGTGGCCCTCATCCCGAAGGATCACCCCAATGATCACCTTCACATAGGAGAGGGTCAGGACAAACAACATCCAGGCTATGACCTACAACAGAGAGTAGATAGACATTACAAACAAAAATACTAGCATTGTGTCAATATTCACAGTACATTAGAGGATCATTAACTGCATACTGAATAGCATGGACATGAGTTTGATTGTTTACTGTTGTTTAGGAAGCCTTTGTTTGACCTCAAACGTCCCATTTTCACTCAGAAACATGTCGTTTTTCAATGGCCCAATGAAACCAAATTGACGTAACGTTGTGTTCAGATGTTATCAGCAATCTTGCAACGTAACACATGTATTCCCTCTATTTCATGACGTAATAACAGAAAGAGCCTTACTATGAGTGCGGTTCCTGAGGCGCTGTGGACCAGTAGAGGACAGGGGCTCAGTGCAGCCATGGCCATGATGTAAGTACCAAACCCTGTCCCAACTATTGTCAGAAGCCCAATCAGCACCAATGACCTGAAAAAAGAACAAGGAAGAGATAGAAGGTGAGTTGAGGAAGTGGGTTGGAAAATTCAAGGCGTTTCGATTACTTAAATGATCCGTTGAATTACTGTATGTTTTAGGATGAGACAGTACAATGTTATTTAATGCTGTTTATTCTGTATTTTGTTAGAGAAGTCAACTTGATTCAGTGACTGCCAGTCATTCTATTCCAGCCATTACAATGACTCCACCCCATGTCTACCTTCAACAGCCTTCACTGGTGACTGCATAGATCTGCGAGTCTATGTTCAGTAAATGATTAATCAGTCAGTTATGCTAATCAAGAGTTGGGTTTACCTTAAGGGCAGGAACATGGCGATGAAGCAGGCCACGGGGTTGGCCACGGCTGCCATGGTGGCCGCCAGATGGTAGGCCTGGTTCCCGTAGGGCAGACAGGAGTAAGACTGCACTGAGGGCAGCACTGCATTGGTCAGGGCATTGACCCAGGCCAGAACCACAAAGATGAACGTCACCTCCAGCCCACTGTAGAAGCCCGTCCCAAAGGTGCTCTGCCGGGCTCTCCGGTGGCCATCCGGAGAGTTGATCATGGGCTTCTCCTCTTGAGGTCTGTGAGACAGGGACAGGGCTTGGTCACTCTTCTCTGCCAGGCCTCTGTTGAAGTAGTGCTCGCGCTTCCTCTCCCTGGCCACGGCCGGGTGGTGGTTGAGCAAGAGGAAGGCGGCCAGACACACCACCATCATGGCACTGAGGAAGAGGAAGAAGACCTGGGCCGAGAAGTTAGCGGGCTGGTATTGAGCCTGGAGCTCTCCACTGGCCTCTACCGTGGAGTTAATACCTAAGGTCCCATTGGCTAAGCTAGCCACTGTAGCATTCCGACAGTGAACCACCCCCACCCCCTGCACCAGAGCCACTACGGCAGGCACCAAGCCACTAACGCCCTCCCCTACAAAGTACGTAGTGAGGTACTGGGGCCCGAGGCGCATCATGAAGGGCAGGAAGGTGACCGAGGAGGTGCAGTCCACCACAGAGAGTAGGAAACAGAGCACTAGGAGGGGGACACTATGCGTAGCGCCCGCTAGGGGCACCGTGTGCTTCCAAAAGAAGGCCAGGAGGAAGGTGGCGACCACGCCCAGGCCCACTATGGAGTAGATGACGGGCCGCTCGTCCAGCTTGCCCGGGCGGAAGCGGTGCATGAGGGTGACGAAAAGGGGCCCCACGTTGGCCATCTGGATGAGCACAGTGAGGTAAGAGGGCAGGTACCAACCCTCTGGGATTTCGGGCACGATAAGGGGCAGCTCCACCCACATCCCGTTGATGGCCACCCAGGAGCCCATGCCAAAGAGGCATGCCAGCACGTGGGTTAGGAGAGTCATGGTGAAGGGCAGGGGCACAGCCAGTACACAACTTGCATAAAGGACCTGAAACACACAAACAATGCACAATTTCATGATTAAAATGCAACAACATACGTTGCCATAATACTGATATTTTATTAGGATTTTTTTTGGGGGGGGGCTATAAATCAGCTTTAATATTGCAGATAGATTGTAGCTTCCATCAATGCAATTGTCTGCATCACTTCCAATCCCACATATATTTTTTTGCAAATATATACATACATACACATATATAAATACATGCATTCATATCTTTAAAAAATATATATTTCCTTTATTACCCTCCAACCCAACCACCCCTCCCCCATTTGGAGCAAACTAGTGAACAACATGAACTGATATTTGTTGGGGTGCTGAAAGGCATAATTACCAAAAACTATTAAATTGTACCGGAACACAGAACACAGAACTAAATCAAAATACCCATTCTCAGCTCTGCAACATCATCACAATGGCAACATTATATGAACCCATGTCCTTAGTTCCCTTGGTTCTCCTCGAGGTTAGCCTATGTGTAAGTGTTGGTGCGGGTATCCTCTCACCCACGTTGTCATTGGTTCCAATTGCCAGCCTGTCTGCTACACAGTATGTGACCATAAGACTCAGACTCAGTAGCCCCCCCCCCCCGAATGTTGAGTCTGGCACAGAGTACCTGACCTTTCACACACAAACTCACTAGTCTCGGAACAGCCCCATACACACAGGCTGAACCTACAGTTCATCCCTTTCTGTGCAAGTACAACATGGTAAGAGGGTGTTACTGTGACTTCTGCTGATTCATAGTTGCCTGTAATTCAACTTCTAACTGAATAGTTGATGAGTCACCTCACTCAGTGTCTGAACAGAGAGAAACACGGTTCTTATTTACATACCACACACACACACACACACACACACACACACACACACACACACAAACTTAAGAGTTTACAGAACTACTGTATATGCTCACAGTAACTCAGTTCCTCTCTTCCTGGTTCTTCTTCAGCTTGAATCCATCCTACACGGAAGACATAATAATTCCATCTGCTCCACACTGTAGCTGAGACAATTCGTTAAGTAGGCAACATGGGATATGAGTGATGAGGAAATAGTCAAACCAATAATACTATTGGTTAGACTATTTCTCTATCCCATGTTACCTAATTAACAAACTGGCTCAGCTTCAGTGTGGAGCAGATGGATTTAGAGGCTTGTGGAATTATTTTCTAATTCCCCTTAGACTCAGACGAATGATAATCTTACCTTGTGATGGAGTGGGACTGCCTATTATATCTCCTTCTCTCTTGGGTAACTTCGCACTCCACTGTGATCAGAGCATTATTCCATCAGCCGGCAGGTGTGTACATTCAGTTCATATTCCCTCCCCCCTCTTTATCGCTCTTACATACACACTCACGACTTCCGTGTATCCCATTCAATTGACAGAACAGGAAGTACACAGGCTCCTCTTGTCTATGACGCCGTAATCCCCCGGATTTAAAGGAGCCTCGTTCGAAAAATAAATTTGCCATGTGCTCTGCAGCTCCGCCTCCCTGCAGCCCCGAGAGCACTAGAGCAAGTTGCAGTAGCAGCAGGGGGAGGGGTCAACTACTGTACCCTCCCCCTCTCCTCCACCCCTAGAAAATATGCCCTTGGCTCTGCCCCTCTAAACATAAAACGTTGGCTGTAGCGTGAGAGAAAGAGGGAGAGCGAGAGAGAGTTAGAGAGAGAGAGAGAGAGAGAGAGGTAGAGGCAGCTGCCAAGTACTCTACTACACACCAGTCATAAGAAGCTGTGTATTCATAACAGAATGTCAGAGGGCAGTTCCTACTACTCCAGATTGGTTTTAGGAGATTGTAACCTGAGACGTGACACTACTAACAGTGTCACTGCTCCTAGTTTCCAGTACAGGTTTCCTTTTGCACTGACCTAAAAGGCTGATGATGAAACAAGTTGTTACTGTGCCCCCGAGTAACCTACTCAAAGGAAATGCAGTATATGCTACTTTGACCACTTAGTGTATCTGTAATGTCTATGACATTACTGTAAGACAACACGCCCAAAACACATGAAAAGCGGGCTTGACTTGTTTGCTCAATCTTCTTCCTGTCCCACAGTCCCATATTCTCAGTCTCTCCAACAGCCTTGACTCCTTGGAGAGTCATTCAATGTGTTTATCATCTATGTTCTACCCTCTAGTAGGGTGCCTATAGATGTTGTCACAATCATATTGCGCTGTTGATCTTTTCTAATTGTTCATTTGACATGACACGATTTTGGCCGGGGTTCAAGTGTAACAGTATAACTTTAAACCGTCCCCTCGCCCCGACACGGGCGCGAACCAGGGACCCTCTGCACACATCGACAACAATCACCCACGAAGCAGCGTTACCCATCGCTCCACAAAAGCCACGGCCCTTGCAAAGCAAGGGGCAACACTACTTAAGTCTCAGAGCAAGTGACGTAACTGATTGAAATGCTACTAGCGCGTACCCGCTAACTAGCTAGCCATTTCACATCCGTTACACTCACCCCCCTTTCAACCTCCTCCTTTTCCGCAGCAACCAGTGATCCGGGTCAACAGCATCAATGTTGGAGTTGTAACTTTACGTCGTCCCCTCGCCCCGACACGGGCGCGAACCAGGGACCCTCTGCACACATCAACAACAGTCAACCACGAAGCGTCGTTGCCCATCGCTCCACAAAAGCCGCGGCAACCAGTGATCCGGGTCAACAGCATCAATGTAACAGTATAACTTTAAACCGTCCCCTCGCCCCGACACGGGCGCGAACCAGGGACCCTCTGCACACATCGACAACAGTCACCCACGAAGCAGCGTTACCCATCGCTCCACAAAAGCCACGGCCCTTGCAAAGCAAGGGGCAACACTACTTAAGTCTCAGAGCAAGTGACGTAACTGATTGAAATGCTACTAGCGCGTACCCGCTAACTAGCTAGCCATTTCACATCCGTTACACTAGCCATAACCGGATTACAGCGCGCCTGACATTTAAAAGGTAATTTCCAATCGAGTTGGCACCTTGCAGCGTTTACCTGGAATGTTGTCGACAATCCTTTGTTTGGAGTACATCATGCCTCTAACCTTTTCTCACATAGGGATTCAGTCAGCTAACATTTTCTTTAGTTTGCTCTGGTCTAATGATTGTCTCCTGATTCAGATGAATGTTGGGCTAATTGGATGCAACGCTGCATTGTGTAGCTGGAGCACGTGAGCCAGTCTAATGAGAAAAAGTTACCCATGTTAGCGTACAATTTAAACCATGCAATAACAAAAATTCCGCAATACTAAAGGATTATTACCTAATTGTTTTTCTATTTTCCCCTAAGAGAAACAGCAGGTGTTTCCTCAAGCTCTTACAACTTGCTTTGTTTTTGCCAAAAACCAGATGGATGCAGCCTAGAGTGAACATATTGATGTTTCTTCACAGTGAAGAATTGGCTGTGAAGTGCACTTTCGTCAAAATACAGACATTTATAAAAATCACACGTCACTGTGGAAAACTCTGTTTTATGAAACAAGTATTTGAACTATGTCATTTTTGTTTAACCGTTCACAACAAATGTTCAGTAGAAATCAACAACAATATTAAGTAGGCCTATGGTACTACTTAAACGCTATTGAATATACGGTACATTTTGCCTGTAGACCAGTAGATGGTGCTAAAAGCATCTGATTTCGTTTTTGTCCTTCACCTCTTATGAAAGGTACCCCAGACAGTTATACAAGAGAAAGACAAAGTGATAAGAGGACTGATGAGAAAGTACATTAATCTCCATTTGACATTAAACATGCAATGCAATGGCAATTGCATTTCAACTACCCCATGTATTTCAAGGAAAAGCTCTAACATCATCCACACTGTATTTCACGCATTTCAATTTGTTTGGTATTGTACAGCTGTAACCAATCTCCAGCCATTATTTCTACTTTACATTAATAATCATTGTGACAAAAAGACCATTCCTATTTTTCTTCCTTGTGCAACCCTGGCAAAGTTTCAGTATGTTGTTGACTGTAAAATAAGACATGGAAATAATTGCAATCAAGTTAGTTTCACACAGATTACTTGCTAGAAGAAGAAAAACTAAAGAACACCAAACTTCATATTGGATATACTGTACTGTACCACTAATTGCTAGAAAAGGGGGTATACAACTTAACGTGAATTGACATTTTAAATCCTATGAGGTATGTCGTCTTAGGTAAGATGTACAGCACGGTAAAGTAAGAAAAATACAAAGTGCCTCAATTATCTTTGAAGAGACCTGATCAACTTGTTGCATCTCTCAATCCAAAATGTTATATCATTTCTTTTCTAAATACAGTCAAATAGGCTTCTGTTAGTCCATCCCAATTACCGTGTAAACTTGATAAATGATAGTTAGGCACACCTGAAAAGTAATTGTCATGTGTCAAATAAAATCTATAAAAAAGACAGTCAAATAACATGGATGATTTTATAACTCATTAAGCAACCAGGAAACCCCCCCCCCCCATTTAAATATCTATACCAGTGATCCTCAACCTCAGATGGCCATGTAACATGATGGTATTCAACCCCTAACGCAAGTCTTCTCAAAACATGATATAGTAGTTCTTCATCTACTTATGACACATTTACAATCCTCACCGAAACACCTGACTGCGCCTACCTGACTCTGTAAGCTTCCTCTCAGTCAGACAGAGTTGGATGCAGTTGATGGATGTTGGCTACCGGTGGTTGAGTCCCACAGCACAATGTGATGGTCCTCTGACAGAGTATGTGCGTGTGAGGCTGCAGTGCTGATACGCCACGCTCTGGAGCGACCTTGTGCAGGTTGCTGATGTGTCTGTCTGTTAAATAACAGTGGGATGGTGCTGTGTGTGTATAACTACTGTACCAGACTATCACGTGACTCGGCGGGGGGGGACTTCGCTGCACTTTGGTTCACAGGGGTCCAGTTAGGGAGCCAATGTCCTGGGCTACAGAGGCTGGAGAGGGGGAGAGGAGCTGGGCGGCTGTGGAAGTGAGGTAGGGTGGGGTAGTAGGGTTGTGACCTCCCTGCTGGTTGGAAGGGTGGGTGTGTAGCCCAGTTTAGCCAACCATACGACAGCTTCGGACAGCAGCTTGTGATTTTTGACTTCAGAGGGGTGGGGGGGGGCTGCACGGTAGCTTTTGTTCAGCATAAATTCCATGATGTCAAATGAATGGACCTGATTGGCCTGGAGCTTGATTAGATGGGAGTTGATTTGAGTGCAGAGAACGAGCACCCCTCCACCTTCTATCTCAACCCCCCTCCTCTACTCAATTAAGGCCAGATATTTATTTTCCTGAAAATGTCCTCAAATTATTTTCATCCTGATTGGATGCTTATTCATTACAACTTGAGCATGCTTACAGTACAGTAGATGCAGTTTACTGAGCATCTGTCATCTGAACGTGCTACCAAAGACAAACATTTCTAACAATCTTTAACACCCACACTACCAAGGTTATCACATATCTGGTGCCGGGAGTTACTGAGCCCAAAATCAACATGGTAGAAAACATAAATAATAATCCTACACAGATCCTTTACCTCTGCACATTTGTTGTCAGCATTCTTTGTCACATTTATGTTTCACGAGATTTGAATGCAGGGCGTATACTTTTAATTGTTTTCTGCTGATAAAGTCCTGGAGTTACGAAAACATATTGTTTATTATTTTGGACGGTTTTAGCATGTGTTTTTACCAAATTTAAGCTGCTCCGAATATCACAAACTCGTTTTTTTTTTAACGAATAAACAAAACAACTCCCTGATTGTTCCCTGAGCCCTCCCCATCCCTCCCACGTGCCCACCCATCTCCACCTCTGCCCGCCCGCCACTCTTGCTTAACCTATCCTATCATACAAGGCTTCTACTTTTTTGTCTGATAAAGTTCTAGAGTTACGAAAACATTTTCTCAGGTTGACTTTTTGTAATCCAGGATGGTTTGTCAGATTCATGCGCCCTATAGCCATGGGATTAAGGTGGATGTCAGGCAGAGGCCGGCTGTGAATCGTGAACCATCCTCAGTAACACAGTTCATCGGTCTCTCATTAAGTTAGCTCTTTCCTGTCTTTGGGAAGGGATCCAAGCGGCAAGGCATTGTTCTGACTATTCTTTCCTTCATTATCAGCACAGTGAGAGTGTTGAGTCTGCCAAGCGGGACAAAATAACTCACACTCGATTGTGCAGTTGAAGGAGCCCATGGTCGTCCTGGAGGAATTTCTTCTCAATTGCTCTCATTGGGCACGTTCACTCAAAAGTATAGTCAGTAAAGTCAATTGACCATTAATAATAAAAACAGGGACAAGTACTTAACACATCACGTTTTCTTTTTCTTAAATACCGCACTGAAAAAATATTAGAAAATGACCATGACTGATAAGCAATATGCATGGGATTTTGGTCAGAAATGTTTGAAAACACAATCTCATCCAATTTTTGTTATCACAAATTTGGACCATACCATACCTGAGGTACTGAGTAGCGTGACTAAATAGGTATACAGCCTAATGTGGCAAACGTGTTTCCCCAACATTACAGAGACCATCCTGTATGGCTACAGCAGTACAGTAAATGACCAACTATCATCTGATATTGTTTTGCAGCTCCCTCTGGTCCTTCTGCAAGGCATTCACATCATGTGTTCTCCTGACTGAGACACCCTCTGTCCAGAGGTGAAGGGTTAACGACTAGGGAGAACAGAAGAGTGGTCTATTTTGAGGCATGGATAGTGTATCATAACTGTCCTGATGTTGTTTTGTTCAGACAATGTCAGGCTTCGACACACACAGAACAGAATGTTGATGTCGCATTTTGATGTGTGTGTGTGTGTGTGTGCGAAGCAGACCTGTGTTGAGATCGCGTTATGTCTTTCAAATACTTCAGCTGCGCTTGATTGAGCTTGCCTGGCGGTATGGAATCAACAAGGAAATATAGTCCTAGAACTGCAAACACCACCCTTTCAGCACTCCAAGCAGGCTCAATCGAACACAACGCGTGGCTCTATTCACTCCGCACCGCAGAAGTTCAGCTGTACAGCGTGATTGAAAAGTTAAAAGGCAACGTTCTCGCCTCAGCGGAGTCTGCATTCACGGTGACCTTTACATTTCTGTCGTGGATTCTGGAACGCTTCAGCTTTACAGAGTGAATAGAGCCCTAGATCAAAGTATTTGAGAGGAAGCAAACACTATTTGAACCCAGGTCTGGTGGGAACTCGTGAACTGGACACAAGTCCAGTCACAGGACACTATGGTGGTTTCACTTCAGGCCAAGCCGGTCAAGCAGGTCACTCTCATGACCTGAGTTGGTGCTGGCTGTGTGTGTGGAAACACAATTGGCCGTTTTCTTCCCCTTCTCTCTTTCTGCTGGGTCTTGTGGCTCCATTTTAAACAATACACATTTGTGTGTTTTGGGTGACATGTATTAATAGGAAGTTGGACATTTATGAAGGGTCTTAGTGTGGAGAAAGCAGAAACAAAGATTACAGAGTAAGACGACCACCTGGGAATTATGTTAGATCCTGTTCTTTCTATACTCTTATTAGGTACAGGAACAAAATACATGATCATTTGAGACTAGGAATAGCTTCTTCCCTGATTTTATGTACCATCATCCTTCAGCACCCTGATCATGCTATCAGTATGATTTCCTGTCTCTAAATTATTTCACAGACTACTAGCCTAGATATACTATACATTCATTATTAGCCTACGTGACACTTCTCTGTAACAATTAATTATGAGAACCCCGTGTGTTTAAATGGAGCAGTGATGATGTCTGAAGGTCAGAAATAAATTATAGGAAATCAAAGCCATGAAGTGTGTATTAAAATAGGGTTTTTTTTCTTAATTTCATTACAAATGGTTTATTTTACAATAGACTGAAAACATTATTAGTGGCATTATTCTACAGTGTTCCTAAATTAGATAACAGAACAAGTGCTGGATATAGAAATTGACATGTACAGTAGAGAAAGATAGGGGTGCATAGCAGTAGAATAATCTGGCTATTGTGTTTCACCGTACATTGACATCTGTATTGGCCAACATTCTCACATTGAAGCGTAAAATAACAGTGGAATGAATTGTTTTTTTGTTTTTCTTAATCAGAACTGCATAAGCCCCAACCTTAAGTACACACATGTAAAGTACACACTCCACTGTTTTTGTCATATAAGATTTAACCCTTCTTCGACCAGTCTCAATCAAATCGAAAAGCCACACTTAACACATACCCACACACACACACTTGCTAACAGTGGTAACATACACACACTTGCTTACAGTAGTAAGCATACAGTCAACCATAGAGAAGGCAAGCACTATACAAGACTGAGCAGGGACAAGTCTAGATACCACCTATAGACAAAATAATGTACGGTGTCAATTTTAGGACATCGTCAGCCTCAAGCCTCATCTGTTTGAGGTAGAGTTGAGGGTGTAGACTTTCAGAAGCGTGTCACCTGATATACAGTTTTCTTTGGGTTTATAATATTGATATGAGTTGTAGCACTTGCACAGTCATGGTGAGTGAAATCAATCCTTTGTCTGATAGTTGTATGCAGAGGTGTAATTGTTTGAGAGACACATGTGAGGAACGTACGCTATAGGTGGGACCTTTTGCCTATATGTTTAGGCTCAAAAGGAAGAAAGAGACATACAGTTGGACGTCTGAAGTTTACATACACCTGAGCCAAATACAATTCAACTCAGTTTTTCACAATTCCTGACATTTAATCCTAGTAAAAATTCCCTGTCTTAGGTCAGTTAGGATCACCATTTGATTTTAAGAACGTGAAATGTCAGAATAATAGTAGAGAGAAAGAATTATTTCAGCTTTTATTTATTTCATCACATTCCCAGTGGGTCAGAAGTTTACATACACTCAATTAGTATGTGGTAGCATTGCCTTTAAATTGTTTAAATTGGGTCAAACGTTTCGGGTAGCCTTCCACAAGCTTCCCACAATAAGTTGGGGGAATTTTGACCCATTCCTCCTGACAGAGCTGGTGTAACTGAGTAAGATTTGTAGGCCTCCTTGCTCGCACATGGTTTTTCAGTTCTGCCCACACATGTTCTATGGGATTGAGGTCAGGGATTTGTGATGGCCACTCCAATACCTTGACTTTGTTGTCCTTAAGACATTTTGCCACAACTGTGGAAGTATGCTTGTGGTCATTGTCCATTTGGAAGACCCATTTGCGACCAAGCTTGAACTTCCTGACTGATGTCTTGAGATGTTGCTTCAAAATATCCACATAATTTTTGTACCTCATGATGCCATCTATTTTATGAAGTGCACAAGTCCCTACTGCAGCAAAGCATCCCCACAACATGATGCTGCCACCCCCGTGATTCACGGTTGGGATGGTGTTCGTCGGCTTGCAAGCCTCCCCCTTTTTCCTCCAAACATAACGATGGTCATTATGGCCAAACAGTTCTATTTTTGTTTCATCAGACCAGAGGAAATTTCTCCAAAAAGTACAATCTTTGTCCCCATGTGCAGTTGCAAACCGTAGTTGGGCTTTTATATGGTGGTTTTGGAGCAGTGGCTTCTTTCTTGCTGAGTGGCCTTTCAGGTTATGTCGATATAGGACTTGTTTTACTGTGGCTATAGATACTTTTGTACCTGTTTCCTCCAGCATCTTCACAAGGTCCTTTGCTGTTCTGGGATTGATTTGCACACCAAAGTACGTTCATCTCTAGGAGACAGAATGCATCTCCTTCTTGAGCGGTATGACGGCTGCGTGGTCCCATGGTGTTTAAACTTGCGTACTATTGTTTGTACAGATGAGCGTGGTACCTTCAGGCGTTTGGAAATTGCTCCAAAGGATGAAGCAGACTTGTGGAGGTCTACAATTTTTTTTCTGAGGTCTTGGCTGATTTATTTAGATTTTCCCATGATTTCAAGCGAAGAGGCACTGAGTTTGCAGGTTGGCCTTGAATTACATTCACAGGTACACCTCCAATTGACTCAAATTAGGTCAATTAGCCAATCAGATTCTTCTAAAGCCATGACATCATTTTCTGGAATTTTTCAAGCTGTTTAAAGGCAAAGTCAACTTAGTGTATGTACATTTTCTGACCCACTGGAATTGTGATACAGTGAATTATAAGTGAAATAATCTGTCTGTCAACAATTGTTGGAAAAATGACTTGTGTCATGCACAAAGTAGATGTCTTAACCGACTTGCCAAAACTATAGTTTGTTAACCTAAGTGTATGTAAACTTCCGACTTCAAGTGTAAATTAATATGTTGGTTTGCATAAAATAGTCCGAATTAAGACCCGAATGGAAGAAAGAAAGTCAAGATCTCATTGAGAACTACACATTTGTATTTTGGGAGGGTCACACCCCGTGAAACCCTGTAGAAATACAGTTGTTCATCGGAAATAAAATAACTATTATTTCTCTAGTCCTAAACACTGAAGCTAAGTGAATTAAATCAGAAAATGTGTCACCACACACACATACAGAACCAAACCAATGCACTGACTGTAGTTCAGTAAATCAAAAGTGCATTTCGTGGGGAGAAGTTCATGTGTGAAGAACATAACTTGCCATACAAAACCTCCAGTGACTACACAGCAGTAACATAAAAAGTACATCTACAATGTCACAGTAATGTTCCACTTAAACATTGAACCCTTAAAACATCAAAAGGCAAAACCAAACCTGAGAAAATAATCTCAACAAAATAATGACCCATGCCCATCTTCATAAATTTTTTGATCTTAAAATGTAGCATTTAAAACAATACTTCAATAGGACGTTAAAAATAAACCTTTAACTGACAGTGTAGCATCAGTTCAGGTTAAATTTGAAACATGAAATAGCAATGTGGCCCTGCCAGCAGTGTTTCATTAGTCTGGTCCCAGATCTGTTTGTGCTGGCTTGCCAACTACTATGGACGTTGTTGGCGAAACAGTACAAGCAGATCTGGGACCAATCTAGTGTTTCCTATTATGTCATGGAAAAATTATTACAATGGTGAAAGACGATGGAACCATTGGCTGTGTAGGTTTTTGGCGTCATCTTTTGGACGGTCTGTGTCTTGTTATTAAACACAGGGCCTACTAGCACACCTTCACGTATTTGCATGTGAGCGCATTTTACAGACCCACTTATTTAAATGGAGAAATGCAGTACACACAGTAACATAAAATAACTAATTATGACAGTCGCTGATGAAATCCTGACTTTACATAGCTTCGAAAATGAATATCCAGTTTCTGCTAATACACGTGTTTGTTCTTGTAGAGTTTTGTGATTTAGCTTCAGGCCGCATCGTTGCTTGATCGCAGCTTGCCCTGACATCATTATACCGGCACAGGGTAAAACAAATATTGAAGCTAGATTGTAATCTATACTGGTAACCGTCATGCAATGTGTATCCATGCAGACTGTTCCAGTATCTCTATCCTCGGACTCTGTCATATTCGGAAAACCAGTGTTGAAGTTGCATATTGATATAGATGATCGAAATGATGACTATGTCAATACAATGACTCAGAGAGGAGTGTAGTGGGATATGTCCAGGTTTAGGTCAGAGGTCATGTCCAGATCCCTTGCTGAATAATCAGAGGCTCTCCACAGAGCCTACAAACAGTGTCCAATAGAGTATCAGGCCCTTTTGTATCACTTCTGAAGGTTGTGGAGTTCCCCTTAGTGGCAGTCTATGGGCTTGTGACTGAGGCCTTGTCTTGTTGGCCTCTCTCTCTCTCTTTGGACCCCAAGGCTGTAGTGAATCTCATCACGCTAGCGTTCACATGATGCGTGTAGTGGACATACCTTCCTCATCATGTGGGCAGTCTTTCAGCTTCCTCTTAAAATACAAAAAAACAAAAGACATTATGTCAATGGAGGGGCTGTCATGCTGAACTCATCTGAACTGTACTATAATTGCAAGACCAATTCCGTTCATAGAGGGTTGATTCACTGTACACACCTGATTGTGAAAGAGAATCCTCATTCCCCGCAGTGGAGAACTGTAGATCTGACCCCAGAGCAGCTATGGCGCTCCTGGGCCGGATGCAGCGGTCGCCTGAGAGACTCCTCCGCAGTAAGGCCTGGAAAATGGAATAGAGATGATCAAACCATGATACTAGCCACCTCAATGACATGAATAGATGATCTTACCTTATTGCTTTGAGGACTATCATACTTCTACAAAGGAGAGTGTGTTGGTTTGGGACTAGTACAAAGTTACAGTGGTAAGCTTACCTTGTTGGTTTGTAGGCTTATACACAGGTAGTGATAATAGTGTTTCGGGGTTTGGTAGTACACTATGATGGACGTGATCTTACTTTGCGTGTTAGGGGGCTGCTTGGAGCCGAGGCGCTGCTGTAGAGACTAAGGCTGGAGTTGGACCTGCTGACCGTCAGGGTTTTAGATGAGCCTCCTCTCTGGGAGTTGTCGAATAAATACTTCTCCTTTATCTTTAGGTTCGTCCGACCTTTCACTGTGAAATAAATAACAGACATCAATGGTCATTGTGAATCTGGCTTCATTAACTTCTCTAGGATAGGGGGCAGCATTTTCACGTTTGGATGAAAAGCATACCCAAATTCAACTGCCAGCTTCTCATCCCAAGATGATAAGATAAGCATATTATTAATAGATTTGGATAGAGAACACTCTGAAGTTTCTAAAACTGTTTGAATAATGTCTGTGAGTATAACAGAACTTATTTAGCAGGCGAAACCCCGAGGACAAACCATTCAGAGTTTTCTTTTTTTGAGGTCACTCTCTTTTCAATGGGTTTTCATTGGGAATCCAGATTTCTGATTGACCTTCTTGCAGTTCCTACTGCTTCCACTGGATGTCAACAGTCTTTAGAAATTGGTTTAGGTTTTTTCCTTTGTGTAATGAAGAAGTGCGGCCATCTTGAACGAGGGTCACTTGAAGTGTACTGTTTGTTAGAGGCGCGTGACCAGAAAGCTAGCTACAGTTTGTTCTAATTCTGTATTGAACACAGATCATCCCGTCTTCAATTTTATCGATTATTTACTTTAAAAAATACCTAAAATTGTATTACAAAAGTAGTTTGAAATGTTTTGGCAAAGTTTACAGGTAACTTTTGAGATATTTTGCCGTCACATTGCGCAAGTTGGAACCGGTGTTTTTCTGGATCAAACGCGCCAAATAAATGGACATTTTGGATATATATCGACGGAATTAATCGAACAAAAGGAACATTTGTGATGTTTATGGGACATATTGGAGTGCCAACAACATAAGCTCGTCAAAGGTAAGGCATGAATTATATTTTTATTTCTGCGTTTTGTGTCGCGCCTGCAGGTTTGAAATATGCTTCTCTCTCTTTGTTTACTCTGTTGCTATCCTCAGATAATAGCATCGTTTGCTTTCGCCGAAAAGCCTATTTGAAATCTGACACGTTGGCTGGATTCACAACAAGTGTGGCTTTAATTTTTAAATTTTCATGTGTGATTTCATGAAAGTTAGATTTTTATAGTAATTTATTTGAATTTGGCGCTCTGCATTTTCTCTGGCTTTTGGCCAAGTGAGACAGTAGCGTCCCGCCTAAACTAAGATTTTTGGATATAAATATGAACTTTACCGAACAAAACATTCATGTATTGTGTAACATGAAGTCCTATGAGTGTAACGGTGGTCCTCCTCCTCTTCAACCGAAAAGGAGGAGTAGTGATGGAACCAAGGCGCAGCGGGTTGTGAACACATAATTTATTAAAAGAAAACACGAACTTGACTATAAACTAACAAAACAACAAACGGTGTAGACAGACCTGGACGACGAACTTACATAAACACGAAGAACGCACGAACAGGGAAAAATAGACTACACAAAATGACGATGTACAAAACAAACCGAACAGTCCCGTATGGTGCGACAAACACTGACACAGGAGACAACCACCCACAACGAACACTGTGAAACAACCTACCTAAATATGACTCTCAATTAGAGGAACGCCAAACACCTGCCTCTAATTAAGAGCCATACCAGGCAACCCTAAACCAACATAGAAACAGACAACATAGAATGCCCACCCAAACTCACGTCCTGACCAACTAACACATACAACAAACTAACAGAAATAGGTCAGGAACGTGACAATGAGTGTCATCTGATGAAGATCATCAAAGGTTAGTGATTAATTTTATCTCTATTTCTGCTTTTTGTTACTCCTCTCTTTGGCTGGAAAAATGGCTGTGTTTTTCTGTGACTCTGACCTAACATAATCGTTTGGTGTGCTTTCGTCGTAAAGCCTATTTGAATTTGACATGTTGGCTGGATTCACAACAAGTGTAGCTTTAATTTCGTATCTTTCATGTGTGACTTCATGAAAGTTTGATTTTTATAGTAATTTATTTGAATTTGGCGCTCTGCATTTTTACTGGCTTTTGGCCAAGTGGGACGTTAGCGTCCCACATATCCCAGAGAAGTTAAAGCAAGTGTTTTTGGAGGATGTAGTGGATGCAATGCAAGTGGAAATGGATTGTATTAAAAGCATGCGGAAAGAGCTCTACAGTGCTTCTCAGGTCACCACGGGCGCTGTCACCATGCTTTTGAATGTACTGCTAAAAACTGATACAAGCTGTTCCACTAGCATTGCTATAAAAAAATGCTAGCCAGGAGATTATGGATGTCGCTAAATGACCAGCTAACAAACTTCAACATGGTTCGGATGAAATGACAACATCCAAGATAAGACGAAAATAAACTAAAAGTTAAAACCTTATATTTGAGAATTATTCATCAATCAATGCAGTCCTACTTTAAGTCTCCACTAACCTCTACAAGGGTCATTCTTGACCAGGAATTCATCAAGTGCTGTCCAACCTCCTCCCACTCGTACCATCAGGGTACTGCGCAGGATACGCACCATCCGCAACTGTTGGGAATCCCCAAACTACAGCAGAGACCAACGAAAGACATAACTGGTTTCAATAGTCTGGCATTAACAACCCTATAACCAAAGTTTTCACTGGGTTCAGTTCAACACATGTTCCTTGTTACAATGACCGACATACATTCAAAAGGTTTAAGGTCCCTCACCCTGTAGCGGTTGGCACTGATCTGCTCCACCTGGAACCTCTTGGGACAGTTGCACTGAGACACCTGTCGACTCACCTGAGGGAGATACGGGAGTCAGTCAGTCAGATAACTTTCGTCCAACACAGCTGTGTTTAGGTAACGTGGTACTGTATGATGTTACACCGTTGAAGATGATGGGCATGAAAACAACTCTGGGAGACATTTCACCTCCTCGTTGATCTGATCTGCATCTAGCGTCCTCCTGTAGGGATCCCGGCTGGGATGGAGGGCACTCACAAACTCATAGTAGTCAATGAAGCCGTCCCCATTGATGTCAAAGATATTGGCCACTGCATTCATCTCCAGGGAGTTGGTGGGGAATTCTAAAAAGGTAATATGTGGATTTGTTCATGTGGATTTGTTTAAGTTTTAGACTTTGAATCAGTGATGGGAGATGACATTTAAATAAGATTTTAATAACAGACTGATCAAAGGTTTCTGCTGATTAAATAAGGCCATCGTTCTCTCCAGGACATTAGTAGCAAGTGGCAGTTTTATACACAAATCAAATCAATAATGAATGGGCGTTGATATTGATTAAATTGATATAGGGTTTGAGTGACATACACTGAGAGGCTAGGAGTGAGTATGAGGGCAGGGCTTACTGGATGCCAGGACATTGTCGATTAACTCCTTCTTGCTGATTCGTCCATCCTGGTCCCTATCGATGTTTCGGAACACATCTAGGATCCGAGACTTGAGGTGGCTGATCCACTGCATGTAGCGCTTTCGCCAGACGTTGAAGTCAAAGTTTGCAAATTCCTCCATCTGTTTGTTGAAAATCAATCAAATTAGCGACAAATGGCATTAGCACTGTACATAGAGTAATTTAGATCCAGATTTTAAGCTATTGAAAGGGAAACCCGGTAACACTTCCAATGAATACCCTCTTCATAATGCATTTTTTTTACTATGTCTTATTAACTAATGCACTTTAATGCATCAATAGCTGCTCAGAAACGTTTAGAACTACGTTCATAAAGCATGTACGGGAACGCAGCATACCGCTGTGAAGCAAAGTGTTAACACATAGCTGGCAATATGTTGTGCCAGTCACCTCTTGGAGTCTCTGCTCGTGCTGCTCTAGGCGGCCCTGTCTGGCCAGAGCCAGGAGCCAGAGTTTCTGCCAGCGGCTGACCAGCTGACTCAGCTGAGGGGTCTGAGGGTCCAGGTTCTCCAGGGGGAGAGGGACTACTGTAGGCTGGAGTTTCAGAGTGCTCCTCCTCTCTGGAGCAAAGACGGGAAGACGGATACCGCAATTAGCTTAGTATCTACAAACTTGAAGGAGCATTTTACATAAAAATAAAAAAAACATTTTTTAATCTCAATATCAAAAAACAATGAAGTACCTTACTGTGGTCAAAAATATACAAAAAGAGCAATTTCTCAAGCAAGAATTTAGCAAGGACTGTCTGGGAGTGGTCTGATTGGGTGGAGGGGGGACTAACAATGAGCAGTTATTGGCAGAGAGATCACCAGGCAGGCCAAAACTCAATCCCATCAAAATAGGCAGACCATTCAGGTTGTCTTTTCAAACAGCTCTTACACTAAAAGGGCATTATTATAATTTTCACAATTTCACACCATTATTCCAACTTCATAGTGTGGAAATATATACAGTATAAAACACAGGACAATTCATTACATGTTTGACTACGTTGGGCCTTTAATGTACAATGTGTCCATGTTTGACATAATCCCTCAAAAAATGTGCACGTCAACATTTTAATATGGCTCAGATTAGTGCTGTAAGTAAAACAGTCATTCAATAAAATACAAAGTCCCTAAGCCAACAGGTTGCAAACCCTAACCCTTCACTTACTTGTCAGTGCCTTGCGGCAGGGCGAAGCCTGCTGTTTGGGGATCAGCTTCTGTTTGCAGGATTTTGTGGCATGTTCTACATCTGGTAGTTTTCGGTTCAGCTCCTCCATGAATACCTGGAGAGAGGAATGGTGAGTTATTATTTGAGTCTTAACTAAAAAGAATTTGAGTCTGTAAAGAAAAAAAATATATAGTATTTTGTGAACTAGTACTTGCACTTTACTTTTTCCCCCCTTAATAGCTCTGACTTTGCTGATAGTTACTTTATTGAGGGACAATGTCCTTACTGTGTGATATGTGGTTGTCTCACCAAGCTATCTTAAGATAGCACTAAATAACTGTAAGTCATCTCTGGATAAGAGTGTCTGCTAAATGACTAAAATGTCAAATGTAAATGGACTTGGTAATTGTATACTGTGTGAATTGCAACTGTTTATCTGTGTTTGTTAGTCCTGTGCTCTGTATGGTTTGTAGCTCGTAGAGACTCTATGGTTTGGGACTGTGAAACTCTGTGTTTATGTACTATACCATGTGTTGGACGATGAGTTCCTGGTTGTGTTCGATGCTCTCAGCCGGTGGCTCCTGGTCTCTGAGGTTGAGGGCCTCCTCGGCGGATGAGATCCAGTCCAGTAGGCGCTGCAGCTTCTCCCGCTCAGCCTCCAGAGCAGACAGGCTGGCCTGGATCCTCTGGCCCTGCTGCTGGGCCCAAGTCTGCACCTGAATCAGAGAGAGAGAGGGAACACCAGCAAAAAGTTACTTCTAGAGTCTGTATTGTCTACAGGGAATCAGCAAGACCACCTAACAGAAAATGACTAACTGCAGACTGACTGACTGCAGATTGACTGACAGGCTGTCTGGCTGGCCAACTCACTCATTCCCTTTGCACTGGCTAGCACATCATAGGCAGCAACAAAAACATAATGGATCTTAAAAATGGATCAAACATTCAGAGTTTTTTTTGTGGGGGATGGTCAATGTAAATATAACCTTGCGTAGCAGGTGTAGAAAGACGCCTGAGCAGAGATCCCACTTCAGTTTTTAGGGGAAGCAGAAGTTTGGCTGTAAAATACTGTATCCCTGAGAATCGGATGTTAGTGTTTTCTGGTGACTCCGCAAAGGCGAACTTAAATACCTCAACGAAATAAGGCTACACCGATACAACGCTTAAGTCATTGTCATTATATTTTTGTCCTACGTAAAATCCTAAGTAGGTAAGAGTGGACTCACCTCTTCGTAGCGGGTCTTGGTGACGCTTATCCAGGACTTTAGTGTGATGATGGAGTCTGGGTGACAGGAGGACAGGATTTCCTCACTCAGACACCGGATGCTCTCTAGCTCCATCTCCTGGAAGCTCAGGGAAGTGATTGACTCCTGGACACAGGGCACAAACACAGAGCTCAATACACCCCCTGTCTACTGGGTAATGCCATCAAACTATAAAACTATGAGTAAATACAAAATGATCTGAAGCTTGGTATATTGAAAGTCAGTAAAGCTGAAAAGGGAGCCATAAAACTGAAACTACCTCCCTCCAGCCATCTGAGTCCATCACCATCTTTCAGTCTAGTCCTACCTCTTCTCAAGCACCCACTATCTTCCACTTACTCACAGACACACACAACACCTGCTCACTCAGTCATGCACTGACACATGACACCTTTTCCCTTCCTTGAGCCCAGATCCTACTCTTTGTTTCATGTTTTTGTCCTTTTGTTAAGTTTGGCGTTGTTTTGTTTTGATTTCAGTTTCTTGTTTTTCATTTCTACAATTTTAAAGCAACTTTGGGTTCTTGAAAAGCGCTTTATAAATACCATGAACTATTATTATTATTATTATTATTATTATTATCAAAAGCTAGATAAAGCATCAGGTTTTTATATCTTGCAACCTCTACAAGCCCTGATATTAATTGTTATTATGCTATTTATACACCTTAATAATGGAGGCTACAGTGGTATTAGGCCTAAATGTCTACCTACCTCATGTTGTTTGCGAAAGGCCAGCAGAGCTTCCTCCTCCTCAGGGATGACCCCGTACTTCAGCACCCTCTCTGCCTCCGCCAGATGCTCCAGGAAGGAGTGGACCAGCCTGTCAAACTTCTCAGCCTGACAGAGACACACATATGAAAGGACAATGAGATCAACCGTCCTTAATAGAAAGACATAACAAGACATTATAAAGCCTCATGCATGTTTATAACAAGTCATGAATCATTATACCTGCAGGCTTTAAGTAAAGTGTTTAGGAAGGATATACTTTGTTGTCCAAGAGGGGGGAAATTGTCTTGGACAATTTCTGGGGGCTCATCCGAGATGTGAACTTTGATATACCCCGTCCATACTATACAAGTACATTACATAACACTGAAGATAAGTCAAATGTGATCGTAAAATGTGAATAAGACAGTATGGTGAGTTACCTGTTGAAGGGCTGCCTCCAGCCTGGCCTGCTTGGATACGGACAGTTTACACACATCCTCCCAGCGTCCCTCCAATTCGTCCATCTGCTCCTGCAGCCAATGGGCATCAGCAGTGCTGCTCCTGGTCAGGTCCCTCACCGAGCGCTTCAGGGTCCTAATGCACCCGGATCGCTTCCCCAACTCCTTCTGGAACACCTGAGAAACAAGAGAGTCCAAGAGAATGTCAGCTTGAGAGGAATGTCATACCCTGTATTGCTGACGCCTCAAGAAAGTTATTTTTTTATGGTGTCCATAGGAAAGCCTCAATATCTTATCGAATCACATACACAGAATGTATAAAAAAGTACCTTGTGCTTGTCGATCAGATTGTTGACCATGTCTTTTTCCCCACCAACAGGTACGTCTTCAGCCAGCTGTGGCTCTGCTCTGTATAACCAGTCATTCAAGGCTTGAAGGGCATCTGTGAATCTGCCTGAAAACAGCAGTGCCTCCTCCAGTTTGTGTTGCCTGAGGAAAAATAAATTGGATCATATACTCTGTCAAAGTTGGCCAACCGTGTTGCCCAAATTGATTCCGGTCACAATCTACTCCCTATCCCTACCCTTGACTTTGATGTTTGCAGATCCCTTCCATGTTTGCAGATCTGTAAGGAAGCAGAATTGTGGATAGTCCACAACTATTTGGATTGAATCTATCCTATCCCTTCAGGTCTACAGATACCAAAGGCCTAGGGGAAGAGGTAGGGAGCGAATTGGGACCAGTATTTTAAATAATTTTAGCTGTGTGGAAATGCCATTTCCCTCAGCAGCGCATTGTGTCCCTCACCTTTCCATGGATTTGCCACTGATGGTATCCCATGAGTCCCGGAGCTCAGAGAGCACGTTCTCCAGGTGCTGTCTGTCCTGGGCGCTCTGTGACCTCTCATGGAGGCCCCGACCACTCTTTAGAGTGGCCTCGTACATAGGTCGCTTCGAGCGCAGAAGCTTCTGGAAGTCCTAGGAGCACACATACAAAAAAAATACAGGAATTAAAGGGAAATATGTAATTTTGCTTAACTATCGCATTTACAAAAACAGTAGATTTAAATAATACATTCCAAGCTAGAAAAATATTCAGAAGAGCTACAATTATTCATATAATTTCTTTAGGCCTACCTTCTGTTCGGTGAGCTGCAGTTTAATTTCCTCGTGGTCCACAGCGATCTCTTTATGTGTGTCCAGCGTCTGCTCCACCTCAGTCATCCAGTCCACTAGGAGGCGCCAAGATTCACTGAACTGAAATATTAGAGGATAACGCGTGCTCGTTATCATGAGAGCCCTTCTAAATTGGACTACGGAAACTGAGGCATTAAGACTGTTTGGAGGGTTACTATGAGTTAATAGATAGAGGATGTCGGGAAAAAAATTATTATGTGGGGCGGAAAATACAGAATAGTTCATAATTACCAAAAAAACTATATTTCAGAGAAGGTTCTGTATCTATACCTGTTTTGCATTCTTCTTGACGTCCTCTAGTGTTCGGCCCCTCTCTGTGGTGCACTGGTGAAGTTTCCTGTAGCGGTCCTGTACGGTCATGATCAGGTTGTGAATCACGTCACAGTCCTCCTTCCTGCTCAGCTCGGTCAGCCTGGAGCCTGCAGTCTCCACCACTGCCTTCTTCTCACCGTAGCAGTTCACCTCACTCACCAGAGTCTGAGGGGGGAAATACACTATGATTTATCATATACACACACACACATCATTCGCACATGCACACACATATGCACAAACACATACTCGCACACACATAGACACACAAATGCATGTGCACATGCATGCTAACACACACACACACACACACACACACACACACACACACACACACACACACACACACACACACACACACACACACACACACAAACCCACCCGGTGGTCTTGAAGCTGGCCACAGACTGTGTCCAGGACAAAGCTGGGGGCAGGCAGGACTCCTATGGCCTCCTCATACTTGGCCATCCTGGTCAGCAGCTCCTGGACATTACTGTGGAACTCCTTCGCCAGGCTCAACCCTTCGGTTAGCTTAGCCTACGAACAGAACAGATACCACACTTTTACTCAGGTCGTTAACAAATATACTGTAGTGTATCATCATGTTCTTAGGCCCCTCATCGGTGTCACTTTGCCTGGTCCCAGATCTGGGTTGGAAGAAAACTGACTGAAAAAGGGAGGGACTACATGAACTTATCCAGTAAGAAATGCTCCTTTTCGTTTTCTGTAGCTAAAACATTGTTGCATGCCCTAATTAACCCAACCCTGTGTGTAATGTTGACAATGGTCAGAGGAGTTGGCTAAAGCACATAGATCTGGGAGCGGCCTAAGTCTCACTCTCACCTTGCGGTCCTGTACTTTCCCGTAGACGGTAGCCCACTTCTGCTCCAGGATACAGAGGCTGTGTTCAGTGCTGGAACCCCGGGTCACATTGCTGCTTTCCAACATCCTGCGGATGGCGTTCCTCACGTCTGTGTAGGCATGGAGCTTGGAGTCCATCTCGTTACACAGCTCCTGGGGCGGTACAGAGAGGGAAGAGGGGGCGTTTAAAAGAGTTTGATGTAGACCTAGTGGTTTACGTAGCGGGCTCTGGACGACATCCCCTTGCAATGGGGGATTGAACCCTGCTCAGCATCCACTATGTCCACTTATATACAGTACGTCTCCCACTTTCCTTTCAAACTGATATATATATATTTTTAAATGGACAAAATATTATTCTTTATGTATGCAGTCAAATGTCCATCTACTAACTAGTTACTGTCCACCGTAACTGCGTAGAAAAGGAGAGAAATAGCCTATTGACTAATTGTCATCTTTTTGCAAATCGGTTGATATGAGGCTGCAAGGACACCGTTGTAATCTATTGATAACAATATTTAATATGCTCTCAGAGCCATCGGCGTCAATACCTTCTGCCTCTCCAGAGTCTATGCAGCAGGAAGGAGCTCTACAGCACAGTGGCATTGTGACATTGAACAAAGATGATCAGGGCATTTTGGGACTGGCACTGAGCACTAGCACCCGGTCCTCTCTCAGGACCCTCTGGGGAGCGCCAGTGTTGTAGTATTCAAGTCCACTTTGGCAACTTGATTACAGCACCAGGCACAGCACACTGACACTCTGTACTGTCAACACCCTGAGAGTGGTGTGAGACTGGTGGAGTGGTCTTGATGATCTCCAGAAGGCATCCGTCACTGAGACTAGTCCCAGGGATGATAGTAAGAGAGAACACTATGTCAAACTGCCTAAGCTCATTAGAACCTAGGGGGATTGACAGCCATCCCCAGTCCCAATAAGGCTCCTAGCTGCCTGGGAGGGAGAACATTGGACAGTGTGAGATAAATAATGAATCACTAAGGCTGGGTCCATCGCATTGCCTGCCTGCCACTCCATCTTAAAGATAGATGGCAGACAATAACATTTAGTAGAAGCTCTTGGAACTGCTTGCTAAAAATATTCAAGCATACCTTGGGACAGGTTTACCTTGAATGGGATTCACTGTGACTTTTTCCACCAGATTTTAAAAGGTAAAATGTTACATACTGTATTACAACAGTGTCATGGGGTGACCATGTCTATAATTTGACACCGTTTTAAGCAATACCTTCATAATTTCCATGTCTTCACCATTAATAACCATTGCTTTTTGCAATGTCTGGGTACTTACTGACATCCAGTGGTAAAGAGGTGTGCTCACATAGGTAAAAGTCCTCACAAAATGGTAGTTTTTGTTGTTTTATGTCACTCTAGAATGAATTCATGGGTAACATTTTATTTTCGTGTCAAATCACCATTTGGCAACTCATCCCTTATGGGATTAATTGGCACATAAACAAACATTACAATAATTCACTGTGGTAATTCAATGATATTTCTTCTTCTGGTGTTCTCTGCATTACGCATCGAGTGAAAAATGTAAGGTAAAAATCAATACATAATAGTAAATAAGGTTATCCAAACATTAAAATAATATACATACATAAATACTGTATATATACACACCTACATAATATATACAGATAAATAAATACAGAAAAAAAGAAATAGAAGGCATTTGAACCCAGTCTGGCACAAAGAGAAGATTTATGTGGGAGATAAGCATATGCACACGTACCATTTACCACAGAAGCTAAATATATGTACAATTTAATTATAGGTAGCCCATTTTCTTTATTCCAGGCTTTTAACTAAATATTCCGCAAACGGAAATACACAATGGGCAAAAAAACAGTCGTTTGTACAATATTTTGCCTATGATAATTGTTTACCATATAGCTATAATCATAAACAGTTGACATTATTGTTGGTAGGTACTATACTGTACATACGTCCAAGCCTGAGGTTCTGCACGGAGGCAGAGTGAGTTTAGTGTCTGTTTTGTTTCTTGGTAACTTGTGGGTGAGGTCCATTTCAACCAAACGAGGAAAGAATAGCACAGACGATCCCTGTGTGTGAAAAATAATGGCTGCCAGTTTGCTTCTCTTGGAGGAGCACCTCTCATGTCCCGTTTGCTGTGACATCTTCAGGAACCCTGTGGTCCTCAAATGCAGCCATAGCTTCTGTCTGCAGAAATACTGGAAGGATATGGAGAATCCGCTGTGTCCCGTATGCAAAGAAAGAGTGTTCATCTGAGGAGCAGAGTTTAAGCCTCGACTTAAAGAGTCTCTGTGATTCCTTACAGAAGGGGGGTGAAAACGTCAGATCTGATAACTGCCAGCTGCATGGGGAGAAACTTAAAATCTTCTGTTTCGACGATAAACAGCCCATCTGTGTTGTCTGCTACACATCAAAAAAACATAAAGCTCATGACTGTTATCCCATTGAGGAGGCTGTGCCTGATTTGAAGGTGAGACCATTTTGTAAACGTTTTGTTTACTTTGCTTGCATTTAACTGGCAATGTATCTCTCAGTGACAAAACCAATTGCTTAAATCAGCTTAATTGTGTGAGTTGAGTGGACTTCAAAAAATAAAATGTAGCTGAATTTGAAAAAGCTCGTTGCGTAAAATTACAAGTTCATGTTTGCTTGTGAAAGGCAATGACAAAAGACACTGCACAAACGCACTTAATTTTTTTACATTGATGAGGAGCACCAGAGAGGATGAGGAGCACCAGAGAGGATGAAAACCACTATCTACTGTCTTTGAGAGCACAATTTCCGTTGGTCTTGTCCTGTGAGGAGTATATCTGTCTGAAATAAAAAACTCCTGTGGAGAAAAACTCATTCTGATTAGCTGGGCCTGGCTCCCAAGTGGGTAGGCCTAATGGATACATTAGGCGCCTAATGAATTTATTTCAATTGACTTATTTCCTTACATGAACTGTAACTCAGTAAAATTGTTGATATTGTTGCATGTTGCTTTTATATTTTTGTTCAGTTTAATTTATACACCGGATAGGTGCAGTGAAATGTGTTTTTTTACGGGATCAGCCATAATAGTACGGTGCTCCTAGAGCAAATTAGCGATTAAAGTTCCTCGCTCAAGGGCACATCGACAGATTTCTCACCTCGTCGGCTCGGGTATTCGAACCAGCGACCTTTCAGTTACTGGCAAAGGGGTAACATCCCGGCTCCATGTACATATACTGTACCATGCAGGGTTCAATCCCTGACATCATCTTTCCAACTTTTTATCCCACTCTTATTTAGCACTAAAAAAGAGATTAGAGGGCTTCAGATTATTCAACACAAAAACCCAAGGCAGCCAACCAGCTGCAATACGATTTCTAGTTACATTTGGGCATGTTGAATTGTATTTTCAATCAACCTAAAATTCAAGCAAATTTGTGAATGTTGGTTGAGCTAATACGCCCAAATGTTGCGCAAACAAAAAATGCTATTGCATCTGGTTGCCCTGATTTTTGAAGCTGAATCAACAAATGTTTTTACAGTGTGGGTAACTACATCAGATGTTTGACAATTATAACTTCCAATCTAGAGTGAAATCCAGGTTGTGGTTTCCACTTTGAAGAACAAACTAGAAAACACGAACACAGCCAAGATGTGTCATCAAAGATGGGTGGAGAACATAAGGTAGCTATTCTAATGCATTTTAAGTAACGTCAAAATTTGAGTGAGCGTTTGAGCAATGTTGAAAGTTGAGTTGAATGTTCTATTGTAGGGCCAGGCCCAATTTGCAGAGGAGCAGATCAGCAGGGAGTTTAAGAAACAACACCAGTTCCTAGATGAGGAAGAGACAGCCAGGATAGCTACCCTGAGAGAGGAAGAACGGCATAAATCTGAAGTGATGGAAGAAAAAGCTGAGGCATTGACCAGAGAGCTCACAACCCTTTCAGAGACGATTGTAGTTATCGATAAGGAAATGGAAGTTGACAATATCACATTCCTGCAGGTAAGGGGTCAGTCAAAATGTTAAAAATCCCATTGCTGTTAAACTGTTTCTCTCACAGTCACCTGATATTAAAAGTGACGTTTGTCCTCGTTCTTTTTTATAGAACTACAAGGCCATGTTCCCATACTTTAATAGTGGAAGTAAGATTTGCCCACTGCGCCTTTTTGTAGCGGGAAAGGCGAACACTAGCTAATTGCCAGGATCAAGTGAGGACAAAATGTACAAACATATGCAATTATGTAATGACTTTATGTACTGACATTAAGGTTGCTGGAAGGTTGTGAAAATTGTTTGACTAAAACTCCATGTAATTAAAACCTCTTAAGGATCGGACCCTTTTTCATTTTTGCCTAAAATTACATGCTCAAATTTAACTGCCTGTAGCTCACGCATTGAAGCAAGAATATGCATATTTTTGATACCATTTGAAATGAAACCCTTTGAAGTTTGTGGAAATGTGAAATGAATGTAGAAGAATATAACACATTAGATGTGGTAAATTAAAATACAAAGAAAAAACATTTTGTTTGTGTTTTTTTGTACCATCATCTTTGAAATGCAAGAGAAAGTCCATAATGTATTATTCCAGCCCAGGCACAATTTAGATTTTGGCCATTAGATGGTTGCAGTGCATGTGCAAAGTTTTAGACTGATCCAATGAACCATTGCATTTCTGTTCAAAATGTATCAAGACTGCCCAAATGTGTCTAATTTGTTTATTAATAACTTTAAATTCGTAACTGTGCACTCTCCTCAAACAATAGCATAGAGTTCTATCACTATAGTGGCTACTGTAAATTGGACAGTGCCATTAGATTAACAATAATTTAAGCTTTCTGCCAATATCAGATATATCTATGTCCTGGGAAATTTTCTTGTTACTTACAACCTCATGCTAATCGCATTAGCCGATGTTAGCTCAACCGTCCCGTGGGGGACCCACCGATCCTGAATACGTTTTAACGGTAAGACATTCCTTTGATATTAAGACACTCTGCCATCTCAGAAGTAATGTTTTAAGCAGTTGATACAGTATATAAAAAAAGTAATGTCAGTAATCAAAATAAATTATATGTAAGTTTCAATTGCACCTTCCTAGTCATTCAATTAACACTTGCATTTACACATTAAAATATAAAGTTTGAATGTACTGTCATTAAAGATATTAACCACTAGATGGGGCTATCCAGCTATATAGACATCCCTATTGCTCAATGCCACACTAAAATGTGCATACAGTCAGAGTAGGTTCCTCTGAGCTGACACAAAACCTTGTAAAAATCATACAATTACAATACACATTAGGTTTCAATGGATGGGTAAAGGTGTCTCACCCTATAGTACTATGAATCTCTGAACTTGGATTTCATGTTTTGATCAGGGCACAGGACCGTTTCTGTGGGCAGCTACTAGATAGGTCCAGCGGCGACCCATCATTCGGGGCAGTTTAGTTTTTTTGTTGTTGCCTGTTTGCATGTTATTTTAGCATTAATACAGTATGTGTCATATCAGTTTGCAAACAATGTAAATTAAAAATATGTCATACATTGAGTCAATAAAGCTACATACAAACAGGGTCTCTTTTTTTTGCATTCTTGAGTAAGGCAGCTCCAAAATGCAGGCGTTTCAGCCTAGCTCAGTGCTTTCTGTGGTGGTGGGGCAGCCAGCAGAATATACGGAGCGTAGGGGTTGGTAATGTTCTCTAGTAGCGCTGTAATTGGCTCAATGTTCTTTCACTCATGGGGACACTACGTCACCGCAAAATCTACAGGTAGAGCTAGAAAATGCATGCCCCTTGGGTGCTGCCATAGAGTTACATTAGAAGTGCCCATCCAAGAAGGCTCAAGGTCATTGGCCACAGATAAAATTACATATCTACAGTAGCTTTGATTGGATTGATCATGTCAACATCATACTTTCAAAAGTAGCAAGCTAGCAGTCATCTTCATGAATCATGTCGACAATCTACTGGCAAATCCTTTTCAATCCTTGTCATATGAAGAGAAATAATGAAGAGAAATTATAGATGAAATGCATTGGTGCTCATCGGCCATTGGATTTAAACGTTACACAACAAGTTGGAAAAATCGCAAATTCAACAATGAGTGGTTTGGAAGGAATCAGTGGCTAACTGCAAGCAGTGCAAAGCAATCACTAGCCTGCTATTCTAGTGGAGTGGGTGTGTGGTCCAAGTTTGGGTTTAAGGGTCTCTTTTCCAAGCTTAAAAGGATAAACATTTAACATTGGCCATGCTGTCAATCCAGCATAACTTCTGCTAAACTCAAAACACCTGGAAACTCGGAAATCTCTGACTTCAGTGAGTTCAAGACAACTCGGAACTCTGAAAAATACTAGCTCTGACTCAGTCATCCAAATCAGAATTGCAAGTCGGGAACTCGGTCCTCTTTCTAGAGCTTCAACCTGAAGATCACTGACGTCATCCTGTTTCAACCTTGTTTTTTTTCAGAGTTCACAGTTGTCTTGAAAAGCACCATAAATCCAGAGAGTGCCAGACTTTGATGAAAAAAAATTGCCCACGAAGGACCGCCGCACCACCTTCCTGTTCAAGTAAGCACAGCACAACAAGGTGAGTCCAAAATGTATTGTATGCTGCTGCATGAATGATGTAATATGCCAGGGAGATATGTATACTGTAGCTAAGAAAGTAATATTAAGTGTACAGTATGTTGTGGAGTAAACTGTTAGTAGCCCATGTGCCTCACCCTAACAATGTGGTCCATTTTCCCCTCATAATTTTGCCTACTGTTCTGACTTGGTGGTGCACATGTAGCCTATAGCCTGTTTAAGAGAAATGTAATCATTGAATATTGTGAGAGCTGTCATTGTCTGCTTATATGCCCCCTTTATATGTCCTACGGTTCTTGGTGTACATGGAGAATACCGTAAGAACGGCCCATGTTCTGAATTCTGTCACTGTACATTTCAAAAGTGCTGAACAAATAGTTACAGTGAATACGGAAAGAATTCAGACCCCTTGACTCTTTCCACATTTTGTTATGTTACAGCCTTATTGTAAAATGTACTCAATTATTTGTGTTTTCTTAACAATCTTCACACAATACCCAATAATGACAAAGAAAAAAATGAAATTTTTGGTAATTTATAAAAATAAAGAAATATCACATTTACAGAAGTATTCAGACCCCTTACTCAGTACTTTGTTTAAGCACCTTTGGCAGCGATTACAGCCTTGAGTCTTCTTGGCTATAACGCTACAAGCTTGGCACACCTGTATTTGGGGAGTTTCTCCCATTCTTCTCTGCAGATCCTCTCAAATTATATCAGGTTGGATGGTTGAGCGTCAATGCACAGCTATTTTCAGGTCTCCCCAGAGATGATGGATCAGGTTAAAGTCTGGGCTCTGACTGGGATACTCAAGAACATTTAGAGACTTGCCACTCCTGTGTTGTCTTGGCTGTGTGATTATGTTCGTTGTCCTGTTGGAAGGTGAACCTTCGCCCCAGTCTGAGGTCCTAAGCGCTCTTTTCCCATTCATCTTTCCCTCGATCCTGACTAGTCTCCCAGTCCCTGCTGCTAAAAAACATCCCAACAGCATGATGCTGCCACCGTAGGGATGGTACCAGCTTTCCTCCAGACGTGACACTTGGAATTCAGGCCAAAGGGTTCAATCTTGGTTTCATCAGACCAGAGAATCTCGTTTCTCATGGTCTGAAAGTCCTTTAGGTGCCTTTTGGCAAACTCCAAGCGGGCTGTCATGTGCCTTTTACTGAGGAGTGGCTTCCGTCTGGCAACTACCATAAAGACCGTATTGGTGGAGTGCTGCAGAGATGGTTGTCCTTCTGGAAGGTTCTCCCATCTCCACAGAGGAACTCTGGTGTTCTGTCAGTGTGACCATCAGGTTCTTGGTCACCTCCCTGACCAAGGCCCTTCTCCCCTGATTGCTCATTTTGGCCGGGCGGCCAGCTCCAGGAAGAGGCTTGGTGGTTCCAAACTTCCAAAAGGTTACTGTGTCCTTGGGGACATTCAATGCTACAAAGATGTTTTGGTACCCTTCCCCAGATCTGTGAATCGACACAATCCTGTCTCGGAGCTCTATGGACAATTCCTTTGACCTCATAGCTTGATTTTTGCTCTGACATGCACTGTCAACTGTGGGAACATATATAGAAAGGTGTATGCCTTTCCAAATCATGTCCAATCAATTGAATTTGCCAGAGGTGGACTCCAAGTTGTAGAAACATCTCAAGGACGATCAATGGAAACAGGATGGACCTGAGCCTAATTTCAAGTTTCATAGCAAAGGGTCTGAATACTTAAGGTATTTTATTTTTTTAAATTAAAATAAATGTGCAAAAAAATATATATATGTTTTCACTTTGCCATTATGTGGTATTGTGTATAGGTTGACGAGGAAAATGTTTTATTTAATACATTTTAGAATAAGGCTTTAACGTAACAAAATGTGGGAAAACGGAAGGGGTCTGAATACTTTCCGAATGACTACGTCCTAGCTCGCTCATTAATGCCTTAATCAAAATTACAGATTGCTTCTTATCTGCTCGTCGTCCCTTCATGCCATAGTTCGTACATCCCAATTGTCAGTTGAAACCATATTTGTTTAAGCAAGTCAGCCATATCAGCTATGTTTTTTTTAAAAGGCAGTAAACGAGGCTATATGAACTGTTTTGCTGCCAGACAAGGCTCCGCTGATAGCAGTGGTAAGGTGTTGGGACTGCTGTTTAGACTCTGCTGTTGGGACAGCTTTATGTAGGCCCTAACAGTTTGTGGGCACCATTTGTCACCGTTATAGTGCAATTAATGTATTGTTTAGAGTTGTGTTTTGTAGTTGTGTGGCTTTGCTGGCATGAATAAACTATTTTTTGGGGGGGAGGGGTTTTCCCCACCAAGATTTACATGCTAAAATCGCCACTGGCTAGTTCAGTTATTGAGGTGCGGTAGAGTTGGTGTTGGGTTGGCCTTACCAGATGTGCGTTGAGCCTCTCGCTGGCAAAGTCAGGCATCCCCCACACTGTCTTACTGGAGGACAGCCTCAGGTCTGTGTTCTCCAACCACTGAAGAAGATCCTGGATCTCCATGGTAACATCTTGGACCTAGGGTAGAAAAAAAACATAAATACACCTCTGAAAACCATATTTATTTATCAATTACTAATCTGTTATGATTGCAATATTTTAGATTTGACTAAGTCTGATTCACCCCTAGAGGGCACCACAAAGCAGATAGTCATTCAGTACTAGTGATATCGCAATGTTGGGAGAAACCTAATAAGTAGTTTGGCCTAAGTTCTAATAAGTTTGGCATCTCTTTGCATATGTGATAGAGAATAAGATAAAGAGATGGAGGGATCATGAAAAATAACCTTTAACTTGCCACTTGGTCTATTCCCAATCTCTCCTCACCTGACTGAGGTTGTTCTCCAGCTCTAGCTGTCTGCGCTCTGTCTCACAGCGGACAAACTCCCAGCGTTCATTCAGCTGCTCCAGCTGTGGGTGCAGACCTTGAGGGCTGTCCCCAGTCCCCACCTCCAACAGACCCCGCCCCGCCTGGTTCAAAGACTCCACCGTTCGCACGTGGGACATGACGTCATTACGCAGCACCTAGAGTGGAGAAGAACATAGCAGCACACTTGATGACAATACTGTAATACACATGATATTTGCATACAAACATCTTATGCTCAGAGACATTATCCAATAGTATCATCCTTCCTCAAACACACACACACCCATAGGTGTCAGAAGCTTCAAAATGGCAATACATTGTGTTGATTCATTTAAGTCACACACCTTGTGTTTGGCCAGCTCAATCTCGCATGCCTGCAGGTCGATGCTGATTGGCCGACTGCCCTGGAGGAGGTCGGCTGTGTGGGAGAGCCAGGTGTGCAGCTCATCCAGAGTGTTCTGGAACTGACCCAGACCCAGCAGGGAACACTCCAGCTGATGCTACAACCACAAGTAGTGAAAACACATTAACGCATTGTCCGACCTCTTCAATACCATAACCCTAGCCATTAAAAAAAGACTGAATAGGTGTCGGTTTCCTGAACACAGGCTAAGCCTTATCCTAGACTAAAAAACATCCTCATTGGAATTTCTTAATCCAGTACTAGGATTAATCTGTGTCTGGGAAACCAGTCCCAGCCAATTGAATTGCACATATTGATGAGTGATTGAGTGGAGTCTAACCTGTCTGCTGACAGTCTCCGCCTCCAGGCTGTCCCAGCGCTGTCTGAAGTCACACAGTGGAGAGACAGATCCGGGACGCTCAGAGCCTGGAGACAGCCTGCACACAAAGCGGTGGTTCAGGCTCTCCATCTCGATCTTCTTCTGGTATAGCTCCCTTTTAAACTCCTGAGGAGAAACAGCTCAGGTTTCATATACTTTACAGAGCTGGCAATGTAGAAAGAACTGTCAGATTCAGCAAAAGACTCAAAGGCTTAAAGTGACAATTATGGAATGTCTTGCTTTTGCTCCCATGATAAATTATTGGTTTGAGTTTAGGAAAGAGTGGGAGCTCTTCAGTGGGTTCTGTTTGTGTAGAGTAGACTCACCTTGAGATCACACAGCTGCTCTTTGACTGACTCCAGGTCAGTTCCTACCAAGAACTCCTCTGTGGATCTCAGCTCTGCTGACTTGAGCCACTCAAAAAGCCCCTATGGAAAAACAAGAAATTGATTGTTTTTATATGCTTAACAACATAATGAATTCATATACACACAAGTTTGTCACAAGAGACTATGAATTGCTACAGTTGAAGTTGGAAGTTTACATACACCTCAGGCAAATACATTTAAACTCAGTTTCACAATTCCTGACATTTAATCCGAGTAAATATGCCATGTTAGGATCACCACTTTATTTTAAGAATGTGAAATGTCAGAATAATAGTAGAGAGAATTATTTATTTCAGCTTTTATTTCTTTCATCACATTCCCAGTGGGTCAAAGTTTACATACACTCAATTAGTATTTGGTAGCTTTGCCTTAACTTGGGTCAAACGTTTCAGGTAACCTTCCACAAGCTTCCCACAATAAGTGGTTAATTTTGGCCCAATCCTCCTGACAGAGCTGGTGTAACCGAGTCAGGTTTGTAGGCTTCCTTGCTCACACATGCTTTTTCAGTTCTGCCAACACATTTTCTATGGCATTGAGGTCAGGGCTTTGTGATGGCCACTCCAATACCTTGACTTTGTTGTCCTTAAGCTATGGAACTATGGAAATATGCTATGGAAGTATGCTTGGGGTCATTGTCCATTTGGAAGACCCATTTGCGACCAAGCTTGAACTTCCTGACTGATGTCTTGAGATGTTGCTTCAATATATCCACATCATTTTCCTACCTCATGATGCCATCTATTTTGTGAAGTGCACCAGTCCCTCCTGCAGCAAAGCACCCGCACAACATGATGCTGCCACCCCCGTGCTTCACGGTTGGGATGGTGTTCGTCGGCTTGCAAGCCTCCCCCTTTTTCCTCCAAACATAACGATGGTTATTATGGCCAAAAAGTTATATTTTTGTTTCATCAGACCAGAGGGAATTTCTCCAAAAAGTACGATCTTTGTCCCCATGTGCAGTTGCAAACCATAGTCTGGCTTTTTTTATGCCGGTTTTGGAGCAGTGGCTTCTTTCTTGCTGGGCGGCCTTTCAGGTTATGTCAACATAGGACTCGTTTTACTGTGGAAATAGATTATTTTGTACCTGTTTCCTCCAGCATCTTCACAAGGTCCTTTGCTGTTGTTTTGGGATTGATTTGCACTTTTCGCACCAAAGTACATTCATCTCTAGGAGACAGAATGCATCTCCTTCTTGAGCGGTATGACGGCTGTGTGGTCCCATGGTGTTTATACTTGCGTACTATTGTTTGTACAGATGAACGTGGTACCTTCAGGCATTTGGAAATTGCTCCCAAGGATGAAGCAGACTTGTGGAGGTCTACAATTATTTTTCTGAGGTCTTGGCTGATTTATTTAGATTTTCCCATGATGTCAAGCAAATACGCACTGAGTTTGCAGGTAGGCCTTGAAATACATCCACAGGTACACCCCAAATTGATTCAAATGATGTCAATTAGCCTATCAGAAGCTTCTAAAGCCAAGACATAATTTTCTGGAATTTTCCAAGCTGTTTAAAGGCACAGTCAACTTAGTGTATGTAAACTTCTGACCCACTGGAATTGTGATACAGTGAAATAATAATAATTGATTATAAGTGAAATAATCAGTGTGTAAACAATTGGAAACAATTGGAAAATTACTTGTGTCATGCACGAAGTAGATGTTCGAACCGAATTGCCAAAACTATAGTTTGTCAACAAGAAATGTGTGGAGTGGTTGAAAAACAAGTTTTAATGACTCCAACCTAAGTGTATGTAAACTTCCGACTTCAACTGTATGTATTTTGAAGTGGTTAAATAACTTCCATATTGAACAATGAAACATGCGATCCTGCTGACTGGTACAAGTGGCGACACTGAGGCTGGCTTCCCAGACCTCGGGAATAGACTGTGTCTCTCACAGTTAACACCATTTGTTTCCCATTGGCAGGGAAGTGCACAGTCTGTCAGTCACTCATCACCAACACTACAGGGAGCTAGAGTCTGGTTTCTGCCATTGCAATGGACATAAAAGACTAGTGGAGTTTATTGTTGGCTGATTGCCACTGCCCCGGGGGAGTTAAGAGGAGAAGCGGCAGCCAAGCAAAGCTAAGTGACAATACGGATATGTTAGTGACCGGCTTCCACACACAGACACACTCACGAATGCACGCATGCACTACACATGCATGCACGCACACATACTGTACACACGTACCTGCATGGTGTCCTGGTAATGTAGAGCCATCTGTAAAGATTCCTCCAGCTTTTTGTGACACTCACTCCAGAGTTTACTCAGGTTGTTCCATGTGCAGTAGAGCTATGGAGTCAGAGATGTAGTTGTTTAGAAACACATAGGAAAATGATTGTCTTACGGAAAATGAATATTAACATAAATGTTACCTCCTCTCACTCCTCACCTCATCTAAGCTCTTGGTGACATCAGGTTTGTCTGTATCCCCACATGCTGACATCAGGTCCATTCCCAGAATGCCAAGCGTGTCCAGGTCCCCCTGTAGATTGTCGATGTCCTCCCTGAGTGTCTGTAAGGCGATATAGGCAGGGGTGAGAGACCCCACAATGGAATCAGTAAGAAGGGAGATAAATTGAAGCAGACAGCGTAAAGTACATTCGTTGAAATAGATCGTCTTGGATCATCCTAGTACCTGACAGAGGATGGGGAAAAAAACACATTCACTGGAAATTGTACTGAACTATTTCATTCATCTTAAGCAGCTAAGATCAAACCAACAGCTCCACTGTCCACAGTTACCTGCATGGTCTCCAGGCTCTGGCGGATGGTCTCTGAGTCTGTCCTACTGGCGTTCAGGTCCAGGACAGCCTGTTGGGCATCGTTCAGGCCGGCCGTTACGTCACTAACATCGCTCCAGAACTTGAGAGCCAGGTCCAGCAGGTTGAGCAGCCAGCCATCTCTCTCCTGAGCCTGCCTCTGAGCCTCCTCCCACAGCTGGGTCAGGCTGGACACCCGCTCCTGGATTGCTAGGGAGAAGACAGAATACAGTCATTATAATACATTGCATTTTAGTCATTTAGCAGACACTCATACACATGTCAACCACATATCACAATCATTGCAAGTCACAGTGACATCTGTATTTTCTCTCAAATGACTTTCTCTACACACTCCAAAAAAATGTAACCCATTGTAGGTAACTTAGGCAGCATCTCTGTCAAAGGTGTTTCAAGATAAATTCAAGATTCTCCCTCTCCAGATGTGTGCTGCTAAACAGAAAAGCTCCACATTGATTTAAACAACTCACATAAAAGAAAGTTACACACCCTTTACACTCCCAACAATTGAATGCAAAGAACCAACATTTCGGCACTTTGTGATGAGTGTACCTGTACCGATGGAGGCGTTCCCAGCTGCCTGTGTGTTGGCCAGGAGCTCGTCAGCCTGGGTCCGGATACTCCCGAGGCCCAGCTCCAGCTTGGAGAGCTCAGCCAGAGTGTGCTTGTTGTCCTGTAGCTGCTCATGGATGCGTGGGGTCTGACCCTGCAGAGAGGCTGGGGACTGCATGTGACCAAGCAGACGGTCCAGACTCTCTCTAGTCAGCGTCATCCTCTCATTCAACTACAGAGACAAGACACCATTGTGTTACTGTGTGTGTGTGATGGTCAAATAAATATTTCCATGTTTCTATGTGTATAGTCTATTCTCACAGTATGCAGAGTCTGGCGAGACTGCTATATGTACTGTGTTTACAGTAAGTATACATGTACCGTGTGTGTGTCTTCATGTGTGTGTCTTTATATATGTGTGTGTGGGTGCGTTCATGCAGCAGTGTGTGCATACTGTCACCTGTGTGTATCTGGGCAGGGACTCTTCCAGTAGATTGGCAGCCTCTCTGACCCTGTCCTTGATGGCCCTGTGCTGCTCCTCAGCCTTTGTGGCGCTATGACATAACTCCTCCCCCTGGGCGGGACTAAGCTCTGACAGACGTTTCCCCAGCGAGCACAGCCGTGCTATCAGAGGTCTATGCTCTGCTATGGACTCCCTTAGGCCCTAGGTGAGAAACGGTTAGGGTTTATAGAAATAGATCCTTAGACACATAGATCTGGGTTTTATTCATTGGGGCACACAGTAGTAAAATGTTTTGCAAGTGAAAACAAAAAGGACAGTTTCTTATTGGACAAGTTCAGGTAGTTCCTCCACGTTTTCTACCGTTTGGTACCTAATGTATAAGACCCAGATGATTTTTGAGGCATAGTAAAAGGAATTGTAGAGTGCACGTAAATGGCTATGTTTGAAAAACGAGGAGTCTCTTTTCTATCCCTGAGAACTGTTGAAGAGGAAAGGTAACACGGGTCACCTTGTCTCACTTTCCATGAACTACCTAGGAGAATAGAGATGTCTTTTATATACCTGCGGGAATGTTGAATGTTATCCTTTCAAGAAGACTAAAGTACTCTAATGAACGGAGCTGAATAATCTACAAGGGAAGAACAGTGGAGCAGCACAGTTGAGCAGAAAACGGAGGGGGAGCTATGAAGTCTAAAAGGGCATCATTGTTGAACGGGGGGGGAAAAAAACTAAAAAAGAAAAAGGCATGTCTCAGCTACCTGTAAGAGGTCCTGTTGTTCTCGGAATGCCTTGTAGCTAATGGTGCTCAGGGAGAGCTGGCCAATGAGCGCTTGGGTTTCCTGTAGCCATGGTGACACCTCAGCAAGGCCCTCAGTGAACTGGACCAAGAGGGACTGGGCATGCTCCAGCTGCAGGACCACATGGGAGTTGGTGGCTGACGTGACGTTGCATTGTTCCTGTAAGGCATCCAACGGGATCTGGGGAGATCGGATGACAACAGCTTTAACGTGACCCGTATGCTATTAGCTTGTCACATTTGTTTGAACGTTTTATAGTCAAACGTTATCATGGGGAAGATGGTACAGCGTGTACCTGCAGATCCCCTATTTCCCCTTCATCACCGTATGTCTGCAAGATTTCAGCGATCTTCACCATCTTCTCAATGTTGAACTTGTGTTGCAGAATCTCCACTGCAAGGATCTTCACGTACACAACACAAAAGCATGGCATATTTTACCATCTAAAATGAAGGTGTCGTAAAATGCTGTGCAAACACACACGCCTTTGCAAACCAAGACATATGTTCAAACATCACACATCATCAGACCTCTATACAAATCTGCATGGGTGGTTGTAGAACAAAACAAAGCATATGTAGAGGTGGATGAACAGGCTTGTATAGGGTGGCCCTAAGGGACAAAGTAGCTTCTAAAATGTAGTTCCAATGGGTCTCTTCACCTTCTGTTCAGAGAGTTGGGCAGAGATAAGCTCAGGCTCCAGAGTAATAGCCTTGAGTTGCTCCAGGCCCAGGGCAGTGTCTCTGAACCAGGCCATCTCCTTCACCACAGCCTGCTCCAACTGACAATAACATACACATACAGACAGGTTAATAAAAGGTACACATTGCTGTCTAGCCGAAGTGTGTGCCGAGTTCCTACTACTTCATCCTTATCAGAAGACTATCAATATTGCCTAAATGCACGGAACCCAATGAGTAGTCATGACTCGTGAGTAAGCAGTCCATCAACCTCATATCAGTTACGCACACAGGCAACATTGCTAAGCCCCGCCTCTTACCCTCTGTCTCTCTGCAGCACAGAGCACCGCGTCTCCACCCCCTCCAGCAGGCCCCAGCAGTTCTCTCTCGATGCGGCCCAGCCACAAGTGGAGGTCTTCCTGGCTGGATGTGCAGCGGCTGGATGCCTCCAGCGCCTGCTCCAGTCTCTGCAGGACGTCACCACTGGTCAGGCTCAACACCGAGCAGCGTATCCTCAGGCTGTCCACACGCTCCTGCACCTGCTGGGCTTCCTCCTCTGTGGGGACCACACCAACACAAAGACGTGTAGGATTAGCATGTTGCTAGTCTTAACATGTGGATAATCTTATCATTTTGGTGCTGTTAGCATGTTGGTACTCTTAGCATGTTGGTACTCTTAGCATGTTGGTACTCTTAGCATGTTGGTACTCTTAGCATGTTGGTACTATTAGTATGTAGCACAGGAGGTTGTGGCAACTTAATTGGGGAAAAGGGGCTCGTGGTAATGACTGGAGTGGAATAGGTGGAATGGTATCAAATACATCAACCACATGGTTTCCATGTGTTTGATGCCATTCCATTTGCTACGCTCCGGCCATTATTATGTGTCTTTCTATCCCTCAACAGCCACCTGTAACATGTCGCTACTCATGTTGTTTCTCTATGTAAGTCATCTGTTGGTGGATTTTGTGTATTGGTAAGGGTAAATATTTACAAACACATTGATTTTGCAACATTAATTTATGTTACCTGAAATCATCTCCTTGAGATCATGACCGCTCTGTTGAATTTTCACCAAGTCAGCGTTTTTCGCCTTGATCTCTTCCACCACAGCCTGAGGGGTATTACAAAAATAGGATTTCTTCACCCACCAGCCTCCACTGGTACATAAACATGCAGTATATGGCACAGGGTATACAGTGCCTTGCGAAAGTATTCACCCCCCTTGGCATTTTTCCTATTTTGTTGCCTTACAACCTGGAATTAAATAGATTTTGGGGGGGTTTGTGTCATTGGATTTACACAACATGCCTTCCACTTTGAAGATGCAAAATATTTTTTCATTGCGAAACAAACAAGAAATAAGACAAAAAAACGGAACACTTGAGTGTGCATAACTATTCACTCCCCCAAACTCAATACTTTGTAGAGCCATCTTTGCAGCAATTACAGCTGCAAGTCTTTTGGGATATGTCTCTATAAGCTTTGCACATCTAGCCACTGGGATTTTTGTCCATTCAAGGCAAAACTGCTCCACCTCCTTCAAGTTGGATGGGTTCCTGCTGGTGTACAGAAATATTTAAGTCATACCACAGATTGTCAATTGGATTGAGGTCTGGGCTTTGACTAGGCCATTCCAAGACCTTTAAATGTTTCCCCTTAAACCACTCAAGTGTTGCTTTAGCAGTATGCTTAGGGTCATTGTCCTGCTGGAAGGTGAACCTCCATCCCAGTCTCAAATCTCTAGAAGACTGAAACAGGTTTGCCTCAAGAATTTCCCTGTATTTAGCGCCATCAATCATTCTTTCAATTCTGACCAGTTTCCCAGTCCCTGCCGATGAAAAACATCCCACCGCATGATGCTGCCACCACCATGCTTCACTGTGGGGATGAGGTTCTCGGGGTGATGAGAGGTGTTGGGTTTGTGCCAGACATAGCGTTTTCCTTGATGGGCAAAAAGCTCAATTTTAGTCTCATATGACCAGAGTACCTTCTACCATATGTTTGGGGAGTTTCCCACATGCCTTTTGGCGAACACCAAACATGTTTGCTTATTTCTTTCTTTAAGCAATGGCCACTCTTCCGTAAAGCCCAGCTCTGTGGAGTCTACGGCTTAAAGTGGTCCTATGGACAGATACTCCAATTTCCGCTGTGGAGCTTTGCAGCTCCTTCAGGGTTATCTTTGGTCTCTTTTTTGCCTCTCTGATTAATGCCCTCCTTGCCTGGTCCATGAGTTTATAACCCAACCCTGATCTGTACTTCTACACAACTTTGTCCTGACCTGTTTGGAGAGCTCCTTGGTCTTCATGGTGCCGCTTGCTTGGTGGTGCCCCTTGCTTAGTGGTGTTGCAGACTCTGGGGCCTTTCAGAACAGGTGTATATATACTGAGATCATGTGACAGATCACGTGACACTCAGACTGGACACAGGTGGACTTTATTTATTTAATTATGTGACTTTTGAAAGTAATTGGTTGCACCAGATATTATTTAGGGGCTTCATAGCATAGGGGGTGAATACATATACATGCACCACTTTTCCATTTTTTTAAATTGTTTTTTGTTTTTTGAAATAAGTAATTTTTTACATTTCACTTCACCAATTTGGACTACGTTGTGTATGTCTATTACATGAAAAACAAATAAAAATGAGTTTAAATTACAGGTTGTAATGCAACAAAATAGGAAAAACGCCAAGGGGGTGAATACTTCTGCAAGGCACGGTAGGCTTGCATACAGAAGAAACGTATACATAGATGATATCCTACCTTGGCTTTCTCCGTACCCTCGGGGAGGTGTAGCATTTCCCTCTCAGCATTGCGTAGCTCGGCCAGGTCCTGCTCTACAGAGATGAGCCATTGCTGCAGGCTGTCCACCCTCTCCTGGAAGAGCTTGGCCCTGGGCAGGATGAGCTCCAGACTGCCCCGCCTGTCAACCCCAATACACAACACCCATTACATTACAGCTCAGCCCACGCTGCCAACAGCATGATTGCATGGCATAGCATTGCAAAACACAACACAACATGACATAGCATACCATAGCATAGCATAGCATAACATGAAGGGACAGCACCACAGTTAAATCAGCTGACCTGTTCACTGCATCTACCAGTAAGGCCTCCCATTTGTGTCTGAGCGTGGAGAGCTGGACCCTGGCCTGCTCCCCCTCCTTCCCTGTGAAGGCCTCGGCCATATGAGGGCCCTCCAGCATCATGGTCTCCATACTATGCCTCCGGTCCTCCAGGAGACGCTGCAGGAGCTGTAAGATGATAATGGATACTCAGCCATTGCCTTACTGTTGTTATGTCAAGGAGTTTTACCTGACCACAGTACCTGACCAGGGAAAATGCCAAGTCTTACTCATTGTCTTTCTGATTGTGAAACTCATGGATATTTTCACAATGATAAAAAGTCAAAACCTGCGATAAATTGGGGATGAGCTACTTTGGGTCACCCAGTGTAATCTTACAAATGCTTGAAAATAGGCTACAACTATTGAGAAGTGAAGTGTAAAGCCAGAGAATACCTCACATAGATGTATTAGGAGTTAGGACAACTACAGCTCAGACGACTCCAGTCTTAGCTTCAGAGAGTCATTGCTACTTGCTAGTCCTGAGAATTTACATTTGGGTACATGTGCCTTATTCTTGTCTCTCCTTCCTTTGTGTGAGTGCAGTGAAAGCCTCATCTCAAGTGTTAGGCTTGCATTGTGAGGAGCCAGGCAGGTTTCACCTCACCCACTGTACTCACAATGGGAGCTGGTTCACACTGAAAGGTAAATTGCTGGAGAAAAAAATTCACCCCAGGAATTGTAAGAGCCGTCCTTATTCAGCCCTGAATTCAAGGGATTTCATATAATAAAGGGAGCATTTTACTATTTCTATGATCTCAGCGCCATTTTACATAGATAAAGTATCCTCATGCAATTGATCAAACATTATAGTTACTTAGCCGTGGGTGCTTTGTGTAAGTTTAGACATTTTGTGTACCGTGTTGTAAATTGCTGTACCAGTCAAAAGTTAGTACACATTTACTCATTCAAGGGTTTTCTTTATTTTATTATTTTCTACAATAAAAACTATGAAATAACACATATGGAATCATGTAGTAGGCAAAAAGGTGTTAAACCTGTTGGGGATGGGGGCGCTGTTTAGACTATTTATGCTAATTTGGTAATTTTTGAAACGGCTTCCCACAAAATCCTTGATCGTACAATATGCATATTATTATTATTATTGGATAGAAAACAGTCTATAGTTTCTATAGGAGTTGAAATTTTGTCTCTAAGTGGAACAGAGCCCATTCTACAGCAATTTCCCTGACATGGATTCAGATTTCAGAAATGTTGGCCACTGTTCTGAAGTCAGTTAAAAAGGCACTGATATTGCTATGACTGTACGGACACTTCTTACGTCTTCCCCTGGATGCCTTTACGTGATGACGATTCCAATGGGGTCGATTGCGCGTTCACAGGCCCTATAAATCAAAAAACCCTGTAGCTAGCAAGTCTTTTCTTGGTGCGTCACGCGCGTGGAGGACACCGACCCTCTCCTGTTCCAAGCGTTAGTTTAGCCTGTTATATTTCTCCGGTCATCTTTTCACTCGTTATAGGAGTTAAAAACATCATAAGGTAGTTAATTTAAAGCGTTTTATAGCAATTTATATCCGTTTAGTGCGATTTTGGGACATTTATTTCTTTAATGCTGTGAATAGGTGGGCACGCTTTCAGTTCATCCCGAACGCAGTTGGCATTTCCACATGGCAAGAGGACAGCTTTCCACCAAAAGACGATTCCTCCCAAGAAAGGATCCTTTGCCCAAGATACTGATGGAAGAACAGCTCAAGGTAGGACATTTTTATTATGATAAATCGTGTTTCTGTCTAAACATTTTAGTGGCTTAGGACGCCATGTTTTTTGACGTAGCTTCGCTTGGCGCAAACTGTATTGAAAAGTAAGGATAAATTAAAAAATGTAATTCCGCAATTGTATTAAGAATTAAATTGTCTATCAATCCCTGTCCACCCTATATTTTTTAGTCACGTTTATGAGTATTTATGTATAAGAGTAGATCACTGTCTAAGTGGCGCAAGGACATTTTCTGACCAACTGAGCTACATTTCACATTGTCTAACCATGATTTTGGGGGCTAAATATAAACATTTTCGATCAAACTGTATATGCATGTTGTAATGTGATGTTACAGGAGTGTCATCGGAAGAATTCTGAGAAGGTTAGTGAAAAAATTAATATCTTTTGGCGATGTTGACTTTTATCGCTCACTTTGGCTAGAATCAATGCTGGGCTGCTATGTGGTATGTGCTATGCTAATATAACGATTTATTGTGTTTTCGCTGTAAGACACTTAGAAAATCTGAAATATTGTCTGTATTCACAGGATCTGTGTCTTTCGATTCGTGTATGCTGTGTATTTTTACGAAATGTTTGATGATTAGTAAGTAGGTAAACACGTTGCTCTAAGTAGTTTTTCTATTCCATTTGTGACGGTGGGTGCAATTGTAACCTATGCCATCTACCTGAAATATGCACTTTTTTCTAACAAAACCTATCCCATACCATAAATATGTTATCAGACTGTCATCTAATGAGTTTTTTTGTTGGTTAGGGGCTATAAATATCTTAGTTTAGCCGAATTGGTGATGGCTACTGGTGTTGGTGGACAAATAAAAGATGGTGGATTATGCTAATGTGTTTTTAGGTAATAGATGTACATCTTTACATATTGTGTCTTCCCTGTAAAACATTTTAAAAATCGGACATGTTGACTGGATTCACAAGATCTGTGTCTTTCATTAGCTGTATTGGACTTTAATGTGTGAAAGTTAAATATTTTAAAAGAATATTTTTTTTGAATTTCGCGGCACTGGTTTTTCAGTGGGGGGGGGGGGGGGGGGGGGGGGGTGTGCCGCTAGCGCCACGCTGATCCTAGACAGGTTAAACAAACCAAAATATATTTTTGATTCTTCATAGTAGCCACCCTTTGCCTTGATGACAGCTTTGCACACTCTTGGTATTCTCTCAACCAGCTTCATGAGGAATGCTTTTCCAACAGTCTTGAAGGAGTTCCCACATATGCTGAGCACTTGTTGGCTGCTTTTCCTTCCCTCTGCGGTCCAGCTCATCCCAAACCATCTCAATTGGGTTGAGGTCGGGTGATTGTGGAGGCCAGGTCATCTGATGCAGCACTCCGTCACTCTTCTTGGTCAAATAGCCCTTACACAGCCTGGAGGTGTGTTGGGTCATTGTCCTTTTGAAAAACAAATTATAGTCCCACTAAGCGCAAACCAGATGGGATGGCGTATCGCCGCAGAATGCTGTGGTAGCCATGTTGGTTAAGTGTGCCTTGAATTCTAAATAAATCACAGACAGTGTCACCAGCAAAGCACCCCCACACCATCACACCTCCTCCTCCATGCTTCACGGTGGGAACCACACATGCGGAGATCATCCGTTCACCTACTCTGCATCTCACAAAGACACAGCGGTTAGAAACAAAAATCTCAAATTTGGACTCATCAGACCAAAGGACAGATTTCCAACGGTCTAATGTCCATTGCTCATGTTTCTTGGCCCAAGCAAGTCTCTTCTTATTATTGGAGTCCTTTAGTAGTGGTTTCTTTTCACCAATTTGACCATGAAGGCCTGATTCATGCAGTCAACTCTGAACAGTTGATGTTGACATGTGTCTGTTATTTGAATTCTGTGAAGTATTAGTTTGGGCTGCAATCTGAGTTGCAGTTAACTCTAATGAACTTATCCTCTGCAGCAAAGGTAACTCTGGGTCTTCCTTTCCTGTGACGGTGCTCATGAGAGCCAGTTTCATCATAGCGCTTGATGGTTTTTGCGACTGCACTTGAAGAAACTTTCAAAGTTCTTGAAATTTTCCGGATTGACGGACCTTCATGTCTTAAAGTAATGACGGACTGTCATCTATCTTTGCTTATTTGAGCTGTTCTTGCCATAATATGGACTTGGTCTTTTACCAAATAGGGCTATCTTCTGTATACCACCCCTACCTTGTCACAACACAACTGATTGGCTCAAACGCATTAAGGAAAGAAATTCCACAAATTAACTTTTAACAAGGCACACGTGTTAATTGAAATGCATTCCAGGTCTACCTCATGAAGCTGGTTGAGAGAATGCCAAGAGTGTGCAAAGCTGTCATCAAGGCAAAGGGTGGCTACTTGGAAAAATATGTTTTGATTTGTTCAACACCTTTTTGGTTACTACTGTACATGATTCCATATGTGTTATTTCATAGTGTTGATGTCTTCACTATTATTATACAATGTAGAAAATAGTAAAAAGAAAGAAAAGTGTGTCCAAACTTTTGACTGGTACTGTACCTTCTGCTCTTGTAGCTGTGCTTTCACCACTTTGACCTCTGAAGATGGAGGCTTCTGATTGGCTGTCAGCTCCTCTATCTCACAGACCCAGGTCAACAGTGCTTCCAGGGATTGATGGAACGTTTCCGAATCCGCAAAATCATCTCTCAGACTCAAGGCAGATCTCAGTCCCTGGGGGAAAAGAGAGCATGACACAGCATTATCACTGTTTATGGTAACTATACAATATGAAACCACGGACACCATGGAACCATGCTGTAATATCAGTGTTACCTTCATACTGTGCAGAGGCGATTGAGATAATGCTAAATAGTAAATCACATAAAAAACAGAGCAATGCACTGGATATCTTACCCTCCAACGGTCCAAGCTGGAATCTTGGTCTGAACTAGAATGTCCGTCGCTATGCAGCTGGGATAGAAATATAAACGTCAACACACTGCACAAACTACTTTTCTGAAAAAGAGCACCGGTCAAAAACATAACACGTTCCGTAGCACATGCTGCTGAAGAGATGTAAAGGAAATTGCAGAGCGGTAAAGATGATAAGTTGAATGTCAGACGTTCAATGAAAGAATGGAATGGAAAGGGGGGAAAAAAGGAGTCAAATCCTAGTCTACTGTAGTGAATAATAAGACACTTTAGAGAGGCTGTTGGCTGTTGACGTTATATTGACCTCAGCGAGTTCCTCAGCTGCTCCAGTCAGAACCCTAACAGTCCTGGTGACTATGGGATCTCCGCCCTTCTCTCCGGAAGGGTACTCCGTCACCTCCACAATTTCTGTCACAACTGTCTCCGTCACTTCCGTCACCTCCGTGACCTCGTGGGAGGCCAAGGTCTTCCACGACCAGGGGCTGCCCTCTCTAGAGTCTCTCCTCTGGAGGCTTCCCTCTCTAGAGTCTCTCCTCTGGAGGCTTCCTTCTCTGGAGTCTCTCCTCTGGAAGCTGGCCCTCCTCTCCGCTGAGCCTGGGACTGAGCCAGGCTGGGCTAGAGGGGATCTCCCATAGGGGATCTCTTGGACCACGGCCTTCCTGGTCAGGGTGCTGTTCCTGGATGTCTTGATAGGGGAGGGGGTGCCGTGCCAGGCATCGTCCAGAGTACTGATGGTGGTGACCGTGGTGGCAGGGGAGGGGTTGGTCCTGAGGGGTTTGTCCGAGGGAGGGGTGGTGCCGTGAGACACCTCATCCTCCACCTCATCCTCCTTTGTCCTGTCTGTCACCCTCTCCTCCTCCTCCTCCCTCTCTCTGACCACCTCCTCCCGCCTGGCCTCCCCATGGTGCGTCAGGGGCGGAGCTTGCCATTCGCGGCGTCGCTGGAAGCACTCCTTCAGGAAGTCCTCGTCGGACCTCACCTGCTTGGACTTCTGGCCCAGGCAGCTGGGTCGGCTGATCAGATTACCCATAATCCTTCAGCCCAGGAGATAGTGAGGTAATAGGCGAGAGTGGGCCCCTCTGCCATGCATGCAGGAGATCCTTCAGATGCCTAGAGTGAGACAAGGGGGCTTGGGGTGAGCATCCAAGTGTAAAATCATTCCTCTTTGACCCCCCCCCCCAAAACAGTTTGATTTATATGAAATGTTTTGTTGATCTCTGATGTTATTGGACCTACTTTGGATAATTCTAAATATCATATTATTTGCAATGTGCATGACTTGTGAAGGTAATCACTAACTGAAATAATGGTGGAAACCACTACAACTGCAGAAACATATCCATGAGAGGTTAACTACCTATTCACTCCATCTCTAACCACGCGCCGTCACAGCCCATTTGTTGAGAGAGAGGGAGTAGTACAGTAAAATCAACTGAAGCACAGCAGAGCCAGGGACTCCTGGCTGGCTTACTGTGCAGACAAGGCTGGTTCTTTGTCATCCTTGGACCACATGCACTGATCTGGGCTCTCTTGGTCTTGGATGGCCTGCAACAGGCACCAGCTAAAACGTTCTGGCTATTGAAATGTGTGTGACAGGCCTGTCCACTGAAAGCAGAATGTTGAAGGATACCCACTGTTAGGAAACCCACTGTTGAGCTCTGGCAGGCAGGACCAGTTCTCCCCTGCCAGCTCTAGCCCTCTCCGAGCCCGGCCCGGCCCTGGGGACACTATTTAGTCCATAATCAAATATGACATGCATAAAAACGCCCCCTCTTTTTTTGTGTGCTGAGGAGGGAGTGGAGGAAGTAGGGGTGGCTGGGCTGGGGGACGGGGGGGGGGTGTGACGGTTGAGGGCAGTGATGGGTGAGGGCAGTGATGCGTAGTCGGGGAATCACAGATAAAGGATGTCTATGACGACACAGGACACCGTTCCGCTTCCTGATCTGCTTGTGATGACCTGACATAACTGCAGAGACACTTGGCTCAAGAAGTATTGTAAACAGTATTGTGAATGATAATAGGAGCATGATTGCTGCTGTGGCTGATCACTAACAAATCAGATCATCCCAACAATTTGGACTGTAAAGCTAACATTTTCAAGTAATAAACATATTTTCATGGCTTACAATGAATCATTTTCCAAGAGTTCATTGGCTAATTCCAACATAACTGCCATGAGTTTTATCCATGACTAGGGACGGTTTCAGACTGTCTGTTACTTCTCCACAGTATGGTCATTGTAATGACAGAGGGTTCAAAGAAGAGTGTAATTTTCCTGGCCTATAGGGGCTGAGGTGGGCCCATCAGGGGCTACCAGGGAGGGGCTCTGCTATACTCTGCTGTTACTGCTTCCTCTGAGGTCAGAGTGGATTAGTGCCTGTGGATCGACAACAGGTCATTCCAGGTCATGGCTGGTCGCAACTGGTCTCGGCTGGTCAGGTCAGATAAATTGGGGAAGTTCGCTCCAAAAAACCTGCCAAGAGGGTTTTCTGTTTTCTGGTTCGCTGGACCAGATGACGCCAAATTTTACAGTGCCGTCTTGCTGGCTGTATCCGCTCTTTATTTTTTGGTTACAATGAATATTCAGTATTGACAGGTTAGGAGCTCGAAACAATTAGCTGAATGACTAGATTCGGCTGTTCTCTTTCCTGGAGATAAAACAGCTTGCTTTGCTTGTAGTAGAACACAACCTCATTGTGTCTCTGTCAGCAATTTCATGTCATACTGCAATTCTATTCTATTCATCATTCTATTCAGTTCATTCTGTTTCACAGCCATGATCCACATTAAATACCAGGATGTATCTGTCTTCTATAATACAATAAGGCTGTAGCTGAAATGAACATTTTGATTAGACCTCTCCATGTGCATTTGAGTAATTATAGTCATATTATGCACATGTCTGCAACGCAGATGATGTCGGCCATTGCATGGAACCCAGGGGGAATCAGAGAGGAGAGTGGCTCACAGACAAAGCCCCAGCTCAAGATCAATGATTACCCTGTTAGCCTTAATCACAGCCTCATATTCCCCAGAGGAGAACCAGAGAGTATCTGCGGCCAGGCGGCTGTGTCCATGTTCAGTAGGTTAACAAACCAAGGCAAAGGGTGTGCCATGTCTGACTGGCTATTGCACCTGATGCGCTCCCATGTGGCGCAGCGGTCTAAGGCACTGCATCTCAGTGCAAAAGGTGTTACTACAGACCCTGGTTCGATTCCAAAGCTGTGTCACAACCGGCTGTGAATGGGAGTAATAGGGCGGTGCACAATTGGCCCAGCGTCATCCGGGTAAGGGTTTGGCCGGGGTAGGCCGCCATTGTTTTCTTAACTGACGTACTGAGTTAAATAAAAAATGTGTAGCCTGGAATTCAAACCGATATGTCCTGTTTCCCCACTGTTTCACTTCAAAATAGAAGACAATGGAAACAGAGCATATCAGCTTGGATTCCAGGCTACATGAGTGTGCTATTGTAAACTATTCCTATGAGACATACTGTATGTAGCGTGATGATGCTGTGTGTTATCCTACTGACACATTTACTACATTAACAGTGAAATGCCATCTGAAAACAAACACTGAGGTTGCTAATTACCGCATCAATCTAATAAAATAAAATCTAACTCTACTTGTCACATGCTTAGTTAACAACAGGTGTAGTCTAACAGTTAAATGCTTTCTTTTACGGCCCTTCCCAACAACGCAGAGAGAAAAAATAGAAAATAATGGCACAAGGAATAAATGCATAATGAGTAACGATTACCTTGCCATATACACAAAGTACTAGTACCGAGTCGATTTGCAGGGGTACGAGGTAATTGAGGTAGACATGTACATATAGATATGGGTAAAGTGACTAAGCACCAGTATAGATAATAAACAGCAGCAGCAGCATATGTGAAGAGTCAAAATGCAGTGCAAAAAGGGATCAATGCAGATAGTCCAGGTAGCTATTTGTTTAACTATTATAACGACCAAACTATCAGTTATGTATTTCAACTCTACTGTATGAGGTAATTGGGTCATTCTGAGAGCTCATCTTCCAGGTCCATCAAAATGTAAAATAATCTGCAAGGCCATACTGCAATTTAACTAAGAATTCAAACAACCCAAGCAATCATTCTACAACAGGCTAACCAATGGTTCAATGATAGTGTTTTGACATATTTTAATAAGACTATGTTGCTATATGATACGAATGTGCACAGTAGCTAGTTCTGCGCTGAAGCTGAAGCCAGACAACCATTTCACTTAACCCATGGACCCGGTCCATTCCACCACTTCACCTCCCCGAGAAATGACCCTTGATTTAGACTCTGCCCTTTGTGTGCTCTCAAGACTGATGTATGATCCATCCCTGCAGACCCATTTCCCGATGAATCAAATTGAGTCACAATAAAGGGCTACTCTGCAACATATGGAATATGCAATGAGACCTGAAAGGGCAGTAAAATGTCTGATGGTATCAACTCAATCATTACAAATTGAAATCTGTGTATCACTGATAAAGACACGAGACAGTTTGAATGTGTGTGAGTTTCTGTTTCGGTGAGTGTCTGTGAGAAGCAGAGTCCCATCCCACACCTACACCAACATACACTCACACACAAAAGAGAGTCTGGTGTTTAGGCAAAATTATTTCAGCGTGTATCCAAACCCAAAAAATGCATCCAATGATGGGCAAACCAGACCATTGATTCCATCAACCATAGAATAATAATCATGAATTACAATCTTAGAGCCCCACAAAGATAGGCCAGTCGCAATTCATGGAGGGCCTCTATGTGGTAATCAAGATAGTGGTCTTCTAATTAAAGTTGACAGCTGTGCATTCACCAGTGAGATTTCTTATGACAGATATAAAAAAAAAAAGGTAATCCGTTCATGACTAAAACGGAACAAAGCGTGCCACAAACGATTGTATCGAACTGTTTTGTTGATTTAAACACCTCACATTGCATCTAGGAAATAATATTACATCTCAAATAAATTAAACCCAAGATGCAAATTGGCTATGGTAAGACATTATGTGATGGTTGCATCCAATGGTGAAATTGTTTGATATTTTGTTGAATTGCATTTAAAACAGCACATGTTGGTTCTAACACCACAATGCTATTTGTATCATTCTGATCCTGACAAAATGTAGCAATGGTGCATACAACTTTCCCAATTTCACATATCAAACTCACTACTTTCTTCCTGAATCAAATCTGTAAATTAGAATATTCTATTTTGCACATTATTACTGCACATTACCATTATCATGAAGACATTATACTTACAACTGTATGAAACAATCAACAATACATATTTCCTACGTGGGGAGTAAAAAATAAAAAACATACTTCTAGGTTCACATTCACTGTTCAGACTCGGAAATGTCCCTTTGAGCCAATGTGGACCAGTGAACCAATGGCCATAGCCACTTTGCATCATCACATGCGCTTCCAAGCTGCAATCACAGAAGAGTAAACTCCTACTGAACTTTTCCTTTAAGCCAATCCAGGCCTGGTGGCAGTTTTGGCGGTTTGAGATTTAGGTGACGCACACTTACCCTGGAGCAGAGACGAGCACAACGGCTCGAGCAAAGGAATTCAGCTAGTCCTCAGTCACCATTCAAAAAGGAGAGAAAAAAAATCCTGCCTTGTTAGAGCATCCTTTAAATGGCCTCCCTCCCCTCCCAAGAAGTCTCCTCACACACATGCATATTCTCTCACACACATACACTCACAACTCACTCAGACATCCGCATATCAAAGCACACTTTCTAAACAAAAACACACAAGGCCTGATAACCCATGCTTTCCGTTGCCCACAGCCACAGGCAAACAATGTCCTCCTCTCCCCTCTCACAGCACCACCCTTCTCCCCTCCCACCGGCTCCGCTCCTCTCCTTCTCTCCTTTGTTGTTGGAGCTCCGATAGAGGAATTCCTTGCTTGTTCACACCACCAATAGGATGATGGTGCACCCGGATCAAGACAATGTAGTCCCAACGGCTCAACTAGATTCCCTCAGTTCCCAGCCAGGAATAGTTCTCACGTTGAGGTCACACTCTGGTAGCTCGATATGACCGTAGACCAGTGGCACAATCACCACCGCTTGTGCTCCTGTACCAGACAGTTAGACAGCGAAGTGCTTCCCTTTACCTTGCTCCTTTCGCTTTCCCTCCCTCAATTCCCCTCCTTTGATAGCCCCTCCCCTAGAAGGTTTTATTTTGGCTCTGAAACTCCATGCTGCTTCTGGTGAAAAAAGAGAGAGTGAGAAAAAAAGCTTTCTAAAGAGCCCCGGGCCGCCCTCCTCGAAACATTCACATGCCTCCAGCTGCCTCCAGCCCCTTCTCTCTGTCTCTAGCTCACACAGCGCCGGCAGGGTCGAGCAACGCAAGGCCACAAAAGGAGGGACCTTCACCCACCCACACCCAACCCCCATCTCCATTCAGAGTGAGTGCAGCAGCCTCCACAGCAGAAACAAAGACAACTAATTACTGTAAAAGATCTCTGATTGCTTTTTTCAAATCACTTCTAGACCCTTACAGCTCCAATGAAAAATCCGAAAACGTAAATGAAGACGAAACTGAGAAAATTGGATGTGGGCAAAATAGACCTCTCTGACTCCTGGGAAAGCTAAAATGGAACCCTGTGGATGTCATTTATCAAACTACATGTGCATCTAACTACATCTCAAATATACAATAGCATCTACATGTGATTTGTGTTTTTACATTAACACTATGTAACCTAATTGCTTTATTTCCTATCCTATCTACTATATGGAGACTAAGACTAGGGAAACCAACACCCCAGTTGAATGAAACCAGCTAATCACACACTCATGTGATCACCTGGAGATGATGTGTGTAGTGATCTCCCCCGGGATCAGCGCTGGGATTATTACTAGCTGTGAGTAAGTGGACAGGTGCAGGGCAGCAGGTGCACTGGAAGCCCTGGAGGACAGGTGCATTTTAGGTCACCCCCTTCAAAGAGGTGTTTATTCCCTGAAGCCCTGAACAACCTAATTTAACATCTATCTATCTATCTCTGTCTGTCTGTCTGTCTGTCTGTCTGTCTGTCTGTCTGTCTCTCCTTATCTTTCTCTCTCCCTCCTCCAATATTCTCGTGCTCTCTCACTCTCTCACACACTCTCAGTCTCCCTCTTCCATAATCTGCACAGTCTTTCAATGGAGTCCATGTCTAGAATGATTAGTCAGAGGAGAAAATGCATGGCAGATGGAATAGGGAGCGAAATATTGACTATTTCTGTGCAAAGACAGAAGGGGACATGAAATCACATGTCCCTCCCGTTTCACTGTGCCAAGATTAGCTGATTACCGATACATCGTCTTTCTGTCGTGTAAACGTAACATGTTTTACACTGATGCCAAGATATTGTCATACTGATATTGCATGTCTTCATGCAAGATTTAACCTTGCTTAGGCTTATTTTCCCAGGAGTGCATTTTTGTTTATGACAGTGTTACTTGCCACTTTGAAAACAGTGAGGGACAAGGAGTAACTGGGAAAGAGGTGATAACATGAATCACAAAGGAGACTGAAAATGCCCTGGCTGCGAAGGAAAAGTGAATTCAATAGCGTCACTCCCATGGGGTCAAGTTATTTAACCCTGTGACTACTCCATCCCTGTCTGTCCTAAATTATACTAGTCTCGCATATTAGGACCTCCCATACTTTAGCTTCTCTGTGCCAAAGATCTGAACCTGCAGGCAATGACAGAAATGCACGGACATCTGCAACTGACAGAGAGATTGATACTGTAGGCAGACAATATCAAGCTTTCAAAGTAGTAGCAATACTCCAGATAAGGGTTTGGTTGGTCCCATAAGAGAGCAGCAGTGTCTTCAGCTGTTTAACAAAGAGCAAGTGAGCCGGCCCTCCTCCTTCTCCCTGAGTGGGTCTGGCATGGGTGATACCCCGGTATGCCAGTGCCACTGTTCTAAACCCACAACACCTGATCCTGGTTTTCAGCTAGCTCCAAATCCTCTTAGAAATAATTGAATCGTTTCACCAAACCCGCTGGGTCTTTCCATTTCACACCATGGCCCCAACCACACGTACCCCCTGTTCCAAAAGACTGGCTGGTGTAGTTGAAGAACCACTGGCACACTGGTTATCAATGGGGCTATGAAGCAACATACTATTAACAGGCTGGGCAGCCAGGCAGTTGATCAGTTCTCAGTTGCTCTACCATTAACCTCCCATCTAAGACTGAGAAGTAAGGCTGGGAAGTGTAGGTTCTGATATGGGGAGGTGGGATATTCGGGTCTAAAAGTACACAATTCCAAATTGTTTGCCAATGGGGCCAAATTTGATCACAGACCCCATGTGCCAGAAGACCTGACAGCACTAAAGTATATGAATCCTAATGGCTGCATAGCATGTCCCCCCTTATCCTCCACAATCTTCCTTCTCTTCCCTCTCTTCTCTGCCTTCCAATTAAATAAGACCTCAGTGGCTCCTCTATGGCTCTACTAGCCTATGTGGTAATTAGCACTTCTGCAGCCATCCCCACCCCTCACATGGGGAGCCCTCTTCACGAGGAAATGAAAAAGGGGTCCCTTTTATGGGTCAAAACTAAAGCACCATTCAACACCCTTACACACACACGTACTCACATGCACGCACGCACACGCACACACACACACACACACACACACACACACACACACACACACACACAGTTATTTATCACTAAAGGGATTGCTTCCCAGAAATGTGTGGGTTTAGGTGAAAAGGAGTTAGGGGCTTCCCTGGGGTGCCTGGATACTGGACATCTTAGTCACAGGATGGAGGGTGGAGGGATTTAACAACAAAATCAGCAACCCAACCCCCATATGTGATTGGTCTGTTCACAGGAATTTCATGTTTTCTTATTTAACCTTTATTTAACCAGGCAAGTCAGTTAAGAACAAATTCTTATTTACAATGACAGCCAAGGAACAGTGGGTTAGCTGCCCTGTTCAGGGGCAGAACAGCATATTTTTACCTTGTCAGCTCAAGGATTTGATCTAGCAACTTTTCGGTTACTGGCCCAACACTCTAACCACTAGGCTACCTGCCGGAAGATTAGATTGTAAAGAGTCAGAACATAAAAGAAGCGGCTACATTGTCAATAACCTTAGTTAAGTTGATCACAACAAATGCTAAAGAATCGAAAAAAACACAACCAATCCCAGGACCATAAAGAAGTGGATAATCACAATTCAAAATATTATGAACACACACACTCACATACATACACACATGCACACACACAATTCCTTCCCTCCCTATCTTTACCACTTGGTGATTCACAGCAATCAACACAAACAAATCTTTCCAAGTCATTATCTGCCTTCATCGGAGAGGGACTACTGTTTGCCCACTGCCATCAAGACAGAGGAGAGGAGAATAGACTGCGCTCTCTCATCGCTCTGCCTGGTCTGTTTACAGGTTATGTGTGCAGGGCTTATTTGAGATGCAGACTTTGCAGCGGACCCAGGGAAATTAGAGACCTTTAGAGACAGAGGCACACAAACACCCTTTATCCAGCAGTTCCTCATTAGTGGGGGGACACGACAAAGAAGAGAGGAACTTTTGGCCTTCATTTGTTTCTCTGAATGGAGAGATTGCTTTTCTGACTTTTGAGTGACGCAATACAGCACTTCTTACACAATGCAAACATTTCAAGTCATTTTCACAACGTAAACCTCTAGGCCTACTTTTTTTTAAATATCAAATTTCTGCTTCACAGCTGTTTATGAATCACCTTAACTTGGTTTATGGAAGCTGTTAGGTTGTATGGAGAAACAAGGTAAGTCACGGAACAGAATAAAATATCCCGAAGCGGAGGGAAACAGTGAAGTACTTTCTGATATTGTCGTTCAAAAGTAAAACGTTTGTTTTCCGTTGCGAAACATTTTGCTACAGTATGTTCTAAAGAACGTGTCCCACTGTCAGAGCATGACCTGTGTTAAGGAGCAGGTGTGTCTCTCTCCTGTGTATTGTTGGCATGTTGGGGGAAGTTGTGTTGTGTCTCATTCATGCAGTTAGCCTAGCTAACTAATGAGTCCCCACAGACCATACTGAAAGCAGCAGTGGAGCAGACTAGCAGGATTAACATGACAAAGGCTTATGGAGGGGTGCACTGTGATAAAGGCACAGTACTGATAAAAGACTACCTGCATTTAACCCATGCTCACTGGGAGAGGCACAGGAGCCCCCAGACCCTCAGTTCACCACTGAACATAGCGGTCAACCTTATAGCTCATAAAAAGTTGAGTTGAGTCATACATGTGTCATACACACATTGTTGAGTCACACACTTAACAAAGCGTGATTATGGCATCATAATGCCAAAAGAAATTGCAATTCAATATTAGAGAAAAACAATTGGCTTTGGCTTGATGGATAAGTTCACCCGAAGGTCATGAGCCCTGATTATAAGATTCAATAATTAACCCTTGTGTTGTCTGAAGGGTAAAAAATGACCTGCCACTATATTTAACAGCAGAGGAAACCCCCTAAATTATATTTTTCAACTTGAAATTTGATGACTTTCCTAGAGTGACCCTAACATTAGAAAAAGTGAAACATCGCCTTTGTTCATATTTCCATGAAAGCTGTACACCACCAGGGTGTCTTAGGGTCCTTTTTGACCCGGCAGTTATAAAATCATTTACACACCACAAAGACACACACACAATGAGAAATTGAGATTATGTGTGCTACTGATTGAACTCAGCCAGCAGCTCCTGAAGAGAAAGATCCCCATGGTTGGCACAGTTTGAAAGAACAAGCCTGAGCTCCCCCCTGCACTCCTTGCAACAAGGGGGAGAGCGGCCTTCTCATCAAAGTTTGCCTTCACCCTCACCACCAATCTAGTTTCTTACCTCCCAAAGAGGAACAAGAATGTGGTCCTCCTGAGCACACTGCACAAAACGGCTTAGATCAGTGATTGTGAGGACAGGAAGCCAGCCATCATCCTGGACTACAACAAAGGAGACGTCGACAACCTGGACAAGGGGATTGTAACTTACAGCTGCAGGAGGATGACTGCCCGCTGGCCCCTGGTCATCTTTCATAACATCATTGATGTGTCCTCATACAATGTCTTCGTGATATGGAACAAGATCAACCCTACCTGGATGCCTGATAAGCGGAACAGGAGGAGGGTGTTCCTGGAGCAGCTGGGAAAGGCACTTGTAACCCCACACTTTCAAAGAAGGGAGCACCTCCCCTGTACAGCAGCCTCTGCAGCACTTGTGAAAGCTGTTCAGGGGGCTGAATCTTGTCCTGATACACCTGAGGCTGCAGCTGGGACAGGCAAGAGGAGGAGATGCCAATTCTGCCACACAAAGAAGGACTGTAAAACAAATACTATGTGCTGCACATGTGAGAAATACATCTGCAAAGTCCATGCACACATAGTTGCATACTGTCCTACATGTGCTAATTAGAGTTGATTGATTTATGTTCTTCACGTTTTTGTTTTGTATCTATGATCTTATTCTTATTTATTGTTGCTGTTTATACAATGGTTAAACAAATGAAAAAAGACTAGTATTTTGTAGTTGACAGTATATAAGAATATATCACTATGTTGCCAGAAAATGGTCCAGAGGAGGTAGTCTTATCTCAATAAAATACATTCAAAACTACTTTCTGCATTTCTGCTACTCTTTTAGGCTATACAAGTGCTATCTCTTTGTAACGAAACTCTAGCTCTTCCTCCTCCTCGGACGAGGAGAGGAGAGAGGGATCGGAAGACCAATGTGCAGCGAGGTATGATGACATAATGATTGAATTTATTAAACAAGACGAAAAAACGAACTATACTTGATGATTAACCAAATAACAAAACGACGTAGACAGACCATGACATGAGAACTTACATACAACGAAGAACGCACGAACAGGTACAGACTACAAAACGAACGAACGATACAGTCCCATGTGGTACCAACATACAAACACAGGTGACAACCACCCACAACAAACAATGTGAAACAACCTACCTTAATATGTCTCTCAATCAGAGGAAACGTAAACCACCTGCCTCTAATTGAGAACCATATCAGGTAACCCATTAACCAACATAGATACACATAACATAGAATGCCCACCCCAACTCACGCCCTGACCGACTACACACATACAAAACAACAGAAAACAGGTCAGGAACGTGACACTCTTGCTAAAAAAATGATGTTTACACCTATGCAATACCTTTAGCAATGATAATAATAATAATAATAAACCTCTACTTTAGTAAAGAAAACAATTATGACAGGTGTGTTGTAATAAAAACGAGTGGTGTCCACTGATTTAAATGCAGTCTTTGTACACTGTGAAGAGGGAAAACCCAGATATTCACAAAGTTTGTGATGAATAACAGGTTGTTTCTTCATGCAAAATAGATTTGGGGTTTAAAATTCAAATAAGCTGCTTTATTTTAGGGGTTTAGTGAAGGCAGGTCATTTTTTACCCTTAGGACAAGGGGAGTATACAGAATGTTAAGACTACACAAAGGTTAAGTTGATACGCCATTTAGCGTTATAATCAATGAATCAATCAAACAAACAATTAGGACAATGGAGCTTTTAGTAACACTAAATCAACCAAAACCTATCAATCACAATAAGGTCCTCCTTCACTCTGAGGTAACGCAGTACTCACAACCACAAAAAAATTAACACAAAGACTGCAAAAGGGCTAAATAATGCAGAGAGTAACAACATGATCCTGAAAAACACAATATGGCGATTGATTCAATCAGTGTTCGTGCTGTAAAGAGTCTTGGTGTGCTCTTCAGTCTGGTCATATCAATGTTTCATGCTAGTCCGCTTTAAATCTGTGGATTAGGCTAATTATCGTACTTGAGGCCCTTGTTCATTATCCTCAGTCTAAAAGAACCCTGTTAATGTTTGTGATATAAAATATCACCCTTCAAGGCACACTAATTATTGTGCAACGCTTAAATCTCATTATGCGCTACTAACAGATAGAAAAGACGAATGTCTGGGGTATACACAACAAATGCCTTTATGGCCAGACCACAGTATTCTGTCTGTAAGATCCTGTTTTTCTTTTCTTTTTTTCTCTCTCTGTCCTCATCCTCCCGTCTGAGTCTAATGTCCTTTCAGGGTGTTCGCTCATGTGTGCAGTGGGCCTCCACTGCTGAGCGGCTCTCCAGCCTCCCTGTCCTAGCAGAGCACAAAAGAGCTTGCCGGCCTGCCCCTCTCCCCAAAGGAAACTCGCTGCAGGACACGGAGGAGCGAAGACCACCACCTCGATCTCCGCTTGAGTCCATCTGGCTCTAGATTCCTCTCTCTCACTGATTCCCTTGCTCTTTTTTTTTTCCTTCTGTCTGAAGTCATACGCCTGTATGTGTAATGTGTATCTCCCTTCTGACTCTTGCTCTGTTGTTTGTACAGTTTTTCTCTCTGCTCTATGTTTAGGAGTATCGTGCCAGCTCCCTGGGTGAGAAAGCATTTCTTTCTCTGGGGCTTAGGGCATATTATTCGATAGTGATGCTCAGCCCAGCGCCATGGGGACAGTAGATTACACAATAGGGGCCAGCCTCAAATCACTGTTTTTGTTTGAAATCTTCTTTGGATTTCTCCCAGCCCACACAATTACTGTTAGACCAACAAGTTGCATCATGGGGAATGGGTATTGTTCAGTCCTCTAGCATCCTGTGAATGGATAATATATCAACATCGTTCACTCATTCTTCTCCTTGACTTAATATCCAGCCCCCTCTCCACCAGTGTCTTTTACTCTCTGTTATTGGATGCACAGCAACAGAGGATGGAGGACGATGTCCGTCTTTAATGGTTCCGTGGATCTCCATTGATGATGATGGCAATAGGTTGATAGCCTCTTGCAGCAGAATCCACTACAAGGATGTTGCTTTACTAAATATGTCAAGGCCCTGTTCATTCTACTGCTAAGTGCGTAATGTGCACTAAGCCTCTGAGAATCATTTTACAGCGGGGAAAGACTGATGTTAGCAATGTTGACATAAAACCTCTTCGAAATATATAGAAAACAAATGACATTCAAGCTGTGAGTTAAATAAGTGAAAGAGAGAAAGGTAAGGAACCTAACAACTCAACAACCCAACTGACCATATGGTCCAGAGGAGGTAGCCTCATCTCCATGCTCTTCAGCCAGTGTCGCAGGGCTCGGATTTGACCTCTGAACTCCCCCTGCCATTGGCTCCACTCCTCTGACTCCTTCCTGGAAGCATACAAGCCCACACAGCTTGTGTCTATGTCACTATTAATCTCATATATATATATATATATCAATACCTGCCTAATCAGATACCTACAGTAACTTTAAATACCTAGAGTATTGTAAACTGCATTTCCTGCTACACTGAAAATGTCACGCCCTGGCCTTAGTATTCTTTGTTTTCTTTATTATTTTAGTTAGGTCAGGGTGTGACATGGGGAATGTTTGTGTTTTGTCTCGTTTTGGGTGGTTATATGGAAAAGGGGGTGTTGGGTTTAGAGTATGGGTTTGTGTTGAGTGAGTGTTTCTAGGTATGTCTATGGTTGAGTGAATGTTCTAGGTATGTCTATGGTTGCCTGAGTGGTTCTCAATTAGAGACAGATGTCTTTCATTTGTCTCTGATTGGGAGCCATATTTTAGGCGGCCATAGGCATCAGGTTTTTGTCGGGTCATTGTCTAGGTCTGTGTCTGTGTCTAGGTTGCATGTTTGCATTTCGTTCGGTTCTAGCTTCACGGTCGTCTATTTGTTGTTTTGCTTCGTTCGTTTTCTCCTAAATAAAGAGAAGATGTATTTTTTACATGCTGCGCCTTGGTCCTTTCTCTCTCCCATGGTCGATCGTGACAGAAAAGGGAGTTTGTATTTAAGCAATAAGGCACGGGGGGGTGTAGTACAGTATATGGCCAATATAACACGGCTAAGTGCTGTTCATAGGCACGACCCATTGCGGAGCCCTATACACAGCCCTTAGCCGTGGTATATTGGCCATACACCACAAACCCCCGAGGTGCATTATTGCTGTTATAAATTGGTTACCAACATAATTAGAGCAGTAAAAATAAATGTTTTGTCATATTTGTGATATACCACGGCTGTCAGCCAATCAGCATTCAGGGCTCAAACCACCCAGTTTATAATAGAATTGATCACCTTTTTTTTTCTTTTGAGCAAATTACTATTTATCATGAATAATAACCTGGATAAATACTGTAATTTAAACTGTCATTATATATAATTATTGGGACAGTGAAGCATTTCTTCTATTTTGGGCTCTATTCTTCAAAAGTTTGGATTTGAAATTAAACAAAGACTATGAGGTTAAAGTGCAGATGGTCAGCTTCAATTTGAGGGTATTTCCATGCATATCGGGTGCGCCGTTTAAAAAGATCAGAACTTTTTGTATACTGAACAACAATAAATGCAACATGCAACAATTTCAGAGATTTTACAGTTACAGTTCAAAGAAGTAAATCAGTCAATTGAAATAAATTCATTAGGCTCTAATTTATGGATTTCACATGACTGGGCAGGGGCACAGCCATGGGTGGGCATAGGCCCACTCTCTTGAGAGCCAGGCCCACCCACTGGCAAGCCAGGCCCAGCCAATCAGAATGAGATTTTCCCCATTAAAGGGCTTCATTAGAGTGGCATTTTATTGTCCCCAGTGCAAGGTACACCTGTGTAATTATCATGCTGTTATGCCACACCTGTCAGGTGGATGGATTATCTTGGCAAATGAGAAATGCTCACTAACAGGGATGTAAACAAATGTCTGTAAACGACTTTGCGCGGTTCTGATAACAATCCGTTTCTACATATTTTCAAGTGGAGTCGCCGCACCTGTGTGGGAGAGCACGAGGAGACACCTTTCATTTCACCATTGAGAGTTTTTTCTTCCTTTCAGTAAAATCATTGTTTACTGAAACAACTAGTAACCATACCAATTACCCAATGTTTGTAACTGGACCTTTTGCACAGTGTGCTTTACAGTTTACTAAACTGTGACAATCGACCAACTGTCATCATCACCAGCCATTTGCTCAGTTCGACCTGACTGATGGTGGGTGATGGGCATGGAGCCCAGTGCAACATGTCTAACACATTGAATTTGTATTTAATTACAAATGTTAGGATCTTGAAATGCATACAAAAAGGAAAATTCACCAATTATGTGAATGGTTGAAATGTGGAAGTTGTGATGGTTATGTGTTGAATTGAGCCATGGCTACTTTGTTCTTGAATTTACTCATACCCAGAGCTCTGTTCCTTGGCTGTGAGTGTTGCCAATCCATACACACTCCCCCTTTCTTCCTGAAACAGACAACAAAAATAAGAATACATCAGAGATGATTCATTTGTGTTTGCTTTCACTCAATATACAGTATAATACCATGAAGTAGTGCAGCTGAATTGGTAGTGTTCAGGACACTGAGTTTGTCCTCATCGATACATTAGATTAGTACTATCAAAGTTCAAATTTAGGTATTTAATTTTACTACTGCTAGGTCTGTTACAGCATTGTCTTCCCAAAGCATTGCCTCAACCCCATTCTCTGATGTCTTACCTCCTCGTCACTCCTCTCTGGGAGGGGTGGGAGGGACAGGGTCAGTGAAGGGTAGTCAAGGCAGTCATTAGAGGTATTCTGGCAGGTAGACGGCCCATCTCTCATATTGGCTGGATCTTCCATCAATATCAAAGACTAACATTGGCATAGAAAGACACACACAGACATACAGATAGGCCGATAGAGCACTACTTCCACACCTGCCCATTCATAACATACAGACACACATACACTGTATATCTAAGTCTCTAATAACGACGTTCTCCAAGTCGCTGACAGAAAATCTACCTATGAAGTTGGTAGCTGAATCGTGAATGAGGGGATGAGGGTTCATTGTTTGCTTGTATTCCAAGACCTCTGATTCCAAGAGGACATGAGTTGAAATTACTTGTAAGCCAAACTAGTAGTGCCCTCATTATGGTGAAATAAAATAATGCAGACAGTAGTGCTTGCAGACAGCAAGAATAGGACATTAAAGACACTACCTAATTCACATATAATGATATTACCACGGTATACAGTGCCAGTTGTGTAAATTACTTAAGTAAAAATACTCTGAAGTACTACTTAAGTCGTTTTTTGGGGTATCTGTACTTTATATTTATATTTTGGACAACTTCTACTTCACTACAATCCTACAGAAAACAATATACTTTTTACTCCATACATTTTCTCCATACATTCACCCCATTCTCTGTCTTACCTCCTCGTCACCCCTCTCTGGGAGGGGTGGGAGGGACAGGGTCAGTGAAGGGTAGTCAAGGCAGTCGTTAGAGGTATTCTGGCAGGTAGACGGCCCATCTCTCATATTGGCTGGATCTTCCATCAATATCAAAGGCTAACATTGGCATAGAAAGACACACACAGACATATAGATAGGCCGATAGAGCATTACTTCCACACCTGCCCATTCATAACACACAGACACACATACACTGTATATCTAAGTCTCTAATAATGACGTTCTCCAAGTCGCTGACAGAAAATGTATCCATTAAATGAAGTTGGTAGCTGAATCATGAATGAGGGTTCATTGTTTGCTCATATGATTCCAAGAGGACATGAGTAGAAATTACTTGTAAGTCAAACTAGTAGTGCCCTCATTATGGTGAAATAAAATAATGCAGACAGTAGTGCTTGCAGACAGCAAGTAGAGGGCATTAAAGACTACTTAATTCACCTATAATGATACTAACATGGTATACAGTACCAGCGGTGTAAAGTAATTAAGTAAAAATACTTTAAAGTACTACTTAAGGCATTTTTTGGGGGTATCTGTACTTTACTATTTATATTTTTGACTACTTTTACTTCACTACATTCCTACAGAAAATAATGTACTTTTTACTCCATGCATTTTCTCTGACACCCAAAACTACTAGTTATATTTTGAACGTCTAGCAGGACAGGAAAATGGTCCAATTCACACACTTATCAAGAGAACATCCCTGGTCATGTCTACTGCCACTGATCTGGCAGACTCACTAAACACAAATGCTTAATTTGTAAATAATGTCTGTGTGTTGGAGTGGGCCCCTGGCTATCCATAAATTAAAAAGAAAATCGTGCTGTTTGGATTGCTTAATATAAGGAATTTGAAATGATTTATACTTTTACTTTGATACTTAAATATACTTTAGGAATTACATTTACTTTTGATTCCTTAAGTACAGTATATTTAAAATCAAATACTTTTAGACTTTCACTCAAGTAGTATTTTACTGGGTGACTTTCACTTTTACTTGAGTCATTTTCTATTAAGGTATTTTTACTTTTACTCAAGTATGACAATTGTGTACTTTTTCCACCACTGTACAGAACAATGGTTTTAAGTATACGTATATGCATACCACAATAAAATGACTAAACTAAAGTATAAGGCCTACCACAAAATACAATGGCTTAAACTGAAGTAATTTGCATCAATTGAAAAAACATACAGTATATCAGAGGCTGCTACCATTAAATTGATTCATAGCCTTTGGAGTGTAAATATATAATGCGCATACAGGTACACACAATGTAATCTTATGTGTTATGCTTAATATAATGATATGTTCTAAATACTGTATGGTCACTGTGTAGATAAGTCCATTGTCAGAATGTGTGATTTACCTGGATATTGAAATGTAGTTGACAAGATTACCTTTTTTTAATAGCACATTTATTTACATTAAAGTGTTATCACCAAAACATACACCAGGTTCCATTCACCATGCCACTCAACACAAAAATCTGTTAATGAGCAAAACCAACCAGTTAGTTTTGATTAAATATCTTGTTACCACTTAAATCCGCATTTAACGAAATACGTTTTGCGGAGCAGAAACATGTCCTATTCTCTTCTTCTTACAATTTATTTTTTCAAAAAATATGTATTACCAAGTTAGTAAAACATGCAAAGCAAAAATGTATTATATAATATAAGAAAACTATGATGAAAAATGAACATTTACAGAAGTAAAACACTTCCTAGAAGCAGAACAGAAAAAAAAAACATTCTTGGTATGGAAAACAAGAGCTACAATACTGGTTTAAAAGCAACATATGACAAAGCTTTAAAATTATTTTTGCTAAGGAAATATGTAAAATGTAGGAAAATGTCTTGAAATGTATTCATCCTAGAAAATATGTACATTCATTCAATGTATTGTAAAATCAGATCATATATTGCAATGTCATCTCAGCAACTATTTACTTTGGTTTTGACTGATGTTACATTGATGTTGCTTACAGAAATTAAGATTACATTGCATTTCATCTTCATGGCGCTGACCATGTGAAAGGCCATAAACATAGTGATGTGTACATGTGAGTGGTGTAATCCAAAATAGGGGGATTATGATCAATATTCAAGTAAGAATGTTGGACAAAAGTTCATGGAGTTTGTTCCTAGTATGGTATCCCAGGGAGACTTCAGGGGTCACAAGCCTCAACTGTCTTCAAAAATGAGGGAGGTGCAATGGAAGCAAGGTACTCAATGGCAGATCTAAAAACAAAACAAAAATAATAATTTTGAGACAACAAAACCAACAACAGTAAAAAAAAAAAAAAAAAAAAAAAAAAGCTAAAATAATTGTAATGCAAACAAATAAATTGCAAATGTATTTGATAATTTAATGCTTTATTTGGTGGATGATGAATTTACCTGCATTTCTGGATGCTGAAGCTGTTGAATTGGGATACCGTCCCCGTTAAGAGACTCATCAGCCAAGCCAATCTGAGTACCTGCAAATCCCCATCGAATACTGATGGAATGAGACATCTGTCAAAAAAGAGAATCAATCAGCTTAAAATACTGAGGTGAAAAAGGCATGATCATAATCATCCAACCAATAAAAACGTTTGATAGCGCTTTCTTCCAAACTAGAATTGAAATACTAGCGATAAAGGGGGAAGAGAAAAAAACAGAATCAGAGGAGAGTAGAGAAGGTGTATGGCTGTGACGAAAGGGATAAAAGGAAAGTACTTAACAAAACTACATTACCAAATTACAAATCAGAAAACTGATTTCAACTTACAAGAACCAAAGCAACATCCAGGATGCAGATCTTTGTCTCTAATGTCAGAGGAAGCATGGTGAAGCCTGAAATCTTCTTAGGACAGTCTACCAGGAACACTTGATAAGAGGTAAATGGTGGGTATAGTAGTCCATAATGATGGGTATAATAGTTCAGAACTTTGGAGTGGGTGATGAAAGAATAAGGTGATGACTTGGTGCATGGGCCTGTCCACTGAACAGAAAGGGCAATGTTGTCTGGGATGTAGGCAGGGAAGCAGTTCATTAAACTTTGAATGTTGCAGTCTTCCTCCACTGTTTATGTAGTGTTTCTTTATTCTGCTCTGCGACTATTTGTTTTACTTTGCCAGGAAAGATATTTCACTTTAAAAAAAACTCTGGGTCAACCTCTATACAGACATTCAGAAATATGAAGACATCTAAAAGCGTCACTATAATATCTATGTTGGCATATTTCATAGAATATTGTCAAACAGATAAAAGAAAGTGGATAAAAATATTCTTAAGTTTAAAAAGAAAAAGAAAACTGGAAAAATATATCTGTTCGAAGTACTTATGTTCGTTAAGGAAAGCTTAAGTATACAAGTTGTGTTAACGCGAACTATAAAATCAATTGTGGTCACTTTATATGAAGTAAAAACTAAATCCAAAACTTTGCTCTTAAAATATAAATTGACTTCCAAATCAATAAAAATTGCATTAAACGGAACAAAACATTTAATTTATCTAATAATTCTAAGAAATTAAGGCTGGAGAGATAAGGCATTGTTTTGGACATCTTTATGAGGAACTGCATTTAATTACTTCCAGCCATTTCCTAATGTGACCACACGAGGAGCAGAATAAATTAATTATTTGTTTTTCAAATGTCAAACGATTTTTCCTATAAATTATGCAACCGTGATATGCATTGGTATCATCATTGGGAAGGCTCGTTGTTCTTCTGAGCTGCATGGCCTGATCATTGCTAGAGCTGTAAGGGCTTGGGCTAGCTCATCCATGTTGAGCCCATTATGAGGTCCTGCATCATATCGGCGGCCACCGTAACTGCTGGAGCTGGTGTAGGAGGAGGATGAGAAGTTCATGGTGAAACCGGAACCTGTGGCATCAAAGCTGCCTCTTCTGGATCCTGTTCTGGATCCAGTCCTGGACCCGGACCTGGAGCCAGCGGCAGACCCGGAATTGCTGGCATTGTATGGGCTGTACAGCCCTTTGCTTGACTGTGAGGAGGCCTCCAGCAGTCGCAGGCCAGATCCTTCCTCAACCATGCTTCTGTCCATGGCATCTTTGTAGGAGATTTTTAGTTTGGTTTTGGGACATGTCAGATATTTGGAGTAAGCACTCACATCTCTCAGCTTCTGAGCAGTGCGAGCATCAATTGTGCCCTTTCTGATGGATTCGTCCAGAGAGACTCTGCCCTCAACATCCGGTTCAATCAGCCCCCCCGTAAGGTACTGGACTTCCAGAAAACGTTGCCCAGCTTCATAATACAGCCAGCCTTTCTTTAGAGCTTGGGAGGCAGACATCTTCACTTTGGTTCTTGGGTCCTCAAATCCATTGAAAGCTTTGTGAGCCAGGTTGATACGGTCCACCATCACCTTGTCCACAAGCCCTTTCTCGGTTGCCTCAGTAACAGCGAATCGTTCCCCAGTAGTTGGGTCGATTATGCCCCCTGTGCAGGCTTGTGCCTCAAGTAATCTTTGGCCTGTGATATTGTCCACAAGGTTCCGGTGCATGGCCTCTGTGACTGACACCTTCTCCAAAGTGTCTGTATCCAGGATTCCGGCTACAGGGCCAGTATCCTCCGTGGGGTCATTCCACATGACTGCAGGTGGTCTAATCGAGGGTATGGGGCTCATGGGATTGTATGATGATGAGGTGGAACCAGAGGTGGAACCAAAAGAGGATGACCGGGAGCGGAAGCCACCCATGTTTCCAGACAGCATGTCAGCAAACTCAGTGATTGACAGGTTTCCGGAGCGGTATGTACTAAGTGAAGTCTGGTCGATGAGGCCTCGTGCGAGGGCGTCATCAATGTCATACTGTCTTCCTGACCGTCTGTCGATGATCATTGACTTGACGACGCCATCAGAGGATGTCTGCGTGATCTCTTCCCACTCACACTCCTGCTCAGAAAGCTCTAGGTAGGTCTGATGGTCAATGAGCTGCTTTCTAAATGCCTCATAGACAGTCATCTCTTTGCCTGAATCTGGGTCCACGATGACTACTCGGCGTTTGCGGACAGAGGATTTGGAGGAGCTCTTGCTCTCACGCTTCTTCTCCTTCAGGAGCAGGAGGACAAGGCCAGTAGCTGGGTCAGTGATGCATCTCTCCATTAGCCCGAGGTAGGTCAGGTTCTCCTCAGTGTTGGGATCGAAGAAACCCTTGGTGTCATCTGAAGGATCTGTGAGAATCTCATTCATTTCCTCGTCGAAGAGGCCACGGTTGTAGGCCACCTCCACTGGCAAGCGATGACTCTCCTCTGGGTCAATTATTCCGCCAGTGGCAATCTGAGCCTCAAGGAGACGTATTCCATGGTCTTTTAAGATGAGCCCCTTCTTCATGGCCTGGAACAGAGAGATTGTCTTGCCGGAATAGGGGTCTTTGTAACCTGTCACGGCACGCTCAGCAGAGAGAAGCTTGTCTTTGAATTCTGCCCCCACTATTCCCATCTTGACAGATTCATTGACAGTAAGTTTGAGATTTTTGATTGGGTCAATTACATAGCCTGTGGCAGCCTGAGCTTCAAGCAGTTCAAAGGCAGTTCCTGGCCTGATCATGTTCTTTTTCATGGCTTGGTAGATTGATAGACGGTCATTAGTTCCCTCTACATAAACACCAGCGATACAGCTTGTGCCCTCTAGGTATTTTTGGAGTCTACGGCTAACCTCTTCCACTGAAATCAGACCTTCATTCAGCTCATTGACCGTCTGTTGGTCGATGATCTGAGAGCGTAACATCTCCTCTATGGTGATCTGTTTTCTAAGACCTTTGAACATCAGTCTCTTGTCTCCCAGTGACAGCAAGCGCATCCCATTGGTAGGGTCAATCTTGCATCTCTTGAGTAATTGGGCATAAGAAAGTTTCTCCTCAGTGACAGGGTCAACAAATCCCTTTACGTCATCAGCAAGCCTTTTATTTGTTTCCTTGTTGATGTATCCTCTCTGTGTGGCAATGTCTGCTGGGAGGTGGAAGTAGAATTCAGGATCCATAATGCCTCCTGTGGCAGTCTGAGCCTCCAACATTTTCAGAGCATACTCCTCCATAACAAGGTCCTTTTTCATTGCTTGGAAGAGAGATATGATTTTGCCACTGTAAGGATCCTTGTAGCCTGTGACCGCTCTCTCAGCTGACAGAAGTCTGTCGTGGATCTCAGGGCCGACCACACCTTTGCGGACAGCCTCATCAACAGTGAGTGTCTCGTTTTTCACAGGATCAATTATGAATCCTGTTGCTGCTTGTGCTTCCAGGAGACTAAGGGCAATTTCAGGCTTCAAGAACCCTCTCTTCATCGCTGAATAAATGCTCATCCTGGAAGTGGAGTCAGACATGACACCAGCAACGCAGCCCGTGCCAAACAGATACTGCTTCACACTCTGCATCTCCATAATGTCACGGATGTTTCTTTTGTCTTGCTTCAGCAGGTTGAATGTCTCCAGGTCAATGATACGGGAATTGTAGAGCTCCTCGATAGTGACCCTACGTCTGATTGTGTTGCAGGACTTAACAGTTTCACCTCTGATGATCTCTCTCTGCTCCATAATCTCAATAATGATGATGATCATGCGCTCTTTAGTGATACTGCCTGAGCGATACTCCTCCATCAGCTTCTTCCTCTCTTGCGCAGGAAGTAGATTTGAGTTCATGATGTCCCAGAGACTTTTTGAGCCTCCAGCAAGGGACTCAAGTGAACTGGGGAGGTCAATTTTGGTTGTGGTCAAGTCATTCTGCGTCTGTTCCTCCGTGTAGAGGTATGTCTTCTCCACCACAGTAGGGGCCTGTGGCTTGGAAAGTGGTAAAAGGTTCATGCCTGAATCAGGATCTCTAGTGCACTTCTCTTTCAGCTGTTTGTATGTTACCTTTTCATCTGAATTGGGGTCTGAGAAAGCTTTGTTATTGTCAGATGGTTCCGAGAAGGTGTGTGTCATTTCTTTGCTGAAAAGGCTCTTCTGATAGGCAACGTCAATAGGAACGCGGTGGCTGTTCACAGGATCAATGATTCCTCCGGAACTCAGTTGGGCCTCCATGAGTGGCATGACATGCTCCTTAATGATTAGATCTTTTTCCATTGCTTGGAAGAGAGAGATTGTTTTGCCCGTGAAGGGATCTTTGTAACCAGTGACTGCTTTTTCAGCAGCAAGCAGTTTCTCATGTAGTTCAGGGCCGACAATGCCTGCCTTAACTGCATCATCCACTGACAGGTACTGGTTCTTCACTGGATCTATAATGAACCCTGTGGCAGCTTGGGCCTCTAGAAGTGACAGACCTGTGTTGTGTCTCAGAAGATTTCTCTTCATAGCTTGATAGATGCTGATCTTCTCCTTTGTTGGTTCAAGGTAGACACCAGCAATACTGTCAGAGCCCTGCAGGTACTTGCTTACATTGACATTTTCGCTGACCTGTGTAGGTGTCTTTTTGCCTTGTTGGAGCATGTCAAACGTAGCTTTGTCAATGATTTTGGAATCAAACAGTGACTTGGCAGAGACCGGTGCTCTAAGCCCTTTGAAGTTGTCTTGTTCTTGTTTCTTAGCCTCTTTCTCATTTACAATGGTGATCACAATCTTGGTGATCTTTTCTATTGTAATCGTTCCAGACCTATACTGCCTCATCAGATCAATTCTCTGTTCCTCTGTAATATATTCAGAGTGGATAATTTCCCAGATAGTGAGTTTCTTCCCTTTGAGTGGACCAGACTGCAGCTCCATTGTTGCTTGGCTCATGGCCTGTTTGGTTTGGACCTCTGTGTATGCATGTTCTTCCTTCGCATTGATTGCTTGCTCAGACAGAGGTAGAAGCTGAAGGCCAGATTTCTTGTCAGTGACACATCTCTTGTATAGCTGTGAGTATGTGACATTTTCCTGTGTGTTGGGGTCAAAGTAGCCTTTAACATCATCAGTTGGATTTTTCAGAATCTGGTTCATTTCATCATCAAAGAAGCCTCGTTTACAGGCAACATCATGTGGGATGCGGTGGCTTTTCACTGGATCAATGATGCCTCCTGTTGCAAGCTGCGCGTCTAGGAGTCTGATGCCCTGATCTTTTGGAATGAGTTCTTTCTTCATTGCTTCGAACAAAGACACAGTCTTTCCCGTGTAAGGATCTTTGTAACCTGTAACACCTCTTTCGGCTGACAGTAGTTTTTCATGCAGCTCAGGACCAATGACAGTTGCTTTCACAGCTTCATCAACAGTGAACTTCTGATTCTTTATAGGATCAACAACAAATCCTGTTCCTGCTTGTGCTTCCAGGAGAGTTAAAGCAGGCCCTACCCTCATCATATCCTTTTTCATGGCTTGATAGAACGACATAGTCTCCTTAGTTGAGTCAATAACTACACCTGCAATGCAGTTTGTACCCTTCAAGGATTTTTGAACAGGCTCCATTTCAGACACCTCTTTGATTGTTTTATTGCCGGTGTGCAGCTTGTTGTAGAGGTCTTTGTCGATTATCTTTGACTCCAGTAGTTCAGTAGCAAGGACTTTTCCCCTCAGACCCTCAAAAGCGATTTCATTCTTTTTTTCCTTTTCCTCTGCCATAGTGATAACAATCTTGATGATTTTTTCCACTGTGATCTTTCCTGTCTTGTACTGACGAATAAGGTCCTTTCTCTGGTCCTCGGTAAAGTACTCAGAAGTGATGATTTCCCAGATAGTTACAGTCTTCCCTTGGAATTTTCCAAATGGCACAGAGACAGTCGTTTTGCTGAATACATCCTTGGTCTCCTGCTCTGTGTAGGTTGACGTGCTCAGAGCAGCCTTGTCAGTGATGGGAAGGAGCAGCAGTCCTGTCTCCGGATCTGTGCTGCATCTCTGCATTAGCTGAATGTATGTTAACTTCTCCTGGGTGTTAGGATCAAAGAATCCCTTGGTGTCATCCGAAGGGTCCTCAAGTATCTTGTTCATCTCAGTGTCAAACTGCCCCTGTTTGTATGCTGTCTCGATGGGCACACGGTGGCTGTTTATGGGGTCAATGAGTCCACCAGTAGCTATCTGAGCCTCAAGCTGCCTAATGGCATGGTCTCTGTCAATCAAGCCCTTCTTCATAGCTTCAAAGAGTGAGATCTTGTTACCGGTGTAAGGGTCTTTGTAACCAGTGACAGCTTTCTCAGCAGACAGCATTTTGTTGTGCAGTTCAGGTCCGATCAGGCCTTCCTTCACAGCCTCACTGACAGAGAGTTTCTTGTTTTTAACTGGGTCTACTACATAGCCAGATGCTGCCTGTGCCTCCAGGAGGATCAAAGCCCAGCCAGGAGTAATTTTCTTTTCTTTCATAGCTTGATATATTGCCATTTTCTGATTAGACTGTGTCAAGACACCCCCTATACAGTTATTGCCCTGCAGAATTGTTCTTAACTTGTCAGTTTGGCTGAGGTCTTGCACAGTGGCTTTGCCTTTCTTCAGCTTATCAAACTGCTTTTTCGTCAAAAGGCCAACTTCATAAAGTCTGCTTGCAGGTACTTTCTCGCGGATGCCATCAAAAGAAAATGTATCCTTCTTCCTGTCAACCTCATCCCCAACACTTTGGCCATTGATAACCTGCTTTGATGTCTCCACCATGGTCATATGGATCAGTTCATCCTCAGGTACATCGTCAGTCTGGATATCGATTTCTCTGGTGTGGGAGACTGGTTCTTTATGGGCGACCTCGAGTTGCTGCAGTTTTTCACGAAGTTTCTTGTTCTCCTCGCCAAGCAGCTTTTCCTGTTCAAGTCGTTTCCTTTCAAGCTCCTGCATCTCTTTTTGCTTGTTGAGCATTTCTTTCTCAGCCTCTTTTTGTTTGTTGAGGGCAGCATCCATGGTAGCCTGAAGTTTATTTCTCTCCTGCTCCATTTGTTTCCTCTGGCGTTCCTGTTCTTCTTTGAGGGCCTTGGCCTTCTTGACCTCCTCCTCAAACTGGTTCTCCAGCTTCTTCTTCTCATCTTCAATTTGTTTCTCCTTCTTCAACAGCTCCGCCTTCTCTGTGACGAATGTCTGCTGGAGTACTGTCTTCTCGTGTTGGATTTGTTTCTGCTGAGCATTGACCATCTAATTGAGAAAAATGGAAAACAAGAACATAATTAGAACAATTTTAGTTTCATTTGTATTTAAAATATTACGAAAAACTCCATCAATCGACATATTGTGCATTATAGTAAAGAAATTACAACATTTTAGTACAATGCCCTCCACTTATAAGAATCAGATACAAATAGTTAAAAAAAATATATAATATATTAAATTTTTCCTATGTTACATAATACTATATATATTCTTCTCAGTAAGGGAAGAACATTATGGGGAACACCACCAATAATGAATCTATACTTTTGTCCAACTGGACAAAATGAAAACATCTGGAAGGGATATGATCTTTAAAAGCTTAGTGTACTGTAAAACAAATATAACTCAACATGATAAAACTGTGTAAGTGGTTAATTTTAAGAAGGAATAGATAAAGAAATGTAATAAAATAATTTAAGATGGTTTGTTTTCAGAGAGATGGTTAACAATGACATAAGCTGCACTACTTTGCCATCTCTAACACAATACCTCTTTAGAGTTATTCTGTAGGTCTTCAGCCTCCTTTTTCAGTTTGGCCTTCTCCTTTTCTAGATCAGCGATGGCTTTGCGTAGCTCATCAGCCTCGTTGTTGCTGCTCAGTTTCTGTTTCTCCACAACAGTCAATTTCTCTTTAGTCGCTAGCTCTGTCTGATGAAGAAGGGCACTGATCTCATCTGCTTGCTTCTTGAATTTCTTGGCCTCATTCTCTGCTTTGGACTGAGCATCACTAAGTTGGGACACCTTGACTTTGAGGTTTTCAGCTTCGGCTGTGATCTCCAGCTGTCTCCTGCGCTCAGCTTCCAATGATTTCTGGAAGCCCTCAGTCTCTTCCTCGAGGCGCTGCTGCATCAGTTGTTTATCCTCAAGCAGCTTCTGGGCCTGCTCTTGAGCCAGGTCCTTCTGTCTTTGGAGCATCTCAGCCTCTGCTTTCAGTTTACATGCTTCCTGAATGGCGAGCATCTTCTCCTTTAGCATCTTCTCTGCAAGTGCCCTCTGTTGGGAGAGGTCAGATTCAGCGATTTGTCTCATGTGTGCAGCTTCTTGGGCTTCCACATTGAGTCTGGCAGCTTCTTCTGCAAGCTCCTTCATGTTCTCAGCTTCCTCGGCCAGGAATTTCTGAGTGTTATCCTTGTCCTTTTTGATAAGACGCTGGTTCTCCTGCTCAATTCTGAGTTTCAGTTTGACCAGCTCCTCCATCTGAATCTTGACTTTGAATAACTCCTCTTCCACCTGGGCCTTCTGCTTGACCGCATCACCGACTTCGTCCTTTAAGCGCTGCAGCTCCTCGTCTAAGACAGATTTTTGCTTGTCAGTTTCATCCAGCTGAAGCCTGACATTTGTAAGCTCTTTCTCAACCTGAGACTTTTGACTCATTGTTTGCTCTGCAAGCTTTTTGTGCTTTGCCATCTCAGCATCTGCTTGTTGTTTCTGTTTGATTGCATCAGCCTCAGCCTGTGCTCGCTTGGCAGCTTCGAACTCTGCCTCCTTTCTCAATTTTACGGCTTCCTCTTGAGCTTTGGCTTGGTTGGCAGCTTGGAGTTCAGCGGCCTGTTTTTGGCGTTCTGCATCCTCTGCTTGTTGCCGGAGAAGAGCAGCCTCCTTCTCTGCCTTTTCCTTGGCAAGCTCTGCCTGTTTTGCAAGCATCTTGGCTTTCTCATACTCTTCCTTGAGCTGTTTCTGCATGAGGTTGTCCTCCTTCTGTTGGACAAGGACACTCTGAACTTGCTGTTCTGCTGCATTGCATTTTTGTGCTGCTTGTTTGGATACGATAATCTGTCTTTCTGCTTCCTTATCAGCATCCTCTTTCTGCTTTTTGGCTTCATCTGCTTTCTTTTTGAGGCGCTCCACTTCCTCCTGTGCATTTTTGCACTGTCTGCCTGCTTCTTCCTCTGCAGCAGTGATCTTTTTGACCTTTTCCTCTGCTTCGCGCCTGCGTTTCTCCTCCTCCAGGGCAAGTTTCCTGTGTTTCTCAGCCTCTTTTTCAGCTTGGAGTTTACTCTGCTGTGTTTCCTCTGCAATGTTTTTCAGTTTATTCAACTCCAGCTCCAAATCAAGCTTGCCAGATGAGGCTTTCTCAAAGTTTAGCTTGAGAATGCGAATTTCCTCCTCAACCACTCGTCTCTGCTTGAGAGTTTCATCTACAAGTGTCTTTTGTCTTCCCAACTCATTCTCAGATGACTTTTTGAGTTGATTGATCTTTTCTTCAATATCTTGCTTGTGCTGGCTGGCTTGGTCCTCCAGAGCTTTCCTCTGGTAAGCTTCATCCTCAGCTTGTCGTCTGAGTCGCTCATTCTCAGCCTCTTTTTCTTTGAGGGCAATTTCTGCCTCAGTCTTCATACGAGTTGCCTCATTAATGGCAGCAAGCTTCTCCTTGAGGATCCTTTCAGCTTCTGCTCTTTGACGAGCTGCCTCTTGCTCAGCAACTTGTCTTTGTCGCTTGGCTTCCTCAGCGATGGATCTAAGTTTGCCTGCCTCTTCAGCAAGGTCCCTCATTTTTGCAGCTTCAGATTCGAGGAGCTGTTTGCTCTTCTCAGTGTTGGACATGCTATCCTTTTCTGCCTTGGACTTTAGCTGCAGGAGTACATTCATTTCACTCCTCACTTTGGCCAGTTCATCTTCGAGCTGTTTCCTTTGCTGCTCAGCTGCACTGACTTCATTCTTCAGGCGGTACAGCTCGTCATCAAGCAGGGATCTCTGTTGCTCAGCATGGTCGAAGTCTGACCTTAGCCGGATTAACTCCTGTTCTGCTGAGAGTTTCTGCTGAGCAGTTCCCTCAGCTAGCCTCCTCTGCCTCTCCAGCTCTTGCTCTGCCATATCTTTCTGTTTCAGTGCGGACTCCTCAGCTTTAGCCCTCTTCCTGGCCTCACGCTCAGCATCCTCCTTCTGTTTCTCGGCATCCTCCTGGGCACGGCTCTTTTTGTGAGCTTCTTCTTCAGCCTGGAGCCTTAAGCGGAGTGCCTCATTGGCCTTCTGCCTCCATTTCTCTAACTCCTTCTCCGCCTCCTCCCTGGCCATATCAGCCTCTTCCTGTTGCTTCTTAAGACGAGCTGCCTCCTCCTGCAGCTGGATGACAGTGACATGCTCTAGTTTGAGTGATTCCTCCAGCTTTGATGTCTTTTCAACATAGGACATGCGTTTGCTCTGGAGTTCAGTGGCAGCACTTTTCTGTGCCACCTCCTGGGCAACCTTAATCTGCCTTTCCTTCTCCACTTCAGCTTGCTTCATGCGTCTCTCCGCCTCCTCCGCCTGCATCTTCAGCTTCTCAAGGTCTTCCAGAGCCTTCTGCTTCTGCTTGGCAGCCTCCTTCTCAGCCTCAGACTTTAACTTGAGCTCTTCCTCTGCCTTGCGTTTTTTTTGGGTCTCCTCGTTGACCTGTTTGCGGAGCTTCTCAGCCTCCTCCTGTGCAAGCTTCCTCAGCCTCTCGGCTTCAGACGCTTTTTCCCGGAGTTGCTTGAGCTCATCCTCAGCTGTAGACTTCTGTTTGACAGTGGTCTCCAGCTGGATCCTGATGATACGGATTTCCTCCTCAATCTTGACTCTGCTCTGATTGGCTTCTTCTACCTGTTGGCTCTTGGACTTGATCTGCTGCTCTGAGAGATTTTTGAGCTCATGTAGTTCCAGCTGGATATTGTGCTTTTGCTTTTCTGCATCTACAGAAACAACTTGTCTCCTGCTGACTTCCTCCTGCATCATGAGCTTCAGCTCTTGAGCTTCCAGCTCTGCCTTGGCAATGGCCTTTGCATGAGATTCAGCTAGCTGCTTCTGTTTGTTTAACTCAGCCTGCATCTCTGCCATTTTTTTCCTGTCTTCCGCTTTCATTTTCTCAGCAGCTTTCTGTATTAGTGGAAGCAAATGGTAAAGAAAATATAAAAATTAAGCATGACAGGTTAAATGTTTATGTTAATAGTTAGTTTAAAGATATATATGTTTAGATGTAAATTCATTCAGGAGGATGCTGTTAAAGCAAGTTATCTTCGACAAAGACAATTCAAGGTAGAAACAAGTAAGATGGAAAATGGATATGTAACAATTAATGTACGGAGACAAGACATCGCAACACAACAAAGTGAGGAACTCATGTGGCATGCAACTGTATATTTTTTAAATATTGGCGTCCATAAAGGAATTATTTTGTGATAAACCATTTTGCATAAGTGAAATATGAAAGTGAATCATTTATTTTTTTAAGTCGTCTATCTTTTCAGCTTGAAATGATTCAAACGACGTTATTATTCAAAAATGGCATCACAATCAACCAGTAACTAGTTCATCTATTCACACTGTTAGACAACCTGTCACTAGTATCAAGGAACTGAGCCGAATATGCGCAAAGGGGAAAGCAGGGATAGTGCAAGGATAGTCTGAAAATGTAATAAGAAAATAGCACCTAAAGCCCATGCTAACACAGAATAAGCAAGACATGGAAGTAAGTGAATGTAAGGTAAATATGGACATGTTTGGCAGTTTAGGTGATGAATTGAAGCCTGTTGAGGGCAGGGAAGGTAATGCACATAATGAGAGAATAGTAACTGGAGCGTAGTGGATTATTTACCTCTTTCAACGCCCAAACAAGATAAGCATTCATCATGACAAAGCACTGGCAAGCAGTTAAAGAGAAGCAAAGGAACGCACAAAACATTACGGTTAGAAAAGAACGGGAGTCGGAACATTTGTGTTAATCTGAAAAAAAGGAATGTCGAAGAACATGGCAGTCCGCCTGAAGCATATAGCGGGAGAGTTTAGATTGAGATCTAAGAGTGGCCAATGGGAAAAAAGACACAGCGAAATAAATAACGCCCTTTGAAAAAAATATTATGGCACGCCTCAATAAATGACATGAAAATGAATAGGCCAAAATATAAAATGTGCAAATCCTATGAGTTAATTCTTCGAACCCACTGGATTTTTCTCTCAACGGTCTCTTACTCTTTTGAGGATGCTCTCTTTCTTTTGCTTCAGACTGAACATAAACGGTTCATCAATTCATAGAATTCGGTTCATCAATTCATAGAATTCGGTTCATCAATTCATAGGTCACTACTGCTTATCAAAATAGTAGGCAATTGTCATTGCTGTTCACATAATAGATAAGTATCTACTTGGTCCTGGATATTTTAAGGCACCATAAACATTTCATATGACACTCTAGCCATATTCTAATGTATATTGATAGTCCCTGGTTCCCATCTGAAAACCATGACACTTAGCACCAGGATTATTTTTGGTAGAGCGTTCATATTTGCCCGAATAGCTCAGAGTGGCCATCATTCTAAGCGATAGGATTTCCTGTCTGCTTAGGTGCCCTAACATCCTGCAGCTGCAGTACAGCATGCAAACGCCAACGTTCCAAACCATACTTCACCTCAAAATGTAGGAATGTCAAGTCAACCATACATTAATGTGTGTGTATGCATTTGTGCGTGCAGGAGAGTGGTCATGCGTTTGTTCTTCATTGGTTGTCAATGGGTTAGGGTTAGGATATCCCAGTGTGTTGTCACGCACCTCCTCGTCCTCCAGCCGGCGCTGTGTGTCGGTGATAAACTTGATGTACTGACTGGTCAGAGTCATCAGCTCGCTGTAGCGGGTTCTTAGCGTCACATACTGGATGGAGGAGAAATAAAACAGGAAACTTTTGATTTCGTGTGTGTTGGCTTAAACTAGTGATCTAAACTTTTCTCCTAACATTGCAAACGGTTGTCAGAGAATGACAATCTGCGTTCAGATAACTCAAGCGGCACAGACCTCTTGAATGATGTTATCTGAGGCAGAATCCATTTTGGTTTTCTTCAGGGGTGAGAGAGGGTCCACATGTGCTTTGTAGGCCACCAACTGGAGTTCATAATCCTAATAAAAAAAACAGGCTATTTTAACACTAAACCCTACGAAATGAAGACATATAAATACAGCTGTATATATGAATGCAATAATGCTTTCCACGTTTGTACACTAATGTTGTGCATGCTTGCCTTGATAGTGTCGATATACGCCTTGGCATATTTCTGACACTCGTCAACTTTCTCTTTGTTTTGCTCGATCTCTTCCAGAAGTTTCTATGTTGGGGGAAACAATCAGAATTAGTCTGGATGTGATTTCAAGGTGTGCCTGTATATGTTCAATGATGAGAACTACACAAAACACACCTTTATAAGATTCGTAGTCAAGTAGTATACAAAATAAGAAGTATAAAAACAGTGTCAATGATTTATTTTCACAAAGTTCCAGAATGTTCAGTTGATCAGCTAAGCACCTAGGGCAATGCAGTGATGTAATGGACCCCTAATATGCCCCCATCAGTACAGTAGCTTACCTTCTCCTGGGCCAGTTGCTCCTTCAGAGTCTTGCTGTCGCTGATGGGCACGGCCTGGATCTTCTCCTGCCTCTGCTTGGCGTCACCGATCCAATGGATGAGCCAGTCGTAGCTCTCTCTGTAGTACACCAGCTGGCGGCCTAGCTGCTCCAGCTCCCGCTGACGCAGGTCCATCTGGGAGAACACAGCCTGCCAGCGGTCCTGGAGACCGGACAGGAGATGGCGGTAGTGGTCGAGCTCAGCGTCACGCTCACTGTGCACACGAGACATCTTCTCGCTCACGGCTGCTGCCTTTCCGAGCTCGCCCTCCAGGGAATCGAATGCAGGCTTTTCACCCTCCGCTTCGGCACGCATTTTCTACCGGGAAAGAGACGGGAGGGAAGAGCAACAGTTGGCATTTTAAATAAGCTGTCAATAAGTGGAGCTGACGTCAAGACAAATATTTGACAAAGTTACATTTCATCATGGAAGCAAGTTATGTATGTCTTTTGTGTTTCATCACGTAAACAGTTTCCCCCTCTTTTTAAACCTGCCTTGTTTCCATGTTCAGAATCCAATGATATATAAAACGTAAAAAATGTATGAGCGTTGGCAGTCGAGAAACCCATACCGAATCCCACACAGTTCATTAATGTCCCAGAGCGCATGTGTTTCTAATGTAATAAACATCACAATCTAGTTACTGAGTAGCGCTTATGCAAGAGCCTCTCCCAGCTCCCTGGCTTGTGAAAAAGCGGACCAACTGTGTCATACAATAGGAGGTAAGTGTTGAGAGAACTGAGAACAGAAGCCTGGTTGTCCAGTGGAAACGTAACACGAGAATAAAGGCTGAAGCTGTGCCCAGTGCTGTCCGGTCAGTTCACCTTGAGCTGGGTGCGGTACGTCTCCACCTCCTTGACGTCATCGGGAACAGTTTGGACCTCGCGCAGTTGCTGCTCATACTTCTTCAGCACTCCCTCGGCCCCCTGCGTGTTGCGGATGACCACGTCCACCGTCTTCAGCCTTCAGGCAAGGAGAAGGAAATGTCAGTGGAGGAGGGAAGTGGCTTGTTTTGTTGCTTTTCTCAGGGCAATAAGAACCCCAAGAAACGGCAACTGGCTACAGAAAGAAAACCGACGAGTCAACTCACTTCTCTAGATAGACAGAGGAGAGGATGTAGGCATGGTCCATCTTCTTCAGGGTGAACTCCAGTTCAGAGCGCAGGACAGGCGCAGTGCTGGACTGCTTAGGAGTGGTGCTCAGGACCTCCTCGGTCTTCACGGCCAACTGGTCCAGGTTCCTCTTGATACCCTCAAGCTCTACTTGGACTTTCTGAAAGAGGAGAAAAACAAGCACATGACGATTAAGGGAAAGAAAAGACAAACAGCAAAACAAAGGGAGAAAACCTCCTTCTGATTACAAACTTCCACCGAGTATCATAATGCTGAACTAGTCCCCTCGATCAGGTCCAAGGAAGCAGTGTGTTCCTGAGCCTGACCTGTATGTGGACTCTCTGGGTGAAGAGCTGCCAGGGGTCTTGGTGGAGAAGCAGAGAAAGGATCCCCACTAGGCCCAGAGCCAGCAGGGTCCAGAGGAGCTGGATCAGCAGGCTGGGCAGTGGGCCTTCCAGCCAGTCTCCCTCAGTCTCCATAGAGAAACACAGCCCAGGGACTTACTGGACACTCCGAACTTAGACACGACTCAATGTTCTCTTTCTCTCCCTCTTGCGCTCTCTGTCTTACTTTCATGAATCACCTTCTCACTCTCTCCCTATTCCCCCCTCAGCGGCTGCGTAGAAGGCGGCGACCATGCCATTCCATTCCCTCCCTCTCGATCTACCTCCGCCCCGCCTATCCACACTTCTACTGAGTCATCGTTCCTCTCTTTCCTGCTGTACTTGGCTCCCGTACAGTATGTGTATATCTCCTTTCTCAAGCCCCCTTCTTTCTCACATTTCGCTCTCTCACTGCAGAAAGCCTTATCCATAGCTGCAATCTGCTGTAATTAAGCCTCGCCGTCTCCTCTCTCTGTATTTCATTCCCTCTCTTTCTCCCTCATTCTCTTTCGTCCTCATTCTCTCTCTCTCCTTTTCTGTGTAGTGCTTTGTCCTGTTTCTGGTGCCAGTCTGTAGCTTGGTATCAGGGTTGGGGAGTAACGTATTACATGTAACAGATTACAACAACATAAAATGAGAAAAAACTGTGTTACGTTACCAGCTAAAATATTGTAATCAGATTACAGACACCTTTGAAAAACTTGATGATTACTTATAGGATTACTTTTACATTCAAAAAGGACGTTTGTGAATTTTTTTCTCTCAATGACATTCAAATCAGCATGGCAAAAAGCCATTGCAAAAAGTTCAAGTTTGTTCCACCTGAGTGAATCTGACCACAAGTCAGAGACAACTATGATGACACAGCAATTGCATTAGCGTCGCAGGAAAGGAGTAGGAATAGGCTTTCGTAGGCTACAGTCCAAGCTGTGTCTTTCAATGGTACGACTGCTGTCGGCATCCAAAGACGATCCAACTTGAATAAATGCTCGGAGGTAAGGACGACAGTAGATATCACTTATTATTGATGTCTACATAGCGCATTGATTTGAATCACACTGGTGCTCTCTCATTTAGCTATTTGCGCCTTACGGATTGTGGTGGTTGCGGACGGCTGTTCACAAATGGATATGCGTATTTTAACACAATAATGGTGCAATTAAATACGTTTAAGCCGCCTATCGATCATTGTTTTTGTGACCAGTATACAGCCAGTGAAAATGTTGATCTTGCAACAGCTGCAGAGTGCAGAGCCCAGCCTATGGGAAAAAAAAGTTTCAGGGAGTTCCATCCTTCTAAACTCCTCCGTGGTATTGTGCTCCATACCGTCAACAACAAGTTTCATTTAAGAAGGCCACAAATGGGGCTTTTATTGCTGGATCTAATTTGTGCTGATTCAGAAAAAATGCCCATAGGCCTAACGGACACGTGCTCAAACTCGCAGACTTTTGATAGACTTAAACCGCTGCAAATTATAGAAGTATCAAAGTGTCACCAAAGAAAAACGGAAACAATAAGCCTATAGCATACACAGAATTTGGTATAGATTTTGTGCCAATAGCACTATTCAGTAGTGCTCGTAGAATGCCATTCCATGAGATCAGCACTTATTTTTAAACTCAAAGCAATGAGCCTGCATGACAACAAAATCATAAACAACAGAGTAGGCTAATAAGTCCTTCGTTTTTGGGGTTACGCTCAGGTAATACAATTTGGCTAATCTAGATTTCCATATTTACAAGTCCTATTCTTGAAGATCAAGGGGTATTCAATTAATTGGACTGACTGGTTTATTTGACAGACTTTGGTTTTTAATGTAAATATATAATTTAATCATATTATTATATGCAGTAGAAAGCAATGGGCTTGAAGAAGCCTACATAACCAACCCATAAAGTAAAACGTAACATCCATTTATGGCCAGTTATGTAAACGCTAACATTGATTTATCCTGTAATAGATATCGGTAAAGTGGTAATATAAAGGTTTGCCTTCTTCTAATGCCTCTTATGGGGAAAGTAATCCATTACAATTTTGGACATGTAACTAATGGATTACATTTACAAAGTAACCTACCAAACCCTGCTTGGTATCACATTTTTGGTGCTTCCCCCTCCATAACAGTTTGACAGTAGCTCCTTGTTCAAAACACATTAGGGGCTCTTTGTGATGCTATTCGCAGTGTTCAAATAAAACCCCATTGTTTTTCGGTGATTAACTTCGGTATCTGTTGTGTCATGGACACTAGTACTGATGTGCCCCTCCCCCACCGTTCCCTTTACCTTTATATAGGTCATACTTCATTATCCTTTATTGATACAGGTTGATTCACTGAGCGTCTTTTACGGAGGAGACCTGTCCAATAAACAGGTTAGACCTAAGTCAGAACTTATTATTTAGTTATTACAGTGTAGGTACAGTACCTTCTGGTCGGTGGTCTTCTGGGCACAGTCTTTGAGGGGGTCTTTGTCCACGGGCTTGCGGATGCGGGCCACGGTACGAGCCTCGCAGTCCTCTATCCGTAGACGCAGGTCCTTGATCTGGGAGATGTAGGTCACACACATCGACTCGTCCTGCTCACCTGTGTGCAGCGTGGACATTGTGGAGGATGGTAAGAGACATTGTGGAGGATGGTAAGGTTAGGATGGTAAGAGTGTACAGCAAGACGCCTTTCACCCCTGACTACACACATCCGCCGTTATAAAAGACTGTTTTCTGGTGGTACCCAGAGAAGGAGAGTAGATGCCACCCTTACTGAGATCAAAACTTTATTTTACAGCCTGCTGTTTATTAGGTAATTACTCATTCGTTAGTTGTCAAACCAGGTAGTCACCAAACCAGAAAGTACCCACTAATACCCCATTCGTTTCGTAGTTAATACCATGTAAACACCAGGTAAGTACCAGGCTGTGTTTGTGTTTGTTCATGAGTATGTAGGTGGAACTGACCTTTCTCCACAGAGCGCAGAAGGTTGTCGTAGTACTGTGTGGTCTTCGAGTAGTCGCCCTCGATCTGCATACGGTCGTGTGGACCAAACAGCTGGGAATCCTGACTGTCACGCATGAAGTCCTGATAGTGAAGCTCCAGGTTCCTCATAATCAGCCTGTACTCCTCCACCTTCATGGTCTTAAACTATAGAGGGAAGAGAGGGGCGGGGGAAAGAGGGAGAAAGAGAAAGAAGAGAGAGAGCGATAGGGAGAAGAGAGGAAGAAATAGGGTGAAAAGGAGAGAAGGAGAGAGAAGACAGAGAGAGAAGAAGAGGTAGGAGAGCAAGGGAAAAAGAGGGAGATGTAGAATAAGGAGAGAGGTAAGTAAATAGTCAATCTAAGGCATGCTCATCTTTCAAAACCTCCTTGAGAGAGGAATCTATCAGAATTGCCTGTCAATTTGTCACTGTCATTCTGTCCATGTACCCTGCTTGTATCACACGCTGTTTTAGGTGGTTATATTCTATAAAATCAAATCTACAATACAATCAAGGCTTTTAGTTTGTTTGTCACCTAATGCAAACGCTTCGGTAGACACTGCTCCTTACTGTCGTAACAGTATAAGAACTTTCCCCGACGATAATTCCATTTGGAAACCCATGAGGTTTTCTAACTCAATAAAACACTTGTCCACGTTTACATGGTCTGCTCTATAAATAACAGCGCTCGAGACTCAACCTCACCGTAAAGCAACAATGGTATGGGAAATCTCCCCATTCAATTCAGTACACTTACAGTAACACAAACAGGGTGACCACTTGACTCCCTATCACAGGAGTCACTTGATTGACTGTCTGTGAGGATCACTTTTAACTTAAAAGAGTACAAGTCTAAACTTCAAAGAGTTAACTAATGTCAAACTATTCTAATTACTATATATCTTTCTAAATGTTGGTTTTAAGATAAACAAAAACACAGATGACTAGTGTTTACCATGGTGATGTTCCAGGTACGTATCTGTGTGATGTCTCTCGTCAGGTACTGCCAGGAAAGCATGCTCTTCATGTCCACATGCATTCTCTGCCACAGGATCAGCATCGACTGGTGTCCAGAGTCCAGACTGGGGAAGGAGACAGAAGGAAGTGTTACTGTACTGTAAACAAATATAACTAGGGCCCAGAGTTTGTTCATGGCTAGGTTACGAAAAACCAGCCTGTTCCCAGATGTGTTTGTATCATCTTGCCAACTCCTATGGTCATTGTCAGGGAAGACAGCGCAAACAGATATGGGGCATGGCAACAAAAAAAAGAAAAAAAAGAGAAAAAAAAATGGGCTCTGCGTGATCCATTGATGGAGAGCACCGTGTATTGATGTAAGAGTCTCACCTGGACACACTGTCCATAGCCTCCTTGTTGACAGGTGGAACCAGGAAGCAGACTGATGGCACCACCGCCTCAATGCCGGAGCGGTTCAGGACCTTCCACTTGTTGGGCTGCGGGGAGTTGTTGATGAGAGCACACTCCTCTCCCTTATGGACGGTGATCTGCACAGAGAGACAGAGTCCATGAGACGTTACAGTCCATGGATGGCGGATGGCTAGACCAGCATGAATGAATGAACCAGGAAGAATGAATGAATGGTTCATACCTATAGGTAGAGCGTTATTCCTACACCCGATACCTTCAAAAGGTGATGATAAAGACGATATGCTTACCTCCATCTGTTTGAAGTCGCACACGGCCTGGATGGGCAGTTTACCCTTGATGGACTTGGTGGGGTTACGGGGCTTCAGCTGGATTATGGTCTTGGCCCTCTTGTTCAGGCCGGCCACGTGAGTCTTAAACTCATTTAGCTGCTCCTTCTCCTCCTGGTGAAGAAGGGAAATAATTCAATATCTCCCAAAAAAGATGGAACAAAAAGATAAGAGAGTTTCCTGGTTTGCTTTCTCTGCATTTGAGCGACTAAAATTCTGCCTATGACGAGGGACCATATTCATGAAGTATCTCAGAGTACGAGTACTGATCTAGGATCATGTAACCCCTTTCCATTCATTATATATAAAAAACAGACCTTATTCTAGATCAGCAGTCTTACGATTTATGAATATGGGTCCCAGAGCTAGGTGACCTCACGATATATGTGAGCACAGGCATCCATACACAGTCCAGCTGTGTAGTAGGCTACGCACCATAGCATCCTGCAGCAGGTCCTCTAGTCGCGTGGCCGTAGTGGAGCGATCACAGCTGTACTTCTTCTTCATCATCTCCTGCATCTTCTTCATCCTCTCCTCAGCCTCTTTCACGTCCGAGAAGAACTGCGAAGAATCACAAGAGGATAAGGGCATGTGCGTTTGAACAATCAATAAGAACATCAACAATTGTGTTTGGAACTATTACTCATGGAACCATGCAGGTTTACGAGCCATTCTTAATTGGAAAATTATTCTGAGCATCCAAACCTGGTAGTACGCTGTGTTCTCTTTGAGGTGAGCCTCGATGCAACAACACAGCTGGAGGATCCAGCTCCACTGAGTCTGTAGGGCTGCTGTGAAGGCCTGGAAATTAAAGGGGGACATCAAGAGTTGGGCAAAACAGGGTCGTGTTCATTAGGCACCAAGCGGGGTAAAACAGACTGAAACACGCAGGGACTACCTGAACTTATCCAATAAGACATGCTTGTTTTCAGTTGCAAAACAATCTACTACGGTATGCAGTTCTGTGTACTAAGGCATACATCCAGGTTTACCCTGTTATTGCACATCGAGACCACTAGGGGGTAGTGCTGTGCTCACCTCCACTGTCTTCTTGCCGGGGTGGCCCTCCTTCAGCATCTTGTCTCCTGTGGCCTGGATGTCGTTGACCTTTTTCTCTCTCAGCTCCAGCTCACGCATCAGACCCTTCCGAATGAAGATGAGCTATCAATGAGCTATCAACAGCCTTACATTCAGACGAACACTACTCCAGAGTTTAGAAATACTGTATGATCTATTCAATCTTTTTCTATGCTTCTGTGCATTTGAGCAACCAAGCTGTCTTAACAGCATTTCTGATATATTTGTCAAGTTATGTATATGGTTTTCTGAGTGGGCGGTTGGACCTACCGAGTAGTTGTCTTTCTTGGCAGTCATGTTGGTGTTGCGGTCGCTCCAGTCGTAGTTGACCTCCTCCTCCTCTTTGTCGTTGAGCCACATCAGCTCCTTGGTTGCCGCGCTGACGAACACATAGAGCGAGTCCAGGTTACGCAGACGAGACTTGGAGGAGTTCTAGGAGAGAGAGAGCGATGAAAGAGGGAAGATATAGATTGAATTACATACTGTGTGTGTGCATTTATGAGAATACAAATTATTACTAATCCTGGTGGTAGTTGGCCATAACAGCTTCTTTACCCCAAAAATATTACATTTAACCCAAAAGAATGCTTCTGAATAAAGATCTTACTAGCAGCTTGGCATACTGAAGGTCCAGTTTGCCCAGGTATTGACTGTATGTCCCCTTACTGACTGGGGATAGCTGGCTCTGAGGGACACAAGAGACACACAGGCCACATCGATGTAATGTCACAGTCAGATAGAGAGGATCTAGCACCTGAGGTTGGTAATGAACGTATGTACTGTCTCCATTCCCTCGGATCGAATACAAAAGAACATGATGTCAACTCATTCAAAGTGATATGGAAATATACGGAGATATGGAGAGTCTATGAAACAAAGTTATTATAACACCCCACTAAAACATATTTCACCTTTGCCCTTTTAAGGTCTAGTACCTCGTCAGCCTTGGCCCGTTCGATCTTGGAGCGAAAGTCCTCCACGGTCTGGTGCAGGCCCCGGTGGCTGCCCAGCTGAGACTCCACGGTGGGCAGGTCCGAGCCCCACTCGGCCTCGTCAATCCGCCTCTGACTCTCCTCCACCCAGGTCAGCAGGTCCTGGGCGTAGCGCAGGGTCACCTCGTCCATCTCAGGACGCACCCTGGAGGACGACTGCTGGATGGTCTGGGTCTGGAGCATCTGGGTGGACGTCACCTGCGACTTGAGACGCAGGTTGTAATCGGTGCGCAGGTTCACAAGACGCTCGTGAAGGCGGTATACCCTGTGGGGATGACACGCATTTGACAGGTAAGTGTTCTGTCCTGTAACACATTTTCTTCAGTTACATGACTATGGTTACGCAACAAGCTTTGGTTTCAATCAGCGTTCATGACTAGAGGGGGAGGGGATATCATTTATAATTTAGAGAAAATAGTTTCTATCCTAACAAAGCAAATCGTTGTAATCGATCGATGTATATAATATAATAGAATCAAATAGAACATAGATACTTTATTATCCATTTTGTGAGAAACTGACACGGCCAACACACCTGCGGTACATCTGCTCGGCCTGCAGGTGGCGTCCATCTTTGAGCAGCTGCACGTCGTTGAAGAGCAGGCGGATCATGCCGTCTGCCTTGTCCAGGTCCCGCTCCATCTCGGCAGTGTGCTGAGCCGGCTTCCCTGCACTCAGGAGACGGATGTCCTAGAGGGAGGAGGGCATCCCAATATTAATGTCATTAACCTATGAGCTTTCGTGAGACAGAGAAGGTAAAGGGTTTCTATAATTGACAGACAAGTAATGCTTCCTCCACTTGAAGGATTTCATGGCTCGCCAAAGTTGTTGGAGGTAGTTCAGATCTTCATTTTGTTCTGTGAGACTGTACTTATCCAGCCCACCTCACGCTGTTGTATGACAGGAGAGGGAATACCGCTCTGATTGGAGAATTTTCACTGGTGATGACTGGACACATTGGTTTTGAATGAGGTAGTTAACATACAGCTAATGATGTTCTAACTGGAGCATATGACTCCAGTTAGAAAATCACTGGCCTATAGCAACTTTACATAATTGAGGACAATGGCTGTCCTTAGTTTGTCCCAGCCTCAGTCCCAGCCTCAGTCCCAGCCTCAGGCCTCCTCACTGTACAGTCAGAGTGTCAGTGGTCCAAGACTCACCGTCTGCAGCAGGGTCTCCAGCTGGTTGAGCTGCTCCTCACACACACCCGACTCCATCTGGACTTTACTGACAATCCTCTGGAGTCTCTCTAGCCTGAGGGAAGGGAAGAGGAGCATTAACACCGATCTGGACAAAACACTGACCTGGTATAGAATTTCACTTCTGTACCATGCTAAAAGTGAACGAATGAACAGAAAAATGAAAATATTTTATGTCACGTTTAAGAATATCAAGTATCAAATGTAACATATTCCTTGCTTGGCCACAACTTCAAACGTCATAACATAGTAACACAATTACCCACAACAGCGCAATCACTGAAAGTCCAGAACAAAACACTTACAGCCTCTTTGAATGCAGCAGGTACTCTACTCTATAAGGGTCCGTCACAAATGCCATACTCTTGTCCTTATGCTCTCCCTTTTAAAGTCCCAGGTAGAGAGGTGGCTCTTCTTAACACAGCCCCATCGTGTCATGGGAATTCTCTTCCATCTTGGCAGGGACAACAAATGCCTGCTGCGTTGTGTAAGGCAAATTTCTGCTGTGCTTGTTCAGCCTTTCCTCGTCCCAGTTCATGAATAAGGCTGCCCAGATAGAGGACTGTCCAGTCTGATGAGCAAACGAGAACTGCCCATTATACTGAACATGGACCCAGCAAACAAGGCTGTCTTATGACAGTGGACCAGCCCATTTCAAGCCAACTTGCAACAAAACACCACTCCAGCCATCTAGCCTTATGATATTGATCATATTGGTATTTGATGTCTTCTGACAGATAATCATATCTGATTAAGTTGCAAGAATGCATTTTGTACAAATAAAATCGCTCCGTACAAGACGTGGCCCTTGTGAACAGAGGATGTCTTTCTTTGCAATCCCTTCATTGCAGAGGGAAAACATGATTCAATCATAACATCTGGATATGGAGTTTCCGAATTTGGGGAGATGGGTAATATAATTACTGTGCGTTACTTAGCCTCAGATGTTGTTCTTGTAGCGGTTTAAACGGCACATGTAACTACAAGGAAATGGTCCAATAGAATTTGCATGATAAGAATCCATCCGTCACTTTCTGTGGTTTTCACATGAATCACGATTAATTCGCTGTAAGTACATTGCACTCGTCAGCGGTCTGATATTCTAATCGACGCTTTGTGGCGCTACTTAGATCAAAGAAACTAGTGGAAACGTCCATCTAAAGTCAAGACGCATGAAGTCATCCCTGAAGAGCTTAGAGAAATCAGGCAGGACAGTGTCCGAACCCCTACGGCATCATAGATAGCAAACCTCGGGCGTGCCAATGGCATTACTGTTCAAGATGAGCTGGCTGTAGACAAACCAGCCTAAACAAGGCCCCAGAGCAGTGCAACCAAGGAAAACTGGGTTTAATCGACTAATGGAGTTAGTTATCCAGGATTCTCTCACATAGACCTCTCACAATGAATCAATGACCTGTCTTGTGTCGAACAATAACATATTCTTCCCATTTTGTAACATGAAGACCGATTATTTTCTAACAAAACAGGCCGAAACTAACAAGGACACTTGAAGAGAGTAGATATACACTAAACAAAAATATAAAAGCAGCAAGCAACAGTTTAACTGATTTACTGAGTTACAGTTCATATGAGGAAATCAGTCAATTGAAATAATAAATCCATTAGGGCCTAATCTATGGATTTCACATGACTGAGAGTACAGATACGCATCTGTTGGTAATAGATACCTTAAAAAAAAATTGACCTTAAAATGGGCCTTAGGATCTCGTCATGATATTTTTGTGCATTCAAACTGCCATCGATAAAATGCAATTGTGTTCGTTGTCCGTAGCTTATGCCTGCCCACACCATAACCCAACCACCCCCATGGGGCACTCTGTTCACAACGTTGATATCAAAAAACCGCTCGCCCACACGGCGCAATACACGTGGTCTGCGGTTGTGAGGCCGGTAGGACGCACTGCCAAATAGTTAAAATTACATTGGAGGCGGCTTATGATAAAGAAATGAGCATTCACAGCTCTGGTGGACATTCATGAAGTCAGCATACCAATTGCACACTCCCTCAAAACTTTAGACATCTGTGGTATTGAGATGTGTGACAAAGCTACACCTTTTAGAGTGCCCTTTTATTGTCCCCAGCACAAGGTGCACCTGTGGAATGATCATGGTGTTTAATCAGATTCCACCTGTCAGGTGGATGGGTTATCTTGGCATCCCCACCAACAGGGATATAAACGAATTTGTGCACAAGATTTGAGAGAAATACACTTTGTGTATATGGAATATTTCTGGGATCTTTTATTTCAGTTCATGAAACATGGCACCAAGACTTTACATGTTGCGTTTATATTTTTGTTCAGTGTAGACCCAGATGAGGATTGATGGAATCGTGGAATCAGGAATAATATGGCCAGACATTGATATCCACCACACAGCTTCACTCACTCACCTCTCAAACTCTATCCTGAGCAGTCGTTCTCTCTCTAGGATGGACACGTGCAGACGGCCCCATTCCTTCTCCACATCAATGGGATGGTAGCCTGGAGGGACCTTGACCTGTCCAGCATGCACTGCACTCTGTAGAGGGGGTGGTGTAAAATAATAAGTGTTTGACCTCTAGCCACAAATCAGACAACCATCTTTATCTATCTATATCAATCTGTCAAAAAACTGACTACAGTATAATGGAATGGGATCCGATAGAGTAGAGTACAATTGAATACAATAGAATAGAATTAATCGAATAGACTAGAATGCAAACAGAATAGAAAATAATAGAATAGAAGCTCTGTGCATGGCTAACCTCAAAGGACTGGTAGATGAGTTTGGAACGGTGCTTGTCGGCCTCCTTTGCAGGCAGTTCTGTCTCTTTGAACTTCAAGAACTGACGCCACAGGATCTGAAAGAGAGAGACAGAATGAAGGAGAACAGTTTCCTAACGTTCTCGAACGAACGGTCACAAGGGGGACATTTGTGTATATATATAAAAAAATAAAGAATGTGTAGTGAAATGTGTTGTTTTACAGGGTCAGCTATAGTAGTACGGCATCCCTGGAGCTAATTAGTGTTAAGTGCCTTGCTCAAGGACACGTCAGCAGATTTTTCACATTGTCGGCTCAGGTATTCGAACCAGCGACCTTTCGGTTCCTGGCCCAACGCTCTAACCTCAAGGCAACCTACCTTACTAGCTAGTGAATCAATCCATCCTGCTTCCTTTTTAAACGCTACATAACACTAAACAGGGTGGAGGACAATTCTATTTCAAGACATTCAAATCAGAAAGTAAACTGAAATTCCATTTGTAATGGAATTGACCCCAACCACAACAGCAGTACTTAACCAAACTGCTTCCATTGGCTCGAGTCTAGGTGATGGTTCTGATTTGCTAAAGCAGTGAAGTGTAAAACTACAGCTCTTGATGAGTTAGTTGACATGTTTACATTCTCACAGTGGGAGTTACTTGAGAAAGGATTGTAACCTTGTAGCTTTATAACATGTTCCAATGTCCTTAATTCACATACATACACACAGAGCTTGAACTTTTCAATTGGCCATTAAAAATGGGATTATCTAAATCCAATATGGTACTGGATCACTAAAGTGGTTAACCCGATTATTTTGACACCTTCCCAGACAAAGACTCACACTAACCAAGATAAGGGCTGTTGAAAAGAATACATAGAAAAGTCAGATGCCTTATTAGAAGACACAGATGGCGTATTGAAACAAATAGGAGACTTCTCGAGATACTGCTTATGCCTGTATTTTGGGAACCATTTTCTAGGAAAAGAGATCTTGGAACTAGACTACCTTGAAGCACAATATACCCAGCCTTGTACTGCTCATTCCGATCATGCCATTACATCGGATGAAAAGGAGGTGTGAGCACGTTAAACCCATTATGATAGGTGTTCGAGTTGATAAAGGAACTTGGACACAGAAGTGCGTCCTCCTCTGTTTTCCCGTACAATTCCTGTGTATGTGCTGTACAAGTTTTGGAAACGAATTACAGACACTGATAGGTTCGTGAATGTTGTATACATTATCCAATAGGAGCACTTAGCAGACCTAGCTTTTATCTGACAGTCCCTTTTGTCTCCACAGAGAAAGTTGCAGTCACGCAACGTTTGACGATTCAGAGCTAGCCAGGGAACGGGGAGGGGCAGTACGGAAGATTCCACTGAGGTTTAGGTAGAATAATGTTTGCCTTCAGGTCAGCTTTTCTCAGCTCCTCCGCCATCCACCCAGATGTCACACAATGCCCGCGATCTCTAGACTGGACACACACTGTAATTGCTCGGTTTGATGTGGTATCGAATGGCAGAGCTACCCGCTTGGTCTCAATGGCTTAACTATTTAACGACCACGCGTCGCAGGAGTGCGTGGCTTCTGTTGATGCATGTGCGCATACATATCAGTATGAGCTCAGAGAAATGAATCTCCAGAACGATTTGATCTTGTAAGGCATCTCTGAATAGGCTTATGGTAACCGGAAATAAATGAAGGTGTGTGTGTGTGGAGAAATGTAATAAACATAATTCACAGCAATAAGAAAAATGCCTTAGCTACAGACCCTGATATATAGACACAGAAACACATACAGTATATTCAGTATCCAAGCTCCAGTATACACGCTCCTATGTTTAGCAATACTGCTTTCTATGACCAGCCACAAGTAGCATTCCAATCCCAGTCACAACAGCGCTACTAGTAACTGTCCAGGTAGGAGACTCACCTCTATCTCCTCATAGCTGCCTGGGAACCTCCTCTCCCCGAAGATAACGACATGGTGGCTTATCCACTGCCGAATGATAGTGACCAGCTCATAGTACTCTGTCCAGCGCAGCTCCAGCTCCTGTAACACAGACACAGCAGGAAACAGCAGACAATAACAGGGTTTAACAACAGACAGCAAGAGCCTTCTCCCGGAGAGCCATGATAACTCGCCTGCTCACACACCACCCTCACTCAATTAGGTGTCAACAGAGAGAGAGAAAGTAGTGTGTGTGTGTGTGCGCACGTGCATACGTACACACATGTGCAATAAACAAAAGTTCCCTCCTTTACTCACTTTCATTATATGTTTAGTTGTCATTGGAGTACAAATGGCACACTAAAATCTGTTTTGGCAATACAATACAGTACACCATTTTGCTTTTTCAACATGGCTCTTCTGTGTGCTGGGATCCTGCTGTGGTGTGAGAGGGTGTTTATTGGGTAGAAAGTTCTTTGAGGTCAACACAGCTCATTTCCTGCAGCTCCATTAAGGATCACAGGACTTCCACCGCGGTTCCAAACTGAAGCGACTCTGGACGTCAGTGTCACAAACAAAACAAATGACATGTTCAGACTGTCACAAGCCTGTGTAATCCAGGGGGGTCCTCGGGAATTCAATCTCATTGAAAGTAGGGTTGAATGCAATAACAGTGGCTTAGCGTGCCCCTTTTTGAATGAATCAATCTGAGTCTCGAACATAAGGTATGTCCAGTTTGTGAGTATATCAGGTTTAGGGACAATCTTGTAAAAAGAATGAAGCGATCAGACATCAGCGGTGGTCAGAAATACACTCACGTTAGCCTGGATTCCATCCTGGACATCCCGGGGCATGGCATCATACAGCGATGACACGTAGGTGATGATGGACTTCTCATCAGGGTGCGGCACGTCAACATCTGGGGAAATAATTGTGTGTTTATAGATTTTTTTTTCCAGCAAAAGAGGAATGGAGACGCTGCAAATACCAAAAACGGAATTAAGTACTTTGAGGTTCATTGTATAACAAAAAGTTAAGTGTACCCAGTCATTATTTGGTATGTGAAGATGATTGTAAACATCAGTTAAACACTTAGATCATGTTCATGGTGGATTTGGAGAAGGGGGTGTATGGTTTATATTTCCAAGTTCTTCAAGTTCCATCTGGAGTCTCTCACCCCTGACTCTTCCTCCATTAAATATCAAAAGTACAAAGTTAGGTGGGACGTGGGCGGAAAACTCGGGGTGCATTCGCTAGGAACAAAACACAAGCAAACAACGAAATGGGGAGGGAATTTGCCGAATAGAAACTACTGTTTTCGTCGGGAAAAAAACGTTTTCCGTTGCGAAACATTTTGATGCAGTGTGCACTTGTGATTCCACCCCTGGTGTTGAGGTCAGCCGTCATCACATGCACATGTACTGGAGGATCTCTGTGCAGTCTTACCCTCTGGATCCAACAGGCGTGTCACGCCCAGGTCCGTCTCTGCCACGTTGAAGGCGTACTCCAGGTTCTGCGCGTTGGTCTGGCGGTACACCTTACTCATGTCAATGAGTTTAGGCCTGAGGAGACAGAACCAAGGGACATCCGTCATGATTGGTGTAAAGGCAGTGTAGACAGGTGAGGAGGGTATAACGACTGGCCGGGCAGATACTAATAATTCATACCTACATATCACTTGTCCTAAAAAAAAAAAAATGGCACGTCTGTATGTCATAAATCTGCAGTAAACACCTGCCTCCCCTGAGGTGCTTGGCATCTATATACGAACGGAATGTTACATGCGGCTGCAGCAGACAACCAGGGCAGCCATATTTCAAATTAGATAAGCACCTACACTCGCTCCCCGTTACACTCGTCTGCACCACGGAGAGGATAGCAAGTGAACAGAAAATAGCCATAGGGAAACATTCAAATCATACTGTTTTGTTACTCAATTTCAATTCTTGACCAATGTCAACATTATACATTTTTTTATCGGTAACAAAAGTTCCCTCTAATTCATTTTTCATTGCATCCATTAAGTAAAAACGTCACTGTTTAGAGCTATTTTATGGCACAGTATAATCATTCTCTCTTTACAATACGTTCACATTATTCTGATGTACTCCGAAAGTAAAGCCCAAGACAAATAAGAGAGAAGCTTAGAGCAGATCCGTACAGCGATTTGACGTGATAGGTGGAGCGGACAGCGTAGTAGTCCCCAGGGCTTGGGGCTGATTCCAGGCACTGCACCTCCCTAAGAGAGAGCTGCTTCCGTGGCCTGGGGGGCCTCCCTTCTACCCTACTGGGGCTGACCAGCCTCCCCTCCCCTCCCCGGAGGCTGTGAGGGCTCCAGTCATGTCCCAGCCCTGTCCCCTGGCCCAGCTCATGGTCCCCTGAGTGGGAGTCGCAGCTGGAGTGGGCCACTGAGCTGTGGGAGCCCTGGCCCGAGTCGCAGGAGGAGCCTTCTGAGAGGATATCGTCACACTGCATGACCACACGGTCTTCCAATGAGCTGACCAGGCCTGTGAGCTTGCTGGACGACCTGCCAGTCCTCTTCCTGGACTTCAAGGACAGCTTCCTCTTCAGACTCGACATCATGGTGCCTTCTGGGAGTTGTAGTCTCCCCAAAACGGAGAGCTAGCTGGCTAGGTGTTTCGTACTCTTCCAGTGGCAAGTGAAAACGTTGCACTTAACAGTGAGCTTCCAATTCCAAAAGGCTTGCTGCTCCAATCATTTTAACAAGCTTCCTTGTGATGGTTTGGCGTTTGTTCAGGAAACAGCCGGGTCCAAGTCTGCAGAATGTGCAGGTAAATCCCACCCGAGCGTTGACGTCTTCAATAAGACGTCTTCACGATCTTCATGTTGAGGTTACAAGGAGTGCTCAACCCTCTCCGTGAGAGAAGAAACATCTCGGTACCACTAGGAGACAAACTGCTGTCATCCCCTCCTGACCTGACCTCCCAACCTCAGCCCTGTCTGTCCAAAACTGCTCCCCCGATATCAACTGTAACTTCCACCAGTCCAACGTAAGGTCCTTAGTTCCCAGGGTGACAACAACATTCAATCCTCCAAATAAGTGTTTTTAAAAAAGTGCCGCAAATTGGTGGATAGTGCCGACTGTAGGCTGTGCAAAAAGTAACTCTGCGGCGTTCGTCGTTTGATTAGGAGTGTTACAGTGACGCACCCTCTCTCCGTATGAAAATCAGCTAGTAAATAGACTGCCTTAGGTGACACTCACAACTTAAAAAGTGTTCTCTCTATCTCTCTCTCTCGCTCTCTGTGAGAGAGAGCAGGGTGTAGCTCAACTTTGCAGGTACACGCACAGCTTTGATTGAACCTGCCCTGTGGGCCTCTCTTTCTTCCTTCCTTTAGTGCCACACCTTGCTGGGTATTTACCCAGATTTCCCTCATCACATGTCCCTCTTTCAGTCGCTCTCATGATTCATTCAGACTCCCTGGGGATGTGCAGGGTGCTGTTTTCATTACATGTTATGTGTTGGAAAACACTATTATTTACAGATAATGTGGCTGTCTCTGACTTTTCAGGACTCCGCCTCAACTTTGAGAGACCACAGACGTGTCTCCACTCATCCACTCTCATATTCATGTCTATATGTAACTGTATGCTTCAACAGTGACTAAAGCAGCTCTAAGGCCATTGTAATACTAACAGGAATGATTCACTAAGAACTCATCTAGTCAGTCCTCTAGTCCAGGGCTCCCTAGAAAAATTGTTTCTTATGAAAGGATAAGTAAACAAACCCATCTTTCCCAATTCTACACCACCCAGGTGCCTCAGACAGCACCCTCTCCACCTGAACGCATATTAGTGAGTCTAATAACATAATAATAACAGCATACACAGTAAGTGCTCAAATCAGTGCCAGTACCTGTATCCATCTGAGACAACACCTACCTGTGGTATTCCAAGCCCAGAGCACTGACAAGTTCAAAGAAATGTCTTATTAGAGCTGCCTGAAACCTGTACGATCAAGTACGGCCAGGCGAGGAGATTGAACAACTACAGAGTTAGAATAAAAATGTAATTTACCTCAGGACTAGTCAGAACTGAGAAATAAACACTAAGTGGACACACAAACTTATTTTATAAGACATGGACAACTTTTCTCTCTTTTGTTGAAACTAGTGTCTGATTGATTATGTACCTGAGTTTACATTTGTACTAGATATACACTACATTACCAAAATTATGTGGACATCTGCTCGTCAGACAGCTCATTCCAAAATCATGGACATTAATATGGAGTTGGTCCACCCTTTGCTGCTATAACAGCCCCCACTCTTCTGGGAAGGCTTTCCACTAGATTATGGAACATTGCTGTGGGGACTTGCTTCCATTCAACCACAATACCATTAGTGAGGTCAGGCACTGATTTTGGGCCATTAGGCCTGGCTCGCAGTATGTGTTCCAATTCATACTAGAGGTGTTCGATGGGGTTGAGGACAGGGCCCTGTGCAGGGCAGTCAAGTTCTTCCACACCAATCTCGACAAACCATTTCTGTATGGACCTCGCTTTGTGCACGGGGGTATTGTCATGCTGAAACAGGAAAGGGACTTCCCCAAAATGTTGCCACAAATATGGAAGCACAAAATCATCTAGAATGTCATTGTATGCTGTAGCGTTAACGTTTAACCTTCACTGGAACTAAAGGGCCAAGCCTGAACCATGAAAAACAGCCCCAGACCATTATGCCTCCTCCACCAAACTTTACAGTTGGCACTATGCATTGGGGCAGGTAGCTTTCTCCTGGCATCCGCCAAACCCACATTCGTCCGCCGGACTGCCAGATGGTGAAGCATGATTCATCACTCAAAAGAACGCGTTTCCACTACTCCAGAGTCTAATGGCGGCGAGCTTTACACCACTCCAGCGGTGTAAAGCTTTATATCTCTCTAGTCGATGCTTGGCATTGTGCATGTTGATCTTAGGCTTGTGTGCGGCTGCTCGGCCATGGAAACCCATTTTATGAAGGTCCCGACGAACAGTTCTTGGGCATATGTTGCTTCCAGAGGCAGTTTGGAACTTGGTAGTAAGTGTTGAAACCGAAGACAGGCGATTTTTACATGCTACACGCTTTAGCACCCCGCGATACCGTTCTGTGAGCTTGTGTGGCCTACCACTTCACAGCTGAGCCGTTGTTGCTCCTAGACGTTTCCATTTCACAATAAAAACACTTACAATTGACCGGGGCAGCTCTAGCAGGGCAGAAATTTGAAGAACTGACTTGTTGGAAAGGTGGCATCCTGTGACAGTACCAGGTTGAAAGTCAAAGAGCTCTTCAGTAAGGCTATTCTACTGCCAATGTTTGTCTATGGAGATTGCATGGCGGTGTGCTCGATTTTATACACCTATCAGCAACTGGTGTGGCTGAAATATCCGAATCCACTAATTTGACGAGGTGTCCACATACTTTTGTAGATGTACAGTTGAAGTCGGAAGGTTACATACCTTAGTCAAATACATTTAAATTTAGTTTTTCACAATTCCTGACATTTAATCCTAGTAAAAATTCCCTGTCTTAGGTCAGTTAGGATAACCACTTTATTTTAAGAATTTGAAATGTCAGAATAATAGCAGAGAGAATGATTTATTTTAATTTTGTTTTTTTCATCACATTCCCAGTGAAGTTTATATACACTCAATTAGTATTTGGTAGCATTGCCATTAAATTATTCAAATTGGGTCAAACGTTTCGGGTAGCCTTCCACAAGCTCCCCACAATAAGTTGGATGAATTTTGGCCCATTCCTCCTGACAGAGCTGGTGTACCTGAGTCAGGTTTGTAGGCCTCCTTGCTCGCACACGCTTTTTCAGTTCTGCCCACAATTTTTCTATGGGATTGAGGTCAGGGCTTTAAGCCATTTTGCCACAACTTCGGAAGTATGCTTGTGGTCATTGTCCATTTGGAAGACCCATTTGCAATCAAGCATTAACTTTCTGACCGATGTCTTGAGAAGTTGCTTCAATATATCCACATAATTTTCCATCCTCATGATGCCATCTATTTTGTGAAGTGCACCAGTCCCTCCTGCAGCAAAGCACCCCCACAACATGATGCTGCCTCCCCCGTGCTTCACGGTTGGGATGGTGTTCTTCGGCTTGCAAGCCTCCCTCTTTTTCCTCCACACATAACGATGGTCATTATGGCCAAACAGTTCTATTTTTATTTCATCAGACATTTCTCCAAAAGGTAAAATTTTTGTCCCCATGTGCAGTTGCAAACCGTAGTCTGGCTTTTTTATGGTGTTTTTTTTAATGGTGGTTTTGGAGCAGTGGCTTCTTCCTTGCTGAGTGGCCTTTCAGGTTATGTCGATATTGGACTTGTTTTACTGTGGATATAGATACTTTTGTACCTGTTTCCTCCAGCATCATCACAAGGTCCTTTGCTGTTGTTCTGGGATTGATTTGCACTTTTCGCACCAAAGTACGTTCATCTCTAGGAGACAGAACGCGTCTCCTTCCTGAGCGGTATGACGGCTGCGTGATCCCATGGTGTTAATACTTGCGTACTATTGTTTGTACATATGAACGTGGTACCTTCAGGTGTTTGGAAATTGCTCTCAAGGATGAACCAGACTTGTGGAGGTCCACAATTTTTTTCTTGAGGTCTTGGTTGATTCCTTTTGATTTTCCCATGATGTCAAGGAAAGAGGCACAGAGTTTGAAGGTAGGCCTTGAAATACATCCACAGGTACACCTCTAATTGACTCAAATGATGTCAATTAGCCTGTCAAAAGCTTCTAAAGCCATGACATAGTTTTCTGGAATTTTCCAAGCTGTTTAAAGGCACAGTCAACTTAGTGTATGTTAACTTCTGACCCACTGGAATTGTGATACAGTGAATTATAAGTTAAATAATCAGTCTGTAAACAATTGTTTTAACAATTACTTGTGTCATGCACAAAGTAGATGTCCTAACCGACTTGCCAAAACTATAGTTTGTTAACAAAAAATGTGTGGAGTGGTTGAAAAACAAATATTAATGACTCCAACCTAAGTGTATGTAAACTTCAGATTTCAACTGTAGTGTATATTTAAATATGATGTGAACATCAATACGAGGATACAAATACATTAAAAAAATATTTAAAAAATATTGCCCAGGGTGGATGGGGAGGGATTTGGACACATGTAAAAGAGAAAAATACCACTATGAATTACTGGTCATTTAGATACTAATGGTCAAGAAGCTAGCTATTTATATTGTACATTTGAAGCAGCTCTTCTACCAAGCATACCTACCAATGATTGTACCTATATATTACCTTATGTATGACCTTGTGATAAAATAATAATAATTTGAAGGACTAGTCAGAACTAGCATGGCACACACTACAATTTGACATTTTACAATATGTCCCATTCCTGCCCTATCTGCTTCACATTAAATAAAACGTAAGTGCGATGTGTCATGACAACCCCGTTGCATATAGCTTAGCACTACCGGAGACGCTAGGACAAGACATATTAACACCTAATAGTGCCACTTACTGTGGGTAATAACATGAGTGGGTACAGTCTACTGAGGGGTACATTTGGGGTACTATTTTTGGGGTTAATCTCACCTTTAAGAATAAACCTGAAATGGCTACATTTGGGGGCGACATTCTGATGTTCCAATCCAAAGATGTTCGCCAGTATCTGAACATCAGGTGCAGTATAGTCTCTTTTGACATACTTTATCCAAGATTTGGTTCTGGGTACAGCGATTAAATACTGTCAATTTTACACTACGTATTGTGGCTTGAGGTGTCGACCGCCAAATAATAACAATATATGCCATTTAGCAGACCCTTTCGCCAATCACGCGTGCATACATTTTACGTACAGGTGGTCCTGGGAATCGAACCCAGTATCCTGGCATTACAAGCAGCATATTCTACCAACTGACCTACAGAGGACTACTTACTGGTGTTTGTGGATGACGGCGCTGAAGAGCTTGCCGTCCCTCCAGCTGGTGGTGAAGTTGTCACAACGGATGCCCTGGTAGCCATCCACCATGCGCTGGGACCACATCAGCAGCTTCTCCTTGGCCGTCATGTTGTCTGACTGGCCATTCACCTGGATGTCCGAGATCTAACAGGGGCGGATAGATACCGGGGTTAGACAGGGGAGGAGGCCACACGCTACCAGGGTTGGGGTCAATTCCATTTAAATTGGGTCAATACAGGAAGTTAACTAAAATTGGATGAAAATGCCTCAATGACGAGATTTGGAATAGAAAATGGAATTTCAGCTTACTTCCTGGATTGAATGAATTGATATGGAATTGACCCCAACCCTGCTTGTCATGGTGGCAGAGGGAGATAGATGCTATATTTATTGTTTCAAACTATTTGAGAAAATTGATTATGCATTGTAATGGATGGGGTTTGATTCAATCACATGATATTCTGGTTCAATATGAATCAGGTTTGTCTACCTCAATGATCTGTGGTGGAAAACAAGAAAAAAACACTGTTTTTCAGCCAGGGGTGGCAACTCTGTCATCAATAGTACATATGTGACATCAAAGGGAACAGCCAAACTAGATCTCAATTCCTAGGTCATTGGGTAGGTGGGAGGGATGGCTGGCGGAGACTGCTCCTGCTTTGGGTCTCAAGACACAACTTAAGCACTATCTGGTCCAGTGCGGGAACACACACCATTGGCTAATGTGGCAGGACTTTATTTGGGCTGGATTGGAAATTAAATGAGTCACAGTCACCAGAGGCTCAGAGGGTAATCTCTGTTCTTGCCAAAAGACTGCTCATTTACCAAATGCTCTGCCTACTGGTCTCTTTCTGTAGTCGGTGTGTGTGTATACTGTAAGTGTGTGTGTGTGTGTGTGTGTGTCTGTGTGTGTTCTCCTCGGGATCCAATCCACCCTCGATGGCCCCACCCTAAACCTCACCGCTCTGAAGAAGAGGAGAATGCCTATGATGACTCACCAGGCTCCGGCCCTGCTTTTTTTTTCTCCTTCTGAGAAATGGGAGATACTCCTCTCGATCCAACGCAGTACATGGAGTACAGTAAACCAATGTAAATGTAAAACAAAACTAGAAGTTGAACTGATGTCTGTGCCCAGTGGGTATACCCTACACCAGTCTTACTTCACAACCAACATCTCTCCTTGTGCCCTGCTCAACCAAGGCTGCCACGTGGGCGTATAGCTCCATTTTAACTGGCAGTGCCAGCCATTCTTTAATCAAATAATGTAGTGTTATAGAAAGTCCATGTGTTAAATTTCACAAAGGTTTTACAGCACAACAATAGCAAGTAAGGGAGGTATCAGACCTGTTTTCAAATACTATTTGAAATAATTTGTAATAATTTCGCTAGGCTTGATTGAGATTACCTGGTTTAATGGAACCAATAGTCAATGCTACCTTGGAGAATAGTTTGTAGGACACAATGTTCTTTTATTTCCTTTCCTTATTTCCTGCCTTCATCGGAAAATGGGTCCTTCACAGGCCTGCCTGGGTTCAAATACTATTTGATATCTTTCAAATACTTTTCATGTTTACTTTCATGCCTTCCTGGAGTGCCAGTTGGGCAGGGTTTGACTATTGTATTGGTTCCATTATGCCAGGCAAACTCAATCAAGCCTAGCTAAAGTATTTGAAATTATTATTGAAATTGTGTGAAATTGTGGTGTAGGGTATACCCACTGGGCACAGACGTCAGTTCAACTTCTAGTGTTTGATTTACAATTGTTTGAGTTGTCAACGAAGGTGAATTCAATGTGAAATCAACAGAAAAAGTCACCATGTCTTTTAATTTTGGTTAAAAGTTGTGAAAAAAAAGCAGTGGTGTGAAGTACATAAGAAAAAATACTTGAATGTACTACTTAAGTCGTTTTTGGGGGTATCTGTAAATTACTTTATTGTTTATATTTTTGACAACTTTTACTTCACTACATTCCTAAAGAAAATATTGTACTTTTTACTTCCTACATTTTCCCTGACAACTAAAAGCACTAGTTACATTTTGAATGCTTAGCAGGCCAGGAAAATTGTCAAATTCAAGCACATATCAAGAGAACACGTGGTCATCCCTACTGCCTCTGGCATGGTGGACTCACTATACACAAATGCATCTTTTGTAAATAATGTCTGAGTGTGGGAGTGTGCCCCTGGCATTCCATACATTTTAAAAGAACGAAAATTGTGCAGTCTGCTTTGCTTAATATAAGGAATTTTAAATGACTTACTTTTACTTTTGATAGTTAAGTATATTTTAGCAATTACATTTACTTTTGATACTTACATTTAAAACCAAAATACTTTTAGACTTTTATTCAAGTAGTATTTTACCGGCCGACTTTCACTTTTACTTGAGTAACTTTCTATTAAGGTATCTATACTTTTCTTCAAGGATGACAATTGGGTACTTTTTCCACCTCTGTTAAAATAATTATAATTATTAAACTGTAATAATGCTATGATTGAAATATATTTGATATTAATTTGATAACAGATTTGACAGCAATGTGATTTTCTGAAAGCGATGTGGTAACATTTCGAGTGATTGAGATCAAATATGATTGGATTGAGTTCAATTTGTGATTGTTGCTGATTGGCTTGGATCAGAGCCAAGGGGATAGGAGGATGAGGAGCTATATGATATGGGAACACAACACTGACAGAGTAGGACACCTGGAAGTGAAGGATGATGGTCCATATCAGCCCAAGGGTCAGCTTGGGGTTGCCATCCGCAATGTCATCGTTTCTGATGTTCACCAGCTTGACCTGTGATTGGACGACAGAGAAGAGCGAGACTTAACACGTATAGTTGTTCACATCATAGTAAATACATTATTACCCTGTTCCAATGCATTTAGATATTTGTCTCAGTCATGTCACTTACAATAAGTCATCTTAATACAGTACAAGAGAAGTAAACTCAGAGGGTAACTCATTTGTTACTTTATCTCCATTATTATATTTCAATTGTTGTTTCTCTTACCTGTCGGTGTTTGAGGAAGTCCAGTGCAATCTGTACATTCTGCAGCTTGTGGAATCTCATGCGGCCTTTCTCTCTGGGCTGGAGAGGGGGGGGGCAAGAGAGAGAACGGCAGAGAGAGAGACAAAGAAGGGGGAGACCGAGAGAGAGAGAGAGAGAGAGAGAGAGAGAGAGAGAGAGAGAGAGAGAGAGAGAGAGAGAGAGAGAGAGAGAGAGAGAGAGAGAGAGAGAGAGAGAGAGAGAGAGAGAGAGAAAGAGAGAGAGAGAGAGAAAGAGAAAGAGAGAGACAGACCGGGTCGGGGGTTAGAAACAGACTGGACAGGAGTTCATGCTACCTTAGAAGAGGCATGGAGAAATGCGAGTGAGACATTACGTCGGAAGAGAAAAATGTGATGCTGCTACGACAATATCCAACAAACAGGAAAAGGGAAATAAATTGTAGACTCAATGACAAGAGTACACACGATTTTCCTCCAAAGTAAAAGATGAACGACAAAGAATAACTGATGTGTCTCACAGATCTCCAAGTACAACTTCCCTCATTATAAAACCGCATTAAAGACATCATACCTGCTCTTCACCTTCGACAGACAAACAAAGAGGTAAATAGGAGATATATGTGGAGTGAAGGGGGGTAGCATGTCATGCATTGGCTGAGCCAATAACATGATTAGTTATTAGGTACAGGAATCTTTGGTTGGTTGGTTGGTTTTAAATTGTGCCACCACTTCATACATGTGTTCTGATTGGAGAACAATGAACTGAAGACTTCCACTGCCAAAGAATACTGTATTTGTGCTATGTAATAAGCATTAGTAATTGAGCTAAACAGAAACAAAGTTATTTTCAAACTGATCATTTCCAGTGCTTCAAGTATTGTTATAGCATCATGACTAGTCAATTAAGTAGTTAGTCAATTATGTCCTTCCTTCATTCAGCCATGGCACCTATTAATAACAGAGGGTATTTTGTTTACAGCCAGCAGCAAAATGGTTAATGCACCTCTGAGACTTTGCAAGCTTGTCAATGATAAATAGGTGATGCCCAAAGGGAGAAAACAAAATGTAATCATAAGCACAGCAAGTGACATCATGCACAGCCGAGCCACTGGGTAATGGATGACTCAAGCCACATGAAGTAGAAGAAGAAAATGGCGTCCGAGTTATAGAAAACCCCACTCACCAACCGCAAGTTCCTGACCACGTCTCTCTCCCTTGCCTAGCCCCAGCAAAGAGCAGTGCAAAGAGAGGAAGCATAGACCAAAGGGCAAAGGTCAGCATACAGGAAAGGGGGGGGGGGAGTGTAGGGGGGTAAAGAGGGGGACATGAGAGGGGAGGAGCAGAGAAGGAGAACCAGAGAACGGTCAGACAGGAGCACACAGTTCAAAAAGAGAAGCCAAAGTGGGGTTAATGTGTTAGGACCATGGAGGCGTCTGGTAGATGAGCAGAGACCAGCAGAGCCAGCGCAGCGATGAGCTACTGTAGCAGAGACAGAGTGCAAGGCATCCAGAGAGATCTGCAGTAACCTATAATGCATCACCATAATGTGCAAGCATCCAGTGTTGACTTCCTGACTTATTTTTTTTTAAACGAAACAACTACAAATGGTTAACATTTCCGGGGACTGGAATGAAAGGTAGGTAAGCAGGGGTTGTCTTTGACAGTTAATGGGTCTTTGTTTATTTTCCAGTTACTGTCTTGTTAGGTTGTGCTACGACTTGAAAGTCTAGCTAATGTTTTGCTTTGCTTCAGGGATGGTATACCGGTTTGGATTAGGTAGGTAAAAATAAGGGTTAGACTTGGATCGAGGTTGGTCGCAGATGGCGAGGTCAGTCCATTAGCCAATCAGAAGTCGGGATCAGTGGTCGAGGTCAGTCCATTTGCCAATCAGAAGTCGGGATCAGTGGTCGAGGTCAGTCCATTCACCAATCAGAAGTCAGCAGTACTCACCAGCGTCTCCCCAGAGAGGACCTCCAGGAGGGAGATCAGGTTGTGTCCATCTCTCAGGTCTTCATACAGGTCTGTGACCTGACGCTGTGACTGTGGAACAGAAAGAGAAGGGAGAGATGTAAGGCAAGGGTTATCATCACAATGCATTGTTTGTGTGCGCGACACCTAGACACAATACCTAGAAGTATTGATGTAATAACGTTTTGATATTCTGGATCTGGTTAGGATTCTGATTTGATAGACATGGGGATCGTCCTCTCACAGTAAACCTTGGAAAGAGCAACCAATCTTTACAGTATAAAACGAGACAAAATGTTCAAGCTCCTCTCAGATCAGTCTACGCGGCTCATGCTATAAAGCAGCAGCTCTCTCTCTCCCTCGCTCCACCAGTACATCTGTACAAAGGACAGGAACGCATGGCTACGGGCAACCAATCAGCCTGCGTTTGACACTCAGACACCTGCTAATTGGCAGCTGCCACATCTACTGAGAGATGATGGATGGACAGAGGACAAGGAGTCTTCATTAAAAAAAACAAATCGCATCAGTCAAAAACAACTAAATCTTTCGCACATACACATAAACAGTGCAAACACAGGCAGATACCTGCACATGAAAACAGATACTCCAGTGAGTCTTGGGACTGCATGCATGCTATAATCAATTCCAGTCAGAAAGATAAACTGTGATCGTGAGCTGAAGAGGGTGTAAGCTTAGAAAGAGAGAAACTGAGGGATTTGTGGCCCACAGTCCACAAAGCATAGTCCTATTTCTGTGTGACACCATCAGTTTAATTCCTCATACTTTCACAGCGATGGCATAGGTGTGGGGAGTGGATAGTGTTCAGGTGGAAGGGGAGAAAGTGAGCTGCATGCTGATCAGAATGTGTCCCACATACAGTGCCCTCCTGCTGAGGCTTGCAGGCAGCTGGTACCTACCTCTGCTTTCCAATGCTGGACGGAGGAGAACGAGTGGATGAGGGATGAGACGGAGAGAACAAGGGAATAGAGAGGGAGAATGACCGAAAGAGGAAGAGAATATGAGTCTGAGATTAAAATGACTCATTATTCAAACGGAGCTTTAGTGAAAGAAAATGAAAAAGGTTAGATGAATAGAATAAAAGAGAATGGTCAAAACGGTTACTAATATTAGTGCTTTATGACATGGTTGATGTTGGGAGATTGCATGTAATGCCTTGCTACTGCGTCAGTGTGTTGCTCTGTCCTCGCACAGGTATGTACAGGTATGGTATGTATGCAAGTATGTATGCAAGTCTCGCCCCTGCAAGTTTTAACACCCACTACCTTGATTTATTACTGGCATCAATGGTAAGTACTTATATAACACTGTGTGCTATAAGTAGTTATACAATCCTGTGTGTTTACACAGTAGCTCACTCATGCCCACCTGTGGTGTTCACACTCCATCGGTGGTGGTTTGAAATGCAGCGAGGGTTGATGATGGCCACTAGGGATCCCTGTTTACACATTAATCGCGGAAGATTGTCCAACCTCAACTAAGAGTCTCCAACTTCAACAATATTATACAAGTTGTATGTCTGGAACTGATGGGACAAGAGCGCATAACATTCAAGTGTTTTTCGTCAGTTCAACTGCGTGGGGCTACAATACGACAATGCGGCCAAATTACCTCAAATCAGTCAATATCCAACTTCAATTCGAAGGCATTCTACAAGTATAATTGTAGTGTGAAATGCTTCTTTCATTGGTTCCTCTATGGTAGCTACACCAGTCTCTCTCTGCTATCCTGTAGCATATGCTTAAACCCTGTCTGTCATCAAAACACAATAGCCCACGTTGAAGAAGCTCAGATTGAGTCAACGTGATCATGTGGTGTCATGTGCACTCCAGTCAACTCGAGTCAAGTGATCCATTTGATCGTGTCCTCATTGTGAGTACATCAAGGTTAAAACCCTTAGGCCAGTCAACTCAGAACCTGAAAACCCCTCATCCACCACAAACCACACACTAGACTCCACTTTCCCATTACAAAACACACTGTAGGTGATGCGTCCTTCAGTTAACCTAGGGTTACACGTATTATTATAAGGTTGAACGCCTATAAAAAACCACACACGTCATTGTATAAGAAAATAGGGATACTTTATGTCTCTCTGGTCTGTACACTTCACTAAAAGTGAACGGGGCATTAAATCTACAGAATGATGTAAACTACAGTGGATTTCCTTTTACATAACACCGTAAATGAATGGTTGAGAAACCCTCCATTCGGTCTTCCCACCCTTGTTGACACACAACAAGATTTATGCTCGAGTGAAAGTTATTCCATATCCTTTTACAACCCCTCACGGTCCACCCCGGTACATGCCCACTGGAAACGCATTAGTTCAACATTAGTTCAACATCAGAAGAGCAGGCTTTCACATGGACAGAATATTAACACTTTCGTTTTACCGCAAAATGCTATATTAAAAATTCTCCTGCATGATGTTTCCAATTATGGTTTTTCAAACTTTGCTTGGGTTGCTATTTCATTTTAACGACTAGGCTAGTTCTGTAACAAAGCATTGCATACCACATATTGTGTATGGTATAAAACCATTTCTAAGAAGACAGTTCTGTCTTAGAAAGCTCTTAATTAAGCACTTGTTTACTTCATGTCAATACATAGCCTACTTAATCTAAACTTTCTAACGGTAAAATGTACCGTCATCGCAGTTTGTCAAACATTAAATGAGATCCAAATCTTGTCACATAGGCCTACCATTTTGTCATAATGGTAGTGGGAAGACAAGAGACACAGATTGATTCCTCAGATAATGTCTGTAAGGAGCACTTAAGGACCTTGACTAGCAAAGAGCTAAGGGCGGGCAGGCAGTCAGCCACCCAGACTCAACAGTCAGTCTGTGTAGCGCATGTGCTACTGTTGGCCCAGCCAGCAGCCACCGGGCCTTGGGCCCAGAACAGAATGTGGTGCTTCGGAGGCAAAGAGCAAAACGAATCCAGATGTCTGTGACTCACATAAAACACTTAACGAAAAGACTGTGTGCTTGTGTGTTATATCAGGAACAGAGTATGTTCGCACCGCACGGCGCATATACACTGTGCATGGAAAGGAAAATAGTATTTTGTGTAGCTATTTTTGTTCCTTTTTTTTTTCCGAGGGGAAATGAATGGGTTTGTTTCTTTTGAGGGAGAATGGAGAATTATGACGAGTCCATTAATGGCTTGGGCTGTAAACGTTGGGTTACCGGTGGGATTTTGTCAAATTAATTATGACACGGGGCAAGCGGGGGTATTTATACATGTACTAGTGGGAGGGGCTGTCGTGGTGGGGGTCATTTTTTGATTTTTAATGAGAAACACCAGAGTGAGTTGTTTGGTTTGTTAACCCACCCCCTCCTCTGTAGAGGACCCCTTGTGAATTGAATGGCTTTCAGCCCTAAGGGAAGGGGCTGGGGTGAGGTAGGTGAGAAGAGAAGGGTGACAACAGCACCATTTACAAACTCACTCAGTCGAAGAGAGACTGGTCTTCTGGTAAACCTTCCATCAAAACACCAAGCTAGAAACCAAACACTCATGACTTCCAGTAACCTTTCTGTTTGTTGTGTGTGTGTGTGTGTGTGTGTGTGTGTGTGTGTGTGTGTGTGTGTGTGTGTGTGTGTGTGTGTGTGTGTGTGTGTGTGTGTGTGTGTGTGTGTGTGTGTGTGTGTGTGTGTGTGTGTGTGTGTGTGTGTGTGTGTGTGTGTGTGTGTGTGTGTTTGTGTGTGCATATTGCACATCTGTGTTGCACGTCTGTGTATGACCAATGCATGTCACTTTCAATGAAGCCCTTCCAAAGGGATTGGCCTGTCTGACTGTACTGATGTAGTAGGATGAGATGGTATTAAAAAAACAACCACTTGACGGTCTGATATCTGTGGATATCTGTCTGATGGGGGATCAAAACTCGCTGTCATAATAGTGTGTTGTCATGGATACATGGGATCATGACTTCAATGGCACTTGCATGTTCAGCATGGCTAGACCAAAATGGACCCCAGCTCCACTCATAGTAATGCAGTAATGGTTAATTCCGATGGTCACATCTCATCTACTAACATACCAACACAGATATCCCCTATTCCAAAATAATTATTATGAACATAAAAAGGTGAGAACATAGTCTTCCTCTGATACAGAAACTATTTGGGCCTTTGTTCATAAAGTGTCCCAGAGTAGAAGTACTGATCTGGGATCAGGTCACCCCATGTCCATTCATTATAATGTCAAATAAAAACTGATCCTAGACCAGCGCTCCTACTCTGAGATGCTTTATGAATAGAAGCCCTGGTGTTTGTTAAGCTTCGACCCCGTTTTAAATTTGAGAAACAGAACTACACATCCAAAACACATCAATAAAGTATCTGGCCGGTGTCGTTACGATTCCCGCCAAAGATTCTAGCCTACTCCTGTCATTAGTGGCAAAATGACTTCTGAAGCTAAAAATCCATTTTTGCCGAGAGACTAAATTGCAACCGTCAGAAAACACACAGCTCAGCCCCCATGTGGTTGGTTGGCCAATTACGAGGTATGATTCACGAAGGAAATATCTGCCATTTGCCATTCGTACACATCACTTCTGGACCAGTAGTGATCCAACTCAACATAAATCCTACTTTGAGAACTTCTGCGGTTGTTCTGCCACTTCAGTAACCACTTCAGCCATTTTCATTCGTTTTAATGGTATTTGACTGATATTTACGGATAATAACACAGGAATACCAATTTTGAAAACACTGTATGAGTCACTGTGAGAAGTCCAGTAAAGTGCAGAAACAAAATTGACACAAATCTATTGAAATAAAACTGATGTTGGTTAAAAATGAGTCAGTGTGTGTGTGTGCGCGTGTGATTGTCTTTGTGTCTAAACTATTGATACCAGTAATCTGTGCATTAAAGTAAGCAAGACAGGGAGAGTGAGTTAGGTATTGAGTTATTGAGCATATAAATGTACTCGGGTAGTGTGTGACCGTACCTTTATCAAGTGTTTGTTGACCCACTTTGTGAAGGTCTTTTTCTGTACTCGATCCCGTTCATCTGCAAGACACAAAGAGCAAACGTCAGACATGATTATAAAAAAAAAAAACGTAAAAAATAAAAAAGATTTGATAAACCCTCTGAGTACATTAAAATAAGAAATATTGAGGTATCCTTTACGGGGGTTGAGAAAACTCAGTCTAAATTAAAACAGATTGCAGGGTATTAGGGATAAGGAAAAGATCAAAGGATTTAAAATACATTTAACATGAACAACACGAGCTGAAATCAAACAAATATTCCAGATGTCGCCATCGTTTTGTACTTCCCTGAGACAAAGAGAAGTAATTGGAATGGGATTTGTCTAGCCTAGTGAGACGTGATACCAGAGCGTCTGGACTAAACATGTCTGACTCACGAGAAATCATCATAGCAGTCAGTGTCTAGATATACACCCTCATTGTCGAGTTGTGTCTGCAAATGCTATTCACTAAGATATGACTACAGGCAGGGCCTGAGGCTTAGTGGAAGCAACAGAATCTCTATAGGCCATGGTACTGTATGTACACATATGCTGCTACGTACTGTAACGGACACTGCTGCGCTTGTGGAACATGACGAGATATGGTAGCTCTCAGAGAGTAAGACAACGGTGCCTTAACGGGCAGATACTCACATCTAGCAGATAGATACGGTTTCAGCCTCACCATACTGAGTGGAATTGACACACCCTCAGTCAAATACCTGGACAAACCCCACTACCCTGGGGTACTGGAAAACATACTGCAGAGCGCAGACACGGACGTACCAACTGTAGACACTGACCCTCCCCAACCAAGAGGCACGTCACCAACAGTTAGTCATCATGCCACACCACTTCACTGGAAGATTGTTGATTTTTTTTTGCATCCGTTATTTAACCAAAGAAGTCACATTGAGATATACATCTCTTCTTCAAGTGAGCCCATCAGTTATATCAAGTGAGATAGTACTGATGGCCAATCCAATTGCAATTCCAATAGGGTTTGTTTTGAAAGGCATACGTCGCATTGAAGAAAATACTGGTATCTGATACACTGATACACGGATATCTCGTTATCCAGATAAAAGACATGGGTGTCCATATTAATAATATTTCATTAACAAACTGCATTTAAGGTTCGTCATCAAAGCCTACCATACCACTAAAGGGAAAATACCACCCCAAAATCAACATTATGTGAAAATGGCGCGTTTCTATGTTTTGTAGTAAAAAAAGATAGAGGAAGATAAAATGTTTCCAATGACATCATCAACCAATTAGTAGACAATTTGTAGACAAATGCCTAATAATAATAATTGGTTAAAATCACACGATGCACACCAATGATGTCATGGGAAACACTTATCTACCTCTATCTTTTCTACAAAAACATAAATAAAAATGTGCCATTTTCACATATGTTGAGGTGGTGCTGGAGATGATGAATACGAAGTTTAATTTCTCTTTTGAATTTTCCCTTAAGGTGGCAATATGTTACTTTTTGGCCGACCCGGCCAAAGTCACGTAGAATTGTGAGTTATAGATCTATCATTCTACTTGAAAGCAAGTCTAAGAAGCGGTATTTCTATGCTTCCCATTCTTAAGTTTTGCTTTTGCATCTTTTTACTTTCGGTTTTGTACACCAGCTTCAGACAGCTGAAACAACAATATTCATGGTTATGGAAAATATATTTCACAGCGGGTTAGATGTTAAAATTATTCTCTACACTAAACTAGCTTATTTTGTGACATAAAGTGACATTTGGCGAACTATTCGAGTTTTAACAGCCAGGAAATGGCAGAGCGATTTCTGCATAGTGCGACTTTAAGGAAGCCTCGGGTCTTCAGCTACTCCTATGACAGCTCAGGTCATGTTACTGCATGAACTGTTAAACGTGCTATATAAGTTAAACGTTATCAGTCTTACGAGGTAGTGAAAAGCATATTAAGTACCACTCACAGGCTAGGCACTGCAGAACCAGAGTACAACGGCGTGTGCTGATTCACTGTGTCTGCAAACTGAACCCGCAGGCTACACTTTCGTATTCTCAGGGGGGCGCGTCCGCCATGTTGCTATTGTGTTATGGAAAACGCGTTGCCGTGGCAACCATAAGGGTGTGTGTGTGTGTGTGCCTGGAGACTAGTGGAACGTTGACCTCTGTCATTTTCTGTCTGTTCATCAATAAAGCTACAATACGAGGGCAAACCTGATTTATACGGGACACTCCTGTTCACAGTTTATGTGAGGTGAATGCTCAAGTATCACGGTCAGGGGGACTAACACAAATACTTGTGCTAGTCCAGCAGTAGTGTCCAGCTTGCAATCAGCATACACAGTGCACCAGTCATGACTCGGGCTAAGACAAACTATTTAAACTGCATTGGGTGATGCCAAAGATAAACACAGTGATCACAAATTCACAATGGGTAAAAGGGGCGAAAGTTCTACCTCCTTTACCCAAAGCCATCTCCTTGATTCACTGCAGGACAAAGGAGTGTTTCAACCCATCTTAAAAGTGGTAATCTAATAGGTCCTCCTCCTGAGTGAGTCACTCTCAGCACCTGATTTATAATTGATCATTAGCCAATAGACACATGACTATTACTCCACTGTACTATAAAATAACCAGAAGTGAATGAGCAAGAAAGAAAATATCTATAAATGTCATTCAATAAGAAAAAAGGTATACCCAAACGCACTTCAGCCCAGCTTAAATGAAAAAGGGAGTCAGGTACTCGACTGAGGGACTTGAAATTCCAAAAAACAATCCTTAACACAGGACATTTGAATGGGTGACTATGCAGGAAGAGAAAGAATACAACAGCAAAAAAAATTCATTTAAAGGACACAAACAGCCTCCCGTTTCGGCGTGAAACGCCTTCATTAGAGTCTTGAAGGCCTTTTACGCCGAAACGAGAGCCTGTTTGTGTACCGTATATAAATATTTCAGATCTATGCGGAAACCTAGTGGTCCTTTTTCTTTGTTCTCCTGGATAGTCAACCGTTGAAGTGTCCTGGGGTAAGGAATGTTTTTTGGTCCTTCTATAGGAGTTTTATCAACAAGGTATAGGCCTACTGAGATTTCATCCCCACATTTTGTGAATGGGTTCGCTGACCACTAGAGTGGGAGGGAACGGCTGATGTGTTAGATTAGTGGGCGTGTCCACTCTTGGTCACAAATGTAGCCCACTGGAGAGACACAGAAAACATTACAGCAAAAAAACAACATCATTTTAAATCTAAATGTAATTCCCATAGATGATGATTAGAGAAAGCTCAAACTGTAATTGAGAGTGCAGTAAAGGCTCACAGTGGAAGCCACAAGCCCTCTTTCAATTTAAATTGACACTGACAGTTGGTATGTATCTCAGCATCATGAAGGGGCTCATTATTTCACAGACTAGCCAATCGGGCCCTGACTTGAACCTCTGAAGAGACTTGTCTGTGCAGGGATATGAAAATGGTCCAAACTACAGCAGTAAAACTTTTCCTTTCACAGGAAAAAATAACTCTCTCCCTTATGCAATCACAGACCATAGTATCAGGGGCAAACTTTCCATATGAACCTATTTGACACACTGTCTAGGTGAACACTGTCATACATAGAACCAAACTCATCAAAGTCAAACTTTTCATGTACCGTAAACACATAGCTTCCTAGTTAATGCTGTCATACTGGTACCTTTCCTGCCGTCCATAGACTTGAGCATCCCCTGGTAGTAGCCTTCGTCTGAGGGCACCCTGTCCCTTCCATCACTGCCACCACTGCTATCTGTCGAGAAGTTCCTGTATCTCTGTTGCTGACCGCTCATGGTGCCACTCAACTCCGAATGAATGAATCGAAAGTCCCCTCTAACGCGCTCTATGTGACCGCTTTGTCACCACAAGGTTTCTGTCGGGGACTATAACGTTTCTCTCTTTCCTGCTCTTTTTCCGCTGACAAATTCCTCAGTGCTCCTTTCGCTCAGAGGGAGCATGCAGTCGTGTGGCTAAGTTCCAGTCGGCACTTTCGATCTAGCCTATGATGTATTCCTCTCTCGCTCTACCTCCGTGTGAGCTCTTCTCTTCTTTTCTTCCCGTTGATTTTTTTCTCTCCCTCTCCTCCTTTAGCAATAGGTTATGCCTGTGGGGTACAGTGTCTGGGCCTGTCCTTGTGCTGATCTGTACAGTATGATAACTGCCTGTGTGTTTGGAGGACATTGTGGTGGGTAAGGCTCGACCACACCCCTTCCTCTGCCCTGTCATATTGGTGTGGCTGGTGAGAGCAGGAAGAGGGCGGGGACTGAGGAGAGTGAGTGATCAGACAAGGTGCGGTGGCCAGCAGGCCGTTGTGCCATAAAAGACACCATCTGCATACACTTTTACTTGTCATCTTACCTTCGTTTACAGAAGAGTACACAGTACACACCCTGAATCCTTATACTTCATTACGATGGCTGTATAAGCAATAACGAAGAATGGCACCGGAATAAATAACGCAATATTCTTTTACGTTTTGATATAATTTCATATTGTTTTAGAACACAGTTCAATGTCTAATGACTTTTTATCACACACACACCCCCACGCCCACGCCCACACACACACACACACACACCACACACACACACACACGCACACACGCACCAGTGTGATTAATCATTGCCTACTCACGGCATTCCTGAGAGAGCTGTGGGTGTTACTCAGTGTGATGAGGAAAAGGGGGAGGCTGAGGGAAGGGCTACTTTGGCATCCACACTAAACCCTCATCTAACGACATGTAGATTCTCAAACTAGACAATTAGTGAAGGAGTACATACTCCTTCTGCTCTGCTGAAGGCCTGACAGTGTGTGTGTGTTTTGTTTTCCCTTTAACTACACCAGCATGAACTAAAGTACACTCATGCACGCTCACAGACCTGATTTCCTCAAACTCAACACTCACATGTAAAGACATTACAGAGACATTCTAGCACACCTCCACTAGAACCAGCTAGTATTGTTGAACCAGTGATTATGATTATCAGTCCCTGATCAGCCTCTCACCCAGAGATGACCATTCAGATAACTGATAAGACACTATATCAGTGAGGGGTCATCGGTGAGGACTTATTATGAGGGAATGAGACACCAAAACACGGGAAAACCCAAAATACACTTAAGACAGACCCAGGTAAGAACAGGGAGATATACTACAAAGTAGGATCAAGGAGCTAGCCAGCTGACTTTGGTAAACACCAAAGTAAACACACTAAATTACTTGATTTTCTAGTTCATTAAAAAAAGTTCAACTTAAATATGTGTTTTTGATTATTGAATCAATTAGACCATACCCATTTCAAGATCTTTCAGAAACATGCATTTTACTTCAAGTCAATATTTAGGCTAGTTAGTTGGCTAACTCCTTGAATCTGCTTTGTAGTATACCCCTCCGGGTTCCTAGGCCTGTGTATTTTCGGGCTTCACTAAGGTCCCTTCACTAAGGTCCCTTCACTAAGGTCCCTTCACTAAGGTCCCTTCACTGTGGTCTGTAAGAACCGTAGGGTGCTGACACCCAAACCTATGCCACAGGGTGCGACCAACAGGCCCGCTAAACATTAAGAAGGAATGCGTCTCATTTCCACACCCTGTCTGACATGACATTGGGAAGAATGTAAAAAAAAAACTTTTCTTTCCAATGTGAGGTGATTAGTTGCATCTTGTTTGAACATGAAGCAGTTGATGTGTCAAGATGTGTGTGTGTGTGTTTGTTTTATTTGACACTAAGTTCACAACATTTGAAAATTGTGGAGAGGCGCACCTTAAATAATAGCTTTGTGTACTTCCACACGTCTAGGCAAGAACAGGAATTACGGAGGGCAAGCAAATACCATAATACTGTACAGTCCAATACATACAAGGGAAGAGAATAGTAATAACAACACACACATAATCACACCTCGACAGTGCTGGAGGCTAAACAGAAAAACATTGAGGATTCATATGGTCACCTCTCGCAGGAGAGTTTGGATAGTGTAGCCTGGGAAAGAAAGGATTAACATATGACGTCATTGATTTCTATGTGCTTAAGCAGACCACAACACGTTAACTGCTACTGGTACCTTAAAACAGGTTGGGAGTTTTATGAAACAGAGGGAGTTTATGGAATCAAATATCAAGGTGCATGGGGTTGAAAGAAAGCTAGACAAAAGGTGAAAGGAAAGGGCTTTGATCATATGGACTACTGCTTATACAGCTAGGAGGATGCTGACAGAGCATGGCGATGTGATGAGCTGTTGGAATGTGTCTGCGATCTCCTCTCGGATGGCCGGTGCACTGGGCCAAAGTCCCAACCTAAATATCCTAACCCACCGCCCCAAACACACACACGCCCTTACCCCCCCCCACACAGCGAGGATTGGTAGGCCTGCAAGAGGCTGAAACAGTATGTGACAAATCTGGCCATACAGATCACAATCACGTCATCTGCCGTATCACATAAAAAAGTGTGTTGTAATAAGCATGAAATATAAAGGTATATCTTGGGTGTAGCTTATTGTATAGAACTTGATAGCTTGTCACTGGATCGTTAATAGCTTGACATACTGGACCGTACAGTATTGTAGGTCAATACTGCTATGCAGTGGCAAAGGGCTTTCCCCTCACAGGTGTGAACACCAATGTTAGGCACTTCTCTTCAGCAGTGTGACATAATGATACGAACAGCTCCGGTGTGATGTTTACCCTAGGTACAGATCTAGGATCAGCTTCCCCTGCCCCATTCTGAACCCTAACCATTCATGGGAGAAATGCAAAACTGACCCAAGACCAGTGTTTAGGGGCAACTTCACCCTTTTTTCCACATTTTGTAACGTTACAGCCTTATCCTAAAATTTATTCAACCGTTTTTCCCACCTCATCGATTTACACACAATACCCCATATTGACAAAGAATAACTGTTTTTATAAATGTTTGCCAATGCATAAAAAATACAAATAAAAAAGATCACATTTACATAAGTATTCAGACCCTTTACTCAGTACTTTGTTGAAGCACCTTTGGCAGCGATTACAGCCTCAAGTCTTCATGGGTATGACACAAGTTTGGCATACCTGTATTTGGGGAGTTTCTCCAATTAATCTCTGCAGATCCTCTCAAGTTCTGTCAGGTTGGATTGGGAGTGTTGCTGCACAGCTATTTTCAGGTCTTTCCAGAGATGTTAGATTGGGTTCATACCCGGTTCTGGCTGGGCCACTCAAGGACATTCAGACACTTGCCCTGAAGCCACTCCTGCGTTGTCTTGGCTGTATGGTTAGGGTCGTTCTCCTGTTTTAAGGTGAACCTTTGCCCCCAGTCTGAGGTCCTGAGCGCTCTGGAGCAGGTTTTCATCAAGGATCTCTCTATACTTTGCTCCGTTCATCTTTGCCTCCGGCCTAACTAGTCTCCCAGCTGAAAAAAATCCCCACAGCATGATGCTGCCACCACCATGCTTCACCGTAGGGATGGTGCCAGTTTACCTCCAGACATGACGCTTGGCATTCAGGCCAAAGAGTTTAATATTGGTTTCATCAGACCAGAGAATCTTATTTCTCATGGTCTGAGAGTATTTAGGTGCATTTTGGCAAACTCGAAGCAGGCTGTCATGTGCCTTTTACAGAGGAGTGGCTTTCATCTGGACACTCTACCATAAAGAACTGATTGGTGGAGTGCTGCAGAGATTTTTGTCCTTCTGGAAAGTTCTCCCATCTCCACAGAGGAACTCTAGAGCTCTATCAGAGTGACCATTGGGTTCATGGTCACCTCGCTGACCAAGGCCCTTCTCCCCCGACAGCCAAGACAGCTCTAGGAAGAGTCTTGGTGGTTCCAAACTTCTTCCATTTAAGAATGATGGAGACCACTGTGTTCTTGGGGACCTTCAATGCTGAAGAAATGTTTTGGTACCCTTCCGCAGATCTGTGCCCCGACACAATCCTATCTTGGAGCTCTATGGACAATTCCTTCGACCTCACGGCTTGGTTTTTGCTCTGACATGCACTGTCAACGGTGGGACCTTATATAGACAGGTGCTTGCCTTTCCAAATCATGTCCAATCAATTGAATTTACCACAGGTGGACACCAATCAAGTTGTAGAAACATCTCAAGGATGATCTATGGAAACAGGATGCATCTAAGCTCAATCTTGAGTCTCATATCAAAGGGTCTGTATATAAGGTATTTCTGTTTTTTATCTTTAATAATTTGCAAAGATTTCTAAAAACCTGTTTTCGCTTTATCATTATGGGTTACTGTGTGTAGATTGCTCACACATTTTTTATTTTAATCCATTTTAGAATAAGGCTAACGTAGCAAAGAGTGGAAAAGGTCAAGGGGTCTGAATATTTTCCCAAGGCACTGTACCAACACCAGGGTGTTAGGTACTTCACACATAACAATACCAAGCCCAGGGGGGCATAACAACGGGAAATGTGGAATGTCACAGGAAGGCCCAAACACAAAAGAGCAGCCAACGTCAGAGATACCGTGGAAAATCTTACCCATGAAACTGTTTTCGCCAAAGACGCTGCAAAGAAAGGACGTATCATTAAGGTCTACACATGCTTATAACATTTGCCCTCATCTAAACCAGATGCAACGTTTGGCCTTTTAAAAAACAGAAAGACTGTGGAAAACATGAAGAGATATTTTTTTTCTCGCTCTCTAAATGGCATGCTTGAGGTTCTCTCATTGCTACATAGAACGGGACAGATTAAAGTATGAGAGTGTCTTGGGGTTCTCCTCGTGTGTTCCCACACTGACTGTGCGTCATATGTGGACACCCTTAGCGGATTTGCCAACAACCAGATGCATCCGGTTTTCAGGGATACAGCTATTCAACCAAGCCAGAAGTGGGAACTCAGCTCACGCGTTTCTTTGTGGATGATGTGAATGGATCATTCTGGTGGAGGGAAAAGGGGGAACACCCCTGGATCCACCCCTCTAATTTGTATGGCCCAATGTTTAATTTCAAGGCTCATTCATATTCAAAGAACTTAGAGATTCTACAAAGCACGAACTTTGTCAGATGTTTGTCAGATGTCAGAATGAGTCAGCATCCCACACTATCAGTTGTGTATTCATCTCCAAACTAAATAGAAAATAATATGCCGCAAGCCTATATATCCGTAGAAAGTCCCAGATGAAAACACCAAACAGGTCTATATGTCACTGCGAATCCCCTGAACAGTTCCCAAAATACTACGTCCTTGTCTCTGAAAGATCTGTCAAATTGGGTTGACGGAAATTGTGATTTTTCTCCAAAATCAACAGTGGTAGTTGTTTTCCATTTCAAATAGAAAACAACTAGGTTCCATTTCAAATTGCTTCTCATTGTACTCAATCCTACTCACTCAACTCACTCCACTATCTCAACTCAGAGATTAGCATCACAGCCATAATAAACCAAGGTTGTGTTCATGAGCCACACAACGGACTGAAACATGGAGTGACCTCCTAAACTTGTCCAATAAGAAAGGTTTGTTCCCGTTTTCCATTGCAAAACCTCCGGAGAGGTAGACCTACTCCTGCAGAGATAGAAAAGTGTCCCCCGCAGACATTCTAACCCAGAGTTCAAGCGGAGAGGAATTGAGAACCATCCGAAGTAAACAGAAGATAACATAAGATAATCACAACACTATTCACGCCCTTTCTGTTTAAACTCTTTCGCAACTGTAAACGGTCACATAAATGCAATGCTATTGCCTGACCCTTCAAAGTTGAAATGTCAAAGCCAAAAATAATCCGGTCAAGCATCTTTGACTCAGACAATCGGTCTTGTAGTCACAGGGAACATGATTCCTTTCGGAAAACAGAGATTAAAGCAGAACAGAAATCCGCCATCATGGTTTAGATAGTCTTGAGATCATGGAGAGAGAAAAGGTGAGAAGAGGGGAGGAGAGGAGGGTAGGGTTAATGCCATTCATTCCAGAGAAGGGAGCAGCCTCATTCCTCCCTTAGAGGGACATCCACCTCACTGACTCTCTCCCTCCCATTCTCCTGTCACTCCAGCCCAATGCAAGTGGGAGTGTGTGCTCGGAATGTTAATAAAATAAAACCAAGAGGAATAACCGGAATACACCTTGACTGTGTGTGTGTGTGTGTGTGTGTGTGTGTGTGTGTGTGTGTGTGTGTGTGTGTGTGTGTGTGTGTGTGTGTGTGTGTGTGTGTGTGTGTGTGTGTGTGTGTGTGTGTGTGCGCACCCAGTTTGGGTCAGCTGTGGTCATCAGCACAGTGTACCTTTGAGATATTCACGAAGTTCAAGAGCCATATTGTCCAGTGTTCAATTCACTTTTTCTGTCTGTATAACAGGACATGAGGGGGTTTCTGCCATAGCTATGGAATGAGTCACTCACTGTCCGACTTTATCTTTCCAGATCTAAATCCCTGTAGCAGGATGAAACGTCATAGTCAGAATTAGATCAAAAGATGAAGCTGTAAGCCCAATTTAACTCCGACTCAACAAGGAATGGATTACCCCTGACAGCTGAGGTTGAAAATGGCTAATTAGTCTACCGCTCCTGGAGCCATGGTGGAAAGCCCCACATCTGTAAATTAACGCCCACTCTCGTGGACTTTCCTTCAGTAAACTTACACAGAGATTATAGTGTGTCTGTTTAATCAAGGTGTAGGTACAGTACCTTTGCAATACAACACCCAGTCTCCCTCTTTTGGAGATGGTATCATACTACACCAGCCTATGTACTCATTACGTACAATAGTTTTCGACTGAGGGCAACAGACGCTTTATTTTAAGTATGTAAAAATGAAAATTACATATTGCTATTGAGAATAACTGTCAAAATGTCACTCTCACTTCATTCGCTATCCCTTCAAAAATCATCATTACTGGTTTCCATACATTTGAATGTGGAAAAAGAGGAACATGAGAGGGGTTGCTGTGGCAACATCTCCAAACACATGGTAGCTTTTTGCGCCTGTGGCTGGGTTATTTGAGTTATATTACTCATGGCTGTATTTTTAGACTGGGGGCTGTGTCTTCCATGATTGACTAACTTCATGGGGAAAGGAAAACAGTGGTTCTCCTCGGGAGGGAGAAAATAATAGAACGTTCACAGAGTGAACACTAGATGGTAACAAAGCACAATGAGGACATGGTGACTTTAACTGGCCTTGTTATTATGTTGCCGTGGCCATGACCTAACCAGGATAAACTCTGGGCTCCATATAGGTCAGTTATAGTCAAGATACATGGTAGGAAGAAAAACTCCCGGATCTAGTTATCATGAAAAATGAACAAGTAATAAAAAAACAGAGTAATGAAAACTTGCCAATCCTGCATACATTAGACATTTCAAATCACACAAAAAGTAACGTATGAAAAAGCAAATATAATGATGGTGCTATTCAGGCCCTCTCAGAGTGCATTTATGGAAGGGGATACACAACTAGACTTCATACCCACTGAATACTCTAAAACTGGGTTATAGATAGTTACAAGCAACTGGAAGTGTTACTGGAGACACTACTCGTCATCAGTGTCTCTAAAATTGTAATAGTTATAATAGTTGAATGACACACTTGAGCCTTGCTTAATCCAGTCAGGGTGAGTCATCCACAGAGCACCCTCCCTACCCAATAAAACCCCTCCCCTCCCAGTCACTCTGCATATTACCCAGCTGCCATTTCACACCCAGATGTGCAATAAAAACCTGTGAACTGTGTCACAGAGGAATATCAAGTGCATTATTATTTAACACTTACCATATACTGGAGTAGTTATTAATTACTATAGACTAATACTAAACTGTTAACAGTTAGACCCGTAGGCAGTTCCCACGCATAGAGAACAAATAGCCGGTAGCCTAATTCATGTGTATATTCATGTGGGAGTGTGAGTCAAGAAGACCCAACCCCATTGGAGAGGCTTGCCAAAGCCCGTGATGCTAGTCATTTGTGATTTGTGTGAGAGCTGGGGAGTGAGAGCTCCTTCAGTGTTCTACTTTAAACACATATGGAAGTGAGTTGGACATGAGACAGCTGGAGGCAATCAGCAAAACATCCGACATTATACAAATGGAATCCAGGACTAGTTTAACTGTAACACTAAAAAGAGACAGATAATCAGATAGTCTCTTACGCCCCCCCCCCCCCCCCCCATTCACAAATCCTCACATGCTACTAATATGTATCATGTATTTATTTGAGAATTATACCATACATTCTGAAAACATTCAGTTGCCTCAGATTTAAATGGCAATTCATTGAAAGAACATTTTCATTTTCACATGGAAATGGAAAATAATACTATATTAATTATTATGTTGTAGGGCCCTGTGTTTTGCTCAATCATGTTACATGCCTGAGGAGGGTGGTCCAGCACCATCCTCAGACAATCGTTTACATTTTTGGTGCAATTCTCATTTCTGGATTAGGTTTAAAATATAGGAACAAATCTTGCTGTGTCAAATGATTGCGCAAAACACAGGGCCCTATACCATATATTAAACTTATTAAACCAATTATTACATTATAAACTTCAATTATTAACAGTAACTAGAATTGTATTACATGTGATCATATTTACTACTGTAGGATTAAAACCAGTGTTGGGAACGCCTACTTTGCTCAACCCTTCCCCATGTCAGTACTTGTATTTCTGCCACTCACCTACACAACACATTTTGCTGTACAAATATTTGCTTCTTTTTGCATAGCTCATCTCGTGCAGGTGACATTCCCGTTCATAATCTATTCCCAGATGAAAAAACGACATCGCTCCAGTTGGAATTTTGGGGCTCCCCTGCGTCGTCAGGTGAAAAGCGACACGATTTCTCCAGATCCACTCACCGATAATCCGGAGAGCAAGAATGTAAACGCACCCGCTTTCAGAGCGAACTGGCCATGGTGCAACAGTCAAAGGGGAGAGAAAATGGGTGAATGTTTCACTTTCACGACAGCCCTGCCCATCTCATTTGGGTCCTTTTATTTCCCAAAGGTATATGGACTTGTACCCTGTTCCATATCAATAGATATATACAGTATATAGGCCTATCCATTCAATGTAGTGAAATGTAAAAAATAATAATAATAAAATAAAAAAAAGATGAAATGTTCAACTTTGTTCAAATTTATTTTAATATTCTTGGGATAAGGTTCAATTACAATTGCAATATTTATGTATGACAATGAAAGCAAATATTTGATCAGTTAATTTTATATTCGATGGGAAATATAAAGTGTGAAATACATAGTTTAATTATTTCACTTTATGCCTTTCAGAACCTGTTGTGGTTTATGGAGTGTGTTATCTGGGCTCTTTGGCAGTTTTAACAGTGGCCTGGGGTGATACAGATCTTATAATAGGAATTTATTATTATAAAACTGTCATCAGGTTACCTTTGAGGCTCCCTTAGTACTGTATTCCACCTTGGAACTCACAGTACTTCAAGTCTCCAACCCTTCTACCACTTTTAAGGCAGAATTATCATTAAGCCTATCATGAAAGTAAAAGGAAGGGGAAAAAGCAGACTGATGGCCTGAATATGAGACTTCTCTTACAGATGACTGACCTATGCTCCACAAACATACAACTGCACTTGTCTTCAGGCACTAAGGACTGGTTTCCCGCACCCATTGTAAAAAGCCTCCTTTGGACTAAAAAGCATATGGACAATGGACAATCTTCATTGAAAGTGATTTTTAGCCCATGGATAGGCTTCATCTGGGTCTGGGAAAATGGACCTACGATTCTCACTTCTAACCTTTAAACAATATTATGTGACCCATGTCAGGAAGTTTGGCGTATGTTGCTACTTCCCAGGAGAGGAATTTGCACAAAAACACATTTTTTTAATCAAAATAAATGTTTGATTTATTTAAGTGCCTTCTGGAACTTTCATGTGCCTTAACAACAAACATGTATGCCATCTGTAAATAGGAATACTATTGTTAAAATGACGAGCCGAGTTGGTTTAGCCATGGAAAAAGGCCGGAACCTTCCCGCAAGCCATGATTGGCTGAGATGATAGATGGGCTGGACATACCGAGAGATGAGTTCGGATTGGTCTGCCATGCTGCCATGCTTTTGTCTAGAAGATAAGCTGCTCAGTATGTGTAGATAAACTTTGCTACCGTGGCTTTTTTTGACCTATAATGTTAGCCATGGAGAACTGCAAAAGTGTTGCTACTGCTCAACAACATTGCTGCCAAAATGTTGCAGGCACTGTTGACAAAGATCAGTGGGAAACAGTTGTGATGGACTACTTTCTGATCATGGTCATTGTGAACCGGAGTGTCTTGACACAATGCGGGCCCAAAAATCTGTACAAAGAAAACAGAGTGAAAAGGGGTTCCAGTCCGCCGTGTAGCCTTCATCTGGGCATACGGGTAAGAGTCTAGCTACATTTTCTTATATAATATATATGGTCCCGTGTGGCTCAGTTGGTAGAGCATGGCACTTGCAACGCCAGGGTTGTGGGTTCAATTCCCACGGGGGGACCAGGATGAATATGTATGAACTTTCCAATTTGTAAGTCACTCTGGATAAGAGCGTCTGCTATATGACGTAAATTATACGTTTCTTAATTTGTCAGAAAGTCGTTTTCATTGCAAGTTAAAGCGTACTGTTATCTATCTAGTGAACAACAGCTTGCTGGATCGCTAGAGCTAACGTTACGTGTATGATCTGTGTAGTAATATTATTAGTATCTCAGAAAGCATTGCTATCTGAGATAGCATTGCTAGTTACCGGTACCCCCTGTATATAGCCTCGCTACCGTTATTTTATTGTTGCTCTCTAATTAGTTATTTTTCTATTGTCTTCTTTTTTATTTACATTATTTATATATTTTTTACTTCAGTTAATTTTAGTAAATACTTTCTTAACACTTATTTTCCTAAAACTGCATTGTTGGTTAAGGGCTTTTAAGTATTTCACTGTTGTTGTATTCAGCACATCAATCAATCAAATGTATTTATAAAGCCCTTCTTACATCAGCAGATGTCACAAAGTGCTGTACAGAAACCCAGCCTAAAACCCCAAACAGCAAGCAATGCAGGTGAAGAAGCACGGTGGCTAAGAAAAACTCCCTAGAAAGGCCGGAACCTAGGAAGAAATCTAGAGAGGAACCAAGCTATGAGGGGTGGCCAGTCCTATTCTGGCTGTGCTGGGTGGAGATTATAAAAGAACATGGCCAAGATGTTTAAATGTTCATAGATGACCAGCAGAGTCAAATAATAATAATCAGAGTGGTTGTAGAGGGTGCAACAGGTCAGCACCTCAAGAGTAAATGTCAGTTGGCTTTTCGTAACCGATCATTCAGAGCATCTCTACCGCTCCTGCTGTCGCTAGAGAGTTGAAAACAGCAGGTCTGGGACAAGGTAGCACATCTGGTGAACAGGTCAGGGTTCCAAAGCCGCAGGCAGAACAGTTGAAACTGGAGCAGCAGCACGACCAGGTGGACTGGGGACAGCAAGGAGTCAGCATGTGAGCCATGACCAGCCTTTCAAAGCACTTCATGGCTACAGATGTGAGTGCTACGGGTCGGTAGTCATTTAGGCAGGTTAACTTAGTGTTCTTGGGCACCTGGACTATGGTGGTCTGCTTAAAACATGTTGGTATTACAGACTTGGACAGGGAGAGGTTGAAAATGTCAATGAAGACACTTGCCAGTTGGTCAGCGCATGCTCGGAGTACACGTCCTGGTATGCCTTGTGAATGCTGACCTGTTTAAAGGTCTTACTCACATCGGCTGTGGAGAGTGTGATCACACAGTCGTCCGGAACAGCTGGTGCTCTCAAGCATGTTTCAGTGTTATTTGCCTCGAAGCAAGCATAGAACTAGTTTAGCTCGTTTGGTAGGCTCGTGTCACTGGGCAGCACTCGGCTGTGCTTCCCTTTGTAGTCTGTAATGGTTTGCAAGCCCTGCCACATCTGACGAGCGTCGGAGCCGGTGTAGTACGATTCGATCTTAGTTCTGTATTGACGCTTCTTTGCCTGTTTGATGGTTCATCGGAGGGCATAGCGGGATTTCTTATAAACTCCCGGGTTAGAGTCCCGCTCCTTGAAAGTGGCAGCACTCGCCTTTAGCTCAGTGCGAATGTTGCCTGTAATTCTTGGCTTCTGGTTGGGGAATGTGCGTACGGTCATTGTGGGGACAGCCCGACCTCCGTCCTCTTTTTTCTGTCGTCTCTTCACACAAATGACGGGGATTTGGGCCTGTTCCCGGGAAAGCAGTATGTCGTTCACATCGGGCTCGTTAAAGGAAAAAAAAGCTTCTGATAGTTTGTGGTGAGTAATCGCTGTTCTGATGTCCAGAAGTTATTTTCCGTCATAAGAGACGGTAGCAGCAACATTATGTACAACAGAAGTAAAAAAATAACGCAAAAAAACGAACATAAAATCACAATCGGTTAGGAGCACATAAAACGTCAGCAATCTTCACTGGCGCCAGAGACAGATTGGGATTATGGTTCATTGTTTAGCTAGCTACATGTCTAAACAAAATACTTCACTTCGCCAGATAATTACATGACTCAAATTAGCCAGGTGTGTCTGGGAGTGATTAAGGCCGTCTATTGTATGACATGAACATGTGTACATGTCTAGACAATAGTGACCCATCCACAGCTAGATGTGGCTGGGAGGTAGTTATAGCATTTTCTTTCACATGACCCATCAATTTATACAAGTGTGTCAGGGTAAGCATCATCTAATAATTAGAAAATATTAATTAAATATTTTTTTTATATTGCTGCTATGCAAATATGCAAGTAACCATTTCAATGTACCATTTACACCTTCTATATCCTGTGCATGTGACAAATAAACTTAGATTTTATTTGATATAGTGTGTGTTTCCCAGAGACTAACAACATGACCTGCACCAAAGTCAGATTAGGATATAGGCCAAGGACTAGATAAAGTGTATATTTACCTGGAGTTTTTCCTTGTTGTAAGCTACTCTACTTTCACCACTTTTAGTCTTGGAATCTTTGGTGGTTTAACCTTACTCACTCTGTTTAGCACATGCCCTCACGTGAATCCTTAAAGAGATGGGTGGGGCTAAGGCTTAAGAGGGTGTGAACTATGCTGAATAGGTAGTAGTAGTAGTATAAAAACATTCAAGGGACATTTTCTTAAAAGTGGTGTTACAAGTTTATCAACTTTCAAAGTAGAATTACTTCCCCATTGTTCCCCAACTGCAGTACATTATATACCATTTTGTAGCTCTGAGTCTCTACTTTAAAAAAACACATTTTCAAATGTTGCATCATAAGACCGAATCGAGGTGGTCGGTCACATATCCAAATCGAATGTTTTTTTGTTTGTCACGTCATTCTTGCATGAAAAGGCCAGGATGGGGGGCCGTTTCTGAGACACTGGATCTGGCGCGCATGGCACTGACCATCACACTCAAAGTCACTTAAGTCACTTGTTTTTTCCACATTCTAACGTGTTCCACATTCTAACATTCTAACGTGTCTTCTAACGTAATCACTACCGTTTACTGTTGATGAGTATTGAGTGAAACTAAGAGATTTGGGAAGGTTTAGGAATGTGCCCTGAGGAGAGATAAAAGTATGGTTTTCCAATGCCTCGCAAAGAAGGGCACCTATTGGTAGATGGGTATTTTCTTTTTTATATGCAGACATTTAATATCTCTTTGAGCATGGTGCAGTTATTAATAACACTTTGGATGGTGGATCAATACACCCAGTCACTACAAAGTTACAGACGTTCTTCTTAACTCAGTTTCCGGGGAGGACGTAAACCGCTCAGGGATTTCACCATGCCAAAACAGTTACGGAGTTTAATGGCTGTGATAGGATAAAACTGAGGATGGATCAACCACATTGACAGAGTGAAAAGAAGGAATTCTGTACAGAAACATAAATCCTGTTTGCAACAAGGCACTAAAGTAATAATGCAAAAAATGTGGCAAAGCAATTTACTTTTGTCTTGAATACAACATTTTATCATTGGGGCAAATCCAATACAACACATTACTGAGAACACTCTCTGTATTTTCAAACATAGAGGTGGCTGCATCATGTTATGGATATGCTTGTCATCATTAAGGTCTAGGGAGTTTTTCAGGATAAAAAAGAAACGGGATGGCGCTAAGCACAGGCAAAAACCTCGAGGACAACATGGATCAGTCTGCTTTCCACCAGCAACTGGGAGATGAATTCACCTTTCAGCAGGACAATAACCTAAAGCACAAGGACAAATCTACACTGGAGCTGCTTAACATGAAGACAGTGAATGTTTCTGAGTGGCCGAGTTACAGTTTTGACTTAAATCTGCTTGAAGATCTGTGGCAAGACTTGAAAATGATTGTCTAGCAATGACCAACATCCAATTTGACAGAGCTTGAAGAATTTCTTGAGTGTGGTGTGATCGTTTTTTGAAAATAATAATTGGCAAATATTAAACAATCCAGGTGTGCAAATCTCTTAGAGACTTACCCAGAATTACTCACAGCTGTAATCGCTGCCAAAGACGATTCTAACATATATTGACTCAGGGGTGTGAACACTTTTGTAAATGGGATATGTCTGTATTTCATTTTCAATACATTTGTAAATGTATTGTCATTATGGGGTATTGTGTGTAGATGGGTGAGAATTTTATTTTTTTATCCTTTTTGAATTCAGGCTGTAACACAACAAAATGTGGAATAAGTCAAGGGGTATGAATACTTTCTGAAGGCACTGTATGTTGTAAATGGAAACTTGTCACTCAGACAAGCTTCCATTTCTCTATCATTAAATGTTGCATAGCTTTTTCCAGTATAGGCTTTTATGTTGTTTGAGTACAACAAACCTGTACTCTTCAATGGCCATGAACATTCAATGTAACCAGTACTCTTCAAGTATACATTTTTATTATTATATAATTTCCCTTGTTTCAGGTCATCATTCACAAATTGTATATATATTTTAATTCCAAAATAACATAACCAACAAACCCCAAAACAAAAGCATACAAAAGCAATAACAATTGTACATTACCTTTCAGTTCTCTGCACTTAATTTTCCATTACTTAAATTTTTCAATAACATTGTTATTTTGTATTTTCCTTACATACCTTAAATCATTTGACTGTCGCAAAATGTGTGGCTGTAGTGTGTAAAATACCCCTCAAAGAGTATAGAGGCCTATACAACAATATATTTATTGTACTGTATACAAGAAAGAGACCAGGTCCAGTTGACCAATAAATTCATAAAATGTGTATATTGACACTTCTTAGGGTATCTGCAAGATTAGGAGGAAGGGATAGTAAAAAGGGATCCCATATTGCATAGAACTCGCCTTCCTTGTTCCTAAATTATAGCACAATGTTCTCCTTTGGTAACACAAGATCTCACAGTACCATTGTTGGTGGCTGGTCTTTCATCTGGTTAAGGAAAACGCATTTGCAGGCCACAAAGAGTAATTTCTTAAGATTGAGCTGTGCTAAGGTAAGTGAGGGCCTGTTCACGACGACAACTAGTGGAAATAGCCATGGGTCCATCCACTATTATAAGACATATGAACATGCCCTCCAACTACATTTTGACATTTTCCCAGAAAGTTGTAATTAAAGTCCAAAACAGATGGCCACGAGTGCCTTTTCCTTCTTATACTGACCGCAAGTGTCAGAGAACTCTTCATTCATTTATTATATATAATGGGAGTCCAATGAACCGACTTGCATAATTGTATATTGGATCTCTTGCACCGTGTTGCAGGTGAACAGTTGTCTTGTGTGTTAAGGTCATTCCGCTTTCATCAGGAGATTGTCCACTGGGGATAACCAGTACTCTTTAGTGGGCAGTCGCATAGCTTGGTTAAGGGTTTTAGGGCTTCACAGATAATGGGAGATACTTCTCCTAGATTAAATATCACTTAGAAAGAACTTCTCGGGATATACAGCATGATGCGTATGTATACTAACGAGGGTGTGCTGTTGAGAAATCCCCCGGTGAGGGCCGAGAAGTATAAATAAACTCTTAGTCTAGGACCGGATGTGTTTCCATGGTCCCAGAGCAACTCAAAAATACAGCCTCAATGACTGGCACACATGAGGTCCACATAAGGTCTGTACGTTGTTCCTCTGTGTTTTGGCAGGGGCCAATTGCTCTGCCCTCTCCCCTTCGCCCAGAGGACACTGAACAGCATCCTAAGTCAACAATCTGAACCAAACTACATGTCTCATTTATAACTCTCTGCTCCCCATGTGCACATGTTGCATATGTCCAAAGTTTATCTTGAAATTCTGGAACTTTCTGTTATGAATACTGTCCCACACCAACACAGCTTTACAGACAGTGTAAAGTGTTGGTGTTGGGGGTATATGTGTTATTTTGTACACACTCATGGTTCCTGGAATGATAAAAAGCACACAAGCGAAACAAATTGAATCACTCCCTCCCTTCCTCCCGGAATGTCGGTAGCAGCCTCCAGAGTAGAAGGTGTGGGAGTTGTGATTGTTTGCAGGAAACACTGTGGAGCTTTCTTCCACGCCAGAGACTCAGTGCCAAGCCACTCACCCCAGTCCTTCTATAGCGTCAGCCTACTACAGCATTATGATTGGTTGTGTCATCTCTTGGACAACAGATAATGATTTGTGTGTGTTCAAATGTAAGCAAAAATCAATTCTAATAAAAATGTTGCAACTCTTGAGGTACTGGAAAAGTAGGGTGACAACCCCCGGCACAATCTCTATGTTGCATTTACAATCTCTATATCTATCTACATGAGAAAGGATCATTATAAGCCTTGATTAACCTGTGAACCACCTGTAAAACATGTTATGCCTGAGAACTAGACTGATGAAGTATGTACCAATTACGCAAAACACTTCAAACGTTCCATCAACCATCTGGGAAACACCCTCTCAATTCTAACCAGCCTCTGAATATCACACACCTACTAGATACACACTATACATAATAGGTGTAGAAAGAAAAATCCTTCAAAAAGGTAGACCCCTCAACAGTTGAAATACTGTATTTGGCATGACCCCTAAAGGAAGAATTTGCTAGGTATGGTTGCCTGGGGCTATGGTAAACAAACACAAATGGAAAGTTTAAAGTTCAGAGAGGGAATGAAAGGTGATGCACCTGGTACGTGAGAGAGAGAGTTTTAATGGTTTTACTTAGCCACGCCCACTTACAATGACACTGACCCGGTATATAGCTTCCTCTCTTAATTCTTATGTTTTCTTTATTATACAGTATATATATATATATATTTGTTCAGATTTGTTATTATTGGTTGTGTCATGACTCTCGCTCCAGGGTGGGGATCAAATATAGTGCACCCCCCCTCTCTCTCCCGCCAGAGAACAAGGGGGGAAGTTGGTTTATTTTTTATTTACATTTTTTAGCTAACCAGGTAGACCAGTTGAGAACGAGTTCTCATTTACAACTGCGACCTGGCAAAGATAATGCAAAAGCAGTGCGACAAAAACAACACAGAGTTACACATAAACAAACGTACAGTCAATAACACAGTAGAGAAATCTGTATACAGTGGAGCAAATTAAGTAAGGAGGTAAGGCAATAAATAGACCAATAGTGGCGAAGTAATTACAATTTAGCAATTAACACTGTAGTGATAGATGTGCAGATGAGGATGTAGAAATAAGTAGAAGCAAGTAGAAATACTGGTGTGCAAAAGAGCAGAAAACAAGAACAAATATGGGGATGTGGTAGGTAGTTGGTTGGATGGGCTATTTACAGATGGGCTGTGTACAGCTGCAGCGATCGGTAAGCTGCTCTGACAGCCGATGCTTGAAGTTAGTGAGGGAGATGTAAGTCTCCAACTTCAGTTATTTTTGCAATTCGTTCCAGTCATTGACAGCAGAGAACTGGAAGGAAAGGCGGTCAAAGGAGGTGTTGGCTTTGGGGATGACCAGTGAAATATACCCGCTGGAGCGTGTGCTAAGGGTGGGTGTTGCTATGGTGACCTGTGAGCTGAGATAAGGCGGAGCTTTACCTAGCAAAGACTTATAGATGACCTAGAGCCAGCGGGTTTGGCTGCGAATATGTAGCGAAGACCAGCCAACGAGAGCATACAGGTCGCAGTGGTGGGTAGGATATGGGGCTTTGGTGACAAAACGGATGGCACTGTGATAGACTGCATCCAATTTGCTGAGTAGTGTTGGAGGCAATTTTGTAAATGACATTGCTGAAGTCAAGGATCGGTAGTATAGTCAGTTTTACGAGGGTATGTTTGGCAGCAGGAGTGAAGGAGGCTTTGTTGCGAAATAGGAAGCTGATTCTAGATTTAATTTTGGATTGGAAATGCTTAATATGAGTCTGGAAGGAGAGTTTACAGTCTAGCCAGACACCTAGGTATTTATAGTTGTCCACATATTCTAAGTCAGAACCGTCTAGAGTAGTGAAGCTAGGCGGGCGCGGGCAGCGATCGGTTAAAGAGCATGCATTTAGTTTTACTAGCGTTTAAGAGCAGTTGGAGGCTACGGAAGGAGTGTTGTATGGCATTGAAGCTTGTTTGGAGGTTTGTTAACACACTGTCCAAAGAAGGGCCAGATGTATACAGAATGGTGTTGTCTGCATAGAGGTGGATCAAAGAATCACCCGCAGCAAGAGCAACATCATTGATATATACAGAGAAAAGAGTCGGCCTGAGAATTGAACCGTGTGGCACCCCCATAGAGACTGCCAGAGGTCCAGAATACAGACCCTTCGATTTGATACACTGAACTCTATCTGAGAAGTAGTTTGTGAACCAGGTGAGGCAGTCATTAGAGAAACAAAGGCTGTTGAGTCTGCCGATAAGAATACGGTGGTTGACAGAGTCGAAAGCCTTGGCCAGGTCGATGAAGACGGCTGCACAGTACTGTTTTTTTATCGATGGTGGTTAGGATATTGTTTAGGACCTTGAGCGTTGCTGAGGTACACCCGTGACCAGCTCGGAAACCGGATTGCATAGCGGAGAAGGTACGGTGGGATTCGAGATGGTCGGTGAAGTGTTTGTTCACTTGACTTTCAAAGACTTTAGAAAGGCAGGGCAGGATAGATATAGGTCTATAACAGTTTGGGTCGAGAGTGTCTCCCCCTTTGAAGAGGGGGATGACCGCGGCCGCTTTCCAATATTTAGGAATCTCAGACGCTACGAAAGAGAGGTTAAACAGACTAGTAAAAGGGGTTGCGACAATGGAGGCGGATAATTTTAGGAAGAGAGGGTCCAGATTGTCAAGCCCAGCTGATTTGTAGGGATCCAGATTCTGCAGCTCTTCCAGGACATCAGCTGTCTGGATTTGGGTGAAGGAGAAGCAGGGCAGGGGGGGGGGCTTGGGCAAGTTGCTGCGGGGGGTGCAGAGCTGTTGGCTGGGGTTGGGATAGCCAGGTGGAAAGCCTGGCCAGTTGTAGACAAATGCTTATTGAAATTCTCAATAACCATGGATTTATCGGTGGTGACAGTGTTTCCTAGCCTCAGTGCAGTGGGCAGCTGAGAGGCGGTGCTCTTATTCTCCATGGACTTTACAGTGTCCCAAAACTTTTTGGAGTTAGTGCTGCAAGATGCACATTTCTGTTTGAAAAGCTAGCCTTTGCTTTCCTAACTGACTGCGTATATTGGTTCCTGACATCCCTGAAAAGTTGCATATCGCGGGAACTATTCGAAGCTAGTGCAGTGCGCCACAGGATGTTTTTGTGCTGGTCAAGGGCAGTCAAGTCTGGAGTGAACCAAGGGCTATATCTGTTCTTTGTTCTGAATTTCTTGAAAGGGACGTGCTTATTTAAGATGGTTAGGAAGGCACTTTTGAAGAACAACCAGGCATCCTCTACTTATGGGATGAGGTCAATATCCTTCCAGCATACCCGGGCCAGGTCGATTAGAAAGGCCTGCTCGCAGAAGGGTTTTAAGGAGCGTTTGACAGTGACGAGGGGTGGTTGTTTGACCGCGGACCCATAATGGACGGAGGCAATGAGGCAGTGAAAGCTGAGATCCTGATTGAAAACAGCAGAGGTGTATTTAGAGGGCAAATTGGTCAGGATGATATCTATGACGGTGCCCATGTTTACGGATTTGGGGTTGTACCTGGTAGGCTCTTTGTTAATTTGTGTGAGATTGAGGGCATCTAGCTTAGATTGTAGGAGGCCAGGGTGTTAAGCATATCCCAGTTTAGGTCACCAAACAGTATGAACTCTGACGATAGATGGGGGGAAATCAATTCACATATGGTGTCCAGAGCACAGCTGGGAGCTGAGGGGGGTCTATAACAAGCGGTAAAAGTGAGAGACTTATTTCCGGGGAGATGGATTTTTAAAAGTAGTAGCTCTAACTGTTTGGGCATAGACCTGGATAGTAGGACAGAACTATGCAGGCTATCTCTACAGTAGATTGCAACTCCGCCCCCTTTCTTGACAGAAAATGTTGTAATTGGGGATAGAATTTCAGATTTTTTTGTGGCCTTCTTAAGCCAGGATTCAGACACAGCTAGGAAATCAGTGTTGGCAGACTGTGCTAAAGCAGTGAATAAAGCAAACTTAGGGAGGAGGCTTCTGATGTATGAACCCAAGGCTGAACATGCATGAACCCAAGGCTTTCCAGTTACAGAAGTCAACAAATGAGAGCACATGGGGACACACAGGGCCTGGGTTAACCTCTACATTACCAGAGGAACAGAGGATGAGTAGGATAAGGGTACAGCTAAAGGCTATAAGAACTGGTTGTCTAGTGCGTTCGGAACGGAGAGTAAAAAGAGCAGACTTCTGGGCGTGGGAGGATAGATTCAGGGCATAATGCACAGACAAGGGTGTTACATAAATCGAAAGAGGAGATTCTCATGATTAGCATGGTGTCTGAATTGAAAACATCAAAATATACACATTGCGAGATATTTGGCAAAATAGACAGACATACCTATATTTCCCTATAGTAAACAATGGGATGACCTCAGAGTTACATGAGGAATTTTTTGATGTTTACATTTGAACTATAAACAATGTCAGCAGGTCTCCTTTGCGAAGCTGCCATTGTGACATAATACACAATGGGATTAGAACGTTCGGAAGGCGAGTTGGTGCCACAGTGCTCAATAGAACTAATAGGACCTGGCAGGGTGAAAAATGCCCTAAAATAAGGCCTGTTTTTTCGTGATTACTTCAAAACTACGGCAGGCAGCTGGGATATATGGTAATATTATGAAACTGGGCTCCACCGCTGATGCAATTAACTACTTTTTGTTAGAAAAAAGCATTGTTAAAAATGTCATGTGTCCAGTCTACCTAGGCATTGGGTGACAATGAGAGAGGCTGCATCTCTGGAAGTACCAGTTCAGCTAGGTGCGGTCTCCGCATATGTGGGAGGTGGGGCAGGGGAGCTAACCGAGGCATGTAGAGCGGGACTAGGGGCTCCGCAGTAAAACAAAACAATGAGAGCTACCCTAAACAACAGTATACAAGGCATATTGACATTAGAGGGAGGCATAAAGTAATCACAGGTGTTGATTGGGAGGGCTAAGACAACAACGGGTAAACCAGCTAAGACAACAACAACGGGTAAATGGCGATGAATGGGGAGAGAGGGTCAGTTAGCTACACACAGGGCCTGAGTTCAAGGTAGGGGCCGACAGATAAACAAAATGAAGTACCGTGTTAATGAACAGTCCAGTAGGCATCAGCTGTGTAGCCGAGTGATCATAGGGTCTAATAAGCAGCAATGGACAAAAAAGGGAGCCGCTTGGCAGTCGTCACTACGCTAGGCAAGCGGGAGACACGGCACTCAGAGAGCTAGCAGGCCGGGGCTAGTAGCTGGGTCCTCACCGACATCAACGACGCAGAGGCCGGTTGAGAGCACATCAACCGAAATACGTCAACAGACCAGTCATGATAGATCGGCGGGGCTCCGTGTCGACAAAGGGTCCAGGCCAATTGGCAAGAGAGGTGTTGTAGTTGGTGTTCTTCGTTTGCTAGCCGGGGGAATGGGCCTAGCTCGAGGCTAACTGGTGTTTGCTTCTGGACAAGGGGATTAGCCACGATAGCCACTTGCTAGCAGCTAGCTAGCTTCGATGATCCGGTGTAATGGTCCAGAGCTTGCGACAGGAATCCGGTGATGTAGTGGGGGAAAAAAACATTCCGATATGCTCCGGGATGTTATCGCGCTGTGCAGACTGGCGGATATTATGCTGGCTATCCGGGCTAAAGCGGCTGGTGTCTGTGCTAAATGTAAATACTACTAGCAGTGGCTAACAATGACTAAATAGCTAGTAGCTAATTAGCTGGCTGGCTTCTGAAGGCTAGCCCCTGATGGAGGTTCCGGTTATAAGTTAAAAAAAATAATAATAGCAGACCCGTACCACGTTGGGTGAGGTGGGTTGCAGGAAGGTACATTTAATTTGAAAATGGAAAAAGAGATTTAAATGTATACAGAAACAAAGAAAAAGCTGAATATTTACATGGGACAATAACGGGACAAAAACAAACACGTCTAGCTGCTACGCCATCTTGGATAGAATTGAGTTAATGTCGGTCGTAAACTTTCTCTCTCTTGCCTTTGCAGTATTGAGAGTGGAATGACTTTAACATCAAAACATAGGACATTGAAACAATATTTTTCACAAAGAATGTGGGAAATGGTTGGTAGGGATCTAAGCAATAAATAAACAATAAGTGTTGTAAATACTGTACCTACTATTTATTCATAGAGGCTTGACAGATTTGCAATTCATATATTTGTGATATAAGTAATGACTTCCTTTCAAACCTTGGAAACTGATTCAGATCCAAAGAATAACAACTAGCGTGATGTGAACAGATCAGCCACACTCCCTCATGCCTCTCATACCACATACCATGACTGCTAACATGACTAGGATAGTAGCCAGCATTTAGAGGGTTAACCTCCAACACAAGAGGGCTGAAAAGAGTAAAGCAAGAATGAGAGAGAGACCGAGACTGTAGGAAGAGAGAGGGCTGGTGAGAGAGAACTAGAGGGAAAAGGAGACACCCTCTTACTGAATGGTACAGCTGGCTATTCTATGACCTTGACTCTCCTTAATTTAAGGTTAGTGTGTCTTCTTGGTGGGAGAATAACATTGAAAAGCCCTTTCCGCTCTCCTGAAGTTCTCTTACCTTGCCTCCTCAGTCTTGTCAAGCGCCAGACTGTGATCAGGATCACTATGTGCCCAAAAACCACCAGGGCGGGGAACATGGGTCCTGGGGGGCTTGCCACAGCTGGCATTTGGACAGAGATAAAACTCAGGAAAACTTTGGCAGCGCTGATCGACAGGTGGGAGGGCATGGAGTGAGAGGAGAAGAGAAGGTGGGAGGGTGGTTTAAAAAATAAAGACGGGCAGTTTCAACCTTTCCCGGCCAAAACAGTGAACCCCTAGCATTCTCTCACTTGGTGCTACGCCCTCTCTTCTTTCAACACGTCTTCTGTCCCTCATCTAGTCCTCTGTGTTTACAACTCAGTCGTTCTCTTCCTTTCTCTTTTCTTCCTCTCTCTACATTCTAAATGTATATTTCTATAATGCGTGTGTCTGTTCTTTAATAACCAGCCCACTCCGTGTGTACAGTATCTGCTTTCACTGCAAAGGGCTGCCTAAACTAAAGTGTACCTAGTCACACTGGGCACTTTACTAGACTCTGTTCATCTGTTCATTAAACATACAGAGACACACACGGAGTCACAAAGGCAAGTTAGACTTCAAATGAAGGAACAGTTTAAAAAAAACTACTGTACCACTGTAAAATGATGTCAAAATCCTATTCTCCCTCTTGAAATAGTAGCACTAAAACAATCTGATAATATGCTTGTAATTTAAGCAAACATTGACAGTAGGTGGAAGTTTACATTGAAAGTACTGTGTTCTTACCACATTAAATTGAACCCCCTCTCTGACTCATTCCATCCTAGATGTTCTTTTTGTTCCCCATTCTCTCTCTCATTGCAGCCTAATCACCATTATGTTCCCCAATGAATGATCCCCCTCTTTTTCAACCTCTACACATACAGTACATCGTAGTTCAACTGAACAAGGCTTGAGTTCTACAGTATTTCAACAAGGAAGTAGGTGATACAAATGTCTTTGTTAGGTCAATTAAAGCAGGACTGGTTGGTCTGGAAGTGCTATCTAAATGGTCCTGTCACGGAGTGATTTCAAAAGAAGAAAGGCCAGCCCGAAGGAAGAATGGTAATCATAGTAAGGCCCATCATCCGAGGGTAAAGGTCTTTACGCAACCGTTGTGGCATTCACATGCATTATTCACTATCTGTCTCAGGGATAGAGAGGGGAGCGGCATATTTACCATACTAGCCCATCGATTACACTTCCACACAATGTACAGTGTCACCTCTATCTTGCAAATCATTGCCTTCAAGAATAAGAATGAACTAAGCAAAGACAATTTGAAGTGTCGTCCAAATAATCCTGCCTTCTAAATCTCTATAAAAGAAACAGAAAGACTACCGGTTAACTTGCTTACACACAACAACAATCCCAAATGGCCTGGCGACACTTGTGGCTTGAGCAAGGCTTGAGCAAGACAGGAAAACATGTGTAGGCTTTATTTGTCTTTTTGTATTTTTTTTAAATCTATTCAGTATTCACAAATAGCCCAGACAGACACAGAGAGCCATCAAACACACACAGAGGAGTTTCAAAAGGAGCAACACCATCCTTTTAGCCAGTCACAACTCTCTTGTATATATATATATATATATATATATATATATACATGATTCGCAATTCAAGTCTGCCATAGTGCCAACAGGTTTAAATATGGAATAGAATCCCTACATCGTTAGCTGAAGGTTGCGGTTAAGCGGCAGTGGTGTTTATGTGCGTGCGTGTGTGTGTGTGTGTGAGTGGGGAATGTGCGTCTGTGTGTAGTACGGATGTGCGTCCCCCCCCCTCTCAGCAACACAACAACATTTCACACACCGCATTTGCCAATAAAACACACAGACGGACAGCCAACAGAGAGACACTGACCACAACAACAGTCACCCTAGTCGGTTGACCTACCAGGTATGATCTTCATCTATGTTGTCGGGAAAAGAGAGAGGAAGAGGAAGTATGAGGAACAGAGAGAGCCGAATCAGCGGGAATGAGGGGAAAGAGGAGGACTCCTGTTTGTTTGCTCTCCGCTGCCCCGTTTCTCCACCTTCTTAATTTTGACAGCCCCGTGCCTGCTGCTAGGATTTGTCAGCCTGCTCTCTAGTGGCCTCACAATTAGAAGGGGGGGCAAGGGGACCCGACAGGGCCGGGGTGGCAGGGACGTGGAGGGGGAAGGAGGAGAGGGGGAGGCAAGGGGCGGTATTGAAGCTTACAGTGGGGCTATAAATACCAGACTGTGACAGATGATCACACCATCACAGTTTAGAAGCTGATGGAACCACTCTGGCGGCCATTTTTTGCTGCCGTAACCCACTACGCCAGGCTACTTTTCTCCTCAGACGAGGAGATCTTTATTCAGTGAGATTATGTCACAGGTTTCAGCCGGGCCAGGAAAGAGACCTGACCCATTTAAGAGGAATTTGATGATGTATACAGTTTGCCTGAGCACATACTGTGCCTACATACCTGAAGTATGTCCATCAGCTAATACGTTCAGCAAATAGCCTACTATATAGCCATCATCTAATACCATTACGATCAGTTGAGCTTTCTGCCAAAAGCCTATCATCTATGTGACATGAAGACACACGTGAACAATCAACAGGTGAAGCAGGACAAATGGTTCTCAATGAAGCACTGTGTCAATTACAATGTACTCCGACATAAACCTGATGGAAAAGTGAAAACAGAAAAACACAAAACAAAATGAAGCAAAACGCCAAAAAAATGACAATTTCTCATATCCAGAACTGGAACTATTCCGGCTCAGGCTGGCTTGGTGGTCTTCTTTGGCACTGGGTTAGGAATGTCAAACTTAACTGTCGAAATACCAGTGAACACACTCCAGTTTAGTGAGAGATAGACTGGCATGACCTAATCCAAGCCTCTCTAACTATTGATCCCCTGTTGCTTTGGGGACCCCTGCAATGTATAACATTGGCTAAATATAGCATTTATTTTAAATTGGAGGCTATGTATCTAAGTGTGTATGTGGCATTGTGAATTGCAGTATTGACAATGTATGTTCCATTCACAACTTTACTGTCTTAAACACATTTTCGTTGGTCCCCTATGTTTGAGGATGAAATAGGCCTTTCTAAAATCACTATTGTGTGTTCAATGTTAACTAGGCTTAAGGAAGGAGGCAAGTCCGATGTCCATCGTGCGTCAGGCGCAGGCAGGAAAAGAAAGCTACTTTGGTGTTTTATAGAGGCCCTGATTGCGCAATCGACTCCATTCAAAGCATCACCACGTACTGACATCCAGAGGAAGACGTAGGCAGTGTTTGTTTCTCCATAGCATTTACAGGGACTTTACAACCGACCTGGGAACAGGGGCCAAGATTTCTGAAATCTCACTCCCTGTCATGAAAAGTGCTGTGGAAGGAGTTTTGTTTCACTCAGAGACAAAATTCCAACGGCTATAGAAACTAGAGAGTGTTTTCTATCCAATAATAATAATAATAATATGCATATTGTACGAGCAAGAATTGAGTAGGAAGCCGTTTAATCTGGAGCCCGATTTATGCTAAGTCGAAACAGCACCCCCTATATTCGCAAGTTTAAAGGTGAAATGTTTCTGAGACCTTTGAAATGAGTAGAAAAACCCTATAGTATTTTGTATGTGGGTGGGTGTTGTGGGAGTTTGTTTGTACATGTGTGTCTGTGTGAGCGTGCACGTGCACATGTGTGTGTACACATCACAAAATCAACATTTACTTTTTAGAATCCGTTCCCTTCCCTCCTCTCAACACCCAGGGGAGGATAGTCATACCTGGGCCACATACAGTGCCTTCAGAAAGTATTCATACCCCTTCACTTACAGTATTCAACATTTTGTTGTGTTTCAGCCTGAACTCAAAATTGATTTCTCAACCATCTACACACAATACCCCATAGTGACAAAGTGAAAAGATGTTTTTATATATTTTTGAAAATATATTGAAAATGAAATACAGAAATATCTCATTTACATAAGTATTCACACCCCTGAGTCAATACATGTTAGGCACGCCCAGTCTTTCTGGGTAAGTCTCTAAGAGTCTCTCAGTTAGACTTGCCCATTATTATTAAAACAATTCTTCAAGCTCTGTCAAGTTGGTTGTTGATCATTGCTTGACAGCCATTTTCAACTCTTGCCATAGATTTTCAAGACGATTTAAGTCAAAACTGTAACTACGCCACTGAGGAACATTCAATGTTGTCTTGGTAAGCAACTCCAGTGTATATTTGGCCTTGTGTTTTAGGTTATTGTCCTGCTGAAAGGTGAATTTATCTCCCAGTGTCTGTTGGAAAGCAGACTGAACCAAGTTTTCCTCTAGGATTTTGCCTGTGCTTCGCTCTATTCCATTTATTTTTATCCTAAAAACTCCCTATTCCTTGCAGATGACAAGCATAACCATAACATGATGCAGCCACCACCCATGCTTGACAATATGAAGAGTGGTATTCAGTCATGTGTTGTGTTGGATTTGCCCCAAACATAACGCTTTTTATTCGGGACAAAAAGTTAATTTCATTGCAAAATGTTTTGCAGTTTTACTTTAGCTCCTTATTGCAAACAGTATGCATGTTTTGGAATATTTTGTAATTTTGTAAAGGCTTCCTTCTGTAATTTAGATTACTATTGTGGATTACTGCAATGTTGTTGATCCATTCTCAGTTCTCCTATCACAGCCATTAAACTCTAACTGTTTTAAAGTGACCATTGTCATCATGGTAAAATCCCTGAGCGGTTTCCTTCCTCTCCGACAACTGAGTTAAGAAGGACACCTGTATCTTTGTAGTGACTGGGTGTACTGATACACCATCCAAAGTGTTATAACTTCACCATGCTCAAAGGGATATTCAATGTCTGCATTTTTTTTTACCCATCTACCAATAGGTGCCCTTCTTTGCGAATCATTAGAAAACATCTCTGGTCTTTGTGGATGAATCTGTGTTTTGACCTTAGAGATATGTGTGGGGTACAAAGACAAGCTAGTCCTTCAAAAAGACAACTTACAATGTGACTTGTTAAGCACATTTTTACTCATAAACGTATTTAGGCGTGCCATAACAAAAGGGACTGAATACTCATTGACTCAAGACATTCCAGCTTTTCATTAATTTGTAAAAATGTCTACTGTAACGGGTGACGCTTTCCTCATCCTCGGATGAGGTGAGGAGAGAAGGATCTTCAGACCAATATGCGGAGTCAGGGAAATATGCCATCTTTATTATAAATACGATGGTCACGTAACAAAACAAAACACTTTCAAAACTACAAAATAACAAAACGACGTACAACGGAACCTGAACATAAACTTACATAGACAAACGTAAACTCACGAACAGGAACGGACATCGAAACATACGAACAGCCAAACAGCTCCAAAAGTGAATATATCGAACACAAACGAAGACATCACAGGAGACAATCACCCACAAACAAACAGTGAAAATGCCCTACCTAAATATGACTCTTGATTAGAGGAAAATGCAAACCACCTGCCTCTAATCAAGAGCCATACCAGGCAAACCGAAACCAACATAGAAACAGATAACATAGACTGCCCACCCAAAACACATGCCCTGACCATAAACACATAAAAACTAACATAAATAGGTCAGGACTGTTACATCTACTTTGATATTATGGGGTATTATGTGTAGGCCAGTGACACACAATCTTATTTTAAATTCAGGCTGTAACACAACAAAGTGTGGGAAAAGTCAAGGGGTGTGAATACTTTCTGAAGGCACTGTAGCTTCTAAGGTATATTGTTGACCAAGGACCAAAATCCAATATGTACCGTGGGAAACACCTAACATCAGCTCATCTTGGACTAGTACTCATTACAGGAACATATGCTATTGATTTGTGTGTTTGTTCCATAGTTTAGACTACAGTGAATGAACTGTTATATGGAGGCAGTAGATCTCCCAGTCACTCTGACGTGAGCCAGCCAGGCTGCACTCATTACATTGTATTACAGACTATAATTACCGCTGGTTGTTCCAGCCGCCTTTTTCCTCCAAGTGAGCCAGCTCTGCTCCAACCGGCAACCACTCTGCCTGCCTACGCTGGAAGGCATTTCCCAGCAGGCTCCTGTGAGAGGACTTTGTACATGTTACACAACATGTATACACTTCAGTGAAACATTATACTAGTATCTACATTGTTTTAATGTTTGATAAACGTTCCTACAATAGTGGATCAGTGACGTCAAGCATGTGATGCAATTCACAATTCTGCGCAAGCAGACGAAGAACGACCTCTCATTTCATCTCGTTATTTTGGAAATACGGAGCAGCACGTGTTTTCCTCATCAGGCGGCCTGTAAGCGCACAGGTGCCACCCCAACCCAGGAGACTGCCAGGTGGTGTCAGCGGAAAGACAGAGGAGCAGCTGAGCTACCAAACTTTGTTTTGAGCACAACAGCAAAGCCCAGATTTACAGTCTTACACTGTACTCAACACCCGATGTCACAACACGGGCTACTGATAGCGTGACGGCTAACAGTGCTCGACCCCCATGGTTTTTTTTTCACTCGCGAAAGGTCAGGCTCACACACTCACACACACCACACCACAATCGTGAGCCATTAGTATGAAACGGGACAAAGGAGAATCCTCAGTTGCTGGTAGTTTCATTTTTTCACAAATATGTGGGAATGTCGTGCACCGAGGAGGGAGAAACCTAGGAAAACAACACGAAATGTCTTCAATATGAGTTAGGGTAATGGCCTGTGCCCCACTAATCATGAACAATGTAGCTTTTGTTTGAACATGCAGTCGTCTTCATTCATCACACATGATTGCAAATGTCACAGACACAGCTTATGTATTTTCCTGGGATTTCCCAGATCAAGAGTCACCGTTGGCTCGGCCTGATGTATAAAGAGCTTTAAAGCGACACGGTGCGAAACCTGTCAATGCCCGATCTAAAGTTCCCTGTTTTGATTTCTACCGAAGCCATATTGACAGACGTCTGAGAAAGGGTTGATTGAGTTCTGAGAGTCTCCGACAGTGCTACGGTAGCAGTGTAAAAGTAGGCGTGGTGCAGAACACTCCGAGGGTATTACTGAATCGTACAGCTACATAATTCGATTTCATACCATCAATACTATCAATACTAATACGCTCTAGGATCATCAGACATGAAGAGACACCCACATACCAATCTGGTGTCTGCTAAACATCTCCATTTGACGTCCTTTTCAATCACTGCCGGATATATTCCTTCAAATAGATACTGTGCCTAATGTATCTTGCGGTATGATTGACAAACTCCATGATTGGTCACATGACATGCATTGCCAAAATGAATAAAAATAGCCCAGAGAAAGGCACTACGCTTCGACAGTGGTATTTCTGGGGTAATTTGCGTATACACATGGCTATTATGGATCATCCACTGTAGGTGGCAGCAGTGAGTTAGCAAGCGTTGCTATTATCGGTGGTTAGGATGGCAGTCTGAGGCATGATGGGCTTTCCTGCCTGATCAGTTACACAGCCTTTTTTATCCCATGATATTCACAAAAAGAGGAACCGTATTTTCTTTACATTTTGCACTGATGCCAAAACAAAAGGAATGTAAAGGCCCTAACATACAGTGTAACAATATGCCACTGGATATTTTGAAGAAGATTTTGCTTCCAGACGTGTTATTTGATCCAGATCTCAAACGCTCTAAATGCTGTTGACCGGTTGATCTGTAAACACACACTAACTTCACATTTCTGAAAGTGGACTCATTCTCCTGATGACTAACACAGCTTGACCGCTCGGCCTGTCATATGAGCAATGCTGCTAATTTACTCCAGACCTGCAGAAGCAGTGTCACGTGTGGAACCGGGGAACACACACCCAGAATAGTACAGCTATGGTATGAGCAGACTATTCCAATTTCCTGTCTGTTCTCTCTCTCACACAACAGTACAGACAACGCCCATGTGTGCTGCAGTCTCTTGCCACTCTGTGCGAGGGTTATATGCTACAGTATACACTCCGAAACACCCACATGACACGTCTCAAAAACCAAAGTGTCTACCAACATGCATCTTGCTTTAATAACAGCAAACAACAGCAGAGAAACAACGATGTATACTTTCAGTTTAGTCAAAGCCAACAACATGGGATAGCATTGCCAACATTTTTAGGCACATTCCAGCACTTTTCATGAGCCAATCTGGGGTGGGGGGGGGGGGGCAGGGAGCTGTCAGCAGGCGTGACAACATATTGTTCAGAAAGCCCACCTAACAAAGCCTGTTGTTAGATAACACATACAAAGGCATACTATTATCTGACCCGAGAGGGGAAATCAGGAACTGGAGACCAGCGTTCCAAAAAAAATCACAGTGCCAAGAACACAGCCTTCCTAACTAAAAAAACACAGAGAGTGTCCAAAAGCACCACACCCCCTTCTCTCATTCATTCCCTTCTTCCCTTTATCACGCAGGTCATCTCCACGGAGAAAAGACAGGAGGGGAGTAAGCTAGGCGTAGCACATAGCCACACCACAGGAATTACTGCACGTCTGAATCATTTCTGACAGGGAGACAGCGCGTGTGCATTGCCCAAGTCTAAAATCAAAGTCATGTGGCACTGAGGTCTGTACAATAGAACGCGTGTTTCAACATGCTTCGTATGCTCCAATATGCTGTTATGCATGGACATCTATCACATTTGCCCACTTTGTAGTGTGAGTTATCTCCCCTGCCAGTGAAACTATAGTTGCATGCTCTCTCACAAATGCCTAAATCACAGATTCATTGTAATTGGTTTGTACTCATTCATCATCTCACTGAAACTATCTCTAATGAGCAACCGAGTCTATAATAGAATAGATCAAACACTGAAACTATCTCTAATGAGCAACCGACTCTATAATAGAATAGATCAAACACTGAAACTAAGGTTTGGGACTATAATACAGATTTTTGCTGACCAACGTAATAGCATATGTTCAACTTCAAATGATATACTGTGAAGAGAAGTATAATAACCTAAAACACTGTTTATACCATATGCAAATAGAACATAATGGCACATGGTAAAAGACATGGTAGTGCCATCACCACAACGCCCACCTAAGACTTCCCACAGTACATACAAGGGAGGAAACCTTGGCAACTGCAGTGACATCACACATCAAACACACAGGACAGGAAGTAACCAGGGGGGAAACAAGAAATCCTCTCAAACCTTCTATGAAGTTGGGGAAGGTCTTCTCCTCGGGTACGTCCAGAGAGTGGTCCCAGTCATCGTCGGAGACGGTGCTCTGGGCGGACTCGATCACCGCTCCTCCGGCCAGGAGAGCCCGTTCAACGGCCAGTGCGTGCAGGACATCAAAGTCCAGTTCTTGCCCTGTTCTCTCAGGTACAACAGCAGGAGGAACCTCTCCTCCAGCCACTGCCTGCGGGCTAGTGATGTGCTGCACCTCAATCACCTCCTCCACCACGACTATCTTCTTCCTCATGTTGGCCTCGTCTACAGGCTGGTCACAGGTGTACTCCAGGTGAGGCTGTGCTGGCAGAGGGGTGGTGGCTGCAGTGGTAGCAGGGGTCTGTGGGGTTTCCTTGTCCTTCTCCTGCTCCGAGGCCTTGGGAGGAACAGATAGACTTTTCTTCTTCTCCTCTGTGCTCTGTGCTGCTGTTAGAGCGTGTTGTGCAACAACTCTGGGAAGCTCCCCCTGCTCAGTGTGTAGGCTGGCCCGTGCCTCGGCTCCGGCTGACGCTGTCTCTCCGGCTGCAACGGGTGCTTCCCTTGCAGAGGAGGTTTTTGTTTTCGAGTCCTCCCGTTTTTTTTCAGCAGAGAGCTGGGCAGGCTCCGCCTCTCCTTTGTCTAAAGCAGGGGCCCCAGCCTGCACAGCTGCTGCCATGCTGGTTTCCTCAGACCACATTCCTTCCTGAGGCATCTTTGGAGAGCAGTCCATTACTTTTGCCCCAGGGGTGTTTAGGAGGTCAACCTTAACAGCGGCCATGGTCATCGACACCTTCTCTGTTGGTGATAATGTTTTAGCTGCGGGTGGAGATAATGATTTTGTGGTTGTGGTCTCACGGTCTGGGGAAGAAATCTGCTTTTTCTTTTTAGCTTTTTTTGCCTTTGATGAATCAACCACAGCTGTTTCTATAGGGGCTTTAGCCTCCGACACTATGGCAGGTTGTGGTGGTTGCGGTGGCAGTGTAAAGGTAACCTCCACAGGTTTGAGGGCTTCCTGTGTCATCTCCATCTTTATGGTCTTCTGCACTTTCACCATTTCCACTTTAGTGACACTCATCTCTGACACGTGGTGGAATTTTCCAGATGAGCCTGAGGTCACTTTATTGCTCGTCTCAGCTTTCTCCTGCACCTGAGGGGCTGCAATGGGATGGGTTGCAGCTTGTGATACTATAGACTTAGTGTTGCTCTGTTCCACTGCTGGTTTGGGGGTCTGATGATCAGCCTCATTTGATTTTTGAACCTCAGCCTTAGGTCCTTTAGTAGATTCTGGTCCCTTGGGCTTTATTGATGATGTAAAAGCTGGTGGGGGTTTGGGGGGCTCCTGTGTCTCTTCCTCGGGGGTCTTCAGTCCTTTTTCTGGGAATACCTTTGTGACAGGTGATTCAGCCATCACAGCCTTCGTTATTTCTCTGGGAGATTTTTTCTTCTTCTTTGATTTGGAGCATTCTTCAATCATCCCTTTTTTAGTTTCAATAACCTTTTCAATAACCTTTTCAGTGACAACACTGTCTCTGCCACTGACCCCTGATAAGGGATCAGTGATATCAACTTTGAATGATTCGGTGGGTTCGGCTGAGAGTTTGGGGGTCTCTCGGGGGACAGTCATTTCTGATGCTTTCTTGGGTTCTGGAATCACGTTCACTTCTGTTTTTTTCTCCTCCTTAATCTCTTTAGTAGGGAGCAGGGGTGCTGGGATGGCTGGCTTACTGGGTACAGGTTCAGCAGAGACTTTGGGGGCCTCCTCAACTGCTGCAGCTTTCTTGGGCTTCTCTATAACTGCTTTATTGAAAGAGGATTCAGCTGAGACCTTCACTAATGCAGCCCCAGCTCCTGCAGCACTAGCTACTGCAGTAACAGCTAATGGGAGGGCTGTTTTGGAGGAGACTGACTTGATGCTGACCTGTGATTCATGTGTTGAAGTAGAATTTTTCTGAACCGGAACCACCTGGGACCTTTCTGCACGAACCTTAGTGATGATCTTCTCCTGAGAGGACGCCACTGCTTTACTGCTACTAGCCTCAGTGGTCTGAGAGAAGGTAACCGTGGAGGCCCTCTTCCCCTGGCTTTCCTCCATCATTGAAGCCTCAGTGCGGAAGCCCCGCCCCTTCCACAGGGGAGGCTGGGCCTGGGACTCAGATTCCCATGATGCTCTTGGTCTGACTGGCTCGGTGGCCATCGGGCGACCTCTGAACCTTGGCGTCCTGTCAGAGGGGCCTTCCTCCTCGGCTGCGTCCAGCCTCCTGTGTCGGTAGACCTGGCGCTCAGCCATCGCCTCCTGACTCTCTTCCCTGCCAGGTTTGGGGACATAAGATGTGGGGCCGTCCACTGACTGGACCCCACGCGCTGCCTTTTGGGCAATGGCCAAGGTTGCTGTTGGACGGTGAACCCTTTGCAGGGAAGAGGGGACGATCTCAGCAGGTAGACGGAGGTAGTCGCGCAGGTAAACAATGCCCTCGTTGGTCAGGTACCAATAGAAGTGCCTCCAGGCAAAAGTCTCCCTCAAGTAGCCCCTGGACTTGAGGGAGGCCATGGCGCGGATCACCTGCAGGTTTCCCACGCTGGGGATCTCTGGGTGCTTGGTCTGGGGCCGCTTGTCTTTCTTGGCCACCATGACACCATCGCGAAACAGGAGCTCGTAGATGGCCCTCAAGTCCACCAAGGGCATCACCATTCCGGCCACCATTGTTGCTCTGTGTGTGTGTGTGTGTGTGTGTGTTTGTCTCTTCAAAGTATGACTAACAGCAAAGCTGGAGCCACTCCGCCAAGGGAGGATGTATTACAGGATGACCTCACTTCTCAGTCTCTGAAAGGGTCCAGTGGCTAAAACCGTCTGCACGTGCTTTTCAATCCAATCACAAAAAGTATGAATAAGTCCTCTTATTGCTTCTTCTTCACTCTCTTCTTGTTGCCTTTGAGCGCGTGAGGAAACAGAGAACGTTTTTCTGAGGAGAATGTTGTGAAGAATCCAGAAACTAAGTCAAAAGAGTACTGTTCCCCCCTTTAGTCAGACTTGCTTGGAAGTGAACAGACTCCGGTCTGATGCATGCAGCGGCAGTGACAGAAGGAGAGAGAGAGAGTCTGTGTGTGTGTGTGTGTGTGTGAGAGAGGGAGAGAACGAGAGAGAGGCACACTACTCCAAACGGCTCCTCCTACCTTCTCTCTACAGTTGAGGAAAAGTTGGTATGGAAAAAAAACCTTCTGAGTAAACAAACTTAAACAATGACAGAAGGCCGAAAATGACTGATGAAGGGGTAAATAAATGTGTGCAATCGAGATTAGATTAGGATAAGCGAGTGAAAGAAAAGTCAAATGAATGGAAGCTACTAACACACCTCTATAGTACTTGAGCATATGCAGGGCTGTTACTAAAAGAAGACGCCCACCCACATTCGTGTGCTCGCACAGTCACTCACTGATGTCGTGGGTTGGAACAGGAAAGATTAGCTAGCGACAGTAAAGGGAGACACCCTTTAGGCATACCATCCTACACTGCAGAGACACACTAGACATTTACTTACGGGAAGCTTGGCACCCTCAACTACCCTGGTTTACACATTTCAGATCCAGTATCACTGACTGCATGACTTTTGCCCTACACACAGAGGATCTGACTGAGAACTGCATGTCTCCAGACCCCATGCCTGACATATATAGATAGTGTGAGAGATAAAAGAGAGATAGGCTACAGCCACAGCTATATTACTGTAACTTGATAGTTAGACAAGTCACGGTTGAAAACACAAATAGCCCTATGGACTGAAACGATTTCACTAATCATTCACTAATGTTTACAAGCCAAAGAGGTATAGCCAGATCCCACTCATATAACTAATCAAACAATTGATTTAATTCAACTCCATTCGCGTCAGTGTTTTGTTAATAGATTACACAGTCAGCACCAGGTGGAGAGGAAATAAAAAAGTCCCACCAACTTCTCCCAATGTAACCCATTAAAGTGATGCAACGGGCTGTAAGAACCACTTATTCCCCCTGTCCAAACGGCTCATACGGAGGGTTCATGCCCTGATATAGCCAGTGAACTTGAATTACCTGACTCGACTATATAAAGAGCCTGTGCATTATAGCTACCCTTTCACAGCACCCAGTAACACGATATCACATCCATCGATGTGTCAGAGAGAGCCTCTAGTGCAGTCATGTGTGTAAGAGAGAAGAACTGGAAACCGTTCCCTTAGGGGAGGAGAGATCGAGGCAGAACATTTCATTTGTCTAAATTATATTCTGTTCACACATATATCAGGTACACGAAGAACTTGGGACAGAAAGTCACCGAGTAGTGCCTGTATGTGAGTAACGCCTGCGGCGACAATGGAAAAAAGCCATGAGGAAACTCATAGGTTACTATTTCCAACCACAGTGGGTTGCAGTCAGATCCAGATCCATACACTGAATTATTTATATTTCTGTTCCATTGCCAGTGTTCCAGTTCAGAGTAAGTCAAATAGAGCTCACCGGCTTGTAGTCCTAAAACCCGGAAATGAGTTACCTCTGGTTCGTTCAGCCATTCCTATTGGGGAAATGAATGGGGAAAGAATAGGGTTTTGGGATAAACGCCCAAAATAAGGGGTCAACACAGGCTTAGGAAATACGTTTTGTTCTACGAGATAATATCAGTCAGTTAACATGACCTTTATGAATGATGATTTTTTACGATTACATAAATTCTTCAAAATTCACAAGTGACGTTAGCTGATGAAGATTATCTCATAGAACAAAACGTATAAGATCTCCTAAGCCTGTGTTTACCACAAACCTTATTTTTGGCGTTGTAGGCACTAACTCATGGTGAGTTAGTGCCTATAAAAAGACACCGTTACTATTTCTCTATATCCTCTTTCAGGGCTGCAGTGGGGCATAAATATGTTGTTCAGGGCAGCTTGACTCTACTGTCACTTCACAGACAGCTGTCTGCAACAGTTAGCATTGCGCTCTCTGTCAAACTCCACAACCATGAGGCGCAAGTCGGCCTTCCATCACCAATCAAGTCATCCGAAATAATCACCTGATGTAATTGCGCTCTTTAGGTCTGTATTTTAGAAATACAGACAACTCGTTAAGCCTAACTGCACGCAATTAAAATCCAAGGCGTTCATTTAAAAAAGTGCATACCGCCACAATAATAGCCGACTTCATGAACACCGAAGACTTGTAGGGACACATTGAAATGTTTCTTTAAAAAAAAGGAACTACAAAAAGCATATGCATGAGCTGGGTAGCAATTGAAAGAAAAGACTGGAAATTATCAGACCAAAAGTGAGGACACATGTAACGATGTTCCTCCTCCTCTCCATTTTCGGAGAAGGAGGAGTATTGAGGGAACCAAGGCGCAGCGGATTGTGAAGACATAATGATTTATTGAAGACACGAAAAAATAACAAACACGACGTAGACAGAAAACGAACTATACTTGAATAAACTACAAAACAAAATAAACGATGAAAACAGACCTGGACACGATGAACTTACATACAACGTGAAGAACGAAATGAACAGACTACATGAAATGAACAAACCGTATACAGTCCCGTATGGTGCAAACATTGACACGGACACAGGAGACAACCACCCACAAACACACAGTGATAATGCCCTACCTAAATATGACTCTTGATTAGAGGAAAATGCAAACCACCTGCCTCTAATCAAGAGCCATACCAGGCAACCGAAACCCACATAGAAACAGATAACATAGACTGCCCACCCAAAACACATGCCCTGACCATAAACACATAAAAAACAACATAAAACAGGTCAGGACTGTTACAGTACCCCCCCCTCAAGATGCGCACGCCGGGCGCACAAGCACAAAGTCCAGGGGAGGGTCCGGGTGGGCAGTTGACCACGGTGGTGGTTCCGGCTCAGGACGCTGTCCCCTTACCACCTTAGTCACTCCCCTCTTCTGTCTACCCCTTCTAATGACCACCCAAACATTAGCTTCCCCTAAATAAACAGCTAGCACCGGGACAAAGGGCAGCACCGGGACAAGGGGTAGCACCGGGACAAGGGGCAGCACCAGAACAAGGGGCAGCACCAGGATAAAGACCATCACTGGAATAAGGGGCAGCACCGGGACAAGGGGCAGCACCGGGACAAGGGGCAGCACCGGGACAAGGGGCAGCACCGGGACAAGGGGCAGCACCGGGACAAGGGGCAGCACCGGGACAAGGGGCAGCACCGGGACAAGGGGCAGCACCGGGACAAGGGGCAGCACCGGGACAAGGGGCAGCACCGGGACAAGGGGCAACACCGGGACAAGGGGCAGATCCCGGCTGAAGGACTCTGGCAGGTCCTGTTTGGACGGCTCTGGCAGGTCCATGCTGGCTGACGGCTCTCGACGCTCATGGCAGACTGACGGCTCTCGACGCTCATGGCAGACTGACGGCTCTCGACGCTCATGGCGCTCTGACGGCTCTGGCTGCTCATGGCTCACTGACGGCTCTGGCTGCTCATGGCTCACTGACGGCTCTGGCTGCTCATGGCTCACTGACGGCTCTGGCTGCTCATGGCTCGCTGGCGGCTCTGGCAGATCCTGTCTGGTTGGCGGCTCTGGCAGATCCTGTCTGGTTGGCGGCTCTGGCAGATCCTGTCTGGTTGGCGGCTCTGGCAGATCCTGTCTGGTTGGCGGCTCTGGCAGATCCTGTCTGTCTGACGGCTCTAGCGGCTCCTGTCTGGCTGATGGCTCTAGCGGCTCCTGTCTGGCTGACGGCTCTGTAGGCACATGGCAGACGGGCGGCTTTGCAGGCTCATGGCAGACGGGCGGCTTTGCAGGCTCCTGGCAGACGGATGGCTCAGATGGCGCTGGGGAGACGGATGGCTCAGATGGCGCTGGAGAGACGGATGGCTCAGATGGCGCTGGGGAGACGGATGGCTCAGATGGCGCTGGGGAGACGGATGGCTCTGGCCGGATATGGCGCACTGTAGACCTGGTGCGTGGTGCCGGAACTGGAGGCACCGTGCTACTGACAAGCACCTTCCTACTAGTGCGGGGAGCAGGGACAGGGCACACTGTATTCTCAAAGCCTACTCTATCCCTGATGCGTGGTACCGGCACTGGTGACGCCGGGCTGAGGACAAGCACATCAGGATTAGTAGGGGGAGAATATACAGTGTGTACAGGGCTCTGGAGACGCACTGGTAGCTTAGTGCGTGGGCCCGGAACTGGAGGCACCGGGCTAAATACACGCACCACAGGGAGAGTGCGTGGAGGAGGAACAGGGCTCAGGATACGCACTGGTAGCCTAGTGCATAGTGTAGACACTGTAGGTACTAGGCTGGGGCGGGGAGGTGGTGCCGGAAATACCGGACCGTGGAGGCGTACTGGCACTCTTGAGCATTGAACCTGCCCAACCTTACCTGGTTGAATGCTCCCGGTTGCCCGACCAGTGCGGGGAGGTGGAATAACCCGCACCGGCCTATGTAGGCGAACCTGGGAAACCATGCGTAAGGCAGGTGCCATGTATGCCGGCCCGAGGAGACGCACTGGAGACCAGACGCGTTGAGCCGGCCTCATGACACCTGGCTCAATGCCCAATCTAGCCCTCCCAGTGCGGGGAGGTGGAATAACCCGCACCGGGCTATGCACTCGTACAGGAGACACCGTGCGCTCTACTGCGTAACACGGCGCCTGCCCGTACTCCCGCTCTCCACGGTAAGCCCGGGAAGTGGGCGCAGGTCTCCTACCTGCCCTTGGCCCACTACCCTTTAGCCCCCCCCCCAAGAAATTTTTGGGAGTTACTCACGGGCTTTTTCGGCTTCCGTGCCAGACGCGTTCCCTCATAGCTCCGGTTCCTCTCTCCGGTAGCCTCTGCTCTCCGCAGTGCCTCCAGCTGTTCCCATGGGAGGCGATCTCTACCAGCTAGGATCTCCTCCCATGTGTAAACACCCTTTCCATCCAACACATCGTCCCATGTCCATTTCTCCTTCTTCTCCTGTCCCTTTCTCCTTTGACTCCGCTGCTTGGCTCTGGGTTGGTGGGTGGTTCTGTAACGATGTTCCTCCTCCTCTCCATTTTCGGAGAAGGAGGAGTATTGAGGGAACCAAGGCGCAGCGGATTGTGAAGACATAATGATTTATTGAAGACACGAAAAAATAACAAACACGACGTAGACAGAAAACGAACTATACTTGAATAAACTACAATACAAAATAAACGATGAAAACAGACCTGGACACGATGAACTTACATACAACGTGAAGAACGAAATGAACAGACTACATGAAATGAACAAACCGTATACAGTCCCGTATGGTGCAAACATTGACACGGACACAGGAGACAACCACCCACAAACACACAGTGATAATGCCCTACCTAAATATGACTCTTGATTAGAGGAAAATGCAAACCACCTGCCTCTAATCAAGAGCCATACCAGGCAACCGAAACCCACATAGAAACAGATAACATAGACTGCCCACCCAAAACACATGCCCTGACCATAAACACATAAAAAACAACATAAAACAGGTCAGGACTGTTACAACACAACTGTTCACCTGACTGACACAAGACTGAATGCAAACATTACAATGTAGATTTTTTTGGTGCATTTGACATTTACCTGGACTTTTCACAGCATTTGTCAATCAATAACAACATCTGAAAATACTCTGGATATATTCAACATAATAAGAATATTCACTGTAATTTTGGAGAAGGGGCAACATAAGAAGAAAAAAATGATTACAAGGGTTTGAGTGAGAGGTCTAACTGGTGTCTCCAAGTGGCCACACACCTGTCCAAACTGGGTAATTTTTATGACTCAAGAAAATAGTTTTCAACTGTAAGGGGCTTTTTTTTTGTTCTCCAAGCTTTGCCACTGAGGAACTGAAGAAAGCACATTTGTTGTTTTGTTTGGAACACAGCTTTGTGTCCCCCCCATCACACAACTACTGTTGTTGTTGACATAATCCAAAAACGTTCCATTATAAATCGCAATCTGGGTCAGGTGGATATCATTTGAAAGCTTATTCTATTACATAATTATAAAACACCATAACCTTTTAACCTAACATGTCTTTACAGACGCTCAAGCCTAGCAACTCTTTCACAAGAAGTGGCGGTGGCCACAGTTAATAGCGTAAAAGCACAACGAATGCTGAAGGTAACTACTGCAAACACATTCCTTGCGATTTACAAAAGAAATGGAATGGATGACCATTGACATGCTACAGTCTGCCTAACCACAGACAGGAAGGTGGTGCAGGTGTGCATTTGTACTCCTATTAAAAAGGTGCAATATGCAGAAATCTCTTCGCCATTTCCTGGTTGCTAAAATGCGAATAGTTCACCTAATTTCAGTTTATGTGACAAAACAACTGTGGAGAATCATTGTACCATCTAAACCGCTGTGAAATATATTTTCAATTACCAAAAATATTGTGTTTGAAGCTGGTGTACAAAACCGAAAGTAAAAGAAGCAAAAACGAAACTTAAGCAAGAGAAGCATAGAAATAGCGCACATAGAACAGATCTATCGCTTCTTAGACTTGCTTTCAATGATAACGACAGATCTATAAGTCACTATTTAATTTTTCCTTTAAAAAACGAAAATGTGTCCAATTAATCATCCATTTCAAAAGGAATAACTGCATTCCTGCACTGCATCATGATCTATCAGGTTATAATGAACAGAGATTACACGATTACTTTCTTAAGAAAATGTGCTCCTGGTTAAAAACTATAAACTGGCAATAGCCCCAATTTCACTGTGCCATGCCATGTCCCCTAGCTGTGCCCCTCTACCCATGCCAGCACTCCTCATTAGGGATCATTTGCATCCACATGCCATACACCCTCCTCTTAGAACTGCCCATCAGTGGGATTTCATCCACTGTTTGTGCACACAGTGCTCACTGAACCACCCGATGTCTCACATTGACCTCTGAACTGGCTAAATGCCCAGACCCATGTATAACCCCTTCCTCAAAAATATGACACTCTATAACACAGCTGACCATCAATTCAGTCTTTCAACATGTCATAATGGTTGCAATTGCTTTATGATTGCCGATACTGTATGTTTGCATTATCAGACAAATTAATGGTCAGAAATAGATGTCTAACGGAGGGGGAAGAGTTTCCACTGTACTGAATAAGCTGTTCATTATCTCTGGACTGCTGAAGTTGGCAATGGGACAGCGTCGGGCCAGGCAGTGGAAGTAGACATTGATAATAGATCGAGAGATGAACGAGATAATCAGAAACGAAAGAGAGGCGTGATTGTAGGAAAGTCCACTCCAACCAGAACCTGTTCCTGGTAAGTCTGCTTGGATGTGTCAGAGAACCCACTCTGCCCAGAATAGACATGTCAGCAGCCACACCAGCGACGCTAACTGGGCTCCATGCCCACTGTAAACGGTCTGTGCTCTGGGGCTCAATGGCCCATCCAAGACACGTGCCTACTGCCTGCCCACTCTGATATCAGACCCCAAGCGATTCCAGCCACTCCCAGGGGGAAACAAAGGTCATCAGGATATTTCTTAGATACCAGTTGTGTATATCTGTTGCATTGAGAGTAATACGTCCAGGAATCAAATGGAGCTGAAATTCATGTGGCTGGTAGATGTAATTACAGCTGCTAATAAATGACTGAGACTCCTACCCTTTGTCTCTGGGAGGAAGAATGTAAAAGTTGGCTGGAGTTGACCTGATCTCAACTTGAGAGAAATAAAGAGAGCGAGTCAACAGGATTTTTTAATATTTTTTTTATATCCCGAAACATACAATATACTTGCAGTGAAGCTGCTCAACAACTACACCACACCAGTCATCCAACAGACTCCCATTCAGAGAGACACACGGAAGCATCCAGGGTCAATGACTTTATTTTTGACTTTTATCTTTGACCATCATTCTATCTCCCACACAGCAACTCCACTCCCACTTGTCTCCAATTCCACATCCCAACCCTCACCTTCCCTCAGCTCATCCCATCTATCTCTGCTGGCCACCCTCTTCGGATTTCTACACAACACATATCTTTCAACTATGCTGTGATGTTTAACGTACAATTTCAATCTATCTAATCTAATAGAATCCACAGATTGCGAGTTGAAGATAAATACTTTTACTAAGAGTATTAGTATATTAGTAATTGACTGACCAAGTCTCTCCAGATCTCCTAACAGTACTATTTCTAGGGTCAATTTTAGATCAATGCTATGCATTTTCAGCCATTCCTGAACCTGAGACCAGAAACAGGCTACCTGAGGGCAATACCAAAATAAATGCTCTATTGATTCTGTATCCTTACAACAAAATCTGCAGAGCTTTGAGGATTTTATGCCCCAAATATTCAACATTTTGTTGGTGGCAAGAATTCTATATAATAATTTTAGATGAAAAGCACGAAGTCTTGAATCTTGCATTGTTTGAAAATTACAGACCTCTCTCATCTTTTTAAGTGGGAGAACTTGCACAATTGGTGGCTGACTAAATACTTTTTTGCCCCACTGTATATCATCTCGTTACATCAAAAATCAAAAATCTCTCCCCAACTATTTTGCAATCTGAATGGCACAGTTGTCAACATCCTGGTCCTCAAATGAAACTGGTATACTTTCTTATTTATGCTATTTTTATTCCTCCGCCAGTTTTGATCCTTTATATTGGGCTGCCACCTGCCTACTCCATTTTTTGAGGTAATGCTGTAATCAATTGGTTGTACTCTTGGATTGAGCAGACCTTCCCGTACAATTCTGATAACTCCATGAAGGACATAACTCCACCATTCCAAATTACAATGTCACTTAACCTGTTGGGGATGGGGGCGCTGTTTAGACTATTTATGCTAATGTGGCTAATTTTTTAAACGGCTTCCCACAAAATCCTTGATCGTACAATATGCATATTATTATTATTATTGGATAGAAAACAGTCTATAGTTTCTATAGGAGTTGAAATTTTGTCTCTAAGTGGAACAGAGCCCATTCTACAGCAATTTCCCTGACATGGAGTCAGATTTGAGAAACGTTGGCCACTTTTCTGAAGTCATTTAAACGGGCACTGTCGTTGCTATGACTATACGGACACTTCTTACGTCTTCCCCTGGATGCCTTTACGTGATGACGATTCCAACGGGCTCGATTGCTCGTTCACAGGCCCTACAAATGAAAAAAACCTTTAGCTAGCAAGTCTTTTCTTGCTGCGTAACGCGCGTGGAAGACACCGACCCTCTCCTGTTCCAAGCGTTAGTTTAGCCTGTTATATTTCTCCGGTCATCTTTTCACTCGTTATAGGAGTTACAAACATCACAAAGTAGTTAATTTAAAGCGTTTTATAGCAATTTATATCCGTTTAGTGCGATTTTGGGACATTTATTTTTGCAACGATGTGAAAAGTTGGGCACGCTTTTCAGTTCATCCCGAACGTAGTTGACATTTCCACATGGCAAGAGGACAGCTTTCCACCAAAAGACGATTTCTCCCAAGAAAGGATCCTTTGCCCAAGATACTGATGGAAGAACAGCTCAAGGTAGGACATTTTTATTATGATAAATCGTGTTTCTGTCGAAACATTTTAGTGGCTTAGGACGCCATGTTTTTTGACGTAGCTTCGCTTGGCGCAAACTGTATTGAAAAGTAAGGATAAATTAAAAAATGTAATAACGCAATTGTATTAAGAATTAAATTGTCTATCAATCCCTGTCCACCCTATATTTTTTAGTCACGTTTATGAGTATTTATGTATAAGAGTAGATCACTGTCTAAGTGGCGCAAGGACGTTTTCTTTACCAGCTTGTCTACATTTCACATTGTCTAACCATGATTTTGGTGGCTAAATATAAACATTTTCGATCAAACTGTATATGCATGTTGTAATGTGATGTTACAGGAGTGTCATCGGAAGAATTCTGAGAAGGTTAGTGAAAAAATTAATATCTTTTGGCGATGTTGACTTTTATCGCTCACTTTGGCTAGAATCAATGCTGGGCTGCTAATTGCTATGTGCTAAGCTAATATAACGATTTATTGTGTTTTCGCTGTAAGACACTTAGAAAATCTGAAATATTGTCTGTATTCACAGGATCTGTGTCTTTCGATTCGTGTATGCTGTGTATTTTTACGAAATGTTTGATGATTAGTAGTTAGGTAAACACGTTGCTCATTGTAATTATTCTAGTCCATTTGTGATGGTGGGTGCAATTGTAAACTATGCCATATACCTGAAATATGCACTTTTTTCTAACAAAACCTATCCCATACCATAAATATGTTATCAGACTGTCATCTAATGAGTTTTTTTGTTGGTTAGGGGCTATAAATATCTTAGTTTAGCCGAATTGGTGATGGCTACTGGTGTTGGTGGACAAATAAAAGATGGTGGATTATGCTAATGTGTTTTTAGGTAATAGATGTACATCTTTACATATTGTGTCTTCCCTGTAAAACATTTTAAAAATCGGAAATGTTGACTGGATTCATAAGATCTGTGTCTTTCATTAGCTGTATTGGACTTTAATGTGTGAAAGTTAAATATTTTAAAAAAATATTTTTTTTGAATTTCGCGGCACTGGTTTTTCAGTGGGGGGGGGGGGGGTGTGCCGCTAGCGCCACGCTGATCCTAGACAGGTTAAGAACAAAATACAATACATAAATACAGGTATTTTATCAACCAGCACATTCGAGTTCAGCCTTAATATTTGTTGTAATATTTCTTCTAAACTTTCAGGCGGATGAAATTGAAATTGTAGCCAGCTGTGCAATGCTTGTTTGAAAAAGAGAGATACTTTGAAAAAAGTACAATTTTCAAATAATCGAAAATGATACATGGCAATCTGCACAAAGGCAAAAAGGCAATTTTTAAACAATGGGTGAGCTTTTCTTCGTGATCTACTTGAGAACCATTTTGGGTTCAAGTAAAACTTTTGAATAAGTGAAGCTTTCAGAGAGAGGTTTAGTGCTTTTATATTTAATAATCTCAACCACCCAATTCATATTCATTATACAGATAGGCACGCTTTATTTTGTCTGGTTTAGCATCCCAGATAAAGCAAAATATTTTTTGCTCATATGATTTGAAAAACGAATCATCAGGAGTAGGCAGCGCCATAAGTAAGTGAGTAAACTGAGATATGACTAAGAAGTTAATCAGGGCAATTTTTCCATAAATAGACAGGTATTTACCTCTCCATGATTGCAGGAGCTTGTCTATTTTTACAAGTTTTCTATTTAAATTCATTGTGGAGAGCTTATTTATATATTTTGTGATATGAATACCAAGAATGCCTACTTCACCATCAGCCCATTTTATCGGTAAACTGCAGGGTAATGTAAAAGTTTTATTTTTTAAAGATCCAATACGTAATATTTCACAGTTATCATAATTCGGTTTTAGTCCAGAGAGTACAGAAAAGTTATCTAGATCTTCAATGAGACATTACAGGGATCTAGCTTGCAGACTTAATATAAAGCTTGAGTCATGGGCATACATGGACACCTTTGTTTTTAAGCCTTGGATTTATAATCCTCTAATGTTGTTATTGGATCTGATTTTAATAGCTAGCATTTCGATGGCCATAAAGAATAGATTTGGTGACAGCGGACACCCTTGTTTAACTCCTCTTTGTCAATTCAAAACTCTCTGAGATGTAGCCATTATTTACTATTTTACACCTAGGGTTGCTATACATTATTTTTACCCATTTTATAAGAGAATCCCCAAAATATAAATAAAATCCAGGCTTAATTTATCAAATTCCTTTTCAAAATCCGCTATAAATACCAGGCCTGGCTTCTTAGATGTTTCGTGATGTTTTATTATTTCTAGAAGATGTCGTATATTATCTCCAATGTATCGCCCATGTAAAAAACATGTCTGATCAGGATGAACAATACCTGGTAAAACCCTTTTAATTCTGAGTGCTATGCATTTCGCTAGTATTTTTGCATCACAACATTGAAGTGTAAGGGGCCTCCAGCTTTTTAGTAAGAGTGGATCTTTATATTTGCCATCTGGGTCTTGTTTTAATAATAGTGAAATCAGACCTTCTTGCTGAGTATCTGACAGACTACTATTTCTATATGAATAGCTAAAACAATCTAACAATAGAGCTTTTAGTATATCAAAAAAGGCTCGAAATACCTCGACCGGTATGCCATCAAGCCCTGGGGTTTTTCCAGAATGTAAGGATTTAATAGCCTCAAAAAGTTATTCCTCTGTAATTTGGCCTTCGCACTGATATTTCTGTAAATTTGTTAATTTTACATTTTTTATATTATTTGGAAACAATTCCTTACCTTAATCTTCCTTCAGTGGGAGAGGATGAGACGGAAAAGAGAACATCTGCCTAAAATATTTAGCTTCCTCTTTTTAAAATATTCGGAGAATCATAGATGACTCCGTCTTCAGTAACGAGTTTCTGCAAATTCTTTTTGTTAGCGTTCCTGTATTGGAGATTCAGGAAGAATATGGTGCATTTTTCTACATATTCCATCCAGTTCGCTTTATTTTTGTAACAGATTACATTAGATCATTCTTGAATAAGTTCATCAAGTTCTTTTTGTTTTTCCTCTAACTTATTTTGTATCTCTGTAGTATCGTTGTGATTGCTATCTACCTGTACTATTAGATCATGTATTTCCCTTGTTAGTCTTGTCTCTTTAGCCAGAAACTTAGCCAGCTTCATTATTATTAATGAATATTGAATTGAATGACCTGTGAAGGTACATTTAAAGGAACCATACTTAGGTAGCCCTTTTCTCTCCTTTCTGTGTGGGAGGTTGACTTGTGTTTGTGGCACTTAGCCCTCGTGAGCTTCACGGTTGTTTTCTTCATTTGTTGTTTTGTTGGCGTCATTTTCTATAATAAAAGGATAATGTATGCTCACGACGCTGCGCTTTGGTCCACTTCCTTTGACGGCCGTGACATGTTTGGCCATAATGACCATCGTTATGTTTGGAGGAAAAAGGGGGAGGCTTGCAAGCTGAAGAACACCATCCCAACCGTGAAGCACGGGGGTGGCAGAATCATGTTATGGGGATGCTTTGCTGCAGGAGGGACTGGTGCACTTCACAAAATAGATGGCATCATGAGGTAGGAAAATTATGTGGATATATTGAAGCAACATCTCAAGACATCAGTCACAAAGTTCAAGCTTGGTCGCAAATGGGTCTTCCAAATGGACAATGACCCCAAGCATACTTCCAAAGTTGTGGCAAAATGGCTTAAGGACAACAAAGTCAAGGTATTGGAGTGGCCATCACAAAGCCCTAACCTCAATCCTATAGAACATTTTTGGGCAGAACTGAAAAAAGTGTGTGCGAGCAAGGAGGCCTACAAACCTGACTCAGTTACACCAGCTCTGTTAGGAGGAATGAGCCAAAATTCACCCAACTTTTTAGCATACCACATGTGCAAACGTTACCCGAGCATTGATTCAAGCCAAAGAGAGCGATAACGTTATCATCGCCAAAATATATTACTTTTTTCACTAACCTTCTCAGAATTCTTCCGATGACACTCCTGTAACATCATATTACAACATACATGTAGAGTTTGTTCGAAAATTTGCATATTTAGCCACAAAAAAACGTGGTTATACAATGAGAATACTAGCAAAACTGGCCTGAAAATGTCGGGCGCCATCTTTGACAGTGATCTTGTCTAATGAATAACTATTCATAAACTTGACTAAAAAAATATAAGTTGGACAGCTGTCGAAAGACAAATTAGTTCTTAATGCAATCGCTGAATTACATTTCTAAAATTATCCTTACTGTGCAATACAGGGTTCGCCAAGCGAAGCTATACCAAAAAAAATGGCGGAATATGCGTTTAACATTTTTCTACAGAACAACGATTTATCATCTTAAATATTTCTTACTATGAGCTGATCTTCCATCAGAATCTTGGGCAATGTATCCTTTCTCCGGTCTAATCGTCTTTTGGTCGAAAGATGTCCTCTTGTCCGTCGAAATGGCCACTAACGTTCGACCGGTACTGGAAACGTGCCCGGCGCTTCAAAGTGCATCACAAAGAAATGCCTCAAAATCGCACTAAACGGATATAAATTGCTATAAAACGGTTTAAATTAACTACCTTATGATGTTTTTAACACCTATAACGAGTAAAAACATGACCGGCGATATATAAGTGGCTAAACCAAAGCTTGGAAAGAGAGCCAGTCCGACGTCCATCGTGCGTCAGGCGCAGCAGGAAAAGAAAGCCACTTCCGCCTTGTGCTCTTTTATACAGGCCCTGATTGCGCAATCGACTCCATTCAAATTGTCACCTCTTACTGACATCTAGAGGAAGGCGTGGGCAGTGTTTGTATCCTCATAGCATTTACAGGGACATTAAAACTGACCTGGAACCAGAGGCCAAGATTTCTGAAATCTCACTCCCTGTCAGGAAAAGTGCTGTAGAATGAGTTCTGTTCCACTCAGAGACATAATTCAAACGGCTATAGAAACTAGAGAGTGTTTTCTATCCAATAATAACAATAATATGCATATTGTACGAGCAATAATTGAGTACTAGGCAGTTTAATCTGTAGACCAAATTATGCTAATGCGAAACAGCACCCCCTATAGTGGCAAGAAGTTAAATCTATTTGGCTCAGGTGTATGTAAACTTCCGACTTCAACTGCACATATCTACCTCAACTACTCCAGTATCCCTGCATATTGTACATTTGGTATTGATACTGACCCTGGATATAGCTTACATTCTCCTTTTTATTTAACTTTTATTGTTATACTAGTTCGATATTGAATACTGCACTGTTTGGAAGGGCTTGCACGATAAGCATTTCACTGTACTTTTGCATGTGACAAATAACACTTGAAACTTGAAACTTCCTCTTGTAAAACACACAATATGCTATTCTTCAGATGTGACATCAGCATAATTTTTATATAGGTGCCAATGACTGCCAATGACTCTGCCAATGACTGTCCAAGAGAAAAGTGCTTGGCACACTAACATCTTATGTAAACGTGTAGTTTTTACCACTTATCCATTCCGACTTTATTTACTTGATTAAAAAAATAAATTCATTTATTAGGCAGCGTCTGGAGACAGTTCTAACTTGGCTGAGTTTGCAGAACAGCTCTTGGAGTCTGACATTGATCTCTGCACAATATGTGTGTTTCTCTCTCTCTGTGCACCTCTCATGGCCTCAACATCCTCTGTGTCAACGTGCCATAACTTTCTCCCCTCGCAGTCGAAGTAGATGTTTAATTTCAATTATCCGAGAACAGTCAGGTTGTTTATTTTACTCACAATGTGTGGGAATGCCAATGGCACCTCTTTTTCTCTCCTACTCCCTCTCTCTTTTAGCCAGCTCATGAACAAAACACTGCTCCCTTGTCTGCAACAGGCCTCTGTGGTTTTCCAGTCTTTCCTTGTGGTGGTCTTTGATGGTTTACCGACAGAGGCTGTCCTTGCGATGCCAACTCACCCACCACACCTCTCTTCTCTGTTCCTCTGGTTTAGAACTTCATGCCAAGTCACACCAGTGCCCCTGAAGCACTCCATTTAGGATCTTACTAGATCATCACAATTTATTCGCCCGCTTCGTGCCAGGGGTTAATCTATGCTGCTCTGGCCCTCTTGCATTTCAAAGGTGCCACTCAAGACTGGCCAAGTTGCTAATTGGCATGGCCCGTGAAGCTGCAATGAACAAGACACACCATAGATCAAGGTTACCACAGTGAATGAGCTCTCTGGCCCTTAAGGTCACTTGATGCCGCTCTGGTCATAAACCATGTTATAACAAGTGATCACTCAAGAGATATAGAATTATGGGTTTAAAACCTGTTGACCTTTGTTATTTTTTAAAGCTGTCAGTCACCTGGATGACACTTTTAATCATTACCGTACAGAGAAGAGGTTAAAAGGTGCTTTCTAAATCTAAGTAGCATCTGCCAAGTTGCTGAGGCTCCCAAACCCTGTTACCCCAATTGGGATGAGGTTCTTCGGCTTGCAAGCCTCCCCCTTTTTCCTCCAAACATAACGATGGTCATTATGACCAAACAGTTCTATTTTTGTTTCATCAGACCAGAGGACATTTCTCCAAGTGCAGTTGCAAACTGTAGTCTGGCTTTTTTATGATGGTTTTGGAGCAGTGGCTTCTTCCTTGCTGAGCGACCTTTTAGGTTATGTCGATATAGGACTTGTTTTACTGTGGATATAGATACTTGTGTACCTGTTTCCTCCAGCATCTTCACAAGGTCCTTTGCTGTTGTTCTGTGGTTGATTTGCACTTTTCGCACCAAAGTACGTTCATCTCTAGGAGACAGAACGCGTCTCCTTCCTGAGCGGTATGGCTGTGTGGTTCCATGGTGTTTATACTTGCGTACTATTGTTTGTACAGATGAACGTGGTACCTTCAGGCGTTTGGAAATTGCTCCCAATGATGAACCAGACTTGTGGAGGTCTACAATTTATTTTTCTTATGTCTTGGCTGATTTCTTTTGATTTTCCTATGATGTCAAGCAAAGAGGCACTGAGTTTGAATGTAGGCATTGAAATACATCCACAGGTACACCTCCAATTGACTCAAATTATGTCAGTTAGCCTATCAAAAGCTTCTTAAGCCATGACATCATTTTCTGGAATTTTCCAAGCTTTTAAAGGCACAGTCAACTTAGTGTATGTAAACTTCTGACCCACTGGAATTGTGATAAAGTGTAGTATAAGTGAAATCATCTGGAAAAATTACTTGTGTCATGCACAAAGTAGATGTCCTAACCGACTTGCCAAAACTATAGTTTGTTAACAAGAAATTTGTGGAGTGGTTGGAAAAATAGTTTTAATGACTCCAACCTAAGTGTATGTAAACTTCCGACTTCAACTGTACATGTAGGCAGGGATTAGGAGAAAGTGCCTGGTAGCAGGAGAAAATAATAATAATATTAATAATAGTAAACAATATGGCAGCAGCATAAGTGGTGGCTGGGTGTGTGCGTGATGGTGAATGTGTGTACAGGTGTTAGTGTGAGAGTGTGCAAGAATATCACCGTAGCCATGATAGGTGGATATACGTGTAAACAGGGCTGAAAAGTGACTGTTAGCAAGAATATAGGTAACAAATACTTATGGTAATATACTAATGGTCATATATATGTTAACAGCAGTAAGTGACCAGTAGCAGGATAAATAGATAGATACTAATAATAGCGATCAATAATCAATGAACAGTAGCCTAGTGGTATTAATAACTATTTTAGCAGCAGCGTAGGTGTAAGGGAGAGCAGCTTGGCTGTTGTCGAGTTCTCAGAGGCACAAAACACACATGGAAAACCTATAAATTGGGTGTAGAGCTTGAGGTAAAAAACGACTTCTCCTTTTCCAGAGTGGAAAGTGGATATGAAGTCAGAGATTATCCCTCACCCAACGAATATAAGCACCTCTCCCTCTCCCAGTGTTGCTACTTGTCTAATTTAATGAGCTGACATTTGGTGGGGGACAGTGGTGTGCGCGCTGACCAACCTAACTGTAACTGCGCCCCCTGCAGTCCCTGGCAGAGGAGGTTCCCAATGGAACTCACTATGGGCAAGGGCTGAAACCATGGGCATGCAGATATATTACATTATATTAGTATATTACATTATGGTACCATATTTATCAACTACATCATTACTATTGTAAAAACCTGTCAGACTACTGAGCAAAGCTTCATTTCACATCAATGTTTCAACTCTGAAGAGAAAAAGTAAGATGTGTATGTCAAAAATCTCATATTTTCATGAAACATTTCATAATGAAAATCGGGTTTGAGAGTTTGGTGGTACATTTTGTACACCAAGGCTTTGTGTGCAGTGAACAAGTTCCCGCAGACATAGGGATCTGATCGGAGGTCAGGAGGGAAATGTGAAACAGATTCCCTGTGAGAGCCATAGATTTCCACACAGCGCAGCTCTGCAGCAGCCAAAGAACATCAGGATGATTATTTCATTTTTTCTCCAGTCAGGATTAACCATTGATGGGCAGACTGTGGGGTCCAATAATCTCTCATATCAATCTCTCCGCTATAGCCCCTCTGGATGGCTGACTACGTAGAATGGAAAGCAGGACGTGTCATATTTCAGCCACGCTTAGAACGTAAAAGAAAGTAGCCACAAACTCTTTCGTATTTATAATTAGACCAAAATAAATCATCTCAGTCACACACTTGGCTGATGGCAGTACCCGCACAACAAATCCGTCTAAAACGTATAGAAATGTGGGAAACTGAAAAGCAACTGGGGAAAAAAGAATGTGGGAGAGGGAGGAATGCTCTGAACAACACTTTAAGGCATGCACCTCAACCCTCCACCTGTCCAAAGGAAATACCTTTCTTAGGAATGTCGTAGCAGTCTGGTTTGTCTCCTACCTTTCTTAGGAATGTCGTATCAGTCTGGTTTGTCTCCTACCTTTCTTAGGAATGTCGTATCAGTCTGGTTTGTCTCCTACCTTTCTTGGGAATGTCGTATCAGTCTGGTTTGTCTCCTACCTTTCTTAGGAATGTCGTATCAGTCTGGTTTGTCTCCTACCTTTCTTAGGAATGTCGTAGCAGTCTGGTTTGTCTCCTACCTTTCTTAGGGCTGCGCCAGAAGCGGTCTCCCAGAGGGTCGCCCATTGACCTCTCAGCCATGTCCACGGCGCTTTGACCTCTCAGTGTCACCTCAGGTTATCCTGGGTTCATGCACTCCAACCTCTCCAACCCTCCAGACCCAATAGACTATACTAAACCTTCCACCACCTCCTTAGGCCAGGATCAAACCACTCCTCTCCCCCATGTGAAACCTATTGCCCGTCTTGCAGATCCACACTGCATGCAAGATGTGACAAGAAAGAGAAGGGGGGAGGTGTGGGGGGGGGGGGGGGGGGGGGGGGGGCTGGGGGGGCTGGAACAAGGGCTTCTTTTCATCTTATGTCCAATGTGCCCATAAAGACAAAGCAACATCTGAGGAGGCCTACACCATAAATCTGAGTCCTTGCCAGGAACCAATGTGTCCTTCTCCGGGCTCCGGGCTCCTGCCCGCCCCTCTCTCTCGCTACCCCGTACCCCCTACATCTAAGAGCACCCACACATTGTTCCTGAAACACTTGGTCAGGCGGGACACACACACACACACACACACACACACACACACACACACACACACACACACACACACACACACACACACACACACACACACACACACACACACACACACACACACACACACACACACACACACACACACACACACACAGGGCGCCTTGTCCCTGGAGGCCTCACGAATTTCAGCCTTGCTGATTAAGACGAAGGGTGGACATTGCCATGGAGCGATAGAGAGGCAGGGAGAAAACTAGAGAAGGGACAAAAGCAAGGCGTGATTCTGGCCTGCTTCGCTTATACTCCGTCTTATTCAGTAAAAGCAGCAATACAGTATTGCAATGTTACCCAAGTTCACCCCACAGTCAATCCTCACCTCTCTTCTCCTCTCTCCTACTCATCCCTGAGTTCATGGAGGAGAGTGACTAGGCCTTGTCCAGGTTGTTAAAAGAAACATTCCGTTCTTCTGCAGACAGTTGGAGGGTGAAATGAGGGAGACATCGAAAAGAGATCCAGATACCCTCCCTTACTCAAGCCTCCATAACAGTTAAAGCTTGTATTAATAATCAATACTCTCTTTGTTTTGAGTGGCTGAGGAAGGATTACACAAATTGTACATTTTTGGGGAGAGGACATGGTCTAGAACATAACATTCGCAACACATTTGGGACACACGGATATGAGTCAGTGCACATTAGTTCTCTTGTCTGGATGCCTTCTTAGTCGATTTGACAACGCACTTTGAAGGACAAGATCAAGGCAGGAAAGATAACACATTTCAACAACAAAATAATCCTGCAGGCGTCAGACCTGTCTCCGCTTGCTTTACTAGACAGCACTGGTGATAACTCTCTTATGAGGTTTTTCATTTTGGGGTCTCATTTGAACATGTAGAAACGCCTGTGGCATTATTGCAGTTTTTAATCACAAGAGCAGTGTGGAATTAAGATTACACTACAAGGACACTGTTTCAATAAGAGTTGCATCAACATTGCTTGTATAAGTGTCACGCCCTGACCGTAGAGAGCTTTTTATGTCTCTATTTTGGTTTGGTCAGGGTGTGATTTGGGTGGGCATTCTATGCTCCTTTTTCTATGATTTGTATTTCTGTGTGTTTGGCCGGGTGTGGTTCTCAATCAGAGGCAGCTGTCTTTCGTTGTCTCTGATTGAGAACCATACTTAGGTTGCCTTTTCCCACCTGTATTTGTGGGTAGTTGTCTATGTGTAGTTGCGTGTCTGCACTCGGTTTAAATAGCTTCACGGGTCGTTTCGCTGTTTCGTTAGTTTGTTTAGTGTTTATTCGTTTATTAAAGAAGTATGTATTCAAATCACGCTGCGCCTTGGTCTCATCGTTATGACGAACGTGACAATAAGACACACTACAACCAATAGCCTATCATTAAGTTCTTCTTACACTATTAACCAGGCCGTTTCTGGAGTGATAAGTGCTATAGATTTTCTCCTGTTGTCACGTTCCTGACCTGTTTTCCTTTGTTTTGTATTCATTTTAGTTGGTCAGGGCGTGAGTTGGGTGGGTTTGTCTATGTTTGTATTTCTATGTGGGGTTTTGTGTTCGGCCTGGTATGATTCTCAATTAGAGACAGGTGTGTATTGTTTGTCTCTAATTGAGAGTCATACAAAGGCAGCCAGGGTTTCACTGGTGTTTTGTGGGTGTTTGTTCCTGTGTCCTCACAGGACAGTTGAAGGTTAGTCACGTTTGTTGTTTTGTAGTTTTGTAGTGTCTTGTTTTGCTGTGTTCATTAAAAGATGGCTTATTTCCCTCAATCCGCATCTTGGTCCTATCCATGCTCCTCCTCGTTTGAGGAGGAGAACAACATTGACTGCCTTTACAGAAACACCCACCACAACAGGACCAAGCGGATTGAGGAGAGAGAAAAAGAACTAAGGCACTGGACACAGGAGGAATGGTCTTGGGAGATCATGGACGGAAAAGGACCCTGGGGAAGGGTTGGAGAGAATCGCCGCTCTCGGGAGGTGAAGAAGGCAGCCACAGCCCAGGAGCGGTGGATTGAGGAGGCAGCACGTATGAGAGGCTGGAAGCCCGAGAGGCTCACCCAAGAATTTCTTGGGGGGAGGCTAAAGGGGAGTGTGGCGAAGCCGGGTTGGATACCTGAGCCAACTCCCCGGGCTTGCCGTGGAGTAAGAGGGCGTCGTACTGGTCAGACACCGTGTTATGCGGTGAAGCGCACGGTGTCCCCAGTACGCGTGCTTAGCCCAGTGCGGGCTATTCCACCTTGCCGCACTGGGAGGGCTAGGTTGGGCATCGAGCCGGATGCCATGAAGCCGGCCCAACGTATCTGGCCTCCAGTATGTCTCCTCGGGCCGGCGTACATGGCACCAGCCTTACAGGTGGTGTCCCCGGTTCGCCTGCATAGCCCAGTGCGGGCTATTCCACCTCGCCGCACTGGCAGGGCTACGGGGTCCATTCAACCTGGTAAGGTTGGGGAGGCTCGGTGCTCAAGAGCACGTGTCCTCCTTCACGGTCCGGTATATCCGGCGCCACCTTCCCACCCCAGCTCAGTACCACCAGTGCCTACACCACGCACCAGGCTTCCAGTGCATCTCCAGAGCCCTGTTCCTCTTCCACGTACTCTCCCTATGGTGCGTGTCTCCAGCCCGGTGCCTCCAGTTCCGGCACCACGCACCAAGCCTCCTGTGCGTCTCCAGAGCCCTGGACGCACTGTTCCTTCTCCCCGCACTCGCCCTGAGGTGCGTGCCCTCAGCCCGGTACCTCCAGTTCCGGTACCACGCACCAGGCCTAGAGTGCGCCACGAGAGTCCAGTGTGCCCTGTTCCTGTTCCCCGCACTCGCCCTGAGGTGCGTGCCCTCAGCCCGGTACCTCCAGTTCCGGTACCACGCACCAGGCCTATAGTGCGTCTCAGCCGGCCAGAGTCTGCCGTCTGCCCAGCGGTGCCTGAACGGCCCGTCTGCCCAGCGCCGTCTGAGCCATCTGTCTGCCCAGCGCCGTCTGAGCCATCTGTCTGCCCAGCGCCGTCTGAGCCATCTGTCTGCCCAGCGCCGTCTGAGCCATCTGTCTGCCCAGCGCCGTCTGAGCCATCTGTCTGCCCAGCGCCGTCTGAGTCATCCGTCTGCCACGAGCCAGTAGAGCCGTCCGTCAGTCAGGAGCCGCTAGAGCCGTCCGTCAGTCAGGAGCTGCCAGAGACGCCCGCCAGTCAGGAGCTGCCAGAGACGCCCGCCAGTCAGGAGCTGCCAGAGACGCCCGCCAGTCAGGAGCTGCCAGAGACGCCCGCCAGTCAGGAGCTGCCAGAGACGCCCGCCAGTCAGGAGCTGCCAGAGACGCCCGCCAGTCAGGAGCTGCCAGAGACGCCCGCCAGTCAGGAGCTGCCAGAGACGCCCGCCAGTCAGGAGCTGCCAGAGACGCCCGCCAGTCAGGAGCTGCCAGAGACGTCCGACAGTCCGGAGCTGCCCTACAGTCCGGAGCTGCCGTACAGTCCGGAGCTGCCCTACAGTCCGGAGCTGCCCTACAGTCCGGAGCTGCCCTACAGTCCGGAGCTGCCACTCAGCCCGGACCTGCCGGAGTCCCTCAGCCAGGACCTGCCGGAGTCCCTCAGCCAGGACCTGCCGCCCCTTATCCCGGTGCTGCCCCTTGTCCCGGTGCTGCCCCTTGTCCCGGTGCTGCCCCTTGTCCCGGTGCTGCCCCTTGTCCCGGTGCTGCCCCTTGTCCCGGTGCTGCCCCTTGTCCCGGTGCTGCCCCTTGTCCCGGTGCTGCCCCTTGTCCCGGTGCTGCCCCTTGTCCCGGTGCTGCCCCTTCATTTAGGTGGGGTTAGTGGGAGGGTGGTCATTGGGAGGGGGATAAAGAAGCGGGGATTGATTATGGTGGGGTGGGGACCTCGTCCACCGCCAGAGCCGCCACCGTGGACAGACGCCCACCCAGACCCTCCCCTAGACTTTGTGCTGGTGCGCCCGGAGTTCGCACCTTAAGGGGGGGGTTCTGTCACGTTCCTGACCTGTTTTCCTTTGTTTTGTATTCATTTTAGTTGGTCAGGGCGTGAGTTGGGTGGGTTTGTCTATGTTTGTATTTCTATGTGGGGTTTTGTGTTCGGCCTGGTATGATTCTCAATTAGAGACAGGTGTGTATTGTTTGTCTCTAATTGAGAGTCATACAAAGGCAGCCAGGGTTTCACTGGTGTTTTGTGGGTGTTTGTTCCTGTGTCCTCATAGGACAGTTGAAGGTTAGTCACGTTTGTTGTTTTGTAGTTTTGTAGTGTCTTGTTTTGCTGTGTTCATTAAAAGATGGCTTATTTCCCTCAATCCGCATCTTGGTCCTATCCATGCTCCTCCTCGTTTGAGGAGGAGAACAACATTGACTGCCTTTACACCTGTACTTCCTGTCGGAGTTTGAAATGGAACTAAGATGGAGGAGCAGGGAGAAAATGTCCGTCGGGCCAGGAGTGCCAGCCAACTCTGGGCTCGGCCCATTTGCACCACCCAGAGCCGGCGGCTGCTTCCAGACCAGAGGGAAGCATTCATTCCACAGTGTTGATATGATTAAGGAAGTTAAACTACACAGCATGGGGAAGGCACAGCAGAGGAAGGATCTGGGTGACAAAGAAAAAAAAAGTCTCACACTCAAAAGTGTCCCACAGTAAAACAAAGGGCAGCAGTTAAGTCACAGTGTTGAGAGAGCAAAAGCACAATAAAAACCTTGGGAATGTTTGTGCTATGACTCAGCGACAGTCAGCGACTACAAAACCACACATGGGAGTGGTCATGCTGATCCACGTGTTTCCATAGAAACGCCGCCTGTAAATGGCACACAGGCTACGTAAATAACTGTCCGTGGCTGAGGTCGAAAGAACGCGACTGTTGTCCCGGCAACCGTCGCAGAAACAAAACTGACACAGGATACCCTTCTTTACTGGCAGTGACTGGGGTAGAATTTGCATTGCAACCTGAAGAGGCTTGCCTGTATTATATTTTTAGGCAGGCATCCTGACAATCAACTTCGTCAATATTTAAACCAACAAACACACACACATATTATGCACACGGAGCACAGCGGGCACAGCACAAATGAAACACACACACACACACAATAAGGTGATTTACTATCCACATTTTGCCAATAAAAACCCCTCCATTTGGAGAGAATGAATCAGTCTCATTCTTTCCTCTGAGCGAAACAGGAGGGAAAAAAATAACTGGAAGCACTGCCAGAACTGTAAAAGCAGCTTGCAGTAATTTATTTAGTTTGTTTGTGGGCTGAGAACAAAAGGGTCCTTCCTCTAACGACTCTGGACATCAATGTCAGCAGTAACTTTCCAACGTTGCCGTTCCTCTCTAGCTATCATCAAATGGACTGTCTATGAGCTGATCTCTCCACAAAGGGAGCTCTTTGGGATCCCAGGGACAGGGACACAGTAGTCAGAGACCGCAACATAGCAGGGCGTGTTCATTCTGCAGGCTTTAGCTGGAGAACCAGAAAGGGAACTATCCCGAAGCTCTCTATCTGAATCCTTATACCAACTATCATGTGTGTAGTACCCATCTTAATGACACTCAGCAGATATCTATTCTGCAGAATGGCTGCGCAGGCCTACTATAACCTACAGTACATCTCTCTCAGCAGTCAATGTAAGTTGTTATGTTTGAGCAGATGTGTGAATAGCAGGCTAATAGAGAAGAGATAAACATTTAATAAAATGTGTATGGCGTTAGGTTAAAGAGATTAAACATTTTGAAAAGTGAGGTGAGCGGGCAAATAAAGTAGACCCTCTGGTTAAAATACTATAGCAACCTTGGTTCGACATCTACTGAACTAATCAATAGATTTTAGCCACTTTAGGGAGGCTAAAAGAGGGATAGATCAGCCATAATCCGACTGGAAGTTGTGTGTCTCTTAACTGGAAACTTGAGGACATCATTTTTGCTCTAAGAGTGCAATGTTTCAGTACAACTTTTACATTTATCACATTTTATTTTAGAGGAAAGTAAAGAGGAGCATTCCTTAAACATTGAATACATAGTTTATTCTATGTGTATGCTCCGAGGGAGGGAAAATACACAGTTCCTGAAATCCTCCCATACCATTGTTATGGAGGTGAAGAGAGAAAGGCGATGCCCCAACGGCAGTGACTGACAGGTAGAAAGGCAACCATGAAGTGAAGTCAAACCATATATACAGAGGTGCTGGAGGGAGAAATTAATGGTAAAGGTGTACATTTCTGAATGTGAAGGCTGAACGCAAGGGCACTACAGGAAGTTACAATGCCAAGAAAAATCACCAGCAACTGAAGTGAAGCAATATATACACTATATATCCAAAAGTATGTGGTCACCCCTTCAAATTAGTGGAGTCGGCTATTTCAGCAACACCAGTTGATGACAGGTGTATACAATCGAGCACACAGCCATGCAATCTCCATAAACAAACATTGCCAGTAGAATGGCCTTACTGAAGAGCTCAGTGACTTTCAACATGGCACCGTCATAGGATACCACCTTTCCAACAAGTCAGTTTGTCAAATTTCTGCCCTGCTAGAGCTGCCCCAGTCAACTGTAGGAGCTGTTATTGTGAAGTGGAAACGTCTAGGAGCAACAAACGCTCAGTCACGAAGTGGTAGGCCACACAAGCTCACAGAACGGGGCCGCCAAGTGCTGAAGCGCGTAGCGCGTAAAAATCATCTGTCCTCGGTTGCAACACTCACTACCGAGTTCCAAACTTCCTCTGGAAGCAACGTCAGCACAATAAATGTTTGTCTGGAATATTCATGAAATTTGTTTCCACGGCCGAGCAGCCTAAGATCACCATACGCAATGCCAAGCGTCGGCTGGAGTGGTGTGAAGCTTGCCACCATTGGACTCTGGAGCAGTGGAAACACGTTCTCTGGAGTGATGAATCACCATCTAGCAGTCCGACGGACGGATCTGGGTTTGGCGGATGCCAAGAGAACACTACTTGCCTCAATGCATACTGCCAACTGTAAAGTTTGGTGGAAGATGAATAATGGTCTGGGGCGGTTTTTCATGGTTCAGGCTAGGCAGTTAGCTCAAGTGAAGGGAAATCTTAACGCTACAGCAGTTTGGGGAAGGCCCTTTCCTGTTTCAGCATGACAATGCCCCCATGCACAAAGTGAGGTCCATACAGAAATTGTTTGTCGAGATCGGTGTGAAAGAACTTGACAGGCCTGCACAGAGCCCTGACCTCAACCCCATCGATCACCTTTGGGATGAATTGGAACACCAACTGCGAGCCAGGCCTAATTGCCCAACATCAGTGCCGACCTCACTAATGCTCTTGTGGCTGTACATCTAGTGGAAAGCCTTCCCTGAAGAGTGGGGGACCAACCTATTGCCCATGATTTTGGAATGACATGTTTGACGAGCAGGTGTCCACATACATTTGGTCATGTTGTGTATTTGCAGAGATGAAGAAACTTCTGAGACCTTTCCCATGACCTAACTGTGCTTTTATATAAGTTACTAGAATTATATTTCTAAAGTTCAGATCCTTCTCAGCTTGTTTATTACTCTTATGGGTAGAACAGGTGGGACCTCCACTAGCAGTCTATAAATGTTGGAGTCCTCAATGTAGGAGTCCTACATTTAGGACACATTTCCTACTAAATTTAGGACTAATTTCCTACTACATTTAGGACTAATTTCCTACTACCTTTAGGACTAATTTCCTACTACATTTAGGACTAATTTCCTACTACATTTAGGCTCGTAGGAGTTCTACATGTATAGTTCAGTCTATAAAATGTAGCAGTCCTAACTTCTGAGTCATTACACAACATAAACCCAAGACAACATGCCAAATAGCTAGAGGTGACTGTTAGAACTCTTATTACACTTATAAAGTCAACATCACTGTAGTTTGGTGTCATTGGCTGTTGTAGGTCAAGGATCTGTCACAAAGACAAACATGCCACACCCAGGGAAATGATTGGGAGGATATTGCTTAAATGTTACGCAATAATCCAGCAAAACAATCTCATAGCGTATGTTTTCTTTTCTTTTTTTCACGCGGTGTCTTTGAAACACCTCTGGCCCGGCTCCATGTGTTCAGCAGGGCCACAGGGGCAGAACAACAAATCCACCGCACCCCAAAGTCACAGCGCAGCGGAGCAATTCAAATATCACACGGCGGTTACGGTTGAGAATGATCGCAGAGGGGCGCGGTTCAGTGGTGGTTGAGATGCTATGCCTTTAGCCCACATCAACTCAATAGCATTAGGATTCACTGCTCTTGAAAAAGGTCATTCTCTGAGTCCTCCAGCGTCAGGCTATTTCTGGAGCCAAACATATCGTGACCAAAAATGATCTAGCCTCAACTCAAGCGTCAATTCTTTTTAATACAGCCCCTGACATTTTCTGGGCTCTTAATATCTAGCATTTGCTAATGGCACCAGTCACCATCGCTGCCTTCACTTATTTAACAAGGCTGGACCGGGTCTCGCCCTATCCTGTTTTACACTATGAGTACCTAGCAAAGCAAACACACTCCTTCCTACAGAGAAAGAGCCATTGCAAACAATAGGCAGAGTACACTCGCTCTTCAGTCCTTCATTTCAGCGCTGGTCGTTAACTTAAACAACGCCGAGGACAGATTCCTCTGGATATAAAAAAGCCAACAGTATGTGGGCCTCTCAGACCCCACCCAGAAGGGGCTAAGGGCAACAGTGTGAGTTACGGTGTGAGTTACAGCGTGTTCAAAGTTTGTCCTTCAGAGAGTGTGGACTTGTGGGAGGGGAGAGAGAGAGAGAGGGAGAGAAAAAGAGTGCAAGGGAGAGAGAGCAAGAGAGGGAAAGAGAGCGAGAGAGAGAGAGAAAAAAAATCAGCACAGTATAGTATATAGTATATCTATGGCCAGCAGCCTATCATGTTTCTCCCCTGACAACTCTGAGATGTACGCTTTGCAGCTCCCCAGAGAGTAGTAGTACAGTAACCTATTATGGCCACTAGAGACAATACATGAAAGTCAACGAACATACTTTGATCTTATGGAGGATTTCGTTTGTGATTAAAAACAGACTAAAATCAGTAAGATAATCCTACATTCACATGGACACTTATAATATATGGGCTAATTGTATCCTGTGGTGGAAGGTGGAGGTAGTCTCTCACAGAGAGATTCATAGCTAGCTTAAGATTTGATAATGGCTCGCAAGAATAAAGACGAGTGGACATACTGTATTAACACTGGTGGATGGAAAGTAATACCAGCCTCCCTAGAAAATGTAATGCCAACCAGATGGATTTACCGTCAAAATAACCTCCCTTGGATTGTCTAACAGAAAGAGGACACATGCAAGGCGTGCCCAGGTTTTTTGCAAGCCCTCAGGTGCTGAAATGACAGGTGCTGTCTAGAACTTAAAAGGGTTCTTCAACTGTTCCCACAGCAGAGCCATTTGAAGAACCCTTTTCGGTTCCAGGTAGAATCCTTTTGGGTTCCACGTAGAACCCTTTCCACAGAGGGTTCTACATAAAACCAAAAAGGGTTCTCCTATGGTGACTGTACATGTAAATGCATGTACAGTCATGACTCTGTTGACTCTAGCTACTTGAAAGTAAATTGCTAAACTGAAAATTCCTTTCTACCTGTGTCAGACCCCCCCCACACATTCTTCACATACAGATTTCACAAAATGCAAAGTCCAAAGTTAGAGCACATGTGTGCCCCTCTACCAAAACTGCAGCATGGTGGTGACCTCTCCCAGTCTCCAGTTTTGGGCAAGCCCTCTCACTCAGGTGTTTCTCATTGAGGTGTTACAGCGCCTTAACAGGTCAGAAGGGGCATGTAGCATTCCAGAGAGTTTTAAGACGTGAGTTAGGTGGTCTGGAATAGGGCTAGTCACAACCCAGCCCAGCCCAGTCACAGCCCAGCACTTCACTAGAGAGGCTCTCTTTCAAGACAGCATAAAAACCAACCCTGTTACAGTGATGATTCAGTATGATTAACACGTGTGTGTGTGTGTGTGTGTGTGTGTGTGTGTGTGCGTGCGTGCGTGCGTGCGTGCGTGCGTGCGTGCGTGCGCATGTAAGGAATTTCATATCTACATGCCAATGAATAATTTCCCAAATGCGCCACCTTGGAGACAATTGTTACTACCTCACTGTCCATTGCTGTTCACCTTGAAACACTCAAATATCCCCTAACTATTTGATACAAGGCAGCTCCCTGCACAACTACACTGCCCTGAAACTCGATGCATCATTGTGATGGATTTGGCAAAGAAACCGAAAAGGCAGCACTCCTACATCTGTACACCCTGTCCTGTCATCTCTTATACAAATCCCAGCCTTGCGTACAGATACCGTATCCGGGCAAATGCAAAACAGCACCACCACTAAACTCACGGCAAACATTGTTTCCATCCATTACAATAACATTATCTGTCCCACATTTTCTCATACATTTACCTTCATGTGGATTCCTTCTATCCCTTATAATGTTACGCTCGTGTTATTAGAGTGTTGTACCTATACTGAGACAGATGGCAGAAGTCCCTGGTGTCCTAACCCTTCCTTCTGATGAGTCAAACAATGGAAGAAGAACTCACCTGAAAAAGACAGAGAAACAAGACATTAGTTCATTGCATATTATTTGAACGTAAAACATATATTTTATTTTTTTACTAAATAGGTATAGACAACGTACATCTTCCATATGTTCGCAATTAGCAAAGCATACCAAGACAAACATATCGATTTAACAACCCATGACTCTTTCAAAGTCGTCAGTTAAACAGCGGCGTGTCTCAGAACCCATCCGTGTGAGGCTATTAAACTTTCCGTGGTAAGCAGGAGTAAATCTCTAGGGTAAATCTCTAGGGTTAATCTTCTCTAGGGTAAATCTCTAGGGTTAATCTTCTTCCCACTTCGTCTGTGGCACAGGGTTGAAACGTTGCCTTCGGTTAAAAGAGAACAATGGGATCTGCCTACAACTGAATTGTTTTAGTGTTCCTTTCACATTTGACTTTTGCAAACAAACAAAAAGAATTGAATAGCAGAGTAAGCAACAAGCATTGAGCTTTCAGAGGGGATTCGTGACACTGAGGAGTCCAGGCTATAGCTTAGTAGTAGATGTTTCAGTGATAGATTGATGGTCGTTGTAGAAGTGTGCAGTGTATATAATCCTCCTCACACATCAACCTAGTTTGCACTGAGAGACCTAACCCCATGACAAGGCCTGGTTGACTTGCCAACAGTGCCACCTGCTGGGGTAAAAGAGTAGAGCCACATGTTCAAAATGTGTCATGTTAATAAGCTTTGGCCATAAGTCAACAACCTTACTTTGGGGCACTTGTGAGTTTTGACCATTCATCCCCCCCCAAATGGAAGTATAATTATACTAGTATAATCTAATACTAACTGTATATCAACGTAGAAATGATCTACTAATACAAGTTCAATGTAACTTTCCTACTAGAGACATAGGCTAGAAGGACTACTTCAAATATCAAGTCAAATACTGACACCTAGCCATTAACTGACACGACACTGTCTAATTTACCTGGGCATCTACCTTTTAAAATGTAGCAAGTACCCATATAGCCTATTGTTGCCTACTTTAGCCTTTAAACCTAAAAGAGTAACGCCCTCGTTGTCACGTTCTGACCATAGTTCTTTTGTGTTTTCTTTGTTTTAGTGTTGGTCAGGACGTGAGCTGAGTGGGCATTCTATGTTGTGTGTCTAGTTTTCCGTTTCTGTGTTTGGCCTGATATGGTTCTCAATCAGAGGCAGGTGTTAGTCATTGTCTCTGATTGGGAACCATATTTAGGTAGCCTGTTTTGTGTTGGGTTTTGTGGGTGGTTGTTTTCTGTCTTTGTGTCTATGCACCAGATAGGACTGTTTCGGTTTTTCACATTTGTTGTATTTGTAGTGTTCACGTTTATTGTCGTTATTAAAGATGATGAACACTAATCACGCTGCGCTTTGGTACTCTCCTTCGTCCACAGAAGAAAGGCGTTACAGAACCACCCACCAAAAAAGGACCAAGCAGCGTGGTAACGGGCAGCAGCGGCAGCAGAAGCAGCAGCAGCGATGTCAGGATGACTGGACATGGGAAGACGTTTTGGACGGCAAGGGTTGCTACACATGGGAGGCGATCCTGGCTGGAAGGGATCGCCTTCCATGGGAACAGGTGGAGGCAGCTAGGAGAGCGGAGGCAGCTGCGAAAGGGAACCGGTGTTACGAGGGAACACGGCTGGCAAGGAAGCCCGAGACGCAGCCCCAAAAATTTCTTGGGGGGGGAGACCTGCGTAGGAGACCTGCGCCAACTTCCCGTGCTTACCGTGGAGAGCGAGAGTACGGGCAGACAACGTGTTATGCGGAAGAGAGCACGGTGTCTCCTGTAAGTGTGCATAGCCCGGTGCGGTACATCCCAGCTCCTCAAATCGGCCGGGCTATGGTTGGGCATTGAGCCAGGTGCCATGAAGCCGGCTCAACGCATCTGGTCTCCAGTGCGTCTCCTCGGGCCGGTGTACATGGCACCAGCCTTACGCATGGTGTCCCCAGTTAGCCAGCACAGCCCAGTGCGGGCTATTCCACCTCGCCGCACTGGCCTGGCTACGGGGAGCATTCCACCAGGTAAGGTTGGGCAGGCTCGGTGCTCAAGAGCTCCTGTGCGCCTTCACGGTCCGGTCTATCCGGTGCCACCTCCTCGCACCAGCCCAGTACCATCAGTGCCAATACCACACACCAGGCTTATAGTGCGCCTCAAGAGTCCAGTGTGCCCTGTTCCTCCTCCCCGTACTCGCCCAGTGGTCCGTGTCCCCAGTCCGGTACCACCAGTTCCGGCACCACGCCCCAAGCCTCCTGTGCGTCTCCAGAGCCCTGTACGCCCTGTTCCTGCTCCCCGCACTCGCCCAGTGGTGCGTGTTCCCAGCCCGGTACCACCAGTTCCGGCACCACGCACCAGTCCTACTGTGTGCCTCAGCAGGCCAGAGTCTGCCGTCTGCCCAGCGCCGCCTGAGCTGCCCGTCTGCCCAGCGCCGCCTGCGCTGCCCGTCTGCCCAGCGCCATCTGAGCTGCCCGTCTGCCCAGCGCCATCTAAGCTGCCCGTCTGCCCAGCGCCATCTGAGCCACCCGTCTGCCCAGCGCCATCTGAGCCGCCCGTCTGCCCAGCGCCGGCCGAGCCGCCCGTCTGCCCAGCGAGCCGCCTGTCTGCCCAGCGCCGTCCGAGCCGCCCGTCTGTCCTGAGCCGCCGGAGCCGTCCGCCAGTCAGGAGCTGCCGGAGCCGGAGCCGTCCGCCAGTCAGGAGCTGCAGGAGCCGTCCGCCAGTCAGGAACTGCCGGAGCCGCCCGCCAGTCAGGAGCTGCCAGAGACGCCCGCCAGTCAGGAGCTGCCAGAGCCGCCCGCCAGTCAGGAGCTGCCAGAGCCGTCCGCCAGTCAGGAGCTGCAGGAGCCGTCCGCCAGTCAGGAACTGCCGGAGCCGCCCGCCAGTCAGGAGCTGCCGGAGCCGCCCGCCAGTCAGGAGCTGCCTGAGCCGCCCGCCAGTCAGGACCTGCCGGAGCCTCCCGCCAGTCAGGACCTGCCGGAGCCGCCCGCCAGTCAGGACCTGCCGGAGCCGCCCGCCAGTCAGGAGCTGCCCTTCAGTCATGAGCTGCCCCTCAGTCATGAGCTGCCCCTCAGTCCTGAGCTGCCCCTCAGTCCGGAGGAGTTTCTTCAGTCCGGAGGAGTTTCTTCAGTCCAGAAGTGTCCCTCAGTCCTGTAGGCCCATATATTAGGGTTCCCAGGCCAGGGTCGGCGGCGAGGGTCGCCGCTCAAAGGAGGACACTAAAGCGGACAAAGACTATGGTGGAGTGGGGTCCACATCCTGCGCCAGAGCCGCCACCGCGGACAGATGCCCACCCAGACTCTCCCCTACAGGTTCAGGTTTTGCGGCCGGAGTCCGCACCTTGGGTTGGGGTACTGTCACGTTCTGACCATAGTTCTTTTGTGTTTTCTTTGCTTTAGTGATGGTCAGGACGTGAGCTGAGTGGGCATTCTATGTTGTGTGTCTAGTTTTCCGTTTCTGTGTTTGGCCTGATATGGTTTTCAATCAGAGGCAGGTGTTAGTCATTGTCTCTGATTGGGAACCATATTTAGGTAGCCTGTTTTGTGTTGGGTTTTGTGGGTGGTTGTTTTCTGTCTTTGTGTCTATGCACCAGATAGGATTGTTTTGGTTTTTCACATTTGTTGTTTTTGTATTTTGTAGTGTTCACGTTTATTGTCGTTATTAAACATGATGAACACTAACCACGCTGCGCTTTGTTCCTCTCCTTCGTCCACAGAAGAAAGGCGTTACACTCGTAGCTTGTCATTGTGTGATGCGTTTATTTCGGAGTGTACCTCAACGTGAGATAGTGACTTCAAAAAAAAAAATGTATAAACTTTAACTTAAACTAGGCCACTATGGAATTTCATCCACTACAGCTGGCCTGAAACTGAGGTCACTCCAACCTGCCCTGTGCATTTACCACCCACGAAGCCCTGCTGCCATTTCCAGTGCATAACCAACACTACGTTAAATCACCACCTTGGTGACGCCTCCGAACCAGAGGACCTCTATAGAGTAGCCTTAAAATAGGCCTCGTCTAAAAGAGGCAATGGTTTACAACAGCCGGGCATTTTAAATAATTGGTGATTTATGGACTCATCTACTCAATGGACTCATCTATCAATTGTCTACTACGAGGGTGGTATCCTCAGAGGAACTAACATCCAAGATTCCATGATTCAAGATGTTGAACAGTGATGTAGCCTTGTTCCAGATCTGTTTGTGCCGTCTTGCCAGCTCCTATAGGAGTTGACAAGACGGCACAGACAGATCTGGGACCAGGCAAGTGAGTGATGATTGTGGGGGGGGGGGGGGGGTTCTGTGTGACGTACGGGTTGTTCTATGAACTTTGGAAATGGACAACAATCAAAGAGCACAATGAGAATCTGGGAGGGGAACAATCTGATCTCATAACTACTCCTACTCTCTGAACTCTTAACTACTCCTACTTTGGAACATTCCAGGATAGTCACATTTCCTGGAAGGACACAAACCAGCTGCACAAAAGGCCAGAAAGACTCAAGCCTCAAGGGAGCGCGTCAAAAAGTAGAAAAATGCATTGTAACTCTGTCATTGTAATCGGCTATATTCAAGCTTGACACCATGACTTAAACATACACTACTTTATTGAGAAATGTTCTTCTCTGAGGACACACACACATATACATTCACATGCCCACATACACATGCACCCACCCACCCACCCACACATCCACCAACCCACACCCACGACAATCAGAAACTCTGCATAATATGCTCCCATTGGCAGTCTGTTCCTCAGAGCTGGTGTTTACTGTAACGCCCATCAATACTGGGGGGACTTGGTGGAGAAAAATACACCCTTGGCCATTGTCATCCAACACTGCCCAAACACAACACACACACACACACACACACACACACACACACACACACACACACACACACACACACACACACACACACACACACACACACCTCTCCCTTTCTCACTCTCTGAATACAGGCCAATGCATTCTGCCTCGACCAGTCAAACTGCAATCTCAGTCAGACTGCAGTTTTAGGCTTTTCCTAAACACAACTGGCATTCACAGCCACAAAAAAACACAGCCAGACACGCTCCTCATTCCATTCCATGGGAGGTCGATGGAGACAGAGGGACCTTTCACACGTAGACAGACGCAGACGCACCTGGACACGCACACAAACACACTCTCCATTAAAAGACTCTTAATGAGAAGGAGCCTTTCCAGTGGCCACTAGACTATAAATTAGCTTCAGTCTCACATTCAGTTGGACAGACAGACAGACGTGCTGATCTGGAGAGGTCACTGTGCTGCTTAGTGTTTAGAAGAGGAGCCAGAAATGGAGGCCTAATGAGCTCACTTAACCTCTACAGTACATAACTGATGCCAGCTGTTCCCATAAAGCACTGGTATGGTCTGGATTAGTTTTAGGTGAATCTCAAGTCTTTAGTCAATTCATTGCGTCCCCCCCAGGACATACAATGAGCTGAGAGGGGGGCAGGAAGAGGGCTATCAACGAAAGAGTTTAAATGATGGGGGTGTTATTGAGAAAGGGTGAGAGGGAGAAGAGTATAGAGAAAACAGCAGTGTGTGTGTGTGTGTGTGTGTGTGTGTGTGTGTGTGTGTGTGTGTGTGTGTGTGTGTGTGTTACTGTGCTTTAGGCCATGTTCAGACAAACTTTATATCCGTCAAAAACAGATTGAAACAACAGGTGGCTATCTGGAATTTATTGTACCTTTGACAGACAAGCAGATGTGTGTGTGTGCACAGTGTAGTGCATCCATCTGTCTGTATAGGCCTTGCTGCATTCTGTGTGTGCAAGTGTGTATATATATACTGTATATATATGTATATGTGTGTGCGTGTGCGTGTGCGTGTGCGTGCGTGCGTGTGTGTGTGTGTTTGAGGTAGACAGATTAGTATGTAGTCGAGGTAAAACAGAGGGCAGGTGGGTACAGTTGCTTGATCCTGCAAAACAGCAAACAGATTCACCCACATCAACGATTAGGCTTGGGATTCATATGACATTAAAATAACCCTTTTTGCTTGTTGGGGCAGTCTAGAAATGAACATCAAGGCAGAGGTATAAGGACAACAAAACCAAGACCCCAAATTACTAAGGTATACACAACCATTACCAGCACTCAAGCTTGCGGTCTTGTCTACCCTGCAAGCACAGACAGAAGGAGCACACAGTAAACTAGCTGAACTGTAGCGTAAACAGCCCATTGGCAGTCAGCCAGGCTGAAACTTAAGAACCGGGCTCAACACATTATGTTTGTTTATGTCATCAAGTTTTATGCACTAATCTCTGTGGATATGCATGTGTGGTCTCTGCACCTCCCCATATCTCATTCCCATACACGTGCGCGCACACACACGCACACACACACACACATGATGCCTTTGTAACCGTGAAGTAAATATGGTGCAGAAGGATCTGAATCGCCCTGGCCTACAATATGCAGCCCCTGGATACAGACAGACAGACACCTGTTGTGTGTTGGCTCAAGTGTGCTATGGTGTCTATACTCCCCGGCTAGTCCAGAGGGTCTATCACGCATACGCTGCACCTGCATTTGTTTCTTCCACCATTCTTTGGATTTCTTCACTTTCGGCGTCCACATTTGTACCGCTAGCACAATCCGCTGTCTTACCTTTGGTCGAGGAGTAGGAAGAAGACATGCCTTAGCAGCTACTGAGACCTTTGGAACCGCAGGAGGTAGGTCTCTTGAGTTCTTGCTGAACCTTTTTCTTTTTCTTTCTCCCCGTCTCTTGATCTCAGTCTGCGCAGCCTGGTCTCTGTCCTTCTCTGTCTATCGTTCCTCTCCCTTTCTAACACGTCACGCCTCATAGTTCCACAGAATAGGAGTCCCCCTCCCCCTCTTCACAGGTTAGAGCCGCCCTCACTCATAAGGCCCATGTAAGCACCGCTTGTGTGAGAGTGTGTGTGTGAGAGTGTGAGTGTGTGTGTGAGAGCGTGTGTGTGTGTGTGTGTGTGTGTGTGTGTGTTTGAGTGTGTCAATGCAGCGCTCAAGTGCTTTGAGAGAGGCGAGGTATTCAGATCAGCAACAAAGGCCAGCGGGAATAAAAACTTCAAATGAACAGAAGAAGAATGCAGAAAATTGTTCTGCATTCGATTCAATGACAAATGCAAACCAGCCAACCACTTACACTGTGCACTTGAGACGTGAGACGCAGGCTCGTGATTCAATATAGGGGAGACAAGTGCAATACTTTGATCGCATCCCCAGCTGCCATCCTCTATTGCGCGGTTCATAGCTTAGCTAGCGGTGTTAAAACAGTTTGCACCTCCTGAGAGATCCTGTGGTTGAGTGAAGTATATAGCCTGACTGACAGCCAGACGGACAGATAGCTAGACATGCAGACAGAGATACAGATGGATGGACGGGCAGACTTGATGAAAGCAGCAGCAGTGAACACCACAGGATTCCACGGAGGCGGGGGGGTTGAGTATTCTGGCACAGTGACAGTGGTTTAGTGGCATGGCTCTCTGCCAACCCTACAGAGGGAGGGGGGGGGGGGGGGGGGGGGGGCTGGTATAGTCTGTTTGGGCATGCAGTAGCATCCATAATGCGCCCTATGTAGAAACAATCCACTAGCCCCTTCCCTTAAACACTGCATGTAGATGTGAAAGAATTAGACAGGTGTAAGAAATATGGTAATAGCTCCACCTTGCCCTCTAGTCGACTAAATGTATACTTTACACCGTATTGCTTGCGCCCACCCAATTATTAAAGATCTATACAAGTCTATGTAAGTCTAAGGGGCAGGGCTAGAGGTTGTTTCTTGACCTTTATGCAACGTTTATACCGAGTAAGTACAAAGCAAACAGGTGTAGTGTACAGCATTAGCATTGATAAGTCACTGGAACACTAAAGAATGTGTAGCATGTGTGGTGTATGTGTGCCATGCGTTACTACACGTGTAGCTTCACGGTAGTGTAGTTCAAAAAGGTGCAGTGTTGAGCAGCTGGAGACTGATGATTGTATGTGCATGCAGTTAATAATTTACAGTTATCATGGCCTAATGGCATACTGTATGTAAGCACAACACAAGCTAAGTATGACTGCAGGAGTACGCAAACACGGACCTCAAAAGAGGCCCCACTGTGACCACTGAGCTGAGTGAAACTGTATCTCCACACCAAGACAATGGACACAATCTTTTTTCAAATCTTAGTAACACTAGATGGGGTGGGGGGGTTAACGGAGGCGAGGGATGTGATTGTTACGGAGGTGAGGGACGCGACTCTTTGTTTTGTCGGCGGTTTAAAAAGAAAAGCGTGGAGAATGTTTGTCGTTTTGTCCAATGCCATTTATTGTAACCTCCCATAAAACATTTTTTTTTGCAAAATACCCCAAAAAACTCTTTCTTTTCCATTGCAAAACATTTTTCTACGGTGTGCACTAGTGAATAAAACCCAGCTGCACCCTGTTCTGCTTCAGTCCTGACCACATATTAACCACCAGCAGAGGGACACTTCACCCAGCGAAAGCCCTAACCTGCAGCTGTGGAGGAAAATGCCTTATGTTTATCTACTATACCGTATACTGGTCCCCTGGGCCTCACAATCACTGTGAAAAGCTGGACAACAGAGGCGGAAAACAGTCCTGTGATGCATTTCCTACCAGTGATGACCATGGCAAAGGAATGTCCTGCTTTCAGGAAGCGTGTAGTGCTGGTGTGGCAGAGTGGTTGTGGGAAATTGTGAACTGACGTGAAACCAACGGAATGCAGGTCTGAATCACATGTGGTGACATTTCGGAAATGTTGATGTGCTGCCAAGCTTGTTGAAGTTGAACTAATAAAGCTGCATGAATGTATGATTCTACATTGTTTGTTCAACAATAAATGGGACACTGCTGACAATGGCTATATTCACTAAACGGTTGTTGTTACTAACTAGTTCAAGGGTTCTCAACCGTTTCTGTTCCTACCAACTGAAATGCTTTTAAAATCCCCCTATACATAAGAGATCATTCAATAGAAGCTAGCCTTGAGTGGTTATCCAGGGACAGTGTTTTGATACCTAAGGCAGTATTTCCATATCCCACCAACATACACACATGCTTGCAAGTACGCACACAACCACCCACACACACACACAATCCATCAACATCTCCCTCGGGATCAAGGCCAGAGTGTTTGATGGGATTCCCAGATGAAGTAATTGGGATAAACTGGGAAGGACAACCGTCGGACGGGAGATCCCATTCCCTGCCCCACCAAAACAAGCAGACGTAAACAATACCAGACGACAATGGGACCAGCAGCCACCCAGCCATTGTTCTACACACTAAAACACTGTAGCCACCTCCGCTAGTATACAGCAGCCAGCTGACTAGAGTATGATAGCGATCATCAGTGATAAATCCCAAGTGTGCTGTTGTTGTTTCAGGACTCTCAGACTAGACAGACGAACGGGTCAGATAAAACTGAACAGGGCGTTCTGATTCTTCCTGATGGAGCAGGCGGTGACGCATCCCCAACCACCATACCACCAGTGACCCATGGGTAAGCCAAACCCTCCTTTTAAGACTTGGGCAAATAACTTCGAAGAGTAATGAGATGTCGATCAGGGCCACTGCCCTGCAAAGGGTGTTGCCTTCGGGTAGAACATTACATTAGATCAAGGTCCTGTTTTTTATTTATTTCACCTTTATTGAACCAGGTAGGCCAGTTGAGAACAAGTTGTCATTTACAACTGCGACCTGGCCAAGATAAAGCAAAGCAGTGCGACAAAAACAACAACACAGAGTTACACATAAACAAGCGTACAGTCAATAACACAATAGAAAAATCTGTATACAGTGCGTGCAAATAAATTAAGTAGGTAAGGCAATAAATAGGCCAATAGTGGCGAAGTAATTCCAATTTAGCAATTAACACTGGAGTGATATATGTGCAGATGAGGATGTGCAAGTAGAAATACTGGTGTGCAAAAGAGCAGAAAAACAAAAACAAATATGGGGATTGGGAAAATAGTTGGTTGGATCGGCTATTTACAGATGGTCTATCTACAGATGCAGCGATCGGTTAGCTGCTCTGACAGCTGACGCTTAAAGTTAGTGAGGGAGATATAAGTCTCCAAATTCAGTGATTTTTGCAATTCATTCCAGTCATAGGCAGCAGATAACTGTAAGGGCAGGCGGCCAAATGAGTTGCTGGCTTTGGGGATGACCAGAGAAATATACCTGCTGGAGCGCGTGCTACGGGTGGGTGTTGCTATCGTGACCAGTGAGCTGAGATAAGGCGGAGCTTTACCTAACAAAGACTTATAGATGACCTGGAGCCAGTGGGTTTGGCAACGAATATGTAGCAAAGACCAGCCAACGAGAGCATACAGGTCGCAGTGGTGGGTAGTATATGGGGCTTTGGTGACAAAACGGATGGCACTGTAATAGACTGCATCCAATTTGCTGAGTACAGTGTTGGAGGCTATTTTGTAAATGACATCGCCGAAGTCAAGGATCGGTAGGATAGTCAGTTTTACGGGGTTATGTTTGGCAGCATGAGTGAAGGAGGCTTTGTGGCGAAATAGGAAGCCGATTCTAGATTTAACTTTGGATTGGAGATGCTTAATGTGAGTCTGGAAGGAGAGTTTACAGTCTAGCCAGACACCTAGGTATTTATAGTTGTCCACATATTCTAAGTCAGAACCGTCCAGAGTAGTGATGCTAGTCGGGCGGGCGGGTGCGGGTAGCGATCGGTTGAAGAGCATGCATTTAGTTTTACTAGCATTTAAGAGCAGTTGGAGGCCACGGAAGGAGTGTTCTATGGCGTTGAAGCTCATTTGGAGGTTTGTTAACACAGTGTCCAAAGAAGGGCCAGATGTATACAGAATGGTGTCGTCTGCGTAGAGGTGGATCTTAGAATCACCCACAGCAAGAATGACATCATTGATATATACAGAGAAAAATTTGATGTTAATCCCGATGTCCTGGCTCAAACAACAAACTTGGCCCCTCATACTGTACTACCGTGACCACCCAGTCCTAGGCTAATCTTCCCTTCCAATTGCCTCTCCATTGCAACTCTTCCCCAATCCCCATCTTATTTAGAGCGATATATCGGTTCACCTATATTATTGGCCGATATTGGCCTTTTACCGAGATATCTGTATCGGCTAATAGTAACTGCTAATCAATAAATAGGAATTGGATCCCAAAAAACATGTCGGCCTATGTTTGAAACCTTAGTAGGAAATGGAGGTCCTCAAGTCAACAGTAGATTGCAGATAAACGTAACAAGCAACAGACTGAGTGATAAAAAGTAAGCCAGATAGGGCCTAGTGCGGAGGGATTTTTGAGGTCGGTTCGATTTAGGTATGATTATAACAAAATAATCACGGTTTTCAACATCACACTTTTTGGGGACATTATTTGCCCAGCGTCCCACATAGTTCTTGACTTGATTTCTCTCATGAATGATTTGATTTCTCTCTAAAGTAATTAAAGTAATTCATTCAACCGACGTCAGGTAAATTAACTGTAAAAAAATAAATATATATTTAAAAATCACTCAGCACTAGCCAGATATCTCATCTGCTGGACTCATATCCTACATCTGCATTGTTCCCTAGGAATTCTGTCCTATTTTGGGTAATCCTTGCCCTCTAAACAGACGGAAGAGTAACCCTCTGGATTTCATAACATTATTCAGGGATGGGCGACTGGGGGCGACTGGTGGCCCGCATGACCCCCTTTTGAAGGCCTTCAGTCGGGGTCTCAACCTCCTGTTGGAGGTTAGAATAGTAGAATACACAAGGCGCAATTTCAAAATGTGGTTGTGCATCAGCAGTTTTTCTCAGACACTGATAGCTGACATGGGCTAACTGAGTGACTAACATCTTTCAGATTGGTAAATTAGTCTAGTGGCCAGCTATCTAAACATTGGTCGAATTACCCCCATTGATTTAGTTAGTCAGTCTTACTAAGATGTCATATAAAAATCTGCAAACATTTCTCTCCACCCTACAACAAAATGTGTAGAGTTGCAGGAAATTAGGTGTAAAACAGAACATTTGCCTCTCCAGCCCATGGCAAAATGAGTAGAATTGCATGAAATGAGTTATAAAATAGCTAAATTCTCTCTCCATCCCATATCAAAATGTGTAGAATTGCAGCGAACTTTCTTTAAAACCGCTACATTTTCTGGCAAAATGTGTAGAATTGCACGAAATGAACTCTAAAATGTAAAAAAAATGTCTCTCCGCTGTCAAGAAGGGAGCTGCTAAAATAGTTTGCTCGCAATGTGGTGGTGGTGGGGGGGTATCCACATGTGGGTATGCAGACCCGCAAGCAACTGCGGCACCTCGTGATGAGATTTTTTGTAGCCCCCACCCCCATCATAGTTGCCCATCCCTGACACAGTTTATTGGCTTGCAAACAACACTATTAACAGCTGACTTGGTTTGACAATTGAAACATCACCAGGAAAATAACCTGTGTTTCTACTTGACCCGCCACAGCAGTGCAGGTACAGTACTATAGATGTACAGATGTCGTATCTTAATTTGAGAAAGTTTCACACAGCAGGAAAATAGTCCTGCAGCCACAGGAAATTAGAATTGTTATGTGGATTATCATTCATGGAGAATTTTTGGGGGGATTGATATATTTTTCATATGGGCAAATCAAGTTTAAAAAATTGGGGGAAATTATACATTTTAGAAGCCTTTTGAAACCTTGAATACACTACACATTGGCATTTCTTGCAACACCAGGATGATCAAATTAAGATACAGCATCTGTAAATCTGTAGTTCAAGGAGTACGCTCCAGACTATCCATATCTTCCTGTAGAATTCCTTTCATTCTGCCCAGACTGAGGCAGGCTCATACTAGAAAAGCAAACAGCCACTTCACACACAAGGGGGCATGGCATTACAGTACCTCCCATGTACAGAACACTGCCCTTTCATCTGATATCAGATTCCATAAAAGCAACTACAATTTCTTGAGTCTTCAAAAAACTCTTGCAGCATTTCCTTCCTGTCTTTGTTGTCTCTCCTCCTTTAAAACTCTCACCAGAATCTGATTCACTGAATCCCTGAACATGCACACACAGGGTGCTTTCAGGAAGTTTTCACAACCCTCGTCTTTTTCCACATTTTGTTGCGTTACAGCCTGAATATAAAATGGATTAAATTAATATATTGTGTCATTAACCCCCCCCCCCCCACACACACACAAACACACACACACACACGTCAAAGTGGAATTATGTTTTAAGACATTTTAACAAATGAGAAAACAGTGAAAAGAAGTAAGCCTGTACAGAACAAAAAATATTCCAAAACATGCATCCTGTTTGCAATAAAGCACTAAAGTAAAATTGCAAAAAATGTGGCAAAGAAATTAACTTTATGTTCTCAGTACAATGTTAGGTTTGGGGCAAATCCAACACAACACATCACTGAGTACCGCTCTTTATATTTTCAAGTATGGTGGTGGCTGCATCATGTTATGGGTATGCTTGTCATTGGCAAGGACTAGGGAGTTTTTTGGGGGGGATAAAAAATTATGAATAGAGCTAAGCACAGGCAAAATCCTAGAGGAAAACCTTGTTCAGTCTGCTTTCCAACAGACACTGGAAGACAAATTCACCTTTCAGCAGGACAATAACCTAAAACACAAGGCCAAATATACACTGGAGTTGCTTACCAAGACGATATTGAATGTTCCTGAGTGGCCTAGTTACAGTTTTGACTTAAATCGGCTTGAAAATCTAGGGCAAGACTTGAAAATGGCTGTCTAAAGCTTGAAAAAAGAATAATGTGCACATATTTTACAATCCAGGTGTGGAAAGCTCTCAGAGAGACTTACCAAGAAAGACTCACAGCTGTAATCGCTGCCAAAGGAGATTCTAACATATATTGATTCAGGGGTGTGAATACTTATGTAAATTAGATATATCTGTATTTAATTTTTAAAAAATTACTTCGTCATTATGAGGTATTGTGTATGAGAACGAACATTGATTTGAATCCATCAGGCTGTAACAACAAAATATGGAACTGATCAAGGGGAATGAATACTTTCTGAAAGTAATGTACATGTATATACTGTACACACACAGTACACACAGCATAGTACTGTATTCACAGCAGCACACACACAGGCGAATCCCCACCATGTTTAGCATGCTAGCAGCTTCCATAGACTTCCGCTAAACATGTCAAAACAGCTGATTCCACAATTACACTAACAAGTGAGATCAATGACGCCAAGTAAATCCGTACTTTGCATTCCTGAGTATGAAGAATGTTGCAGGAGGAATCCTACAACATATCAACACCGATGAAATTTAAGAAGATGGATGAAAAACCAAAAAAGAAGACCTATTGGGGAGATGTAGCAGGCAAATGGAACAAGCAAATAAACAATGCGGTAAGTGTGGACCACCAGTAAGGTTCTGTGAACCCCTGACCCCAGGCCAAAGGCCAACCAGAACATGCATTGCTGGGAAGCTGTCTGTCCGCACACCTTTGTGTCTTTCCTAATGGGTCAGGAGGTGTGGGGGGGAGGCGCTGGGGATGATCAGTCAGCTGTAAAATAACACTGTCAAACAAAGTCACACACACACACACACACACACACACACACACACACACACACACACACACACACACACCACAAAGGGCCAGCAAAGGGGTTAAGCAAACACCCACAGGTCAGGAGACCCCCCCCCCTCTCACGCTGTCGTCAAATGATCCAACATTCATCATACATCCTACCGTGGCGCTTCTTGAAGTCTGACTGAGAAGTAGTGTAGCAATACAGTGGGGTAGATTTGACTGTCAAACTGATGTCTAACAGTGCTCTGTAATCATCATCATCAGACTGGTGGTAATTTAATCAGGGTCAGTTTGTTATTGGCATGGCACTCTGTTCACATGGTCTTGATGATGGTAGAGTAGCTTCAGGAACATAATAGAACATAGTTGAATAACATCTGTGAGGAGAAAATAACCATCCCAATCTCCGTGCATATTGATACTTGTCTGTACATTTGGTTGAGGCTTTACTCGTAGCCTAAGTAACACCTACGGAAAATAAAATTTACATTGAGATTCAAGGCCTATGCTCAGTAAAGTACTAATTTGTGTTTGATTGATTTGAAAAGTCTAGTCATGTGGCATTAGGAGTTTTTTTGACTTATACAACACTGAGAGGGGGTTAGGCACACCAACATCTCTCAGCAAAACTAGGTCAAGTCTCAGCACTTTGATTCTGAAAGAGGCTGAGGTATTTTATGCCACCCGGCTTGCCATTCAGGGACTAGCCCAGCACAGTGTGAGGGCACAACCCAGTGCAAACAATCCACACAATCACATGGAGCTAACAGGGGCCAGTACTGTTACT